>NC_134144.1:57057634-57682321 GCF_033958435.1 Carettochelys insculpta
AAAATTATCCAACCCACTGATTTCCAAGATATGAGGACAACAACAACAGAGACTTTAGAAATTACACGCGTAAGAACAACAACCAGTCTGATGAAGCGGGTCTTTGCCCATGAAAGCTTATGCTCCAAAATATGTCAGTCTACAAGGTGCCACAAGACTTCTTGTTGTTCTCGAAGCTACAGACTAACACGGCTACCTCTCTGATACTTGTCGATCATGAGAACGTTATAGGTTTCAAATAAATATCACTTACATTTCAAATTTCTCTACTAGGAGGCCATGAACACTCTATTGGCCTCTTATAATCAGTGTCCCTCCAACTCATTCCCCATAAGCCTCCTTTAATGCCACTGTCCCCTTCCAAACCCACTGGCTACAGTTCCACTACAGCACTCTATCAACAAAGTCACAGTCGGAAGAGATTTCCCTACAACACTTTGCTTGACAGAGCGTGGCCACACACAAAAGCAAATCAAGAGAGTGCCACTCCCTCTGTTGACAGAGCCATCACACTGCCGGTCTGGTCTCTCGGCAAAACAGGCACCCGGAAGCATAGCAGACAGGGCTGCCCAGGGGTGTGGATGCTCGGTCTGTTGAGAGAGGCCCCCAGGGTGTTTGCACAGCTGTTTTGCCAACAGAAATCTGTCAGCAAAGGCGTTATGTCTCACAGCAGAGAGGCAGAACCCTGCTGGGGAAAGTGCTGGGTTCTGTCGATATGCTATCGACAAAAGGCACTTTGTGTGCCAACGCGCTGCGTGGCTAGGGCTACGCTAGCAGGTTTTGCTGACAAAATCCAGGTTTTGTCAACAGAACCTGCAGAGTGTTTACACAAAAAATGGGTATTGTCAACAGTGTGTCGACAAAACCCAGCACATTCACGGGCAGCATTTTGCCTTGAAGGAATGAGGCTTAACTCTCTGGCCTCTGTGGTCAGTACCTCTGGCCACTTTTAAAGAGACAGGCAGCCCCAGACACCCCGTGGAATGAAGCTGGCCTGTGGAAGCAGCAGAACCACACCCTGCCAGCTGCATGTGCTGCCAGCCACTTCCTGAGGCCCAGAAACATGAGCCAGGCCTCCCAAGACCCCTGCCCCCTCACAGGATTTGCCCCGAGGGTCCCAAGAACCACCTCGGGGGTTTAAAAAGCAGGCTTCCCCTTGGACAGGCCCTGAGCTGCAGGACCTCTGGGGTGATGAGGCCCTCATCCTGGACCCCCAACACGAAGCACAGGAACACACCTGGGTACCTTCACCTGGCCAAAGCCCTGGTGAGGTGTGAACACCCGGCCCACACCACAGAGCAAGTTTCCAATAACTATGCATGGGACATAGTTAGGGTTAGTGATGTTTATTTTAAACCTCCCATATCCCCCGTACCAAGCCCCAAACTATGTTCAGATTCCCCCATCCCACCGCCCCTGTACATAGGTACCCATGATTGCCCTTTGTACATAGTTTGCATGAGTGGCCTTTGTATACAAATTTTCATGTTGTTGTTAATATAAGGTTCTTGTGTCATCAACCCCATATCCCTCTTCATTGGGGTGGGGTTATGCAGTGAGGAGTAAAAGGGCAGGGTTGCAGTGGGGATGGGGTAAGACTTTAGGCCCAAGACCCCAAGCAGTGGGGACCCCAGGGGGGTCATTGGGAGGTTACCAGTAGGCCCTCCCTTATGTGGGCCCTGTCTACATCCATCTGGTGGGCCGGGGCTGCAGCCAGCTTCTCACCTGCATGGTCCGCACCCACCCCCCACCACAGGAGGAAGAATTCCCCATCCCCTCCACTAGATTGTGGAGGGCATAGCAGGCAGCCACCGTCGTGGGGATGCAGTCCTCCCCCATGTCGAGGGATATTAGGAAGCAGTGAAAACTCATCTTCAGATGCCTGAAAAAGCACTTGACCACGAGGCATGCCTGGTTCAGGCAGGCATTTAAGAGGTCCTTTGTTTCATCCAGGTGGCCAGTGTATGGCTTCATTAGCCATAGCATGAGGGGGTACACAGGATGAGGGGGTATACGGCATCCCCAACCACAGCACCTGGCACAAGACAGAGTTTCTGAAGACCCTAGCACCTTATACCTGGCCTGCCCAGCTGACACAGACATCAGAGAACTGACCATAGTGGTCCACCAGGGCCTACAGAATGACAATGTGGTATCCCTGCCTGTTTACATAGCATGCCATGCTATGGTCCAGGGCACAGATTGATGTGTGTGTACCGTCAATTGCTCCAAAACAGTTTGGGAAGCCCAGGATGTCAAATCCAGCCTTGGTTGCATGTAGGTCACCACCTTGAATAAGCCTCCATCAGCAGGATGCTGTTAAGAACCCACATGGAAGTGGAAGAGAGCAAACACACACGAGGGCCCATGGAACGTGGGCCCTGGCCTCTGGTGGCTTTCCCAGGCCCCTCCAAGGCCCCATCTCTGTTCGGCCCCCTGGCTGTGGGTCCCTGTGAGGGTGGGATGGCCTGGCCTCCCGGGGATGGGGCTTCCCCAGCCTCCCACTGCACCCTCACCTCCGCTTCCCTGGAGCCCCTGCCACTTGGACGGGGCCCCATCCTTCCCTGTCCCAGTCATAGTGAGACCACTGCCTGGGAGTGGCTTATGTGCATCAGGACAACCCCCATGGTGCACTTCCCCACCCTTTATTGGTTAGCCACGAAGGGTAACTATCTGAGCAGATGAGGTTCCACGAAGCGATGGCTACTCGCTCTTCTACTGGCATGGCTAGCCACATTCAGGTGCCCTGATGCCTTAGTGCGGGGGCGAGCCAGGTGCACCGCTCCTGGAAGGTGTCCCATCTCATTTGGAAATTTTGGAGCCACTGGTTATTGTCCCATTCCCCCCCGTGAGCACTGGTGTTGTGTTGCCACACCCACCGTGGCAGCTGTGGGGGTGAGGGCAGAAGAGGCCCCAGGGCAGCAGGGGCAATCTCATCAGCCTCAGTGTCCAGCAGTTCCCCCCAGGTGAGGTGAAAGTGATCCAAGATAGGGAGCAGGACCTGAGGCAGCTGCTGGGCAGAGAGGGGCCAGTCCAGGGGCTGCTCCTGGTCCATGCTGGTTGTGGCCAATCTTGGATCCTTCAGGGGGCGCATGTAGGCCTGGCCTGTGTGTGCCTCACAGATCACTGAGAGGCTCAGCATGGGCAGGCACTGGCCATGCAGAGAGGGAGCCTTTAAGGGTGAGCCTGGCCAGAGCACCGGGAAGAGCTTCTTAGCCATACAAGCCAGTTTACAAGGCTTCTGGGGCCCCATTCTGTCAAGAAAGCAGGCAGAACATCTGGCCGCTTTCTGTCGACAGAGCAGATTGCTCTGTTGAGCCACTTCAGCATGTGGCCATGATCTGCCAACAGGGATTTTGTTGGGAAATCTGACAGTGACCTCTGTCACCAGAGGGCTGTAGTGTAACCCTAGCCAATAAGGCTCCTTTGACCACCCTCTCCCATTGACCTTGACTCTTCTCCAAGCCTCCCTTAACCCCGATGCCTCTTCCTCCCGTCAAGCCTCCCTTAAACCCACTGCCCCCTCACAATGCCAATAAACCCCATACTAGTCACTGATGGTGGCAGCCAAAATTGCAGTCCAACACCTACTGGATCAGTTGTAGCTCAGCCAGAAACTCTGAGCAGCCAATATCCCCTAGTACAATCAGAAGCATCCCTGCTTCATCCATCACCACACTGCCTCTTGCTACTCTGCAAGGGAGGCTGGAACAAGCACTTATGAGCTGCACTCTTAGATGAGAGAGAGTCTCCAAGATTTAATTTTGCAGCATTTGGTGAGGCTGTCCTGTGCTCCCATGCTCTCTTTAGGGCTCCCACCTGACTAGGAAAAGCAGCTGTATTCCAGATCCCAAGCACATTCTAATCAGGAGTTGTGGCACTCTACAGCACAGCTTCATGTGTCCAAATCAGCCAGTGGAGTCCACTGCACATCACAGGACCCAATGGATATAATCTGTGAGAGTTTTAATTGGATATTGATAGCCACGGAACTGCACTTCAGATCCATGAGGCAATGCTGACCAGCCAAGTTTGCAAAATTAGGAATCTAATGTAGCTTTGTTTTATCTAGGGCTTTGATTAAACAGAGCTGACATGAAGTTAGAACAAAATATAAACTCCACTAAATAATTTTGTAATAATTAAGTCATTTAAAACATTAAAAAGTTCCTTAAGCAACAACTTTATTACTACACAAAGGTTTTGGATTCCCTAGCCATTCAGTAGCTTAATTAGGATTAAGGTTACAATTATTTATCTGACCAGGCATAAAGTTGGAGACAAGATTTACCCATTTGCTTTCTCATGGACTTATCTTGCCCAGGTAATACAAACTGTGAATTTCATAAGGCTTATGCAACTCCAAAGGTCTTGAAAGCCATTTGCCCCAGGGAGAGCTTGAGGTGAACAGATTTTACTTAAAATCATATATTTGTTTTCAGAAGCTTACCATGTTGACATGCCGTAGGACAACGTGTCCACTCACTGAAAGGGGTAACAACACAATCTTTTTTACATGGGAGCAGACATGGACGCACTGTTTCAGGTCGGAGAGAATCTGGACACCTGTCAATACAATTGTAAATACAAGCTATGAGAGCCCCTAAAATAAACTGTATCTGTCTATTCAGGAATAAGATCAGCTAAGCAATATAGGTAGGATTCACATGTTTGTGGATGAACTCCATAATGCATCATCAAGAAGCAATGAAAACCTTCCAAATTTACCATCTAACGTGTTTCTAAGCTCATTTCTATTCATGTTAGGTCTGATACTATACACCAGCTATCGTCCTTTCTCCCAGAACAGCCTTTAAGACCTCTGGACAACTAGTGCAACTTACAAGTGGCCTTCAGGCTACTCTAAACTATACGTAGGATTTGGTCCAGCTATGTGCGTCAACCCCGGCTTTAGGAAAGTACAAAGGTGACCTAGAACTTACTTGCAAATCCTCCCCTGACCTGTAATGAAGCACTCCTTGGTCACAATGGACGATCTTGGCCTATATCTGTATGTGAATTTGTCTGTATTTTTGTCACTACATGATAGTAAAAAGATCTTCGTGATTGGTCATTTAATTTCAGACTCCTAATGTAAAACGAAACACATATTCTAATGAAAAAAAAATAGTGTTTGAATCATGGGCAAAGGGGAAACGGGCAATTCTCTGTGACCAGGAACAACAGCTATTCTAAATGCGAGAGTAAAAACAGAATTAGCCTTTCACAATCTTCATTATTTTCCAGCTAGGAAAGATTGCTTGAGAAATATCCATCATCTATGCAAACATAGCCAACCAATAATTAAATATCTATCTGGATGTATATTATTGTATGACTAAATGGTAGTAGAAGCTAAAATAAATCATAAAATCATAATTCAGATAACTGAATTATGAATATGTTTTTGCAATGCTTAAAAGTATCGAACAAGGTTTAATTTAAAAAAATGATACAATTAAATGTATCAACTGAATAACCATGAATATTCAAAGGGCAAAATAATTCAGTGTGCAATGCTTTTTTCTCCTTTCATTACATCTACATATATAAGCCATAAAATCTATTTTTATTCAGTATTCTTTTTCATACCACATTTTCAGTGACTTTCAGTTTCATAGAGATGTGTGTTATGTTTCAGCTCTCACTTCTTCAAATAAAGAAGTGTGTGCAGGGGGGAATAGGTGGTAAAATATTCAGTGTGATGATATATAAAGATTATTTATTTGGATAAACTAATACTGTTCCTGTGGCTACGTGGCTAGCTTACAAACGTTACAATAGCTGTTACATTAGACTTTATCTTTTTAGGTTAATTTTAACACTTATATTCTGTAAACTAAATTAAAAACTACCCATTATTCTGTTGTACTACTATCATTACAGCCTCAAAATTCACTGTGTTACTTTCATGAGCCCTAATGCTTTCAAGAGCTTCTACCAAGGTGAAGAAGTCCAAGCACGTGGTGCTCATTGCTGGATCAGGGCTAATAACATTTATCAGAATTCTATCCCTTTCCTTTCTGGAAACATCAGGCTACTCTAACCCTCTATCACTCTATTTCCAGCTGTTCTCCTTTTTTGGAGCTTCACTAGTTACTCCTTTTCCTTCTGAACACTGTCCATCCTTTGTTTAATTAAGAAACTACTTCAGAGATGTTTGGTTTTGCTTCTTTAATTTAATTATTTGTGGGGGGAGGCAATGGGTTGCCACTGTAAAACATGCTGAGGAGCACAATCAAAAGGAAGAAAATCATCCCAGTGGTGGCTCAATGCCTTCCACATCTTTTGATATGATCCATTCCATTACATTTCACAATTACAATGCTATTATAATGATCCAATTACATTTTTAACAAAACACTTCCACTGACTCCTTAAAATGCAGAAGTGCTGAATTCTGAAGATTTCCCAGGGTATACAATAATTTTCCATATCTCTCATACCACAGTTTCAGTCTTTTCTCTTTCCTCATCTGCTAGTCCTAGTTTCATCCTCTCATTCAAGTGAAGTGTTTACTTTCTCAGGTCTGCTCCACTTCCTCTTAGCTAGTATGTATAGGACAGGGACAAATAATTATTTTAAACATTATATGGCATCACACATGGCATAACTTAATGGTGATCAATTTACAGTGTATTGTATTAATGGGCACCAGACATTCTCTTCTTCACTCAATTAATCTCATGAACCTCAAGAATTTTAATTAACTTTGCTGAAGTGACCAGTTTGCCCATATTTAGTAGGATTATTCTGAGATATGTAGAACAGATTTAAGATGAAGCTTTAATAAACTATGGCTTGAATTTTTTTTCTTAATGCCAAGGAAAATACCATACCCTGGATTAGTAAAATAAATAGAAAATCAGGATACACACAGGGCTAAATCAATGTTTTTAGTCTACTTATTGAACTAGCAATACAAATCAACTGTTTTATATACACTATACATACAGCCCCACTTCTTCATTGTGCAAACATGTGAACAGACTCCCCTTTTATTAATAAGAGTTTGGTAAAAATAGGTTGGCAACTTATGTCCAGTTCCAGGTTGTATTTTCATCACAACTTCCTTGCAGCATGAACAGTTGCACAAAGTAAGAACTAAAATCATAAATTAGCCACTGCAAAGCTTTTCAGCCACAGAAGAACTGAATTGTGACCCACCCACTACTATATTTACATATAAAACTGGTTTATTCACACATTTTTGTTATAGAAAAAGGATTTTGTCTCAACAGCTGGAGAATTAAGCTGGCAATAAAAATACTTCTATAGCTTCAGTTTACTCAAACAAACACTTGAATATCTGCATTTTTAGTACACTGTAACTACAAAATAATGACTCCAGCAACACAGTCAAAGCTGCATCTTCAAGAACCTCTTTATCCCAGTACCTTTTATGTGTAACTTGGCCAAAGTTATTCTTCATACAAAAGACTTTCCTTGTTTGTATGCCCACTCCACAGGTAGCTTCTCCATTCCAGGTTATGGTAGCATTGAGAGCAGTTACCAAAGTGTCTTCAGAGCAAGGACCCCATGGAGAAGTTTCCCAATAGAAGTGTGTGCAAATATGATCATTACACACACGATACTCCTGAAGGACATGATGAGGGGGACAAGGTTTCCCACCTGAAAGTAATGAAAATAATAATATATTTATACCTTTAAGATCAGCTAGGAGACCACTTTGCATGCTGCAGTTAGACATGGTAAGTTTGTTCTATGTAGAAAGAAAGAGACTCAAAGATTTTTAACATTTATAACTATATTAACAGCCTTTCAAAACACTGCTTCCCCGCTAAATGAGCCCTGCACAAAATTGAATTCAGACAAACTGTGGAAACAAATGTGTGAAGTAGATTTCCAATTTCCTATGCAGCTACTACTATTCATAGGCTAATTGATTCCATTAAAATGCCAGCATCACCTGGCTTTCAAACAACTTTATTTAAATATTACCTTTATCATATGTTCACTCTGTGACAGATACAGCAATTTCCTGCCATATCCTCGGGAAACTGACAGAATACACCCCTGCATTCACACCATCACACAATAGTATATCAGCATTTGTACAAAGGCATTCCTTGTGAAGTATAATTTAAAGACTCATAACTTTCTGATTCATAATGTTATAGAAGAATGAACAGAGCTGCAATATAGAACACTATGAATATAAAAAGAAATCATGACTGAAGTATGTATCCCAGATAAGTCTGGAGAGTGGCTAAACCGATTATTCTGGAGACAAAGGGCAAGTTGATGCCACAGCCAGGCGTCAGCAAGGGTGAAGGGCCATTACCTACTAAGTGGCCATTCTTTGGGGAAAAAAAAGAGGGCAGGGACAACAAATAAATCTATAATTTAGAAAAGAAACAGGATGGAATTTCCTTTCTTCATGCAAGTCTCTGTCATCTTCTCTCACTGGAAATGCTTTTCAAAGTTGGGGAGACAGGATTTGAAGGAACAGACACCAAAATGCTCTCCCTGTCCACCCCACTCTGCATCTAAAAAAAAAAAAAGGAGACAGCAACTGGACTCTCAAGCAGGGGCCTCGAAGCTTTCGACTGCCCAGGCCATATCACCTAACCTTCTGTTATGGTCGGACAGAGCATGCAAATTATACACATTTGCACATAACTCAAAAAGTATAACAGACTATTCCTACCCTGAAGAGCTTACAATTAATATGTAAAAAATAGCAGAGGGTTACAGAAAATTGGTAAGAGTGGGAAGTGATTTTATCTTCAGGGTGTTTGTGGTGAATTAGGTACAAGCTCATGGAAAGCAAGAGGGGAGGAAGCAGTCATGGTGCAGTTGAAAAGTAGGGGGAAGAGGCAATGAACTTGCGGACTTTGCTTTGCTATGTAGACATCCTCTGAGAATATTTCTTAGACATGAAGAAAAGTTTGTGTAATCCTGAAGGCTTGCCTTTCTCAACAGCATATGTTGGGTCCAATAAAAGATATTATCTCATGCACCTTGTCTCTCCAAAGTTACATTCTTGTCCTTATCCCCTTTTTTATCCTGATGGAAAGCAGTATTTATCTTTTCCTGATATTGTACAATAGACTGTTTTACTCATTGCTGAAAAGGTTCAGAAAGACATGTGGCTTTTGATTGCTATTTGAGTTTTATAACTTTCTGAGAAATTCAGTCTTCTCTTCAAAGGATTTCATTTCCCTTTTAGGTATTCAGGCTATATATTTCAGAGTATAATTCCAGCATATTTGCACATGCATTTTCTGTCAAATTATGAATTCTGGTTTTAATTTTGCTTCTTAAAAATTCTACATCTGTCTCGTTTGCCTGTCAGAGCATATTGCTACCTTCATGGGAAATATGCAGTTTATTTTGCTTTTTTTATTTGTATGTCTTAGGTCACAGAAAAGGCTTTATAGATTTGACATCCACGTGCTGAGCCAGCACTTCTTACTCTGATATCTGATCAGATAAAGACTATTTTAAAAATGGTTCCGTGTTTTCTGAATTTCTTTTGAATAGACTCTCATCACAGACCTGCACATACTAAAACCAAGAAGTTGAATGATCCATGTGCTTGAGAAGAAGCGTTTGTACAAAACTGTGCCAGCAGAAGAGTCATTTTAATGTAATCCAAACAAGTCTGCAGGCCTGCAAGGGGGAAAGAGGGAAGGAAGGGGGCAATTGCCCCAGGGATTCAGAGGAGCCTGGGGCTACCAGCCACTGCTATTGCAGCAAGAGCTGGAGTCCTGTGCCCCTTTGAATTGTTGCCAGAATGCTGGAGCACTGCGTCAGGTGCTCTGTGTGGCTCTGAAGGTTCAGGGAGAAGGGGGGCACACCACAGTCCAGACAGCATTGACAGCTGGCTTCCCTGGTCTTGCCCCTTCCAACTGAGGCCCTGATGGCCCAGGGTGGCTGTTGGCCCCACTCTAGAGCCGTGTCTACACGTGCACACTACTTCGAAGTAGCGGCACCAACTTCGAAATAGCGCCCGTCACGGCTACACGTGTTGGGCGCTATTTCGATGTTAACATCGACGTTAGGCGGCGAGACGTCGAAGCTGCTAACCCCATGAGGGGATGGGAATAGCGCCCTACTTCGAAGTTGAACGTAGAAGTAGGGCACGTGTAGCCGATCCGTGTCCCGCAACATCAAAATAGTGGGGTCCGCCATGGTGGCCATCAGCTGAGGGGTTGAGAGACGCTCTCTCTCCAGCCCCTGCGGGGCTCTATGGTCACCGTGGGCAGCAGCCCTTAGCCCAGGGCTTCTGGCTGCTGCTGCTGCAGCTGGGGATCCATGCAGCATGCACAGGGTCTGCAACCAGTTGTCGGCTCTGTGGATCTTGTGTTGTTTAGTGCAACTGTGTCTGGGAGGGGCCCTTTAAGGGAGTGGCTTGCTGTTGAGTCCGCCCTGTGACCCTGTCTGCAGCTGTGCCTGGCACCCTTGTTTCGATGTGTGTTACTTTGGCGTGTAGACGTTCCCTCGCAGCGCCTATTTCGATGTGGTGCTGCGCAACGTCGATGTTGAACGTCGACGTTGCCAGCCCTGGAGGACGTGTAGACGTTATTCATCGAAATAGCCTATTTTGATGTCACTACATTGAAATAAGCTACTTCGATGTAGGCTTCACGTGTAGACGTAGCCTAGGTATGTTATTGTAAGCCAGACACATGAGCCTAATATCTGTGATCCAAAGAAATAAACACAGTTAAGCTATTTACATACTCTTGTCTAAAAGTCAAGAACCTGGAGCACATTTCATAGTGTAATACATTACATGTTTTTGCTTTTATACTATGTGATTTTACACATCTTTCCATTCTCTTTTGGTCTAGAATTAATATGCTTCTCCATAGGTACACAGGTGTTGAGAGTTTGTCCCACACATTCATTTTGTGTCTGACTATAACTCCTCTTTTAGGGAAGAGCAGATCCTCAGCTAGTGCTCTTTTGAAATCAATAGAGTTAAGACAATTTCCATTAGCTAAGAATCTGTCCCATAAAAAAAACAATCAAATAATCCACAGAATAAAATGTAATAAATAACTTTCATTAAAACACAGCTACACTGACAATAGGTGTGATCTAGCAACAACTAGATTAATTAGTCTTTGCACAGAGCTTTCTAGGTGCAAAATTCATCTAAGTGCCACATATTATGAATTATTTCTATAATTCTGGCGTTTGGATCTTGTCCAAATGCAGTTCTACTCACCTTCCTCTGGCAACGCCAGGATAGATCTAGTTCTGCTTTGTTTCCCCTCTGCATTTTTACTGGAGCATGACTGGGAACAAGATGACCATTCTGACCAATCATTAATGACACAGTCCATTGCACATGGTACTTCACAAGCCATTGTTTCAGGATGGGGAAGCTCTGAGCAAAAGGTATGTGATACCTCTTCACCTAAAACAAACAAGACAAAATTAAACATAACGTGGGGTGATTTGGGGATCACTTTCAAGAAATATGTTCTACATTGCAAATACAATCAGCCCTGGTCCACACTAGGAATAACTACTTTGCTCAAAGATGTAAGACAGGGGTGGCCATCCCATGGCTCTCGAGACGCACGTGGCTCTTTGCTCAATTAAATGTGGCTTCTGCTCAGAGCCACACAACCAGACTGCTCACCATGTGTTGGTTCATTCACCCCAACGCCTGGAGTGAGAAGTGCATGGCTGTGGCAGTGGCAGCAGTGGCTCCAGTGAGACCAGGCATTGGGTTAGATTGGGTGGAACCTGGGTGCCTGGCTCGGGGCTAGGGGTGGGTGCATTGGTTAAGAGGAAGGGAGCTTGAGGGTGCCCGGCTCTAGGGGATGACAGAGGGATTAAGTTCAAGCAGGGGCACTGGGAGTCCCTGGTTCTGGGGGTGTGGGAGGGCTTTGAGCAACATATTTTATATTTATTTTACTATCTAGATATATAACATATCTATCTATCTATCAATAGATCTATACAAACAAATATTTCATATGTGGCTTTTTGCACTCTATTCACAGCTATTTTGGCTCTCAGTTTCTAACTGGTTGGCCACCCCGATGTAAAAAAAATCAACAGCCCTGAGCAAGACAGTTAAACCAACCTAGCCTCCAGTGTAGGGAGCACTAAGGCAACAGGGGAATTTTCCCTTTGACCTAGTTATTGTGTCTTGGGGAGGTAAAGTACTTACATCGACAGGGAGACTTGGGGGGGAGGGATAGCTCAGTAGTTTGAGTATTGGCCTGCTAAAAACTCAGACTTGTGCACTCAATCATTGAGGAGGTCACTTTGGGGTCTGGGGCAGATAGATGTGTCAAGGATTGTGCTTGCCCCTGGTAAGAGGACAGGATAATGGACTCAATGACCTCACAAGGTTCCTTCCAGTTCTATGAGGTGCGTATCTCCCATTGGTATCGGTAGCATCTTCACTGAAACACTACAGCAGCACTGCTGCAGAATTTGGAGTGCTAAGACAGCCTTAAAATGTGCACATGTTTATGGAACTCTATGCAAAAAACTGCTGAACAATACACATACACACATATACATAGATGAGAGAAAGAGGGCATGGCTGAGAGAGGAGAAGACTGAGACCAGAGGTGGTAAGCCAAGGAAGTCAATGGAGAGGTGGAAAAATCAAGAAGAGGGCCCATGATACCAAACAGTTAAAGCCTAAGGGTGAGCTCATAACCTCAATAAAGTCAACAATAGCTTTGCTCTTTTCTTCAGTGGGGCTAGGACTTCCCCAAAATGTCAAAGACCGACCATGACAGTATGTGATTAAAAACCCTAGCAAAGCACACAATGAAAACACAGTGGAGGAGGAAACGTGACATTGGCCCTGGCTACACTAGCCAAAAACTTCGAAACGGCCATACAAATGGCCATTTCGAAGTTTACTAATGAAGTGCTGAAATACATATTCAGCACCTCATTAGCATGCAGGCGGCCACAGCACTTCGAAATTGACGCAGCTCGTCCAGACAGGGCTCCTTTTCGAAAGGACCCCGCCTACTTAGAAGTCCCCTTATTCCCATCTGCTCACAGGAGTAAGGGGACTTCGAAGTAGCTGGGGTCCTTTCGAAAAGGAGCCCCGTCTGGACAAGCTGCGTGGCAGCGAGCCGCGTCAATTTCAAAGTGCTGCGGCCACCCGCATGCTAATGAGGCGCCGAATATGTATTTCAGCGCTTCATTAGTAAACTTCGAAATGGCCGTTTGCATGGCCATTTTGAAGTTTTTGGCTAGTGTAGACGTAGCCATTGTGTTCAGTTAATGTATTTCTTTAACAAAGATTTTCATAACTTCAGTATCAAGCAACAGCATTTCTGATGTCAAAAGTTAAAATGAATAACAAAATGAAATAATAGCAAGGCTCTAAGACAGAAGTAAAGTTAGGGTATTAATGAGCGATTTCCCTAGGAATAACAGAGATGAGAAGTGGATTGTCTGGTCCATTTAAGCTCAGTGCAAATCATACGTGTGGATCAAATGTAGATTTAATCCACCTTTATGCCCTTCTCCCCAATCCTGGGGCTTCCCAGAGCCACTGATGCCTAATTACCCTTGGCCTGAGAGCTGAAGATAGCAAGAGCATTGTGATACTCTAGCCATACCTCCTTCGTTTCCAAAATGCTTCCTGCATGAGAGCATACAACTGCTACATCAGTTCTACCACAATGAGGGACTGACACAAAGAGAATCCCCAGATAGCTAGTTAATATGGCTTTCCAGCCACTTTACACTACTGATATGATGCTTTATTCAAAAAAATAAATGGAGCAGAATTAACTAACAATTTTATTTATAACTTTGTTACAAGAAGCATCATGGAATCGCCAGCATTCCATATGACATGGAAATATGCCTTCCTGCAGGCACAATTTCGTGTTGATGGACTTTTATCTCACAAACTATAATTGTAAATAAATTTAAAATTACTGTAGTTACCTTTGCTGAATCATTCCACTGACCCTCCTGTGTAATGATTTGACTTGATATGGATGTTTATATAAAATAAATAGGTAAGCAGGCAAACAAGATATTGGTATCTCTCTATTGAATCAGGCTCATGTCAGAATTCTTCAAAGCTCAACACCAGTTGTTTATGACCAACAGTCTCATCTGACTGCTGTGACTTTCACCCTTAGGATAACTGCAAACCTTTTTTTTTTTTAGGTTCCTTTACCTCATATGATTCCTGGAAAAACACAAAGGAGTATCTATGCCTAATTAGAATAAGGGAAAAATTAAAATTTAGAATGCCAGCTGCAAAAGAAAACTGGCTTCTCACCTACTTCACACAATATGGGAGTTGTGTATACAACGAGGCAGCTGAGGATGCAATTATAACTAAAAGGGTAGAAACCTCTATTGCTTTTGCAAAACACCACATGTACCAGTGAGTACATAAGACAAGCAGGGCTACTAGTGAGACTGCTTAGAGCTGTCAACACCATCACAGTAGTACCTGCATGCATATCCCCCAATAAGGACAGAATCATTGCCCTTGAGGTAACAATAAACTCTCCAAGCATATTATGAGAAGTAATAGAGAATCTAGCAGCCCATCAGACTGCAACAGATGTATATAATATTTTATTTTTGTCCTCTCCCTCAGACTTAGCATCTCTGATCACTCTATTATTCTTCTAGCCTGCTGAATAATAAAATCAAATACGAAAAATCTCTCTGAAAGAAAGCTTCTGCACCTGTTGAATGTAGGATTATTTCCATATAGCATTTGGAAAGTTCCTTTCTCTCTGCCTACAGACAATGTTTAATCATTCCCTCAGAAGAGTCCATTCTATCACCCTTGGTCTGGATGCTACCACCATGCCAATAATGAAGGTGGAAAAAAATAAAACCTTAAATCACATTTCAATTATACGCTTGTCTCCTTAAGTCATATGGGATATTCACATCCTTGCTAACATTTTGACAGCTTGCTTCTGCAAGTGAGTAACTCATGAAGGTCAGGTTGGATTTCAAGTCTCATTGGTGCTATATCATTAGGAGATGACATCATTTAGGAGAGGTGAACACTAAGCGTGTATTCCCTCTCAGCTATAGGCAAAAGAAGAAAGCACTCACATGGTTAATGCTGGGTTTATGAGCTGGAATGAAGCAGCTGGGCTTCCAGCCAGGCTCCCCCTTTTCTCCTCTCACAGAGCAGAAAGTTATCAACATTGCAAAGTGGACTTGAGGCTCCTGAGTGGTGCAGATGCTGGACAGAGATGCTTGGCTGCAGGTCAAAAAGTGTTGGATTTTGTTTCTGTATTTGAACACTCACTGCCTTAGGAAGCATTGGTGCCGTTCTGCCTTTTAATATCTAAAACATTTCCTGACCAACTAAAATTGTTTGAACATGATTTAATCCTCTTGATGGAGAAGGTGGTGGCAAGTGGGTACCGATGTTTTCTCAGTTTCCCAAGGGGTAGATTGAGGCTCAAGAGTTCAGGTGTCATGTACAAGGTCACGGATAGCCTGATCCTAAGCCACAATGGTAGATTAGCCACTGGTGCTCATGCCTAGAGGCCCTGATCAACTAGGGACTCCTGGAAAAATGGGCACCCTGCACCCTGACCCATGCTGTCTGCCCATTTCTCTTTCTGGAGAGCAGGGTCAGAGTGTTGGAGATGGTCCCGTTTCACCTGCCCATCACTCCTGCCAAGTAGTAGGGTCAGCTTCCCCTCCCTGGGTGCTTCCTCTCCCTAACCCCACTCTGCTCTGGCAGGAGTGCTGGGCAGATGTGGAAATCCTCTGTACCCTGACCTCACTACCTGGCAGAAATGCTAGGGAGGGCCTGCAGGTGAACAGGGTCCCCAGTTGCCCTGGCTCACAGTCCCACAACGTGGTAATCCACTCAGCTAAGCCCATTTAAATCCATGGTAGTCTTTTTCCTGACTTCAGATCAAACCTGTTGTGCGCATGGGCAACTCTACTCAGATCCTAGCATTGCTCTCATCTGGGCTGAGTTATGGCAGGATTCTGCTCCCATCTTAAAGGAGGGCACTTGTATTCATTAATTTTGAATTCACAAGGAGACAGTTATGATTTGCCACAGCTACCAAACAAGTTACAGCGCAAGGATTCACCTCTCCAGTTTCTCACCCTGACTACTACTTCTAACTCTAGCCAAATGAAAGGGTCAGCAGCAGCACTTTGAGTGCAAGTCTATGGCTCCCCTGCTTCAGCAAAAAGAGGCAGGTTTGAATGGTGTGACAGATGACTTTGCCACAAAATGCATAAAGGTATTTTAGAACATTTCTGTAACTGATGCGCTTTAGAGTCATATTCACTGTGTGTACTTTAGATTGCTAGCAAAATATCAAAAAGTGTTCCCAGCAGAAGATTCACAGATATGGAGCATATAAAGAAAAAATATTTAATAGGCATGTTTTATTTTCCATGAAAAACTACGATAGGGTAAATCTAAAAAGGTGACTCCAAATCTCATATTTTCCTCTGGGTGCAGTATTTTCCTGTGTGTGTAGTTTGCACACGTTTACTGTATGCAAACTGCTGTGATGGGCATATAAAGTTAGTGCTCATTAGTAAACATATATAAACAAATAAATATAAGTAATAGAACATATATTTACTGATTTTTAAAAGCTGATGTTTATACACCAGAATCAGACAGGGAAAAGGGGGCATAGACACATTTACATGGAAAACCTTTTCCTTAATTTGGCCCATTATCTGTGCTGGATTGGATCTAGCTACCATTTAATTTAATCTACAATTCCTATCATTCCCTTCCCTTCATTTGCTCTCTTGAGATCCCAAATACTTGATCAATTCATCAAAATGTCTCTTGCATTTATTAGAGTTGACAGGAGGCCCAGACTTAGCCCCCAGAAATGATGTTTACACTCTTTGGTAAGAATTTTCTTTGCAGTTTATAGATATATAATTGGTAACATTTGGTCTGGGCAATATTTTTTCCTCCTTCCAAATTTTGAGGGCTTACATGGGATTTAAATGGTGCATAGGCCTCATGTGGACATGCTACAAAATGGTGAAATACATCCCTATTCCATTTGTGGAATAGATAAACTTGGCAATGACGGAAAACAACCGAAAACTATGTGTTTCAAGAACAATGGCTGGCATATCAAGTGGTTCCCCCATTTCAATAATTTTAAACAATCTCTATTAACTGAGCACCGTGAATGGAAAGCCTTACACATACAAGTTACTGCTTTTAACATCTATATTAAATCTACAGTCCAAACAATAACTAAGATGATACTTTTCTGAATTATTTCATTTTGGGAAATTTCAGATGCTGAAAAATAGGATTATGGTAAGCTTTGCATGCTATTGTTGAGGGATGGCACATAAAGACTATGATTAGAACCATACAAACATGATATGTCTCTTGATAGATTATATATCCTGTCTAAAGACAACCATAACTGACAGTCAGCCTCAGTTTCTTAAATTCAGTTTCCAATAATCTGAAACAAAATTGAAGGATCACCTCATGTCAAACCTACAGATGGTAAATGTGCATTACAAAAGCACCTGGCCACTGTTCTCAGAGCCAAATGTCATTACAGAATTGAACAAACACTACTCAAATCTAGTAAATCCAGTTCTGGCTCTAAATTTTGCAACTTTGGCTCATTTCTATTAATTGTGGATGAAATTATTCCTATCATTGGAGGTACAGCACTGGAACAACACATATGTTTGGGAAGATTTGGTTTTTATTGTTAAATGTGGGTAATTTTACAGAAACTAGTGGGAAAATATATAGATGGGCAAAGAAAGAGGATGCTGCTTGACAGTTGAGATCTGATTTAAGGACATTTACCTGTCTACCTGTCATTAAATTATTATCTGATCACGTACCACATTGTCTGATCCTCCTATAATTTGAAAAACTCTTAAAAATAAACATTAATATTTTAGTTAAAAATTATGAAAATTCAACTTCTGCCATGCACATCTCTGCACCACCTGTGTACAACTCAATTAGAGCTCAGTGAAAATCTGAATCGACTTCTAAGAAGAAAGTCTGATATGTTTTCCCACTGGAAATATCGGTTTTTTTACAGAATGGAAAGAAGTTCCCAAAAAATTTAATTCTGAAATGTCAACATATTTTGTTTTCACATTTTCAATTATAACAAAACATTTTAATATTCCCAAAACAGACATTCCCAAATGAATTCAGTTTGTTATATTGAAAAGTTTCATTTTGAGTGCAACATCAAATTGCATATGCCTATGGTGCAGCATTCTCTCCTGGGAATTGTAATTCTGATATATCCCATTTTTATCATTCCTGTTGAAACATCTGGTACAGAACACTGTCAGAAGGCAGGATACTGAGCTAGATGGACAATTCTTATGTGCTCATTTTTCAAATGGTTTGGCTCCCTGGCCAGACTACATCTCCCATGAAACACAAATGCATCAATCAGATGGGAAACAAAGTATCGGAGGGGTAGCCATGTTAGTCTGTATCTGTAACAACAATGAAGGGTCCTGTGGCACCTTATAGACTAACAGAAAAGTTTTGAGCATGAGCTTTCGTGAGCACAGACTCACTTCATCAGATGCTGGTCTTGGAAATCTGCAGGGCCAGGTATAAATAAGCCAGAGCAAGGGTGGGGGTAACAAGGTTAGTTCAGTCAGCAAGGGTGAGGCTTACTACCAGCAGTTGATCTGGAGGTGTGAACACCAAGGGAGGGGAAGCTGCTTCTGTATTTAGACAGCCATTCGCAGTCTTTGTTTAAGCCAGAGCTGAGGGCGTTGAATTTGCAGATGAATTGTAGCTCAGAAATTTCTCTTTGGAGTCTGGTCCTGAAATTTCTTTGCGGTAGGATAGCTACTTTTAAGTCTGCTACTGTGTGGCCCGGGAGATTGAAGTGCTCTCCTACGGGTTTTTGTATATTGCCATTTCTGACGTCTGATTTGTGTGCGTTTATTCTTTTACATAGAGACTGTCCCGTTTGTCCAATGTATATAGCAGAGGGGTATTGCTGGCACATGATGGCACAAATTATATTGGTAGATGTACAGCTGAATGAACCCACAATGGTGTGGCTGATCTGGTTAGGTCCTATCATGGTGTTGCTGGTGTAGGTATGTGGGCAGAGCTGGCAACGAGGTTTGTTGCATGGATGGGTCCCTGAGTTAGAGTGACTGTGGTGCGGGGTATAGTTGCTGGTTAGGATTTTTTTCAGGTTGGCAGGTTGTCTGTGGGCAAGGACTGGTCTGCCTCCCAAGGCCTGTGAAAGTGGGGGATCATCGTCCAGGATGGGTTGTAAATCCCTGATGATGTGCTGTAGAGGTTTTAGCTGAGGACTGTAGGTGATGGCTAGTGGTGTTCTGTTGGTTTCTCTCTTGGGCTTGTCCTGTAGTAAGAGGCTTCGTGGCACACGTCTGGCTCTGTTGATCTGTTTTTTCACTTCAACCTCAGCCTGGAACAGTCCACACAGGAGATCCACTTCCTGGACACCACGGTGCTAATACACGATGGCCACATCAATACCACCCTGTACCATAAACCTACTGAC
The DNA here is from genome assembly GCF_033958435.1 of Carettochelys insculpta. Taxonomy (NCBI): domain Eukaryota; kingdom Metazoa; phylum Chordata; order Testudines; family Carettochelyidae; genus Carettochelys; species Carettochelys insculpta. The sequence continues at coordinate 57,077,134 of NC_134144.1, forward strand.
TGCTACTGACCGCTTCTGGTTCCAGAAAGCTAAAAGTTCCAGAGGTCAAAACTTCCTGATACTCCACTATACACACAGATTTTTTTCACCTCCATTAGAAACTGTGTATTTGTCTGCCTTATAAAAAATGAAATACAGTTCTCTCTGTGTACAAATAATCTGCTTTGTGCCTCCACAGTAATGTCTCATATCCCAGGAAAAGCCCTGATGGTGTAAACAAAAGGTACTAGACGTCTCATATTACCAATAAGATGAAAGACTGCGCAAACCAGGAACTATCACAGATGTTTGGTTTCCTCACTAAAGAATTATTGCACTCTAGACAAGTTATAAACTATATGGCAACAAAAATAAAAAGAATATTGAAAGATATGTACATAAGAGGTTATAACTTTGGCATATTAAAAGATTTGATTAAAAGAGAGCCAATTCTAATTAACATCTGGGCTAATACTGAAAAAAAATTTGGAAATGAATCCAACACAAAAAGGGTCCAATAAGAAATGGATTGAAGAAATGTATTGTAAACCAGTTTGTCAACTACATAGCAATACAAGTAGCAGAAGAACTAAAAAAACAAAGCTGAGAGTAATTTGGAAAATGTCCAAAAAAAAAAAAAGATTTCCATTCTTCAGAAAAACAGGGTAAAGACGCCTGAGGTCATTGTTTGGATCTAAGAGTTGGCTGAACATACAAACAAGCTGAAGAATACAGAATTAATGTTGGACAGATAAGATTGATGAGCAGCTCTCCCGCTCCTCTGAGGTTAGTAGGGCTAAGCACCGGCACTGAGATATTGTGTGAAAGATGATTTTTTCATTCTATTTTTTAAAATAAATTTCTCATTGAGTTTATGCTCTTTTTTAATGAGTCCCCAAGTAACTACATTTTGGATTTTAACTCTCTTTGGTAAACTCCAGAAATTGTCCTATGTGAACTAAACAATAATTTTAAGCAATTGCTTTTGATATTAAAAATTTGTCCCTTTCATTCCAAACCATTGAAATGGCAGGAACTAAGCTTCTACAAGTACCTTTAAGGACAAATCATGTCAGACCAACCTGTTAGCCTTCTTTGATAGCCTTGCAGAAAAGGGGAAGCAGTAGACATGGTATATCTATATTTTAGTAGGGCATTTGATATACAAACTTGTATGACCTTCTTATTAATCAGCTAGAAATACTAGGAGGTGGGAGCACAATTGATTGGATGAGTGCTGACAGAATGTGGTTATCAATGGGATTGGTTCTACTCAATGTCTTCATCAGTTATTTAGATAACGGCATAGATAGTATACTTTATAAAGGATAAATGCAAAGGGTTACAGTGGACCACAAGCTAAATAGGTCCACAGTGTGGCACAGTTGGAAAAAAAACACATACACACCTGGGGTATATTAATAGGAGTGTTGCAAGCCAGAGAGAAGAAATAATTCTTCACTCTACTCTGCCTCAGCTGAAGTATTGTGTCCAGTTCTGGGCACTGCACTTCAGAAGAGAAGTAGATAAATTTGAGAAGGCCCACAGAAGAGAAATAAAATAATTAAAGGTCTACTAAACAGGTCCTATGAGGGAATACTGAAATAATGGAACTTGTTCAGTCTGGAAAACAGAAGACTAAAAGGGGATATAACAACAACTTTCAACAACATAAAAGTTTATTACAAAGAGGAGGGAGAAAAATTATTGTCATTGACTCCTGATGACTGGAAAAGAAGCAAGGGCCTTGAATTGCAGCATGGGACGTTTAGGTTGGACATTAGGAAAAGCATCCTAAATGCCAAAGTGATTAAGCACTGGAATAAATCATCTAGGAAGCTTGTAGAATCTCCGTCATTGGAGACTTTTAAAAGCAGGTTAGACAAACACTTGTCAGGGATGGTCGAGATGATACTTGGTCCTGCTATGAGCACAGGGAACTGCACTTAATGACCTTTTGAGGTTTCTTCCAGTTCTATGATTCTATGAAACACATCCTTAGTACATGGCAAAGTACTTGTAGTGTGCTAAATATATTAGAGGAACTGAAGTATTGATAAGTGGTGGTGAAAATGAAATTCAATAACGAACCTTGCTGATTTCTATTTTTCCTTGGTATAGTTGCTAGGCTCCAAGACTAGTCGATGCTGGTAGCTTACATAAATGCAGAGGTATATGTGTTCAGTACATGCCTAGAATGTTCATTAGATCTACACTTGATTGAAGAACAGTTGTTGTATGACTAGGTTGTTCTAGGTGAATTAATAAATGTATTGGCAGGGTTAGAACACAAAGTGTCCTGGTTTGACATAGACCATCCAGTATAAAAATTACACTAAGACCATAGCATTAAAAATAATAAGCTAGCCCTCCTGAACGCTATAAAAGGGGTTTTCCTAATTAATTTCTATTCCAATGTTGCTATAACACTTATCAAAATGGCAAATCTAATTTACTAGATTTCAGCTTCAACATTTAACTGGTAGCCTGGCAAAGCCACAAAATGGAGCCCCATTCCCAGTTATAGTGGCACCTGGCTGTGTGCACACTTTCTGCAGCAGAGGCAATGTCACCCTTTGCAGTTTTTGAGCTATACCTGGAAAAAAAGAAAATGATGCCTGCAAAAAGATGTTGCATACTTTAATGACAATTACCAGTTTTCCCTCAATAATGATTCTTGTATCACTTCAAAATTTACCCTGAAAATAATAAAAGTCTGCTAAAATACTCTGCATACCATAAAATTTTACGTCCCATTTAATTCTCAGAAAAGAATGCCAATAAATTTTGATTAAATGCTTGCCTATTACAGAGGAAAATGTCAGCAGGCAGTCGTAAATTCTGAAAAATTCATAGTGACTCTATGCCAGTTCACTAACAGCAATTGCCTATCTCCTTCAGGGAAAATCAGTTTGCTGGTAAAATCTTGGCCTAGCCATTTATCAACTAATGGAACTATTACATTAAAAAGCAATACCAGGAGAAGTATAGCAATAAAAGATTGGGTGCAAGCAATTCTGGTAGAATTCAGCTCATAATAACAAGGTATTAATTTTTTTTTCATGTGGCAACACCAAATGTAGGCAAACAACTTGAGTTCTAGGCAAAGTTGCATTGCATATCATGCTCTCAAGCTGGAAGGTCAATATTAACCTTACAGAAATTCTTAGCTATTGGTTCACCTTTGCTAACAGCTGTCAACAGATAAGACCCTGTGTGAAAAGTGTTTGCAAGTGAAGGCAGAAGTGTGTGAAATAAACCTAATTGCAATGCTCCATCACTATTATCAGGGACCAGTAACTAAAAGGAAGAATACAAACACAAATAAGGAGATTAGGACAAAAAAAATCTATCTGTAAAAACTAAATCAAAAATAAAAAGGAGGAAATCTTCAAAAATATGTTTAAGCAGATTCACAGTAAAAAAAGTACATGGGTGGCATGATAATCACAGATTAAAGAAGAAAAAAATTAAAAAAGAGGTTAATTGAAAGAAAAAGGTGTGAAGAGAAGTCCCCTTAAAAGAAAAGACAGAAAAGAAACAGAAATAGACAATGTGATATGACAAAAGAATAGCAAGTAGCAGTTGATCATCAGATGAAAGAAAAAAATATTCTGGAATTGTTGAGTGTGTACTGCAGGAAGACAACAACTAATGATGAGAAAAAAAAGTAAAGGATCTTGAAAATAACAAATGAGAACTAAAAGTGGCAGTCCTGGTGCAAATGTAAAAGGTTTCTCCTGTAGTTGTTTTCAAAAGGACTACATTAGCGATAGCTAGCAACTTTTCTGTTTGTACCTGCAGGAGTTAGAGCGCAGCACTTTGCTATTTACATCCCATAGTTCAGATTATGGATAATGTATACAAGACCTCAGAGAGAAAACACAAGAAGAAAAATATGTATCTGGAATAGATTAAAGATAATTACTACCACATAAAAGCCGCGTCTACACGTGCCGGCTACTTCGAAGTAGCCGCACCAACTTCGAAATAGCGCCCGCCACGTCTACAGGGGTGAGCGCTATTTCGAAGTTGACATCAGAGTAAGGAGGCGAGATGTCGAAGTCGCTATCCCCATCAGGGGATGGGAATAGCGCCCTACTTCAACGTTGGACGTCGAAGTAGGGCACATGTAGACAATCTGCGTCCCGCAACATCGAAAGAGAGGGGTCTGCCATGGCGGCCATCAGCTGAGGGGTTGAGAGACGCTCTCTCCAGCCCCTGAGCTCAATGGTCGCCACGTGCAGTGGCCCCTTAAAGCTCCCCGCCCCCTGCCTTCCTGTGAAGGAAGCTGAGAGCGCGTGCAGGCAGCAGCAGTAACAGGCAGCCAGCCTGCACGCCTCCCTGCAGCCCCAAGACACCCCACCGCTGCGATGACTGCCTGCCAGCCCCCCAAGCACCCCCAGGGCACCCCCCCAAGGGGAGCTAGGGCTCCCAGCCTAGCAGCCAGCCCTGGAAGAGGCAGCGGGGCCCCTCCTGGATGGAGGCCAAGATCTGGGACAAGCTGGGGCTCTGGAGCGAGGAGGAGGTGCTCCAGGTAATGGGGAGCAAGAAACGGAAAGCGGATGCATTCGCACGGCTGGCCGAGGGCCTGGCCGCCCGGGGTCACCCTGCACGCACTCCTGACCACCTTAGGACTAAGGTTAAGGAGCTGCAGCAGGGTTACGCCCAGGCCCGGGATGCGGCCAGCCAATCTGGGGCCGTCCCCGCCACTTGTCCCTTTTACAGGGAGCTCAGGGAAATCCTGGGCCCCCGGCACACCTCCTCCCCGCTGGCCACTCTTGACACATCAGCCGACGAGCCCCAGCAGGCCCCGGAGGCGGAGTCCGCCCCGGAGGCAAGCCCCACACCCCAGGGGCCCCCCCAGGAGCCCACCCCTGGGACGCCGGAGGAGGAGGAGGAGGAGGGGGATTCCTCCTCCAGCGACGGGGGGCTCCAAATAATCCTGCCATACTGGAGCTCCAGCAGGGCGTCTGCCCAGAGGGCGTCCCCCGACTGTGGGAGCAGACTGTCAGGTATGTACCCCCGCGGTGCACACCCCTGGGGTTGAGGGGTGGGGACAACAGACATGACCAGGGCTCTCCACATGCCCAGGTGACCATGGCCCCAAGGACAGCAGTGGCATGTCCCTCAGAAGAGTGCATCAGCCCCTGCCCCCCCAGCAGGGCAGTGCCATGCCCCATCCCTGGGGAAGGGGGGAGTGGAACCCTAGGGTGCCCCGTGGGGGGGTGGGACACCCATCAGCAGCAGCATCTCCCGGGGACAGGGATGGGGAACCAGCAGCAGAGGGGTGGGGGAACAAGGGCCACGGCTCAGGGACCACACTAGTGGCTGTCTCCACTCTTCTTCGCCCCCTGTGTTCCGCAGCTGCACCATCTGAGGGCCCGGAGAGCACCGGCAAGGTGTCAGTGGTTCCGGATAGCCCACCGGGGCCATCGCTGCAGGCCAGCCCCTCGGCGGAGCACCAACCAGCCCCAGGGCGGGGCCAACAGCGGACCCCCAGCTGCTTGCGACCCTCCGGCGGCAGCTGGAGGTGTCGGAGCAGCGGCTGCGGGTGGACGAGCGGCGCCTGCAATTGCAGGAGCGGGCGCTGGCCTGGCGCCAGGAGGCATGGGGGGCCTTGATGCACACTTTTGAGCGCATAGCAGACTACCTGGCCCCCCATGTCGCGCCGCCTGCCGCTCTGCCCGCCCTGCCCGTTCCACCCGCCGCTCCACCCACCGTGCCACCGCCGTCCACCACCACAGGGCCTTCCGCCGAGGGGGACCTGGGGCCTGTTGACACCCGCCGGCTGTATCTGCCGGTTCACCCAGCCCCCAGCCAGCCTCGGCCAGGGCTGAGGCTGAAGCGAGGGTTGCGCCCGCCAACCCCAAGCGCTGGACAGTAGGGGGTGCAGGGCCCAGGACATGCCCCCCCTCCCCCTTTGTACCTATCCCCATTATTTTGTATATAGTTTGTGTTAGACCCCTGTTCTTTTATGATACCTGCCCCCCATGTAAATAGTTCCCTCCTTTTTGTTCCACTATTTATTTTATATATATATATATATATATATATATATATATTTGTATTAATATTAAGAGAATTCACTGTTTTGTGGTTTGAAAAACAACAGGTCTATTTTTATTTGCAAGAAAAGTGGGGTGGGGTGTGCTCTTGGGTGCTCTGTGGTGTGGGCGTGGGGGCAGGGAGTGTTGTGGAGGATGGGGGGTGCAGTGGGGGGCCTGCCAGTGTTCACCCCACAGCCTGGTCGAAACGGGCCTGCAGGGCCTCCCGGACCTGGATCCCCTCGGGGTCCACCTGGCAACTGGGGACAGCGGGTGGCTGCATGTCAGCCCTGCCAGCCTCCACAGCCCAGCCCTGAAAGAATGCCTCCCCCTTGTTCTCGACCAGGTTGTGGAGTGCGTTGTCCACGCCCACAATCTGGGGGATGTTGGTGGGGCCTGCATCCAGGCGGGTGAGGAGACACCTCCAGCGCCCTTTGAGGCGGCCAAAAGTGCACTCAACTACCTGGCGTGCATGGTTCAGGCGCGTGTTGAAGCGCTCCTGGCTGGCTGAGAGATGGCCCATGTAAGGGTGCATGAGCCAGGGCCGGAGGGGGTACGCCGCGTCTGCGACGATGCAGGGGGGCATGGTGGTGTCCCCCACAGGGATCTCCCGCTGGGGGATGTAGGTCCCCGCCTCCAGCTGGCGGCACAGGCCCGAATTCCTGAACACCTGGGTGTCGTGGGTGCTACCAGGCCAGACAACATAAATATCCAGGAAGCAGCCCCAGCTGTCCACCAAGGCCTGGAGGACCACCGAATGGTAGCCCTTCCTGTTCAGGACGCGTCCTCCACTGTGCTCTGGAGCTCGGATGGGGATATGGGTCCCATCCAGAGCCCCGAAGCAATTTGGGAAGCCCATGCTGGCAAACCCCGTGATGGCGGCATCCAGGTCCCAAGCCGCACGAGCCTGTGGAGGAGCAGGGCATTGATGGCGCGGATGACCTGCAGGGGAAGGACATGGGAGAGCACCAGTGAGGGATGTGCAGGGTGTGTCTGGCCCGCCCCCACTAGGGCTGCCCTCCACCCCCAGGGCTCCCCCCCCACCATGGGTCCTCTTACCTCCATGAGGACAGCCCCAACGGTGGCCTTGCCCACGCCAAACTGCTGGCCCATGGATTGGTAGCTGTCTGGAGTGGCCAGCTTCCAGACAGCGATGCCGATCCATTTCTCAACGCTGAGGGCACACCGCATGAAGGTGTCCTGGTGCCTCAGTGCGGGGGTGAGCCACTGGCAAAGCTCCAGGAATGTCTGCCGGCTCATGCAAAAGTTCTGGAGCCAGCGCTCATTGTCCCACTCGCCGAGCACCAGCCGCTCCCACCAGTTGGTGCTCGTGGGGGTAGCTTCAGAGCTGGCAGCGTGTGCAGTGGGGGGGGTGGGGCGGAGGACAGCAGGGTCTGGGGCTGCTTCCTCCTCCCCTGGTGGCAGCTCCTCTTCTTCTGTGACTAGAAGGTGATCAGCTGCCTCCTGCATAGCATTGAGCAGGGCGAGCACTGCTCCTGCAGGGGTGGCTGTGTGGACCTCTGGCTGCTGCTGCTGCTGCTGCTGGGGGTCCATACTGCTTCACCAAGGTGTGTGTGCCTATGGCTCTGCAGACCGCGTGCTGTGCAGGCTGAGTGTGTCTGGGAGGGGCCCTTTAAGGGAGCGGCTAGCTGTTGCCCCGGAAGTGCTAGTCCGGCCTGTGACCCTGTCTGCAGCTGTGCCTGGCACCCTTATTTTGATGTGGGCCACTTTGGCGTGTAGACGCACCCCTGCAGCGCCTACTTCGATGTGGTGCTGCCCAACGTCGACGGCACCAGCCCTGGAGGATGTGTAGACACTATTCATTGAAATAGCTTATTTCGATGTCGCTACATCGAAATAAGCTATTTCGATGTAGCATTCATGTGTAGACGTAGCTAAAATAAGCAGTCTCTCTAATACCCACCCACTTCTTCACAGTCATACCCCCCTTAGTTGTGCACAAGTGGCCTCCAACACAACAGCCGCATTAGTGGCTATGTGCAAATGGCTTTGCAGTGTAGGGAAATCTATCGGTGAAGCTGTTTTTCTTCTTGTGTATCCCCCTCCTGCAAACTAGGCCATTCTCCCTTGACATCTACACTAGGTAGTCAAAGAGAAGATAACAGCCTGTGGTATTTAATTTATAGCATCTGCCCAAGGTGGCAGGAAACAAATCACTCCAATAAGTAGTTTGCAATGCTTTTAATGAAGTAAAAACCAGCTATGTGGATGGGGCACACATTGAGAATGTTTACCCAGGGCAAATTGCAATGAACAGGGCAGAAAATCCCACAAACCATTATTAATTCAATAACTAGATTCACCAAAACAGCTTCTGTAATACCTTGCCAATAACAAGACGATAAAAGAAATCCAGTCCCTTTTAAGCAATGCAGCCTTTAAGCCTGCAGACAGCCAAGTCCAATATGGCGATGGGTTACTAGAAACCTTATCTACAATATATTTAAGAGAGTTTGTCCATGAGAGTCTGTCTGGTCATGAACCCCTCTTAAATCAAGAGCTAGGACCATTAATTTCAGTATATAGCCTCCTCTTATCATAGCAAAGTGAGGTTGGGGTTTAGTTGTGCCAGGACAATGGGCTGTGCCTGGAAAGGGTCAGCTTTTGAAAACACCGTATAGAAAAGAGACAAACACCAAAAAGGTGAAAGGGGCTGGCTGGGGGCAAACCCTCTCACCCCCTCCCTCTCCAAGGGCTGCTCCAGCCCCAAGATTCCCACTCCCAGTCACCCTTTGGCGGAGACTGAACTTCTCCTCTCTCTTCCCCCAATCCTATTTGCATGGGTACATTGCTGGCTGTTCCCCTTCATCAGGCAGTGAGAGAAAGTGCACAGTTGGCTTCATTCCTCACTCCGTCTGGGGAGCACAGGAGACAAATGAACCTGCACCTGCCCCAGCAATGGGACCTGCACCCCTCCCCTGGCTGTGCCTGCTGGAGTTACAGCAGCCATGAAGAGGCACTTCTCACCTGTCCCCAAGCTGCTGGGGTGAGGTAGGGCTGGGGTTGGCTTCTCTCCCAGGGGCAGCCTGCACACTGACCCCCTCATCCCCAGCCCCGCCCCAGAGCAATGATTTCAAGGATGTATGCGCATTTTCATTTTATTTTCCAAAAAAAGGAAAACTGAGTTAAAAATCTGTCCAGCAACGCCAGGGTTTAGTTCACTATCTAGAAAGTTTCACCAGTCCCAATCGGAAACTGCCCACCAGGTCAATGAATGTTTCAGCTCTCACCCAATCACACACTTACACCAAATCCTTGTTTAAAAAAAATCCAGTTATCAAGCGTGATTGGTTAACGTCCACTGCTCCCTGCTTATGGACTGGCCTTCCCAAGCGACTCTGCTACACATTTAAATCCCTACATCACGCCCATCTTTACTATGCTCCCACAAGACATTAGTCAAGAGCAGGCCTGCCAAAGGTGGGGTGGGGAGAGCAAAGGAGGCAACTGCTCTGGGACTCCAGCAGTGATTCAAAGGGGGTGGGGGCTCCTGGCCGCCGCTGCCTCAGTAGCTGCAGTGACTCGCTCCCCAGGCCCTTTAAATTGCCACCTGGGGGAATCACTAAAGGCTGGTGGCTGGGGTTGGAGTGCAGCAGCATGGCACAGCATGGACTGGGCAGTGCTGAATGTTGGCTGTCCCCACGCTACCCCTTCAGCACAGAAGCCAGGGGGCATGAGAGTGTGGCGCCTCTGCTCACACACTTTGTCCCGGTGCCTGGCAAGTCTGTCAAGAGGACATTTTTTTCATAGGTACTTACTTAAATGAAGAGAGTAAAATAAATCCTGTTCCACCATACCATACATGTGCCTTTGCTGAACAGCAATGTAATCTTACTGAGAGAAACCCTCCCCTTCCTCCCCTATTATATTATAAAATGACCACTAGTCTCAAGTTAAAAAAATGGCTGAACAGGATGAAACTGCATTATCTATGTTACTTACAAAAGGCTTATTTCTTCATAGTTGGCCCCTATACATTGATTATTAGCTCAAACAGTGTCAGACTCTTCCCTGATTTGGTATTCATGTACCTGCTGCTCTTAGGAGTGAAAACAAAGGGACTAATTCTGGCCTCCATTATGTACACACAACGCCTCTGGTGCATCTGAAAATAAAATTGTGCTTGTATTCTTGGAGAAAAGTATATAAGCTTTGCTTGTTGCCCCTAATAATTAGTTAACATTGCATATCAATTTGAAAATGTAAAGTAACCTGTACGTACTAAAGCTATACTTATTAGGTTCTATTTCTTTTTTTCCACCCCGAATTTGGAGCTTTTCCTTTTCTACAACTGCCTCCTGCTTGATATACATTGTGGAACTTATGCAGGTGGAGTGAGATCTGATTATGATTAAGTTTTGTGGTAAAGAGCGGCACGGTAGTTTAACTGAAACAGGTGTCGTTCTATTTTCTTCTCTGCATTGCTTTGTTAAAAATGCTAATTAACATAAAATAATGTAGGAACCTTTTATATGGCCAAGCTGGTTCCATTAAAGTGTTATGTGCTGTGAAGAGGTACATTCCTGAATATGTAACAGAAAATTGCTGTGAGTGGGCGGCCTTATCCGACTAAAGGCATGATGAAGGCAATTAAGTTTCCCAGGTAGGGACCACGGGAGTTCCAGTTTTGGCTGTGGCCTTTGAGCAATATTGTAAATACTAAATAATGATGAAGGCGCCTTTTATCATTGGTGGACTGCAGCTAGGTACCCTCGCCATGTGCAAAGTTCAGATATCATGTTGGTTCTCACTATGAAGTATTAGAAAGGATCTACTTTGTGGTACATCCTCTCTCAGAGATCCTTTACTTTTCCTTCTTTTTCAGTTGTTCTCAGACTCCTCCTGTCTCTACCAGGGAAACGTACAATTTGCAGGCACCATGTCTTTACTTGGATATACCATCCCACTCAAAAGAACTAGATAATACTGCCCTGAGTGCAGGGGACTGTATGAGAAAATTTTTCAAGGTCCCTTCCACACCTATGATTCTAGAATCCTATCATTTTTACCCCTAAATGAATGTCCCAGAGACGAAGGTGTAATTAGCATCAAAAACTAACTGACTTGTAAAGAACAGGTTTGCGCACACAGCTTTAATGTGTGTTGGCAACACTACAGTTTTCAAGTATCGTGAATGCTAATGATGATAAACAATTATAAATATCTGGACTCTTTGAAATACATCCCACTCACAATCTGCAACTGAGTTTGTAAAAACAAAAATCAACATGCAGGAAAATGAAAAGGGCAAATTAAAATGAAATGTATGCCACCTGCTGAAATCTGAGAGCTGATTTAGAAGCAACTAGCACAAAATACATTATATTTTCTCATCACCTTAGGGGACTAATCTTGCAACAAGCTTCTGAGAGTTTCCTTCCGGAGCTTGCAGCACCTGCCAGGAAACGTTCTGCACTTGAACGATTGAAGACTGAGGTAGTTTATGTATGTGTTTTCTTCTTTCATTTTGTCCCTCTTTTACCATGCAAAGCTTAGATAAAATTGAAGATGATGTAAAGCCAAAAGTAATATTGAGATACTGTACTGTAATTCAGTGTTCTTGCATTTATTTAGCTTCAGAACTGACTCAAGGAAAGAAGAAGAAGAAAAAGAAGAAGAACCGTGAACAGTAAGCCAGAATTGCCACCAGTTAGGATGACCAATGTTTGCTTAATATTTGTCCACAGACACTATCATAAAATTGGATCCATTCCTGTTGTTATTAAAGTCAGTGGCAAAAATCCCCTTGAACAAGCCCATGTAGGGATATGTTCACGATGCTCAGCACTTGGAGAATAGAATCAAAAGAATGAATGAAATCTAATCCGGGGGAAAAAAGCAATACAAATGAAACTGTGATCTTGGGTTATTGAGTAGAACCTATGGGGAAGTTCAAGTTTTGCCAAGTATCAAAATACCAATCCAGATGATTGGGCAATTTTAAGTTGGTCTAAGTTACAGTTAGCTAGCACACATCGACCTGATCTCAACACATTTTTTTCCTAACAAAGACAAATCCCCAATTTTAGAAGCCTGAAATTGTTTAATTTCCACTAGTTGGCATAGATTACATATTAAACAAAAGGGGGAAATCAAACAAGCCACACAGCACAATATAAATGTTATAAATGTTTGCTTCCATTTTGCCTTTGAGGCTGGATATTTAATTGCATCATTAATAATTATGTCTAGATGTGTAGACTATAGTGTCTGATTTCTTTGGAGGCATTTAAAAATATTAAATATCTAAGCTGCTTCATCTTCTATAATTGGTTCAGTGGCTATACTGCAGCCGTCAATTCTATCCACAATTTACCTGTGATGGAATCTGTTAAAGAATGTCTAACTGAAATAAATAATTTAAGATAGTCTAAATGAAGATTGTTTATTTAAAATGTTTCAAGTTATTTTATGAATATAAAGGATTAAAGTTTATAGGTTTTTTTCTTCTAAAATCTGTCATTTTATCTCTCCTTTTATTTAGGGACTGAGGAGCTTCACAGCCTTAGACATATAATATCTGGCACCTACTCCTGTACTCTAGATACAGGCAAAACACTCCATCTTCACCAAGAAATGTCAGTGAGCAAGCAGTGCAGCCACTAATATGGATGGTGTAATTATTAGATAAAGAATCTCTGATCTATGCACAGGTACCACAGAAAAATGATAAGGATCATATTGCGCTCTCTTATCCATGCATATAACTCTGATTACACTTCATTATTATCGTGGATATCAAAGGTAGGTGCAAACATCTTTATCGCCTGCAACCTTGAGATAAGGAAAGAGATTGTGATGCAATAATGTACTTTCTTCCTCTTAGGTTCCTTGCTTCACCAAAGAGGGAAGTATGCTCTACTGGATGTACACTTGATACAATGTTATGTTGACACATCAGGGAGCGTACATTACTGGGTGCTTTGAAATAGGTGGAATCAAGGCTCTGCCCAATCCCCACCTGCATTTATGAGGGGGGAACATCACAAGCCTGTAAAATTGGTTTATCCCTGCAAACGGAAAGTGGCACCCTGGAGTACCTGCTTAAGGCACTAAGGGGGATCTCGGATGACTCTTACTCTGGCATGCACAAAGAACCAGGATTTGGCCCTTTATAACCAAGTAAAACAGTGATCCATTCACACTAAAGAAAGTGCAAATAAGTTTGGCAACCACAGACAAATTTCTTTTCAACCAACAGGACTAAAACATACAAACTAAACTGTGAAAGGTGGCTCATCTTTTACCAAGGCATGAAGTTCTGCTCATACAGTAGCAACAGAGGGCCAAGCAAGGATAAAGAAAGAGTGAAGGAGAAAACAAGAGAGTGGGAGTTACCTATGATGTCATAATTGTACCAACCTATAATTATCTATTTTAGGCATAAGCTAGCGTTAGCGCTACACATTTATGTGTTAGTCACTGAGCTTGAATGTCACATGTCTACAGATAACCTTTTAACCAAGCCTCAATGCCATACTGGCCTTTTACTATACTTGTGTAGACCCCTAGTAAAAAGTGTTAATGTCTGAATTTTAAATGGTCTGTTAACTAACTAATCAATCTCTGTCCAGGATTTTTTTCGTTTTGTGCTGTTGGTGAACTACCACATTAACTTGGCTACTAAATTAAAGCAAATCACAGAATCAGCAAATAGAATCAGGAAAAAAAAAACCCTCTCTTCAAACTCTTTTAAGTGCCAAGCTTGTCAGGTAGTATTTGGACACACTTTTCGAAAAAAATAAGTAGCAAGACAGTAAAACTGGAAGCTGTCTGATAAAATTCGGTTTCCTACCACTAAAAATTTCACACAAGAAAAAAAAAGTAATAATCTCTGTAACTTAGAAAAAAATCCATTCTGATTATTCAGTTATTAAAATGGGGAAGTGTCATTTTATGACAACTGCTTTCGGCAGGAGATATTTCACACTAACACACTCTCAGGAAATAAAGAAGGAACAATATTAAAACCTTCAATGTTAATCTATATTTTCAAAGCTAAGTGTATTCGGACAAACTTCCGAATAGACAGTGTTCAAAATTTATATCGTATATGAGCATGATTATATTGCTCTAATTTATCTTTCATATCTTTTTGCACAGCAATAAAATTGTACCTTCAACTTTTCATTTATTACAGCTTTTAACTGGTCAAGCATATGGAGACACCAAAATGTAATAAACCTTTACTAATTCAATAAACTAGCAAATTCTGACATTGTAAACAGAATCTCTCTACATAAAGATTTAAAAATTGAATTGAAAAAGCATTTTGTTTAAAGTTCCTAGTTAGGCAACAGGATTTGTTTGGAGATTTTTAATATTAATGTTATATGGTTATGTTTTAGATGTTTGGTGAACAACAGATAATATTTGTAGAGCTTAAGCATGACAAAATTGTTAGTTTAAAAGTTGTCATAACTGAGAACGTGACATTAAATAATTAAGGGCTCAATCCACCAGGCTGGTTAAGTGCAGAACTGGACGCCCAGTGTTTGCTTAACACTTGTTCACAGACACTACTTTAAAACTGGATCCTTCCTGATGTTATTGAAGTCAGAGTCAAAATCCCTTTGAACAAGCCCATGCAGGGACATTTTCATGATGCTCAGCACTTGGAAAATAGCTCCCAGCAGAAGACAGCCAAGCATTCATAAACAGGAGGGGGAATGGATGAGAGGGAGGGAGAGGATTTAACCAGTTCGTAGCTGCTGAAATGCTGGGTCAGGAATGAAGCTGAGGTATGTAGAGACCAGCTTTTGGATTTTCAGGCATTCTCGGGCAACATTTAGATGGCATCTGTGTTTTGAAATAATTTACACAATTTGCACATCATAAATTGCTTAAATTATTTTGAAATACCTTATGCCAAACTTGATGCTAAAAGTCTGTAATAAACGGCTACTCCAAAAGTTCCATTACCTCTCTCACAACGAGTCGTAGTAGAACCGGAATACCGCACTCGAAACAGCAGTGCTATTTTGGGTGTGGGGGAAAAAGCTGCAGTGTTGCTATTTCAATATACTTCTGTATCCTGAAATAGCCTCCACACTCTAAATATACATCTAGTGTCAACTGGAAGCAGCAGTTACTCGAATATGTTTGAGGGCTGGACTTTGATGAAGCCACCTGCAAGGACACCCATGAAGATTGGAGACAGACATTTTGTAAGATAAAGCCCTAAAATGGGTAAGAGCCAACATACAATACTTATGATACCTGAACATTCAAAAGTACCATAAATAAAATCATGATCATGTACCGTGATCTGTGGGAATCATTAACTCAGTGGGTATAATAGAAATAAGGCAACAAAGGGGAATAAGTAACAGTTTATACAGCCAAATACATGATATACTGAAAGTGTTGCTCTGAACCGTAGGCATAAAATTGGCACAACCTCTGTTTTCTTCTGAAAGGTCACTTAGCACATTAGCTTTAGTTTCATTGATTAGATAACTGCCACTTCGATGGTTCTCAGAATAATTTAAATAAAAGAGATAATGGCATGACTTTCTGCATGCAAAGTTCTAATCAAACTTTGCTCAATAAAAAGGTAGCAGGCAAATAGGAGGAAAACCATTAGAACCGATTATGCTGAAGCTGTAACAAACTAGCACTATATTTTTGGATGAATGGAGGAATAGATAGATTCTTGGAATTGCTGCACAAAGGAAGGATGGTTATGTCAATACAGCACAGGACAGGAATTCACAAGAACTGGGTTTTATTCCCAGTCTTAACACAAATTTCTTGCGATGGATAACCTTAGGAAAGTCACTTTTGGACAGATTTTCACAACTTGGAAATATGCACACCAGAAGTACACAAGGCAATATGGTAACTAGCACCTACCTGGATGAGTGCAGGGAGAAGGGGGAAAGACGGTAGGATAAGCACCCAATAAGTCCTCCATCACTCTTTGCCTCGTGCACAGGTATGTCAGTTTCAATACTGTACCTAGACTCAGGAATTTGCAGGGACTTCTCCCAAGTTCACATTACTCAACAAGGGAAACCCTGTGGAATGGGTCCAGAGCATAGTGGGGAATATGGTGCACAGAATGGGTATAATACAAGGTCTTCCTGAGCTCCATGTCTTCATAGCTGAAGTTCACTCAAGTGTTGCCCTGTAATTTGAGTATCGTCCATACCCAAAACCCCATGACTCGAGTGTTTGGCACTTTATATTTTAATTAGCTGGCCCATCACAGATACAAGTTACAGCACAGTTCTGCACAGAAAACACTGGGCTAGAAGCTGAGGATTCCCAATCCTGGTGCTGCTCAAGTGTCATTTAGCAGTATGACCACTCTCATTCAATGTATGCTAATTTGAGAGGAGTTTATTTAAGTGTAGATAACTCTTCAGGGAAGACACAGATTTAGATGATGCAGTTCCTCACCATTTCCACCTGGATCAAAGCTTAATAGGCCAGATAATCACAAGCAGCTAATCAAGCAAATCTGATCTGTTGTCTAGTCATCTGAATGCATAACTCAAAACTGCCAGAAAAAACAGATGCAAAATTGTGGACACATCTCCACTGCTAACACGACCAAGCATTCCAAAAACACATCTTCAGCATTCAGGGGTCCTACACATATCTGTCTCAACATGTAGCACACCCGCCTACTCTATCAGAGGCCCAAATAACAACTATGTGGGGGAAACAAGACAATCACTACACCGTTAAATGAACTCACACAGAAAAATGGGGAAAAGATAAGAACACCATACCACATGTGGATGAACACTTTTCATAATGTAGTCATTCTATACTGACCTGTCAGTCCTCATTATCATGGGTTTAAATATATGGAGATACACATCTCATAGAGCTGGAAGGGATGTCAGGAAGTCACTGAGTCCAGTTCCCTGCCCTCTTGGCGGGGCCAAGCACCATCCCTCCTGGAGACAGTGCCTTGATCCAGATCAGGATTTTCCTCAGTTCTCACTACTGCCTGCTCTGCACTCTGGAGTAGAATGATGCACCCAGGGCTTCCTCTCCTGTGGCAGCATCCCAAGGCCCTTCCAGTTACTGCCAGCTGGTTGTGTTGCTAGTATCCAATTCTCTACCCCACCTCCCCTGGGATACCAAGATTCAAGTGATGTCCTCCCAGTTACTAATGCAGGGCTGGGAGAAGTTGGGGGGGGCCAGTCTCATCCTCACCTTTGGGGCCCAAGCCAGGGACTCTTTAGATAGCAGCTACCTCCTAAGTTCATTAAAGAGCTGCTTGCCTTCCCCCAGTCACTTCTCCATGGGCTTGCCAAGTTCTTGCCCTTATCTCAAGGCTCTATCATAGTCTGTTAGCATCTACAGTCCTCAGTCTCTCACCAGCCCTCAACACAGTGCTCTACACAGTGCTGCCAATCCCTCAGATGGCCAGTAGCCCCGGTCTTCTCTCCCGTATATATCCTGCAGCACTGAGCTGGCTCTGGTCCTGCGGCTCTTCTGATAGGGCCTTTCAGGTCACCGATTGGCTCCTTCCATTCAGCGACATGTTAGCCTGTTGGAGGACTTCTCTGTGGTTACTGGGATAAGGTGTGGCAAGGCTGTGAGCATCCAGCAGGGGGCTTGAGGACAAGGTCCACCCAGTTACACTCATCCACAAAGGAAACCTGAACAGCACCTTCAAAAGACAAGCCTGGGATCTTAAATCCATAGTTCTGCTTGACACCGAAAATCATTGACTGAACAGATTTACGGCTGAACACTGGATTTATGGCTTGCTTTAACAAATCTATAACAACCACTTAATCCCCTGCCATCACTTCCTTTTTCACCTCCAGAACTGGAGAGGGCTCAATAGACCACTTTCGCGTGAGTGGTCCCTTGAAACAGGTATTAAATATATGTGCTAAACAATCTTTTCCATCATGTATCTAGCTGCAACACTGTGAGGCCTAGTCCAAACTAGGAAATTAGGCCAGAGTAAATATGTCGGTCAGAAACATGGAAGTCTAGGCAACCTAAGTCCCCATGCAGAGCACAGAACACATCCATTGACCTAGCTACAACTTCTCTGGAAGGTGGAATACTTACAACAATTGGAAAATCCCTCTCATTGGTATAGACAGTATCTACCCTGAAGCACTACAGTTATACCCTACAGCAGTGCAGTCCTATAACAGATGTAGCATTTTAAGTACTTTTAATGTACATTTCCAAGGCCTGACAAAGAGCTCTGTGTAAGCCTGAAAGCTTGTCTTCCTCACCAGAAGTTGGTTCAAAGTGAGAGATATTACTTCATTCACCTTGACTCTGTACCATGATCTCACATAATTGCAAACACTGTGCATTCATTAGGTTGTTCAGACAATGTTACCCTGATTTCTGGTGGCCCTCTCCCCAGAGACAGGTTAGTGGAATTGTATTACACTAGTAAGATACAAACATTGAGACAATTGTTATCCATGGAATTCCTTTGTTATAAAATAAATGTACGTTCGCCTATAAACTCAAAGGCTGTCAGTGTGGAATGAATCTGGAACCTTCAGCAACAGAAACTGGGCTGGCTATATATTTGAACTAAAGATGAAGTCCTCTGCATGAGGAAACTGTACAGTATTGGCACCTCAGACCAGCCAGCAGAAAGAGAGATAATGTCAAATACATTATCATGTGTACCGTATAATGGTTACTGTTAATGCTCTTGTGCTACATGGTACTAGAACTGTCTGGAGTAAATAAGAAAGGGTTTCATACCAAGCCAGTCATGAAGAGATAAATCCCATGTAAGGCAGCTCTGCAAAATCTTCTTAGCGAAGAAAGTTAGGCTGATGAATGACATGGGCCAAACAGGTCAGGGCCAAACAGAGCAGAGTTCATCTTTGGACACACTCTTGGAGGGATGTAGTGAAGTCCCAACCAATTCCTATACTAAGGTGACTTTCCTGAAGCCAGTCACATCAGTTGTAGTTCCAAAACTTAAGAACATAAGAACGGCCATACTGGGTCAGACCAAAGGTCCATCCAGCCCAGTATCCTGTCTGCCGACAGTGGCCAGTGCCAGGTGCCCCAGAGGAGGTGAACCGAAGACAATGATCAAGCGATTTGACTCTTGCCATCTGTCTCCAGCCTTTGACTAAAGGCTAGGGGCACCATACTTTACCCTTGGCTAATAGCCATTTATGGACCTAACCTCCAAAAATTTATCAAGCTCTATTTTAAACTCTGTTAGAGTGCTGGCCTTCACAGCCTCCTCCGGCAAGGAGTTCCACAGGTTGACTGTGTGCTGCGTGAAGAAAAATTTTCTTTTATTAGTTTTGAACCCACTACCCATTAATTTCATTTGGTGTCCTCTAGTTCTTATATTATGGGAACAAGTAAATAACTTCTCTGTATTCACTTTCTTCACACCATTCATGATTTTATATACCTCTATCATATTGCGCCTCAATCTCCTCTTTTCTAGACTGAAAAGTCCCAGTCTCTCTAGCCTCTCCTCATATGGGACCCGTTCCAAACCCCTAATCATCTTAGTCGCCCTTTTCTGAACTTTTTCTAACGCCACTATATCTGTTTTGAGGTGAGGAGACCACATCGGCACGCAGTACTCAAGACGTGGGCGTACCATAGTTTTATATAGGGGAAGTATGATATTCTCAGTCTTATTTTCTATCCCTTTTTTAATAACTTCTAACATCCTATTTGCTTTACTGACTGCCACTGCACACTGTGTGGAAGTTTTCAGAGAACTATCCACTATAATTCCAAGATTCCTTTCCTGATCTGTTGTAGCTAAATTTGCCCCCATCACATTGTATGTGTAATTGGGGTTATTTTTCCCAATGTGCATTACCTTACACTTACCCACATTAAATTTCATTTGCCATTTTGCTGCCCAATCACTCAGTTTGCTGAGATCTTTTTGAAGTTCTTCAGAATCTAATTTGGTTTTGACTATCCTGAACAGCTTGGTATCATCTGCAACTTCTACTGCCATTGCACAGAAGAGGCAAGATCTAAGCTTGTTTATTGCGATAATGGTTAAGCGGCTACAAGTGACTATTTTCAGACAGACATGGAAGGTTGAAGAGTTTTATGCCGATTTTGAATGAAATATGTGCCAGCTAAATTGAAGCTGTAACAGCAAAGCCTTCTATGAAGCCAGTGTAAGCATATGCTCACCAAAGATTTAACCTACCCTTGAACACTTACTTCAAATGCCCTTCGAATGCCCAGCAACACACCTTATCTAAAGCTGACAAGAGGCATTAAATTAGTCAGAAACTGATGACTACTCCTACAGCCAAAAATGTCTAATTTCATTTTTTTTTCAAACTGAGATAGCATATTGTAGGAACTCTGACATATGCAAAGAACTAGAGTAAGACTACAATGAAGCAAGGAACTACAGACTAACTCTTCGGAGAAAACAGACTCTGGAGCAAACAACCCATCACTAGATTGTAGTCTGTGTGTAGAGCGAGCAGTAGGCAAGAAAAACTGCTGTGTTTTGTAGACGAGAGTGCATATGCAGGAAGCAACATGAGCATTAGAGAGGTTCATCTGTGTATTCAATGATCATGGGGTTACAATCAGATGATGTATAGTGTATACAGGACCCAGCAATACCTTACACTTTGCCCTGTGATATTGCTTACTAGCTATATACATATATAGATGCAAACAAAATGAGTTTTCAGAAAGCATATGATCCCTGCCTGACTGCACAAGATAAATTATGTATCAACAGACTACTGGGAAAAGGAACTTTTACTTACCTTCAGTGGTTATGCCCATATATCTAAATGTTCCAGACCATGACAAATAGTTGGATAACAACTTTCACTCCCCCTGTCATCATCTATCTTCCTGCTTGGCTTATTTCCGCAAATCCCAGTGATGAACCTCAGTAGTCACTTATCTGAGCAGTCAAAAATTTATTGCCTCTAACAGGAAATGAAATTCTCCAAGTGAAATGAAATGGACACAAACGGCAAAATTCAGCTATGGAACAGGTGAGTGTGCTTTCCACTGTCTTTAGCGGGAACTGCTTACACTTACTCAAAAACTGAATTAAAAAGTGCAATGTCTACAAACACTGATCTAAAATAACCACTTATTTCTACAAGGATGGCATCTGGAATTTGGAGATCACCCAAAGACAACTAAATTCGCAGCCCCCATAGTATCACTGCCTTATCTATACTACATCAATAGGGTTGATTTTTTCATATGTATCTGGTATGCCTCAACAGGACTTGTGGAATGTGCAGTAATCCCATGTCTACATGTGCCCCCTCCTTTTGGAGGGGGCATGTTAATGAGGAACATCGGAAGATGCGAATGAGATGCTGACATGAATATGCAGTGCCTTATTAGCATAATTGTGGCCACATGCGATTCAAAAGTGCCGCTTTTTGAACACAGCCGCACATGTAGATGGGGGACCTTTGAAAAGGACCCACCTAACTTCAAAAGCCCCTTCTTTCTATTTGATTTTAGGCAGAAGGGGCTTTCAAAGTGAGGAGGTCCTTCTGAAAGGCCACCATCTACACGGGTGATGGCATTCTGAATGCGGCACTTTCGAATTGCACCCAGCTGCCATTATGCTAATGAGGCACTGCATATTCATGTCAATGTCTCATTAGCATCTTCCAAAGTGCCTCATTAACATGCCTCCTCCAAGAGGAGGGGAAATGTGTAGACACAGCTTAATTGTGCTAGACTGGTTCTGGCCTCCAGCCGGCATTGGCAGAGTCATGGGCAAAGCTTGCCAGGAAATCAATCCAGAAGCTGTGGGTCGGAAGCACAGACACCGGATTGGGACTCAAGAAATCTAGGTTCCGTTCCTGGCTCTGCAGCTGATTTACTGTATCACCCTATAAAAGTTGTTTCCCCTTTCTCTAATCTCTTCAGAGTGTAACTTCTTCTGGGCAGAGACTCTTTCTTAATACATATTACATGTCTGAATTATAGCACAATGGGGAATGATCTGACCTTGGGTGGGGCCTCCAGGCATTGCTACAATACAAATAAATTACAATAATGTATGGTCTCATCAGTTTCTTCACATTCTTCCTGACTGCCATAAATGTGTTTACCTAATCACGGGCCTTTCTGGGTCAGAAAGTTGAAAGTTGTTTTCTTGAAAACAAACTGTAAAGAGGATTGGACTGTTTCTGATTAGTCTGAGTCTATTGCTAGGCCTATTCTGTCCTTTGACATATGCAAATGTTTGATCCTTATTTCCCATGCACTCATACAACTCTGTACTAAAAAATTCTTTTCATCAACCTCCATGTCTAATACTGATGACTGTTATACCTAGTTAAGTGAGCCTTCCTACACACAATTTTTTTTCTGAGACTCAAACTGTACAAAGTTTTTAAATCAAAAATATTAAGGTATTTTGAGTGTCTTCCATATTACAATGACCACACAGATGCCATACATGGCTGCATCAATGTATTTTTCATTTCTATATCACTGAAATGAAAGCTGAATGTGTAAATAGTCAAATACCTCACAAGTAGTTCCTAAACATGCCCTCCCCAGGGTTTTTAATTTCCCCACCTGGCTCCTTTTCCTAATCTCTCCCTGATACTTTTTTCCACCATCATTGTTGGTTTTGAATCAGAGTATGTGTTTAAACACCCTACAAAGGACCAAAACTGCAGCAGTGACCAGCCCCACCATGCAGGGCACAGAGGACAGGATGACTCCTTAGACCATTCTGTCTGTGTTTTTATACCATGCCTTCTATCTATCCATAGAATGAATGGGTGACTTCCAATCCCTTCTTTGCTCCTGCACAAGGAACAAATGCTGTCTAACCCTATAACAGGGTCCACCCACTCTTGATCGCCCCTCTGAGAACAAGGATGCTACATACAGTCTTGTTCATTGTCCTCCTTTTCTCAGGGAGGGATCTGACTCACCCTGACCAGGGAGCTGTCTGGTCCTTTAGTAAGTCTGTGACCAATCTCTGTCCACAGGACCTGGGCCTTTTCCAGGTCTAAGCTCAGCTCACACTCAGAGCTCTCCAAATGTTGCTTGTCTCCCAGGCAGCATAGGGAACCACCTGGATTAAGCTCCTGAAGGGAACTACCTGGCCCTAGACCAGCATCTTCTTTTATATTGGCCTGCTGGGCCCTGATTGGCTGCCACAGAGAGAGATGCTCTATCCTCCCTGGAGGACCTCTTGGCTGCTCCTTTCACTGGGGTGGGGTGTGGCAAGGCCTCTGGCCTTCTGTAGAGGGCATCAGGGCTTAGTCCACCCCATCACAAGTCCTTTGTGTCCTGAGCAGCTGAAACCCATAAACATTGTCACCACGGTGGGAGAGGCTGGAATGCAAATGAGGGTCACTTTGAATTTCTCTTGATTTAATGATCAACTATATGAGAGAGTTACTTGGCTTGGTTGGTAGCAATTCTGAACCTGATGAGAGACAGGAACCTAGAATGCCACAAAGAACGATGGCATTTTCCACTGGTTTTCCCTTAGCCTTTAGATTTCTGCTGTGAAAGAAATGTCAAGCACCCCTAGAACCTGACATGGATGCCTCTTCACCTTTCATGTTTAAATAACTGTATGGAGGAGCCCTCTAGAACACAACTGAAGAGAATTTGAATGTCTTTTCTTTAGATTCTTTGCAGCAAGAAATGGTAGAAGAGGAAAGACTGCCACAAATGAAACTGGAGTTAGAACTAAAGCTATCTAGATAAAAGGGCACTACTTGTGGAATCATAGACGTGACATCTAAAGGAATGACCTGACTTCTTTTGCTAGACCCGTGCTCTCAATACACATTGATTACAACCAAGTCTCACGAGGGAAACTCCTCAGGGTATCATTTAAAACATTACTAAAAATAAAACTTTATCACATTGTACAGTTGAGCAGCAAATACGTTTGCATTTAAACCTCCACCATAAAGTCAACCGAGACAAATGTATGCATCTAGAGTGACATCATGAATACTGATCCCAGTGCAGGTTCTAATTCATCAGTAATGAAGTGAGCACTATTCCTCGGGGGGAGGGGAAACCAGCTGAACCAATTCTAATCAAATTGCTGCACTGAAATATAACCCCAACGGAACATCATCTTTAAAGAAAATTATGCTTCTCTCTAGTCATACCTATTTCAGCCCATAAAAAGGAATAGGTGATTCTAGACAGAAAGTCAAAACCTGAATCTGCCAATAAATGTCTTAACCTTCAGAGCACATGACTGGCAATGCCATAGGTGAGAACATAATTGAAGAGGAATATTTAATGTTTTTCAATCAACATGACAGAAAATGAAGATATGAATCTCCAATGAAACTCTGTGTAGTGATGATTATTTTTCACTTATATTAGTCCAGCAGCTTCCCCAAAGAGTGAAAGCTAAATAACTAGCTCAAAAGACATAGAGAAGGCTCCTGTTTTTAAATAACCAAATTTTATCTACTGAAATAAAACATTTTACTTAGTCCCCCTCCCTGCTTACTTTAAACAGAACATAACCTCATTAAACAACATTGACTGAATATTGAAAGCAGTAAGAGTAAAAATAAACACTTTCAGAAGAAATTAATGTTTACTGCTTCAGACTTTGATACTAGGCTCTTCTCTACTTAAATGCAGTTTAAATGTATTACTTCCCATGGCCTTTACATTAAATGCAGTAAGTGTGGTAATGTCTGATAAAATTCCTTATCTTTTTCATTCTGAACTTTCACAACAATCCAAGGTTAATTTGCAGATATTATCTTAGGCAATAAGTATCTTAGTCTCCAGTATTTAGAATATTTAAATTTGAAAAGAGATAAACAAAAACTTAGAGAAAGTGGTCACTGTGACCGGGCTAACTGCACCTCTGCCCTCCTCTTGGTTTCTGAGTGTGTGCCATCATGCCTTTACCAGTCTCGGAGTGGTATTCCTCAATCACCCACATTTGGATTAGTCCAAAGGTTTTCAGACTGTGGGGTCCACCTATCTAGAGGCACAAAGGAATATCTGTGAGGACAAGAAATACTACTAGGCTTCTCAGGCCAGCCCCTCATGGCAGGGCTCAAAAAGTGGGTCCCAGACTACGTGTAAGAGTCAACACCCACTACCACTCTGCTGATTTCTGCTTCCAGCAGCCTCTACGCTCAGCACCGGCTCTGCCCCCAGAGACAATCATATGTCTTCCTGACCCTGAAAACCTGAGGGAGGAGTAGGGCAGGTATGTGTCTATTTTTGTCTGGGCTGGGAGGGAGCATAATCAAAAGTTACCAAATCTTGATGTTCACATAGGAATGCTTAGCTTCTTCAGACATCCCCCTTCTACCCCACCACCACCGCAGGGTGTTCTGCCTTAGACCAGCCTCCCAAATAACCATCCCCACCTCCTGAAACAGAGTTCCTTTTTAAACCTACCAGAGTTCTTCTATTCTTCTGCATTTCTAGGCCTTTGCTATCCTGGCATTTTTTCTTATCTCTCAATTGTTTGCTGTGAAGTAGCTTATCTTGAGCCAGTCTTTCCTTTACTGTTTGGTTTTGCACACAGTGGCACTTTATTAAACTAAACCAATATATTCTTAGGCTGCAGCTAGATTCAGTCCAGCTGCCAGCAGCATGATGCAAATAAGAGTTCATGAAATTGCAAATAGCTGCTCATGTGCATATTTGTGTGGCTCATTTACATATCATGGTAGAAAACAAGCAGTGTAGCTGTGGTTCTGCTGGCAAACTCCCCCTCTATCACCAGTCCTTTATCCCAGAAAAAAATCAGGGTTAAGGGGCTGGAAACAGAAGGGGTTTTTGCCAGCAGAACCATGTCTACGCTGCTTGTCTTCTATTGTGAATATGCACATAAGAAGTGCAAATATGCAAATGAGCATCCATTTGCAATTTCACGAACCCTCATTTGCAGCATGCTGCTGGCAGCCAGACTGCAACTAGATGCAGCCATTAAGTAAAGATTTCAATAACCAAGTCAAGCTGCAGAATTCATAAATTATTACAGAGCAGCTCCAAATCCATCACATAAACAATTATACAAATATAAAGTAGGCAGTTAACTTTAATCTATATACACCGTGCAATATATTCATCCATAGGATTTATTCATTTCTAAGTTCTGAATACCATTTGTCTGTTCCTTATTTGCATTGCAGTATCACCTGGTTTGATCTGTAAGCTTTTGGAAAATGTGAGTTCAGTTGTTTCTCCCTTTACATATAATTGTTCATGGAACCCAAGGGAAATTATAAAATTGTTCCTCCAGGATTCCTTACCAGGGGAAAAAAAAAAGCTATCTGGACTACGTGTTCAGGATCAGACCCAAAATTAATTTGTCTCAGTAAAAGGAGATTAATAGATGAAGATCCTCTCAGAACAATTTAAAAAACAGAAGGCCATTGTGAAGAGAAGTGGAAGTAAAAGATTATGGGGATTTTGCAAAGTTTTCTATGAAAAATAAGATACTTTAAATAACATTTATTTCTATGCATTCATTTATTTTAACATCTTGGGAAAACGGTCACATTTACTGTTGATTTACAAAATTATGTTTGATCAACCATATGCAGTACCACAAACACATTTCACAATGCCACAATAAAAAATGTATTAGGAGACCGTGTACAGTCTGAATTAATCCAGACTACTATTAAATAAATGAATAACACTTGTAGAACTATCTTCCTGGGAGTTAAGTTGCATATAACATTAAAGTGAAAACCAAAAGGTATTTATTTATTAATAGCCTAGAAATGATCAGCTTTGCCTATGCGTGACTAGAGATCTCTCTGCTAATGCTGCAGCTCAGTGTATTTTCATAAATTGTCACCAAATCATAGAATTCTAGAATGCCAGGGCTGGAGGGGACCACAGGAGGTCATCAAGTCCAGCCCCATGCTTCAAGCAGGATCAACCCCCAACTAAGTCAGGGAGCCTGCTCTCTTTAGATTCATAAACAAAAAAAAAAAAAGAAGACACCCCCACCCCCTGCCTTTTAGAATCTAGTGGCCCTAGATGTAATATGAAATAGGCTATAAAATAGTGTTAACTTTATAGAAAAATTTTCCAGGTTGAAATATTTGCTACATTGAAAACAATTGGAGATGCACCATTGAGTCAGGCTGAAATCCTGATTCCATGTAAGGAGGGATCATTTTGGTTTGCACCCTGTACTATAGAGAGAAAAATAATTCCATCTTCCATCTACTTCAGCGCTCAACTAGTGGTTTAAAGAGTGTGGCAAGAAATGCCATCCCCCGCCCCATGCATGAATACTTTATTGGTCTGCTTTGAACCTCAAGCTTTTTACTATGAAATGGAAATTTTACAGCACTTATAAATTAGATTAACAAATGGACACAAACATTCACTCTGTGCTAGACACAACTGTGATCAAGGGGAAGTACCTAGCCCATAGTCTTGAAGAAAATCTGAAAAAAGGAAATGTACTCAGAGATGACACTCCCCTCCTAGTCTTGAGGATGGAATAAATTACTTTGCCCTCTTAGAGGAACAGCTTACCTTCTGGCCAGCGATGTTGGCCAACATATAGGGAAAGAAAGCTATGACTCCAGCCACCCCCTGCACCTTACTCACCCACCTGCTCGTTGAGAGTGAATATTATTCTTATTTCTAGATGCATGTATAAGTACCTTTCTCATCCTCGTTCACTTAGGCCTGTTCCATTGGAGATAAATAGAGAATTCACACTGAATTCAGAGAAACAGGATCAAGCTCTGCTAGGGATAATATGTGATTTTTTTTCTCCTGATTCTAGTGATGTGACAGGAGATGAGCCTGGGTTTATGTTTAGTTATTGTTGGTCAAGCACTGAATCAAAGAAGGTTTCATCTCTCACATTTATCATTTGTACTGGCTGTGTGCTCAGCAACTATGGGGTTGCTACGACAGACATACAAGGGTGCACGCGACATTTATACTTTCACACAGTGAGATGGGAAAATACACATCATAGTTTACAGAAAAGAATCAAAGAAATCAATATTTATAGTACAATTCCCACACTTCAAAAAAACCTTGACAAAAGAATATCAAAACCAAAGAGTGCTGAAAAAATTCATTAAAGCTGCACAATATGGGAGGACTTTTGTTCAAATGATGTTTCAGCAAGTGGGAAAAAAATCTCTGCAATAGACAGATGAGTCAATTTCTAAAGAGACTTTTTCTCGTATGTATGTTCTGTTACAAAAGTTTTGTAAAGTCATTTGCCAGCTATCTAAAGATATAAATTCATCTGGCTGCTTGTTTGAAAAGGAGCTGTGAGAAACCTTATCTTTTTTTACTTGTTTAACTTTTTTAAAAACAGGCAATATCTGGTTTCAAACAATTAGAGATTTGCTTTGTACTGACAAAATGAAAGAAAATTACAGAACAGCACATTTGTCTATAATCTTCTCAAAGGGCTAATGTTTCTGAGTTCACTCTATGTTTAGCACTTTAACTACAACTTGAGGGTTTTTTTTTTTAAATAGAGGATTCAATTACAGAAAAATAAAAGTGCTGATCCTAACCCTTATTTAAAATTAGAGTTTGGCTGACAATATGCAGCAGATGGTAGGGGTTTCTTTCTGTTTTTATTGCTCTGACCCACTGTTTTTTGTATGCCTTGATTTAAATGAGGACCCAGTCCTGTAACTGAATCCACTGCCATGGATGCTTGCATCTGCAGGGACCCCTGAATCTACAAGATGCTGCAAAATTCCTGTTTATTTCAATGGGTGCAAGACATAGTTCAGGAAGTTCTTTTCCATCCTAGGTACTTACCAATCTCCCTCACATCTCCTATACATATTGTTTTCTGTCCATTGACACGGCATGAGTTGTCTCTTCTTGCTGCTCATATAGGCTGTGTCTACACTTGCCCCCAACTTCGAAGTGGGTATGTTAATTAAGGTGATGGGAGATCACTAATAAAGTGCCGCAGTGAATACGCAGCACATAATTCGGCTAATTCTCCCCCGCAGCAACTTTGAAGATTCAAACTTCGAAGTGCTGGCATGCGTGCAGCTGGGGGCACTTCAAAGTGCCCGTGCTACTTGGAAGTCCCTTTACTCCTCAAAAGGCTCATTTTAATATTCACAGTAGAAAACAAGCAGTGTCACTGTGGTTCTGCAGGCAACCCCCCGCCCCCATCACCAGTCCTTTATCCCAGAAAAAAAATCAGGGATAAGGGGCTGGCAACAGAAGGGGTTTTTGCTAGCAGAACCATGTATACACTGCTTGTTTTCTGTCGTGAATATGCACATAAGAAGTGCAAATATGCAAATGAGCCCCCATTTGCAATTTCATGAACCCTCATTTGCAGCATGCTGCTGGCAGCCAGACTGAAACTAGATGCAGCCATTGAGTAAAGATTGCAATAACCAAGTCAAGCTGCAGAATTCACATATTATTACAGGGCAGCTCCAAATCCATCATATAAACAATTATACAAATGTAAAGTACACAGTTAACTTTAATCTCTATACATCGTGCACGAAGCTTCAAAGTTGCCAGGGGGAAGAATTACCCTAATGAAATGCTGCGTATTCACCACAGCACTTCATGAGTAATCTCCTATCGCCCTGATTAATATACCCCCTTCGAAGCTGGGGGCAAGTGTAGACAAGCCCATAGAGTGATACCTGATAAAGAGTAAGGGCGCGCCAATACTGATGCAAAAGTATTGGGTAGTTATAACAAGGTATATTGTCCCTGCTCTGGGCAAAGACTCAGGAAATTAGTCGCATCCCCTTCCCATGCCCGACAGGGAACAACTGAATCTTGGCAGCAGTGGGAAGTCCAGCTTTTGTTATGTTGGTTGCAGACTGGCAGGTACAGAACAGGGTGCAGAGCCATGTTCTCTTGAAGCTGCACTGTTGCAACAGCTGCACAAGCCCCATGCAGGAGCATGCCTCTTCCCCAGCCACAGCAGCTTTCTGTGAGGGCTTCAAGAAAGGCTGCTCCTTTTGCTCCAGCAGGGAGCTGCCATGGAAGGGGGACATGGCCCCTCCTCCAGGCCCAAAAGGGAGTTGCTGCAGCTGGGGCACAGGGGGAGCAGGGAAGTATGCTCCTTCAGCTACAGCCGGGCCAGCAAGGAGCTGCTGTGGCCAGGGGAGAGGTGCCTCCAAGACAGCCGGGAGCTGCTGCAGCCAGGGGAGTGGTGTCTTCTCAAAGGTCTCCCCTGCTGCCCCTTCCTATAGCTGCCATGGCCAGCAGCAGGACACCTCTCAACCTAGCCCAGCGCTGCTGCAGTGAGAGAGGACAGAGGGGCACCCTCTCTTCCAGGGAAGTCTGAGCCCCAAACCCATCATCCTCAGTCCTATCCCAGACCCTGCCACCCTAGCCAAAGCTCTCCTCCCCCACAACCCCAGCGTCCCCTTCTACACTCCAAGTCCATCAGCCCCACTCTAGCCAAAGGGCATCCATGCACAGAATGAATTTTGGTAGGTGCACCAACTCTTCCCTGTTCTCCCCATGTTCCATATGACTTCCTTACCCTCTCCATATCCATGCATTTCTGCAGAGTGGAGTAAGACGAACACACCAACTCTGCATTCTCTACCTACAGAGCTTTCATATTCAACCCTAATCCCACAAACACGTGTGTTTAACTTGAAGCCAATGAGTCCCTTCTGGTGCTGACAGTTTAGCACATGCAAAAGTGTTTGAATAGGATCAGGGCCTTAGACTGTTCTCTTCAATATCTTCTGGTGTAGTGGATTGCACAGGCCCTAAGCAATGGTATCACGTGTAGCAATAAATGAATCAACTCTCCTTGAAACTGCTTATACTTCTGTGAGCCACATTTCATCCTTAACATTTACATACACTCCAATGCCATCAATAAAAGGTTATGCCTGGATCAAGGTCAGGATGCCTCTGTTCATTGATTTGTATGCTCTTCTGTTTCATTTGTACCCTTTTTAAACTGTTTAAAAGGCCAATCCTGTTGTAGGAAAAGCTCTCAGAAGTTTAAAAAGTTCTCAGTACTTATTCCATTTTGACATAAATATTAAACTAGTCATTTGACAATTTTCTTGCCCTCAGAAACAGTAAAAATGTCACACGTGCTACAGACTGACTTTTGGTATTTTATTTTTCAATAGCACTGTAAGTAATATACTTTGAAAGATAAATACTGAGATGGGGTGAGCATACCCTGCACAGAGGTGGAAGGGGATTACACCACACTGTGGACAGAGGGGCTACGTCTACACGTGAAGCCTACTTCGAAGTAGCTTATTTCGATGTAGCGACATCGAAATAGGCTATTTCGATGAATAACGTCTACACGTCCTCCAGGGCTGGCAACGTCGATGTTCAACTTCGACGTTGCGCAGCACCACATTGAAATAGGCACAGCGAGGGAACGTCTACACGCCAAAGTAGCACACATCAAAATAGGGATGCCAGGCACAGCTGCAGACAGGGTCACAGGGCGGACTAGCGCTTCCGGGGCAACAGCTAGCCAAGCCCTTAAAGGGCCCCTCCCAGACACACTCAGCCTGCACAGCACGCGGTCTGAAGAGCCATAGGCACACAGACCTCGGGCGACGCAGGCATGGACCCCCAGCAGCAGCAGCAGCCAGAGGTCCACCCAGCCCTCCCGGCAGGAGCAGGGCTCGCCCTGATCCATGCCATGCAGGAGGCAGTTCAGCACCTCCTTGCCACACCGGAGGAGGAGCGGCCCCCAGGGGAGCAGGGCTTAACCCCCAACCCTGCAGCACCCCGCCACCCCCCCCCGCCTCACACACCGCCGCCTGTGGAGCTACCCCACCAGCACCGACTGGTGGGAGCGGTTGGTGCTTGAGGAGTGGGACGACGACCGCTGGCTCAGGAACTTCAGGATGAGCCGGCAGATATTTATGGAGCTGTGCCAGTGGCTCACCCCCGCACTCAGGCACCAGGACACTGCCATGCGGTGTGCCCTCCCTGTGGAGAAACGGGTCGGCATCGCTGTCTGGAAGCCGGCCACTCCAGACAGCTACCAATCCGTGGGACAGCAGTTTGGCGTCGGCAAGGCCACCATCAGGGCTGTCCTTATGGAGGTAAGAGGACCCACGGGGGGGAGGAGGGCAGGGGGGCCCTGGCAGGGGAGGGGAGGGGAGGGCAGGGCAGGGCTGGGCAGGGCAGGGCTGGGCCATGCACACCCTGCTCACCCCTCATTGGTGCTCTCCCATGTGCTTTCCCTGCAGGTCGTGCGCGCCATCAACACCATGCTCCTCCACAGGCTCGTGAGGCTGGGGGACCCAGATGCCACCATCGCGGGCTTTGCCAAGCTGGGCTTCCCCAATTGCTTCGGGGCTCCGGATGGGACTCACATCCCCATCCGCGCCCCGCAACACAGTGGAGGACGGTACATCAACCACAAGGGCTACCACTCAGTGGTCCTCCAGGCCTTGGTGGACAGCCGGGGCCGTTTCCAGGACGTTTATGTGGGCTGGCCTGGCAGCACCCACGACGCCCGGGTTTTCCGGAACTCGGGCCTGTGCCGCTGGCTGGAGGCGGGGACCTACATCCCCCAGCAGGAGATCCCTGTGGGGGACACCACCATGCCCATCTGCGTCATCGCAGATGCGGCCTACCCCCTCCGGCCCTGGCTCATGCACCCATACATGGGGCATCTCTCTGCCAGCCAGGAGCGCTTCAACCAGCGCCTGAACCACGCGCGCCAGGTGGTGGAGCGCTCATTTTGCCGCCTCAAAAGGCGCTGGAGATGTCTCCTGACCCGCCTGGATGCGGGCCCCAACAACATCCCCCAGATTGTGGGTGCCTCCTGCGCCCTGCACAATTTGGTGGAGAGCAAGGGGGAGGCCTTTTTTCAGGGCTGGGCTGTGGAGGCCGGCAGGGGCGACGTGCAGCCACCCGCTGCCCCCATTCGCCAGGTGGACCCCGAAGGGACCCGTGTCCGGGAGGCCCTGCAGGCCACTTCGAGGAGGCCGTGGGGTGAACTCTGCCAGGCCCCCCACTGCACCCCCCCACTTCCTCCACAACACTCCCTGCCCCTACGCCCACACCACGGAGCTCCCAACAGCACACCCCGCCCCACTTCTCCTGTACAAACGACAGCACGCACTTGTGGCTAAAATTAAACTGGCTTTTCTTTTAGAACTGTTTTTTTATAACTATAATTAAAACAAGAACAAACTATATACAAGACGTCTTTAACAAAAGTAACCTGTACAAATAAAACAATAATAATAAAAAAGTTTGCATATAATAATATGGGTCTCTTGTTCAATAAAAAGAAAACCAGGGATGATAAGGAAGGGGAGAACTATTTACATGGTGGGGGGGACGGGGCAAAGGGGGGCACAAATATAAATGAAACTGTCCATCATAGTCCTTTTCTGGAAAGTAACTATATACAATGGGGGGGGGGCCACGTCCCGGGCCCCACGCCCTAAAGTCCAGCACTGGGGGTGGGCGGCCGGGAGCCCTGCCTCGGCCGCAGCCCTGTCCGGGGCTGGCTGGGGGCCGGGAGGACCGGAAGATATGTCCGGCGAGTCTCAGCTGGCCCCAGGTGTCCCTTGGTGGTCCGGCCCTCGGTGGTGGGTGGCGGGGCGACGGCGGACGGGACGGCGACGTGCGGAGCAGCAGGTGGTGTGGCAGGTGGAGCAGGCAGGGTGGGCGCTGCGGCAGCCGGCACAGCATGAGGGGCCAAGTAGTCCACCAGGCGGTTGAATGTGTCCATGTAGGCCCCCCATGCCTCTTGGCGCCAGGCCAGCGCCTGCTCCTGCAGGTCCACGCGGCGTTGCTCCACCCGCAGGCACTGCTCCGCGACCTCCAGCTGCCGACGGTGGATGGCCAGCAGCTGGGGGTCCGTTGCCGTCGGGTGGTGTTGCGGGGTCCGCCGTCTAGCCCGCCGTGGGGCCGGTCGGTCCTGCACCGAGGGGCTTGCCTGGAGCGATGGCCCCGGAGGGGTCTCCGGGGCCACTGATGCCTCGCTGGCGCTCTTTTCCGGTCCTTCCGATGGTGCAGCTGCGGAACACAGGAGGAGGGGGGGAAGAAGAATGGAGACAGGTGTTAATGTGGGCCCCGAGCTGTGGCCCTTGTCCCCCCACCCCTGTGCTGCAGGTTCCCCATCCCCGTCCCCGAGAGATGCTGCTGTGATGGATGGGGTTCAGGGGTCCCCCTGCACTGCACCCCGTCCCCTGGCGGGAGTGACTCTCACTTCACTCAGCAGGGTCTGACAGGAGAGGTTTCTTAGGCCACAGATGCCCAGTTTCTCCCAGGAGTGACAGCACAGCAGTCAGAGACAGTCCTTCCAACCCGTCCTGGGGAGAAGACCCCAAGGGGTGCCCCTCTGGGGTGTAGCTTTCCCCCTCCTCAGGCTGGCTGCCTTCCAGCTCTCCCTTCCCCTAGCCTCTACCTGCGGCCCCCGCCCCGATTCAAAGTGAGCTCGGCTCCTCCCTCCTCTTTGTTCAGGGCAGAGGTGTCACCTGCCAGCTGTAGCCCCAGGATCATCCTTTGCCCCTGGGAGTTATTCAGCTTGTTGCTCATATCTAGCCTGAGTCTCCCTTTTGCACTCCCCCCACTCCATCACGTGCTGCTGCTGCTGCTGCGGGGTGTCCCACCCCCTCCTCCCGGGGGACCCTCGAGGTTCCGCTCCCCCCTGCCCCGGGGATGGGGCATGGCACTGTCGTGCTGTGGGGGGGGCAGGGGCTGGTGCACTCCTGTGAGGGACATGGCCCTGCTGTCCTTGGGGCCATGGCCATGTGGGCGGCCCTGGGCACATATCTATTACCCCCGCCCCTCAACCCCGGGGGTGTACACCAGAGGGGGGTACATACCTGTCGGTCCACTCCCACGGTCTGGAGATCCCCGGGGGGCGGACGCCCGGCTGCTGCTCCGGGAGGGCAGGAGGAGGATCTGCAGCCCAGACTCTGCAGAGGAGGAGCCCCTCTCCTCCTCCTCCTCCTGCCGCGATGGCCCGGGGGTGGGCTCCAGGGAGGGCCCCCAGGGTGCGGGGCTTACCTCCGGGGCGGACTCCGGCTGCAGGGCCTGCTGGGGCTCGTCGGCTGAGGTATCAAGGGTGGCCAGAGGGGAGGAGGTGTGCCGGGGCCCAGGATGTCCCTGAGCTCCCTGTAAAAGGGGCAAGTGACGGGGGCGGCCCCAGATCGGCCGGCCGCATCCCGGGCCTGGGCGTAACCCTGCCGCAGCTCCTTAACCTTAGTCCTGACGTGGTCAGGAGTGCGGGCAGGGTGACCCCGGGCGGCCAGGCCCTCGGCCAGCCGAGCGAATGCATCCGCGTTCCGCCTCTTGCTCCCCATTACCTGGAGCACCTCCTCCTCGCTCCAGAGCCCCAGCAGGTCCCGCAGCTCGGCCTCTGTCCAGGAGGGGCCCCGCTGCTGCTTCCCAGCTTGGCTGTCCGCCTGGCTGGCCTGGCTGCTCTGGCTCCCCTTGGAGGGGGGGTCCTCTGGGGGCGCTGAGGGTGCTGCCGGGCAGCCATGGCAGGTGCTGGCCCTGTTCTGGGTGGCTGAGGGACGTGCAGGCTGGCCGCATGTCTGGGCTGCTGCCTGCACGTTCCCTCAGCTTCCTGCACAGGAAGTGAGGGGGAGGGGACCTTTAAGGGGCCGCTCCACGCGGCCAGCCTTGAGCTGAGGGGCTGGAGAGAGCGTCTCTCAACCCCTCAGCTGATGGCCGTCACGGAGGACCCCGCAATTTCGATGTTGTGGGACGCGCAACGACTACACAGTCCCTACTTCGACGTTGAACGTCGAAGTAGGGCGCTATTCCCATTCCCTCATGGGGTTAGCGGCTTCAACGTCTCACCGCCTAACGTCAATGTTAACTTCGAAATAGCGCCCAACACGTGTAGCCGTGACGGGCGCTATTTCGAAGTTAGTGCCGCTACTTTGAAGTAGCCTGCACGTGTAGACACAGCTAGGAAGTCCCAACACTCCAGCTGTACTGAGTATGCACAGAGTGCTGGCTGAGTATAAAGGGAAGCAGTTCAGTTCAGTCTGGACTGGAAGGCAGAGAGGGAAATCCTCCAGCAGGAGCTTCAGAAGCAGACCAGCCCCATGTCCTAATGGCGGGAGCCAAATGAGAGTGGACCACTCCATCCCTAACAAATCCCTGTGTGGAGTTGGGTGGGCCTGGACTCCCCTATTGGGGCCACTTCCCACCTCCTTCTAGCAACAATCATCTTGACTATGGCTACTAGGCAGCACTGCCCCTGAGACACTTGGCCCCTGCCCTACTCCTTAGACTGAGGCCTGGAGGCACACACAGGAGTACCACAGTATCCACACAACCCGTACCCATGCTTGACCATGACTGGGGTACGTGGTACTCACGACAATGACCATTTATTTATCTCCCCATCATTCCTGTACGTCTTTCTATCACAAATGCCCTCACCTGAACAAGTTAGAAAGCTTAAAATGAAGATTCACCAATATTTTGTGCACTCCACTTTCTCTTGGTCATGGGATCCTCCAAAAATTGAGCACATAGGGATACCCATGATATGTTGTAATCCCTACTTACCATGAGGTGACTTAAGAAGGGAGTTGATTTTTAGCACTTATATAATACTATCCATATATCTCAAATGGCTTCATAAAAAGTGGATGAGTGTTATCGTCTCCATTTGACGTGTGGGAAAATGAAAGAGGAAGGTCAGGTGATATCTTCCAGGTCACAACAAAGGCAATAAAAGCCCCATATCTAGCTAGAGCGGGATTTTCCTTATGTAGACTATCAGGATGTTTCAGAGACCTGCTTCCCAGACTTAGTGTTGGAGGGGATGTGGGGGACGGCTCAGGATATGGGAGGTGTGTTGGAGTGGTCCACAGCATGCAGCATGTGGAGAGTCTGAACAATGCTGCTGCCCATGGGGCAGTCAGCTTCAACTTAACCCCCCAAAGTATCCTAGGATTGGGAGCATGCAAAAGTGGCTTAATGCCACAATGTCCCCCCAACCACTTGGGATGGGAGCTGTGTGCTGTAGCTCCAAAGATACGTTTACACTGTGCTTTAAAAACCATAGCAGAGAGTTTCGGAATCTGGACTAACAGGCTCAGACTCACAGGATTCAGACTACAGCAGTAAAAGCAGCATTGAAGACCTTGCACCATGGACTGGTGCTCAAATGCAAACTCTTTCTGTGCTTCAGCATCTGAGCTCAAATGTCTACACAGCTATTTTAGACCTGCAGCCTGAGTTTTGTGAGCCCAATTCTGCTGACCCAGACTCAGACTTTGTAAACAGTATGAGATAAAATCAAATTTAAAGGAGTTGCTTGACATTAAAACAACACTGTCTTCACAGTTAATACTATTAGCTCAATTTATTGAGCCGTAATACTGATAACAAAAGGTCAATATTACGGGACAGATATAGTGTCAATTTCAAATTTAAAATGTCAACTAAAGGCTAGTGTGGAAGTGCCATGTCCTTAATTCAAATTTATTAGCCTTCAGAAGCGTCGCGTATATAACCCACAAAGCTGCACGGTGACCTTCCATGTATGGCTGCTTCCTTGTATGCCACTCTCCATCCAGGTGCACAGGAAGAAGGTCACAGGAAGCCCGCAAAAGATTTGATTGAATTTGAAGTTGAACTGGAATTCAGCAGTGCCCAGCACTGCAAATATACGGACGCCCATTATGAAAAAATTCCTTTCCTCTTCACATCGCACCACATTGGTAGCCATCACACCCCATCAGTAGCAATTGCATAGGTAGTTACCTCCTGCAGTCATGAGCACTCAGGGTAGTGATCTGCCTAGTACTTCTCAGGGTAGCAAGAGCGTACCATTGTGGACCCACCAGGAGATTCTGGATCTTCTTGCGATTTGGGGAGACCAATCAGTGGAGAAGAGACTTCAGGTGGCCAAGAGAAATGCGGCAATCTGGATCAGATGTCTTGGGAGAGGACTACCTGAGGTTCCTTCTGTGACTCAATGCAATGCTGGGTGAAGGTGAAAGAACTCTGGCAGGCCTATCAAAGTGGATAAGTGATGGGAAATGATGTATTGTGAAATATATGCTTACTATCCCATTCTTAACAAGCCTTTAGTGGCATTCAAAAAGGCAACTTTCCCTGATAGTAGACACAGAGACCCATTCATTGCATTTGGAAGCACATTATGTGAATTGTATCTTAATTTTGACCTTCACTTCCCAGGGGCAATGCCAAGCATAACAGAGAAGAACAGAAGAAAGAGGTGCAAGTTGGATGTTATCCTGCAGCACATGAAGCAGAATGAAGCAGAACATATCAAGATGACAAAGGACACTACTCAGTAGCATCATGGTACAGTTCAGTGGCATTAGAGTCAAGCTGAGTTGCAGTAGAGAGTGCTTGACTAGCAGCAACAGCAAGAGGCAAAGCAGAGTGAGGCCACGGCAAAGCTTGTAACTGCAGTTATGGATTAAATGGAGTCCTGTGCTCCTTGCTGCAGCTGTAGAGGCACTCCCAACACAGCAGTGCAGGAGCTGATACCTGCTGCCTAGAGTCCCCTGCGGAGAGGTTACCAACCCCATGTCATCGTGGTCAGTGCACGTGGGGAGGGAGAGTAAAGACAGCCTACTGCTTAGGCCCCAGGGGCCATTGCAAAAGGCTGTTCAAGCACCTTTGAGAAGGCTTATTTTCCTGGCCACTTAAAACTCTCCTCCTCCCTCCCTCACCCCCTGAAAAAATCATTTCTTTGAGCTCAGTGTGATTTTGTGGTGTGTAGATGTGGTGGAAAACACAAATCATAGTGGAGGTTTGAGGAGGGCTTAAGGCACAGCTGCCCATTGATACCCCCATGCCCAGAACAGACATGCAGCTAAGGGAACTGGGTGGATTGGGGGAAGGCTGAAGGCACAGCTGCCCACTGATATGCCATGGTCTGAAGCAGACATGCATCTAAGGGAACCAGGTGGGTTGCGGGAGAGCTGAAGGCACAGCCACCCACTGATACCCCTTGGTCCACAGCAGATGTGCACCTGAGGGAACTGGGCAGGTTGGGGGAGGGCTAGAGGCACACCTGCCTGCCACATGCATTGTATGTACTGTAACTTAACCGCCTCCCACTAAGAAAAGGCATTCATTTGTTAAGACACAGTATGATTTATTTGCTTTATGTCAGAGAAATACATTAGTAGCATGTCCGTTACAGATCATTTTTGAAGCTATTTTTTAAAGCATCCCTTATTGCTGCTGCCTCAGCATGGCTACTGGTGATGGCTGTGTAGACAGCTATAAATAAGCCCTGCCTATGGCCTTAGCTTCAGAATTCTAGATGGACAGGAAAGTCTCCTTCCTGGATTCAAATACGTTGTGGAAAACAGCGCACACTGTAATCACTGTGAGGACATTAGTTTCAGAAAGGTCCAAATGGGTCAATAAACATCTGAACCTCGCTTTTAAATGGACAAAGGTGCATTCAACCACCATTCTGCACCTGCTGAATCTGTGATTGAAGCACTCCTTGCTGGAGTGCAGGGCTCCTGTGTAGAGCTTCATAAGGCAAGGGAGCTGAGGGTAAGCAGGGTTGCCCAATATAACATCTCTATGTCACCAATTCTGATTTTCCTATCAGGGAACAAAGTCCCATCCAGGAGCTTTCTGTACAGTCCAGAAATTTGGAAGATGTGCTCATGGTGAACCATCCCGGACCATCCCATGTTGGTATCAGTGAAATGACCTTTGTGACCTACCAACCCCTGCAAAACCATGGAGAAGTACCCCTTTTAGTTAATATACTCAGAGGCCAGGTGGTCTGGAGCCATGACTGGGATGTGAGTGCCATCTATTGCATCATCACTGTTAGGAAACACCTCGGCAGCAAAGCCATCCACTATTGCATATGATCTCCCAGGGTCACGTTCTTCCTAAGGAGACGCTGATAGATAGCATGGGCCACTTGCATCACCACAGACCCCACTGTAGATCTGCCCACCCCAAATTGTTTTGCTGCTGACCAGTAACTGTCAGGCATTGCAAACTTCCACAGTACGAATGACACTCACTTCTAAACTGTTAAAGGAGGCCTCATTTTTGTGTTGCTGCACGTCACGGCGGGTGACAGGACATCACAAAGTTCCATAAAAGCTGACTTCTGCATGCAAAAGTTCTGTACCCACTGCCAGTCATCCCAGGACTCCAAAACGATGCGGTCCCACCATCGTGCTGTTCTAATGAGTCCAAAACCGCCGCTTTATTGCCACCAATGCATCCAGGGCAGCCAGCAGCTCTGAGTTCTTGGACCGCAGTTGGGAGATTTGCTCTTCCAAACTATTGTCATCGTCATCAGCACCATTATCATACTGAACAATCACTGAGCTTTGTAACTGAAGGCAAAATTGCACAACAGCCAGTGTGGTTGCTGAAAAGATGTGTGCTATGCGTTGAAGTATTTGGGGATCCATGCTTGCGCTGTAATGCCACAGAAGGAAATGGCACGAACTACAGTTCATTTTTGCATGGTTACTGGTGCTCTGAATTCTGGGACAGTGCTTTGCATTCTGGGATTCAAACATGAAACACCCACAGGTAACCTGGTCTAAGGCACTGTGGGATAGGTAACCACAATGCACTGCTCATGCTGTCAAACTTGTACTGGGCAATGGGGGTGCAGAAACTCGACACAGAAAAAGGTGGGTCAAATTTCAAGAAGTTTTGTGGACACTTAGTTCGAATTCATAATAATGAGTTTAAGAAATTGAATGTATTAAAAATTGAATTTATCTCATAGTGTGGATGCAGACTAAGACTCACGGCTGCAGGTTTTGCATAGTGTAGATATACCTTAAGCCTTCAGAAGCTCAGCGTGATCTACTGGACTACAAACTGGAAGAACACATTGGTCTTAATGGAATATTTCCTTACTTTTGAAGACCAGAAGGTGAAATTCTTAACTCTTCCTGAAACTTGTTTAATGATGTCTCCACTGTATAAATAGTTCTGTGATGAAATCCATTCGTATTTCACTGTGGACTTTTTTTCTCTTAATAACTTAATTTAGATCTAGAGCTGCAGCTCCAAAAGAAGTCAGCTCGTAGAGCTTTTTTCCTACATTAAAATACATTCAATCACCTCTGAAAATATTTTTTCCAAAAATCATTTCAGTACCTGTCCTCTGCTCACAATTTAATAATTTTCAACTAGCACTCAAAAAGAACCATGAAGCATCCAGTTTTGCCCATTTACATATTCCTCCTGCTTAATCAGTGTTTGTTGAGGAATGAAATCATTTAAAAAAACCCTCTACATTTACAAAATATAACTTATAGTTAGTTTAAAAACAGTGGAAAAGTTATTTTGCATTAAAGCAATACATATACCATGGCATCTAGAATTCACTTAAAGGAGAGACAAAAATCTATTCTAAGCATTTGCCACTGAAAAAATTAACTGCACGCTATCAGATACAGTAAGTGGAGGCTTTTCTTTGTCTGGTTAATGAAAGAATAAAAAAGGTGGCTGACCTGGACAAAATTTTTCTGACCACCTAT
The DNA here is from genome assembly GCF_033958435.1 of Carettochelys insculpta. Classification (NCBI taxonomy): domain Eukaryota; kingdom Metazoa; phylum Chordata; order Testudines; family Carettochelyidae; genus Carettochelys; species Carettochelys insculpta. The sequence goes on from NC_134144.1 coordinate 57,118,580, forward strand.
AGGCACCTCTTGAATGAACAGCTGAAAATTATATATTTTGCATTAAACTAAACAGATGTATACTTTTTAATCATTCCCCTCAGCCGATTCTAACCAACAGGTGCAATTTAACAGACTTGCAAGTCACTCAGACTCACCATGCTCTTTAGATAACCTTTATCACAAACATAGATCAACATGTGCCAAACTCGTTTCGTAACATTTAAAACAAAAAAGGGCAGTACCACAACTTATCATAATGTGCTGATGTTTCTCTTTAAAAATTGCTACAGTTCCCATACTCTCAAAAGGTGCAAATGCAACTGTTTTCATCCGCCAAGTCCTCGAAGCTTGATTTTCAGGTAAACTGAGCACCTGCTGCTGCCACTGCTTTTAGTCAGAGGTGCTTCTTCTCAGAACCTCTGAGACTCAGAACCTCTTTGTGGTTTAGAACATTGCTACAGAAAATAGACAGCCTTTCTCCCAAGGCACCATTCTAAGAGCAGAGATCATCGGAGAATCTAAAAATGGTCCTTGAGGTTGTTGGGAGTCATAAGCTAGAGCAGAGTACTAAAAGGGCAAAATTAAAATCTTACTCCTTTCTGCAGAGCTAAGAGAATGAGTTCTCATATGACAGTGCTCTGAGGCATTCTGCCTATACAGAATAGGCTTACACACTGCATTTCAAGAGATACTTAGTCAGGATCACCTCACCACTGGCCACATACCTGCAGATATATAGAACAGGGTGCAGAGGCCTTGACCTCTCCCCTAATCAGCCTTCCTGTCCCTTTTGAATCAAAGGCCACCTACAGCAACATCTCCCAGCCAAATAGCAGAGTACTAAAAATAATGCTGAATCTACATTCTGCCTGCCTTCTGAGTGGTTGTAATAAGGATGGAGGAAAGGCCCCCACCATCCTCCACTGAAAGCATGTGATTAAGCCTGAATTTAACTGTAGCACACCTAACTCCCAGGTGCATAACCACCACTTCATATTTATATGTGTAAGCAAAATTACTGCATAAATTATGCAGACTTTCTGAACAGCTGTATTCTCAAGCAAGTGACCCAGGTTATCCAGTCCTCTTGTATGATTAAGATGATGAAAATGCTCATAAGCTAGAAGCATAATTGTAAAGGAGGCTCACCTTCCTTGGCTGACTCATCCAGAAGTGCTTGCCAGTAACCCTTGCTTAAGTCTAAAGTGAAGTGGGTATGCCCCACTTTCTCCAATAGCTCATCTGTGTACAGCACAAATTGTTTGGGTGAGTTACAGCATTTAGCTTACAATGGTCCATGCAAAAGCGGATTTCTCTATCTGGTTTGGGAGCTAGGACTACTGGAGAAGCCCATGTGCTCTCAGAGGGGTGAATTATACCCCTCTGTAACATGTCCTTGATCGCCTTCTCTATAGCTGCTTCGGCTGAAGGAGCCGTTTGGTAGGGTTGGGCTGTGACTGAATGAGCCTCACCTGTGTTAATGGAGTGGAATACCCATTCAGTTGGTCACAGCATATCTAAAAATACCGACAATAAACCTGGCCAGGTGCTTTCATCCTTTATCTTGTTCTGTGGTTATTGGGGTTCTCTCAGAGTCTGTACGCACAGAAGTAGCACACAGAGGCTGTGTCTACATTACTACCTTCCTTTGAAGGAAGGATGGTAATGAGGCTGTTCGGAGTTTACTAATGAAGTGGTGCCATGCATAGTTTTAAACTTCGAAGTACCAGTGCGCGTCTAGCTGCTGCACTCCCACCGGAGCATCTTCGAAGTCCCCGGCACTTTGAAGTACCAGCGGGAGCGCAAAAGTAGATGCGCGCCAGTACTTCGAAGTTTAAAACTTCAGCATTGCCAAGGGGGGAATTTGCTTAATGAAGTGCTGCCTATGCATGGCAGCACTTCATTAGTAAACTCCAAACAGCCTCATTACCTTCCTTCCTTCGAAGGAAGGTGGTAATGTAGACACAGCCAGAGGCAAACTGACATTTGATAACAGCTAACAGAACACTATGCTGGTTTGAATAGGAAAAGATAATAAACCTCAACAGCTGTCAACAAGACCCATGATATCCACTAACTCAGAGCCATGCTAAATCTAATAGGACAGCCTGGTCAAAGGCAGGTCAGTCTGCCAAGATTTCTTAAGCAGCTCACTTGTCATGTATTCCAACCTTACTCTATGAAGATCCTGAGCCCTTGCCATGCTGTAATAGACTAGTTTGCTTACAATCTGGTATCATACATGGCCAGAAGTGATTTTTCAGTCAGGACATAAGAAGCATCTCTGAGAGCAGGACAGGCTATACCGCTAGTTGCCTCTCTCCATACTGAAAACTTAGCATTTATTAATACCCTTTGTTTCCTGTCTTTTAACCAGTTATCAGCCCATGAGTGGTGCTTCCCTCTTATCCCATGATAACTTACCTTACTTCAAAGCCTTTAGTGGGGGACTTTGTCAAAGGCTTTCTGGAAATCAAAGTACTCTAGGTGTAGACTAGTACTCTAGTCTCAGGGATTCATGAAGCTGCTTTGCCAAAAGACAACAGGTACTACAGGTTCAGCCTCTCTTGTCTGACACCCTTGAGACCTGACGGGTGCCAGAAGAGAGAATTTGTCAGACCATAGGAAGTCAATATTGTCTAGCACAATACCAACATTTTGACTTCTTACTGGGCTCTTAGACAACATTTGGGGTAAATTACAGCTAAATAACAGCACAGAACACTGAGAACCAGGATTGGTGGCTATAAACAAACTTTATGGGATCACAGGAAACTTGGCCATGCCCATGATACATGGTCATCCAGTTAACTAAAATTACTCTGGATTACAGACGTTACCGGTGAGAGACTTCCAGATTACAGAGGTTCAAGCTATAGTCATTAGTCATACAATTTTTATCTCTTAATTTTTCTCACATGTATCCCTTATCATTAATGGCTCAGCATTTTCTCTCTCTCCTTTAAAAATTCAGTCTCTACCCCCCAGTTACTTAATGCAAAGGTAGAGCTGGAAATCCAATTTACCCCATTCCCCATGTTGTTATGTCCTTGACGGGTTGATTTACATGTTGCACCAAAAAAATTAGCACACATTAGCCGTGTCTACACATGCACGCTACTTCGAAGTAGTGGCACTAACTTCGAAATAGCGCCCGTCACGGCTACACGCGTCGGGCGCTATTTCGAAGTTAACTTCGACATTAGGCGGCGAGACGTCAAAGTCGCTATCCTCATCAGGAGATGGGGATAGCGCCCTACTTCGACGTTCAACGTTGAAGTAGGGACCGTGTAGTCATTGTGCGTCCCGCAACTTCGAAATAGTGGGGTCCGCCATGGCAGCCATCAGCTGAGGGGTTGAGAGATGCTCTCTCTCCAGCCCCTGCGGGGCTATATGGTCACCGTGGGCAGCAGCCCTTAGCCCAGGGCTTCTGGCTGCTGCTGCGGCAGCTGGGGATCCATGCTGCAGGCACAGGGTCTGCAACCAGTTGTCGGCTCTGTGGATCTTGTGTTGTTTAGTGCAACTGTGTCTGGGAGGGGCCCTTTAAGGGAGCGGCTTGCTGTTGAGTCCGCCCTGTGACCCTGTCTGCAGCTGTGCCTGGCACCCTTATTTCGATGTGTGCTACTTTGGCGTGTAGACGTTCCCTCGCAGTGCCTATTTCGATGTGGTGCTGCACAACGTCGAAGTTGAACATCGACGTTGCCAGCCCTGGAGGATGTGTAGACGTTACTCATCAAAATAGCCTATTTCGATGTAGGCTTCACGTGTAGACATAGCCATTGATTTCACAATGAAAATAAATTATTTCATGATTCATTTTCTAAGAGGAAGAATGATCAACATGTGGGCTTAAGCTGCTTTGATTTATAAAATCAGCTGGAATGTGGGCACACCATTCTTCCAAAAATTAAGGATTTACTTCGCCAGGAAGGCAGCAAATTTAAAACTCACAGGCAATATGCTGAACAGAATACATCAACCTCTCTGAGAAATTCAACAGAAACTGCAACTTAGTATACTATCAATAACTCAGTATGGATGGAAGAATTCAAAATGAATTCTTCACAATATTAGTAAGGGTTTTGACTATGAAAAAGATTCATCTTAAATCAGAAACCTACTAAAACTGTTACCCAATGTACCAAAAAGATCAATTAAATACTTTTTCCTGAGAATCACACAACGATTTTAAAAGTTGAGTCTTAGTTTTACATTTTTCCATTCACAAACAATTTTTTGACTAAACTAATTATTTTAGATTAATTTAGAGACAAGGAGAGGGAAGCATAAAATCTCCATAAAGGTGCACATCTTTTTGTGGCTGAACTGAATACACATTCCTAACTACTTCTACAGGCAATAGTCCTAAGCAGCTGAGTGTTGCACACATACAGGAATTAAAGATACAGTGTTATATAGTTAAGAACACCACAATTACTATGCCACCCCACAGAGTCTCCAGCTTCCAGTGGTATAGATTACAGCAGAGTGACATTTTTCAGGCATTTTTATGGTACCAAAAGTATTTGTGAATTCAGGTCAAATACAATAAATAATATCAGCTAAAAATAATATCAGCTAAAAATAATCTCCCACCCAAAACACCTGTACTGAATCAAGAATTATTCACTCATTTCTAGTATTGCGTATTCCTTTAAAGTAACTGCCAAATCACAATGCTGAATCTCAAAATGACATCACTTTCATTACCGTGATCCCCTTCAATATCCACTTGAATTCCAACAAGATTTCAGTGGTTGCTTTCTCAAGAACTGGCAGAGCTAGCAGCAATTTGGAATTTCATCTTTCAAATGGCATTGGCCTCAGCTATGAGCTGTGGCAGTGTATGAGATTATTGGCTGCTAAAATTACTTCACAGTTAAAGTGAGTGTATACATTTGTGGGAAAGCAAACAAGAAAAACAATTCAGGGCTGCCTTAGGGTATAAGTACTATTGGTCCATATTTAGGGCACCAAATTCTGAATTTACACATATTAAATATAATTTATCTTTTAAAAAAGTGAAGAAAGGTTTTTATCCCTTGGGATAGTGAGTAAAAGGTCCTAAACCTAACCTGAGTGCAACTGATGTTGTGGTTTACCTAAGTCTGAGGATAGCTGGAGTAATACAGATGCTTTCCACTTCCAGGAACGTATTGTGTGAAACTCCAAAGCACTGCTTCTAAAAGTACACATGGCTAAATTAAATAAAAATTATCATATTTAAGATATGCATGACTGGAGCCATTAGGAGTACTCAGTGGATGCCACCAAAAAACAAATGTAACAGTAGGATTAATACATTTTTAAATGGTCATTATGAAAACCAGCATGGAATGCTTCACACATAGACAAACTGAAGAATATACCTGTTTTGTATGCTTCTTGCATTCACCAGCCCCTGTAAAGACTCCTGAACCTGTCTTTAAAATGCTAGTGTCAGAAGCACAGTTTAAATCAGCCCAAAGTAACACTCTTAAAATGATGATAATGATTCATTTTTCACACAGCAGGAATTGATTTTCATAAATGTTCTTTCCTGTTACTTGTGAAGACCCATCTCTATCACTCCTAAGTTTCCTTGTGTTGACATCAGGTGTAATTACAGCTAGATCTAGGTCTGGTTATCTTTTGCTTAAGTTATTATTATAGCTTGCTGCCAATCAGTTTTTTCTTCCCATTATCAGCCTCAAAGAGAATACTTTACTAAAGTGTTCTGCCAGCAAGACAGCTCCCACAATAAGGGCAACAGCATACTCTATTTCTAGACTATTATCTGTACAGAGTCCCACACAGTTTGAAGAACTCCAGCATCAATAAGGGCTTCAACCTGCAGCATGAAAAGGTTCTGAAAGAGCTCAGCGTTCCATATGTTGCAGTCCAGCAATTCTTATGTCCTTGATTCTCTTGTTTTACCACTAACTAGAAGTAACACTTATTCAATTAGGGTTTCTACCTAGACACATGGTATTGAACCAGTGAAATCACAGAAAGATAGGGTTTGCTTTCTAAAGTACTATTGCAAGAGTTACTGATTTTTGCAAATTTAATTCAAAACATTTATTTTTCTATTTAATCATGCAGATATTTTTTTTTCTTCAGTAGTCCAGAATAAATTTTTGCTGGTGCTGGACCTACAAAAAGCGAGTTAATGAATAACTAAAAGCAATAAAGCAGATTGCTGATTAGCAGAACACTCAGTGATCAGCTTTAAAAAAATAAAAAATACCCAAACATTTTATAATTAATCTATAGACTCTGCTGATAGCCAAGATTTAGACCATGGGATGGGCAAAAACTAGAAGAATGGTTAAATAAAAATCATTTTAATTTACCCTTCCAAGAGTCTAACATTTCTTAAATACTTGAAAATATTAATCAATTTTGTTATTTGCCTGAGTCACACTGGTTATATGATGAATGCATTTTCATTGTATTCCATTTATTTAAAGTATGTAAGAGAGCAACCAGAATGCACTACCAATTACAGCCCTTCTTTGTTCACAGTCTACGAGTCACACAACATATATTTCTTAAAATCATATTCCAGTTTTCCTCTTTGGCATTTACATTGCTACAGTCTGTTTACAATTGCTTTCAAAAAAAAGAACAGCTTAATATGGATGGGGAATATACTAATAATTAAGACAGTTACAGCATTCTTCCATCTGAACTTTAGATAATAATGTTTCAACATTTGTTATTTTTCTGAGCATTTAAATGAAAAAATGGAAAATTGCATCCATGGACACACAAACTTACCCTCCTCTTTGGACTGACCTTTTCACATACAGATCTTTCTTTCAACTCTGTTACAGTCCTGAGTTTCCTTCTACGTATTATATGGAATAATCACTACCATCTTGCAACCTTAAGTGAATATGCTGCTACCAGACAATACCTGGAAAGCCAACTAGAGCTATCTGAATTTACAAAAAAATATTACTCCGATACATATTTGTATTTCTTTAAAAGAGTTGTTCATATCCAAGAATATGTAAGAGAGACAGAAAAAGTTCACAGAAACAATTGACTTTTAGGCAAATGGATTGTATTTGTGCACAGAAAAAACAAAGCTGAAAGTTCAAGAGGTATCTCATCCACTTAAGGAACAGTAATATTCTCTGTAACCTACGTCTCCAATCAGAAGTTGATAACAGGTAACCAGGGATGCATTTCACTGATGATCACCTGTTCAGTTAATTCCTTTTGAGGCCCCTGACATTGGCCACTGTCAACAGACAACTAGGCTAGATGGACCTTTGGTTTGACCCAGTATGGACATTCTTATGTTCTTATATTCTTAATCAAAAGAGCTCAAATTTCAAATCTCAAAAGCTGGCAACAAATTCCCTCGGGAAAACGTTAAAGACCCAGAGAATCATTCACAGAAATATGTTCCTGAGCCATTTCAAACAACAATTTAGAGAAAACAATAATCAGCTCACAGATAACTTGCAAACAGAGAAAATCTGGAATTGTCAAAGAAACTATGGCTATGGTTACACTACAGCGCTCTGTCGACAGAACTCACTGTCAGAAGAGATTTCTGACAAAACTTCTGTCGACAGAGAGCAGCCACACACAAAAGTCAATCAGAAGAGCACCCAGCTCTGTCAACGGAGCATCTGAACTGCCTGGCTGCTCTCTCGAAAAAACAGTCACCCGGAAGCACAGCAGACAGGCCTGCCCATTGTTGTGGATGCCCTGTCTGTCGAAAGAAGGCCTTCCAGAATGTTCACAAAGCTTTTTTTGTCGACAGAATCTGTCAACTGCAGCATTATGCCTCCTGGCGTAGAGGCAAAATGTTGCCAGTGAAAGTGCTGAGTTTTGTCAACAAAATGCATTTTGTGTGGATGTTCTGCCAGTTTTGTTGACAAAACCAGGGTTTGATCAGCAAGATTCCCCAGTGTATCTGAAGCCTATTTGTTTTGAATAATACACCCTGATATGCTACAGTTACAAATAACCTAATCTACAATACTACCACTTGCCTCTTTTCTCAGTGGGTTTTCTCCTGCCTATCACTTTGCATGCTGAGCTCTAAGTAACGTGTCTTACTAATTTAAGAAAATACTAAGGAATTAAATAAGAACTCATTTAAGAGCAGATTTTATTTGGAAGAGACGTATTTTACAAATCCTTCCCAATCACACTAATTTCTTTTTATCTTTTACATTATATTATTTGTATTGTGGTATTGCTTCAGGAGACCAGTTAGAAGCCTCCCCCTTGTGCTAAGCAGTGTTTACTCACACAGTCAAATATGGTCTGTCCCAACTAATTTACAATCTAAGAATAAAATGAAAGTCCACAACTATATGCAATAAACTGACAGTCAGAGCACAAGGTAATTAGGCGATTATGGACAGGGATTCTGAACTCTGCAATACTCCTACTCTCTTCACATCTCTAACCATAACTGAGTCATGAAAAAACTACAGGGTAAATTATAAAGATATGGGCTCTGGCTGCTAGTTGCAAAATCGCCTTGGACATCCTGAGCTACGGGGAACCAACCCAGTATTACACGGTCACCCTCTGTCTGGAAAAAGACAAATTTAAGAAACAAAAGACATCTTAGATGTATGACCTAATTATAATTAAATTGAATGTGATTGAAATTGTTATGTATCCCTTAAGAAAAGATACTGCTTTTGCAAAGAACTCTTATAAGAAATACCACAATCTTTAAAAGCATTTCTGAAATAACTCTCCACTCTAATTCTTTCTAAAATTTTTGTATTCAAACAAATGGCCACTTAACACAACTAGTAGGATTCATGACAAAGCTTGAACTCGCTATGCCAAAGACCTTTAGAAGAGTGACAGAAACAGACTTTTTTCCTACAATTCCTAAAGAAAGGGCATTGCAAATAAATATACAAAATTTACAACTGCAGCTGAAATCAAACTGAATTATTACATTCATATTTTGTCTATTTTACAAAAATCAAGAGATGCAAATGATACTGGGGTTAAGTACATCGACACATTTGGAACTCCAGATAATATTAATAGTAACTTTTCTGAATTCTTGAAAATTAATCAGCAATAGGACAAAGACTTGCAAAACATCTTCTCTGAAATGTTACAAAAATAAACTGACATACAGTTATAAAATAATAATAACAATTAAGACTGTCATAGAAGAAATCTGGTATGCAAGCACACACAGAACCATCAGAGTATTCTAAACTCAACATACCTGTCACGATCTGATCTTTATTGTTAATGAGATAGTATATTAATCAAGGAAATAGGGGGTTGGTTTTGTAGCATTCCAAGGCCAAATAATTTATTCTCAGTCTCTTCAGTAAGTCAGAAATCCTGAAGGTGTATGACGTGCTGAATACTGATGTGAATATTGGATAGTATGCTGGCATCATCAGACTAGACAAGTGCATTTCAGGATGCATTTGTAGACACCAAAAAGGCTGATGAGACTAATGAACATATCACCATGTGAAGCAGCTATCTGAAAGGTTTATATCAGAGCAACAGTTTATGCAGTGCTTTGAACATACATCAGCTACACAAGTAATATTAGCACAGACAGTCTCCGACTTAGGAACAAATCGACTTATGATCCTTCATACTTATGACCAACCTCCCATTAACCCCATATTACTGTACTGTATACTTTCAAGTTGAGAACCATGTACGTTTAGTTTTTTGAACAGAGCAGGCAGTGTGGTATAAGAACTACAGCTCAGTCATGGTGGCAGCTGACATGTTGTTGCCCCGCCCCCAGTTTGGTTTGGTTTTGGTTTGGTTCTCAGTAGCATGCTGTAATTGCATGTCTGATGTTCGGCAGCAGGTTTACATTTCATTCCCTCATATATTTTCCCCTTACAGTATTTTCCGTGTTTGCTAGTGCCTGTCATGGCAAGTAACAGGAAAAGTGCTAGTGATAAGGGTGGTGAGAAAAGAAAGAGAAAAGCTATTGATTTAGAACAGAAAATAGCAATAGTGAGGCAATATGAAGGGGGTCAAACGGTGTTGCTCATGATGCATAGTTTAGACCTATCAATATCCACAATAAGAACCATAAGAAAGGATAGTGATCGCATTTGAAGCAGTGAAAGGGTCTGTGCCTATGAAATCAACAGTTGTAACAAAGAAAAGAACATGTTCTATCCATGACATGGAAAAACTCTTAGTGCTTAGTGCTTTGGATCAAATTCAAAAACGCATGCCATTGAGCCTCAAGATGATACAGGCTAAGCCTCGTAGTCTTTTTGAAGACGTGAAGAAAAAGGAGGGGTCTCACTATGACCAAACTTTCAGTGCCAGCCGTGGTTGGTTCAACTGTTTCAAGAGTTATGCAAACTTTCACAATGTGAAAGTAAGCGGGGAGGCAGACAGTGCTGATCCAAAAGCAGCAGAAACTTTCATAGAAGAATTGGATGAGCTGATAAAAGAGGAAAGTTATTTTCCAGAACAGATATTTAATGTCAATGAGACAGGACTCTTTTGGAAGAAAATGCCTGACCGTATGTACGTACATGAGGAGGCCAAAAAACTATGCCTGGTTTAAGGCTTTCAAAGACCGTGTAACAGTCTTGTTAGGAGGGAATATTTTTGGGTATAAACTGAAACCCTTCTTGATTTATCACCCTGAAAATCCAAGAGTCTTTAAGAATATCATCAAGTCTACTTTACCAGTCCATTATCGCTTTAATAAGAAAGCATGGATGACACTTGCACTTTTTGAAGCTTGGTTCATGAACTGTTTCATCCCTGAGATCAAGGCACATTTTCTGGAGAAAGGAATTCCTTTCAAAATTTTGCTTATATTGGATTATGCTCCAGGTCACCCTCAACACCTAAATGACTTACAGCCCAATGTTAAAGTGGTATTTCTGCCTCCCCACACCACATCTATTCTCCAACCCATGGACCAGGGGGCTACAGCTGCTTTCAAAGCATATTATCTTTGCAACATATTTGCAAAGGCAATAGCTGCCATAGAATGTGAAAATGCCAGAACATTACGTGAATTTTGGAAAGAATACAACATTCTGCATGGCATAGGAACATTGCTGCTGGGTAGGAGGAAGTCACTCAACAATGTATGAATGGCATATAGAAATAAATCCTAAAAAGCTATGTCAACAGTTTTAAAGTCTTTGAAAAACAAAAGGCACTAGAAGAAATTTCCAATAAAATTGTACAGCTGGAGAAAGAAGTGGATCTGGAAGTAGCTAATGATGACATATGCCAGCTGGGTGAGTCTGTTGGGGAGGAGCTGAGCAATGAAGATGTAAAGGAGATGGAGGCAGAGAGGGTAACAGAGCAAGAGAGAGACAAAATGCTGAAGAAGCAGGCGCCCCCCAAAAATTTGTGATGAAAGAAATGGCTGCAGCCTTCAGCAAAATAAACGAAGGGATGCACATTTGAAAAAACAGACCCTAATGTTGCAAGATACTCGATAGTGGATCATTTAATTCAGGGCACACTGGCTTGTTATAAAAATTTTATAATGAGCAGAAAAAACAAACTGTTTGGTCCAAAATGGATATTTATTTGAAGAAAACCCCCAGCACTGCTTTCAACTCCACTGAACCATGCCTTCTACATGCAAAGGCACTGCTGAAGTAGAATATGAATCTGCTGTTGGTGACAATGTTCCTGTAGTATTGTCACCTACCTCCTCCAATTCCTCATCCAATTAATTCAATTAATTCACCTTCATAATTATCAATCAAAGTGTGCACGACAATATCGGGAATAAAGGTAAAGTTTATGTAAAGTATCATTTACACTATTTTATTTACAACATTTACATCACATTATTTACATTACTGTGCTGTATTGCGTTGTGTTCTGTATTTCATGTTCATTTCATGTTTGTCAGTTTCAGTTTGCTGTCACTGCAGTTGATTTGTTTTGTGTTTCATGTGTTTCTGACCTCAGTGTTTCTTTTTTTTCTTGTTGATTTTTGTTTCATAGGTGCTTTGTTACATTTGGAGTGCTAGTGAATTAATATTATAAACATTACAGGTAGTGGGCAGTTGATAGCTACCTGTAAAAAGGTATTTCAGATTTACGACCAAATCAGGTTACAACCAGGTGTTTGGAACATAACCCATTTGTAAGTCAGTGACTATCTGTACTACTGTTACTCCACTATAGCCATATCTGGTGTGTCTTGTGATTTTTCAAAACTTTTGCATAGAGGTCAAACACAGCCTCATTTAGCCCCTAATCACAATGGTGACTGTGTAATTTTGATGCTAACTCCCTCAGTTTTTATTTAAGCTAATATCCCATTGATTTCAATGGCAATGTTGCCTAAGACAGCACTATGTAAGGATGGGAAACAATAGGCAAAGCAATTAGTGGTATCAAGCAGATTCACAGAAGGATGAAAAGACAAAAAGCAGACCTTTTTCAACTTTGATATCTACAATATTTTGGCTATGTCTACACTAGCCCCCCAGACCGTTCAAAAGAGGGATGCTAATGAGACACTTCAGGATATGCGAATGAGGCACTGCAATGAATATGCAGCACCTCATTAGCATAATGGCAGCCGCAGCACTTCGGAAGTGCTGCTTTTGATTGCACGCAGCTCGTCTACACAGGGTCCTTTTCGAAAGGACCCTGCACACTTCGAAATCCCCTTATTCCTATTTGGTTATAGAAATAAGGGGATTTCAAAGTGTGCAGGGTCCTTTTGAAAAGGACACCGTGTAGACGAGTCATGCGCTGTCAAAAGTGGCACTTTCAAAGTGCTGTGGCCGTTATGCTAATAAGGAGCTCTATATTCACTGCAGCACCTCATTAGCTTATACCAAAGTGTCTCCTTAGCATCCCCCTTTTGAAAGCGATGCGGGGGAGCTGTGGCTGTGTCTCCACTACAAAAATAACTTGGAAGTTGCTTACTTCGAAATACAGACTTTGAAGCTGAGTGTCTACACACACCCTACTTTGAAGTTAAACTTAGAAGTAGGGCACTACTCCCTTCCCGGGAATGGAGTAAGGACTTCGAAGTTGGGCTCCCTTACTTCAAAGTTAACTTCAAAGTAAGGGAAAATGTGTGTAGACTCTCTGCTGGCTACTTCGAAGTAGCACCTAACTTCAAAGTTAGTTCCTAGTGTAGATGCACCCTGTAAATAGCAAATCCTAAAGCAATAGAGATTGAGAAAGACTTTAAAACAGTATCCATGAATGTTTCCAACCTGTCAAGTGAGCTGCTACGTTATGACTAGTAAAATCTCCTAAATTAGGGTTGGACAAGTGAAACAACTGTTCAGTTATAGTGACAATAAAGAAAACGTCCAAAATCCTTAGCTGAAATTCAAAGGGACTTTTGTGCTAGCCTTGCAAGGCTGGAAGAAAGACTTCAATCACTCTCCCCTTCCCAGAGACATTCAGAATATTATCCTTTCCATTCTCAGGAAGACTAAGTAGAAAAGCACTCTGTAAATCTGACAGGAAAGCTCACAGAACCTAAAAACCTTGCACATTTTTTCTGCATTTGAAATCAACACAAGTTAAGATTCCAGTTGTGCCAAGGAATGCACACAGATGAATTCTTGCACCAGTGGGTAGCCTCAATGGCATTCTACACCAGTTCAAGGATCCACCCTCACACATCACTGCAGAAGTCAGCCTATGTTATTATCACATTACCCCAGGAACGACATAGAGGACACATGGATACCCTTCTAACTCCATTGGAGCTATCTACAGCAGCTGGGGATTTGGCCCACCAAGTTTAAGAACACACAAGAGAGCCACACACATACTCATACATATTTCAAAGGGATCTTTGTTCTTCAGTAGATTAGCAGCCATTATTTAAATGCTGACGGGGGTCTAATGCACCATATCTCACAATGTATTCTTAAACACTTGCCAATTTATCCAACTTGTTATGGACTTGGAACAGTTTTCTGTAACTGCTTCAAAACACCATAGCTGCGTCTACACGTGCACGCTACTTCGAAGTAGCGGCACCAACTTCGAAATAGCGCCCGTCGCGTCTACACGCGTCAGGCGCTATTTCGAAGTTAACTTCGACGTTAGGCGGTGAGACGTCGAAGTCGCTAACCTCATGAGGAGATAGGAATAGCGCCCTACTTCGACGTTCAACGTCGAAGTAGGGACCGTGTAGACGATCCGCGTCCCGCAACGTCGAAATTGCTGGGTCCTCCATGGCGGCCATCAGCTGGGGGGTTGAGAGATGCTCTCTCTCCAGCCCCTGCGGGGCTCTATGGTCACCATGGGCAGCAGCCCTTAGCCCAGGGCTTCTGGCTGCTTCTGCGGCAGCTGGGGATCTATGCTGCAGGCACAGGGTCTGCAACCAGTTGTGAGCTCTGTGTATCTTGTGTTGTTTAGTGCAACTGTGTCTGGGAGGGGCCCTTTAAGGGAGCGGCTGGCTGTTGAGTCCGCCCTGTGACCCTGTCTGCAGCTGTGCCTGGCCATCCCTATTTCGATGTGTGCTACTTTGACGTGTAGACGTTCCCTCGCTGCGCCTATTTCGATGTTGGGCTGAGCAACGTCGAAGTTGAACATCGACTTTGCCGGCCCTGGAGGACGTGTAGACGTTATTCATCGAAATAGACTATTTCGATGTCGCAACATCGAAATAAGCTATTTCGATGTTGGCTGCACGTGTAGACGTAGCCCATATAATAAAATAATCCATTTCTCAGCTGCAGTATAAAACTGGCAAGTTCCAAATTTTGCCAGTTTTGACACATCAGCACAACTCACTATGTTTAAGGGCTGCAAAATCTTCCCTTATGTAGTAGTATCTAGAGATCTGACAACACTGACCTTATCGAGAAAGATGAAAATTTTGGCTGCATTTCCAACTGCGTATGAGAAATAAGCCCCCATTGCTTGTTTGTAAAATTCCTGTGAAAGATGTGCTTTGTGCATTATTAACAAGTTCTAAACTAAGCACGGGACCCATCTCAAACTCCTGACAAATAAACACAGTATTACTCAGCACAAATCTTTTCATTTACATATCATATTCTTGTAGCACAATTATTCTGGGCAGCACATCTAAGATTCCCTCAGTATGATCTCTTAAACAGCTGTTATGAAGAGAAAAGTACTCTAAATTCGCTGTGAAAGAACTTACTACTACATTAGTGGAAATGCAAAGAGTCTGATTCTCCCACTCTTACACTTACACATATAATCTTATTGACCTTAATGATACTATTGCTGTAAGTACTACAAAAATACAAGGAGTAAATGGGTACAATCAAGTCATTAATATTACACTATTAATTTATTACTTTAGGGAAGGGTGCAAATTAAATCATAATAGCATTAAATGACTTGCAGCAGTGAGTCATTCTGTTTAAATCACAGATGGGTTCCACCCCAGATAATACCTCTAGGCTTTGGGGAAACTCAGATCCAATTCCAAAATCAGCTGTTTCACTTTACTACATGCACATTTACTACATGACCAACTTAAATTAACCGAACCGACCTTTAGTGTTCTTGCATATGGCTGCCAGAATTCGATTTCCTTGCCCACACGTTCCATGGTCAGGTACACAGACTCCTTCAGAAATGACCCATTGATAACACCTTGAGGTCTCACAAGGAATAGCTTCTACTAAGTGTGGACAACCCTGGGAATTACCAATCGGTTCCATAACAATGTGCCTTTGTCTCATTCTAAAGCCTACAAAGAGAGAACAGAGAAATTTTTATCATCAGTATTAAGATGGATATTTTGCCCCCAAAAGTTGCTATATAGGGCAAGTGGTATTCTACAGCATTTCAAATATATTCTTTACAAAAACTCATATGGTCTTCTAAATATTTACAATCTCACTATTCTTGTACAGGCAATCCTGTTGGCTTCAAAATGGACAGAATTTATCTCTAAACATTTACAATTTTGTTTCTGAAAACACAATGTTAGTTGCAGAATTCCAGAAGCCCTGGCGTACCCCAACTCCCACCCCCAACCCTTTCCACTGCTATTTGCTACCATACATGACTTTTCATCATACTTGGATGCAAAATGTGTCCAAATACATGGACTTAAAGTAAGAGGTATATATTGTCATCATGTCATATAATTTTTAAAGATAAAGAAGTCCTAACAAGCAATTCAATATGTAAACCACAGCTAACCTCCTTCTGGGAATCTGAGAGTAAAAAATCTTGTTCTGATATACAAAAGACTAGTTTCTGAGAAATAATTACTCTGCTTTACAAATGCATACAATTCACTTTAAAACACCCCCTAAATAACATCCTTTTAAAGAGACACTCAAATATAAAGTTTAAGAAAGTTACAATATGCAAGCCTCTTCAGCATGGCTTTCTTTTGGATGTTATATAGACAAGCTATACCCATAGTTTGAGTTACTGAATTTACGACAGCGTTCAGTCATTCTGCACCACGCAACAATCTCATTAAGTCTCATTTACTCAGACTATTTGGATGAAGCAAATTGGTATCTAGGTGGAAATCTTCTACAGAAAACTTGGCGCGGCAGAAAGTAGGGCTGGTGGTTTACAAAACAGCAGACTTTGTCGGAGTCTTTATTACACAACATCCCAAACAAAGGACATGGCAGAGAGCATGACTGCTGGCCACAAAATGCCATGGCCAAAAACCAAAACATGCCAAAGAACTCTGACCTCATTTTGCTTCACTGGTTGTTTTTAACAGTTTCCAACAAGCAAAAAGAAATAGTTTTCAATTTTACACACATTTCCATTTTTGAAAAAAGTGCCATTTTGACCTGTTTTACTTGACAAATTCAGACCAACTCTAACCAACTGAGAAAACTCAGTTTATGAAAATTCAACTTGCTGAAAACACTGGGCAACACGGACATTTTTAAATGAGGAGATGTGCTTGTTGGCATGTGTCCTGATGGCCATTTCATGAAATACCTGTCACAGAGAATACACCTGGAAACTAAAGGGGTGGCTCTTTACTGTACACTGCCACAGCACAGAACTCGCAGTCCAGGGGTGAGTGAGGCTGAGGTGGCTTCAAACTCCCTTTGCATCCTCCCACGTAATTTAGACAACCCTTTATGTCTGCCTAAATTGCAGCAGCTTCCCCAGGCTTCCCTATAAGTCTCAGAACTGCCTGGAATCACCACACTGCTGATGCTGCAACTCTGGGCTTGAGGTTTTCCTCCTGCCTTTCAGCTCCACACCCAGCACATCCTTTACATCAGGACTTTTGAGAAGGTGTAGAGATCTTGTATGCCTCTCTAGCTATTCTACCCAACACAGAGGGGCTGGAGTAGGTATGAGGACCTTACCCTATTTTTCAAGAACAACAGCCGACATCGAAGGCCACATTCTACCCTAGAATCCATCTGTAGGTTCCAGCTTATATCAGATGAATTCAATAGGAAACCACATTTGGATCCAACTGCTTTTATATTCCTATCATAACATGCTGGCATTAACTTAATTCAGACCTAATTACAAGCTGTTGCATGCAAGAGAATCGGTTAGCTTCACCTTTTCTTCCCTGGTGATCCTGGCAGTTTTCATGAACACAGGGTCCCCATGAAGACCAGGAGGAAAGCAGGCAGTCAGAAGAACATGGAACGTTGCACAGCTGGGAGGAAGAGGGAGCAGGACCAACACACAACTTCTTGTCAACCGGTCTAATGACTAAAGAGAAAAAAAAGTTATGGACTCTTGTTTCATTCATTCAAACTTCTTGGAGCTTCTGGATTTTACATGGACATTTGCTCTCTGAAGGAAACCCAATCTTCTACACCCTAATTAAGCAATAAAAATTATCCACTTGACCAAAGCATTCAATGTTCTAAAGCAAAGTATTTAAACATCGCTTAAGACCATCCCCGTACAACAAATCGGTGACATGCTGGGTTAATGTTAAGCACGTGCTTAAGGACTTCCCTGCTAGGACTGGACTGCTGAATCAGGATACCAACTGCATTTTCTCCCTGAAAAGTTATTACGTGAAAGTGAAACATCTTACTCAGCAGATCCATGACCTGTAAACATTCAGGTCAGAACTGCTTGCTACTGATGGGGGAAAAATGTATTTGCTACTTTTTACTGCCATTAATACTGCAGAGCCCAGAGGTGATGAGGCACTTTAATTAAATTCCTCTTTGGCTCACGTACCACACTGGTTTAATTATATTCCAACTGTAGATCCAAACCTTGCCCTCATTCACACCAGCAATATTGTAGATCTCCATGGCTGTCCATCATGAAAAGACCACACCATAGCATCATACTAAGCCAGTATGGCCCCAGTCCATCTCTTTATACACAATATATTCAATGAAGGGACCATGGGATGGATTGGAAAAGTGTTTCCAAAACTATGCACTGTGTGTGTTAGCAATCACTCATTGCTTCTTCCTGCTCTTCTACCCTTTTATGTTTAGTCCCAGCAAACAGGGTTTTCCTCATGCCAGTACTTTAAGTTCAGATGCAGGAACATTAAGCAGCAGCTTAGCTTTTGACTCATGGATTCATAACTCATATACCTCTTGCTCCTCAGGCACTCTACAGAATAACTGTACTATTAAATGGCAATAGCTGAAATTTAATTCAAATCTAATGGAAGATACTACTTATGTAAAAAGACTGCTTTCTGGACAATATTGCCTTTGACATATTCATTTAGGAACTACACCAAGCTGGCAGGAATCCAATTCACCTTACTGCTAAAGTAAATAGTCCTTTCCTACAGATTGCAAAAGTCAAATGACAGGAAGGGTAAGATAAATATAAGAACTTTAACCATAAGGCTATTTTTGTTTTTTGTTATCAAGAGGCTTCCTGCATTACTTAATATCCCCTCAGCATTAGAGTTAGAAAATAATTTATCATTTTTGTAACTCACTGACAGAAAAGAAAGCAAATTGGGTTTAGGGCACAGCATCAACATTAAGAATTAAGTCACATCCCATTGTATTATCACTGTTCCATTACAGCCATGTTGTGCGTCTCTTGAAATTATTTTCAAATAAAAATGGTAGCATTCATGCATACCTTTGAAGTATGAATATATAATTTCTAAAAATAACTTGATGATTTACAAAACAGGCTATAGTCAAATGTCAGAAAGGCCTCCAAATTTCTGCCAGTAGAGACCATACCTTGCGTAGACTAAAATTTTTAACGAAGTATTTCAGAAATAACAATAAGGAACAGGCTGAATTAATAAACACATCTGACAATATTAAAGGAACTAAGTCATTTCAACTAAACACAGAGCTGCAAAATCCCTGCTTCTGTTACCACATAAAAGCCACGTGAACTCTAACAGAGAACTGACCATCTGCAAGACTTCCATCATTTGTCTACAGCAACGAAGGGTCCTGTGGCACCTTATAGACTAACAGAAAAGTTTTGAGCATGAGCTTTCGTGAGCACAGACTTGAAGTGAGTCTGTGCTCACGAAAGCTCATGCTCAAAACTTTTCTGTTAGTCTATAAGGTGCCACAGGACCCTTCGTTGCTGTTACAGATCCAGACTAACACGGCTACCCCTCTGATACTTGACATCATTTGTCTAGTCACCTAATTGATAGGCAACCCTAGCTCAGAGGTGGTTGCACTAGTTCTAGGATATTCATTGGCCTTACTCTGAGTTCCAGAATGGTATTTATCTTTATTATTTTGACTATCTACATAGTATATACATAGTATTTCTTTAAAACTATAGCAGGCTAACAGGTACAAAGGAGATAGGTAAAGGTCTGCAGTAAAGCAGAGAAAAAGAAGTTTAATATGTTAATGGATAATGCTGTTTTGCTTATTCTAGAAGTTCTTTGTTTAGTGTTGTAACAAGTGTCTCTTTCTGCAATTCTTTTTATTGCCAGCTGGCATATCTCAAACATGCAGCCTTCTATAAGGCAGAAATAGTTCATCCCAGATCAAGGGTGATCTTTTGTACAAAAGGGTGATTGGGAGAGAATTCAGCATATTGCTGTTAAAAATGGACAGAGATGCTAGACCTTTATGTACTAGAAGGGACAGGGTTTCTTGTGCCTTCTAACTTGTTTGATAATTGAACTTGTACCGTAAATAGAGCATTTATTTAGCTTGGGAATAAACAGCGTCAGCTACTTTTCTATCAGCTATCTATTTTTCCTTTCAGATTTTGGAGTGGAGGAGGTGGAAAGCCTCTGAATCAAATATCAGCCTCTTTACTAAATTTGTTCATATTCTTAAAAATCCTACATTCTTCTGGGTCTGTGAAATATGCCTGAAAACTCAGTTGAATGAAAATCTCATAACTCTCAGAAACATTGCACAGTTCTATAGCAGTGACTTAGATATAGTCATACGGATGCAGTGAGTTTCAACTATTTAAATTCACACATGGAAATGAGACAAAGAACAGTGTTAACCAGTCACAGAATGAATACACATGACTGCACCCTGACTGCACTAAACTATTTTTCACTCCTTCCTGGGGGTAAATAATATTTTCTCTGGGACCTTTAACTTCATCCCCCTTAAGATTGGTTAGTTTAAAATGAGTAACTAAGTATTTCAAAAATCCATGGCCAGAACAGAGATGCTTTTCAGTATGTCTGACAAGCCTATTCTGAACACAAATTACAATGTCACAGCATCATAATGTAGTATTTAAGGTAGTTAGAAATAAATGAAGGCAATTTGTCACAATACGTGGTTGGCTGGTGGACCATGGAAAGGTTTACATTTAGCAATGTGGGCCAAGGGCCAAAAAGTTTGAGCACCACTGCCTTAGTCAAAAGTCACATTTCAAGCAATACATCTTAATATTCAGCACAACAGAAGTCAATATATATTTAGTGTTTGGCAGAACCATTCAGAGTTAATTATTACGAGAGTCCAAGATAGCGGTAGTATCCATTTTTAGAAGTTGCTGTTGGTGGTGTCAGAAAATATAGGCCCGTGGCTCTTATTTCAGTGCTACAGGAGATTAGCTGAGACAATTATTCAAAGGTGAATTACAGTATAAAATGCCTAAACAATCATACAATAGGAATAAGTCATCACATCAATACATACGTTTACAGCCTGAAAGACTTGGTGTGATAAATGGAAGGGGTACTACCATTCTTTGGACACCCCAGACATTCAGTTACTAAATTGCCTGTAAGTGTTAAACCCACAGGCAGTAGGGTCCTAGTGAGTCTCCAGGAATGCTAGAGAAGAAGGAAATGTTGGCAGGAAGCCAGGAAAGCCAATGTAAACAGAGGGTGAGATTTGAATTGGAAGAGTGATCTTCCTGTGGCAATCTTTGGCTATGACCACACAGTAAAGTTATTTTGAGATAACAGCCATTATTCTGAAATAACTTTGTGAGCGTCTACACTACACACACATTATTTTGAAATAAATTCGAAATAGCAAATGCGTTATTTCAAATTTTGTAAACCTCATTGCAGGAAGAATAACACCTATTTTGAAATAGCTATTTTGAAATCGGCACTGTTAAGACATGGAGTAGCACTATTTCAAAATAAGCCACTATGGCACCCAATGGCACTATTTCAAAATAGGCACTGTGTGTCCAGACATACTATTTCAAAATACATTCTTGTGTATAGCTGTGTTATTTTGAAATAAGCTATTTTAGCGTAGCTATTCCAAAATGGATTATTTCAAAAGAAAGCTGCTGTGTAGACATAGCCTTTGTGTGTGACCAGATGGAGCTGGGAGACAGGAGTTAAGGCACGAAAACAGGCATGGAATATTCAGTGACATCCATGCCTAGGGAAAGACTAGATCTGGAAATTACAGGTATGTAAGTAAAACAGGGAATATTTAGTCAAAAGCAATCCGTTTTTTACTTTTTTTATTTTTTTTTTTATTTTTGGGTTTGTTAGACTTCTCTGTGCTGAGCACACCTCTCCCTCTCTTTCACACACTGTAACTTTTAAACTGAATCCCAGGGCAGGAATTCTCTGTGTTTCTAATCTGCCTTTTTTCAATTGCTCTGTAAGGCCTAGCAACCATGTATGCTTTACCACCTTTATCTTGTTTTGTTAATTAAATCCCCTTTTTTAAGATTAAGATCTGACCCCTGTGTTCTAGAAAGCAGAAGGCTGTGTGCACATATGCCTGAGATGGCAAGATCAGCTATTAGGAAAGCTTTTTCAAGCTCTCTCCAGGGGTGGGTAAACAACTTGAGGGTACTCCACAGGGAGACATTGCAAGTGGATCTTCTTGGGCAATCAGAGGATTTTTTTTTTTGGGGTGGTGTCAGCATATCATGTAAAGTTAAGAAATCTATGATCTTGGGGAGTTTTTAAGCAGAGGCCTTTAATGGCAAAGTATTTTTAAAGTCACTTGTGGGCCCCCACCATCTGTACTTAAGGTGCCAGAATGGGGAACAGCCTTGACATTGGATTTTCATACTGACAAAACAGTGTGCAAAGTGTAACTGGATCACCTTTATTCAGTTTAGAAATGCCTCTGATACTAGCTGCTCACATAAGACTGTTAAGGAAACCTGTTGCATCTTGTTTCTGATAGACAGGGACTTTTTCTACATCAAAAAAACAAATTAGAAGCCACAAGATAGGAAGTAAATTTCCATTAACATTTAAAAACTATTTCACAGTATAAACAAAAGGCTAATCTCAGCATGGAAAGAAGTTAATAGGTTGCTAGAAGCAATGGAGATTCAGCATATTTAGGAATAATCAGGAAGTCGTGCTACATGAATTAACTGACAGTATAAACATTTCAGAGCAGAAATAGTGTCCTCTGTTGTTTCTACACCTCTTAGTATGATGTGGCCCCAATCCTTTTTGGTGCATCTCAGTGCTATGACAACACAAATTTATCTGAAAACATTTACTGAGGAGCATAATGCTTATTTTTGTAACTACTATTAGTGGCCAACAAAAGGTAGGAGGGATGCATTTGAGAATCTATTGGTAGAGTCTTAATGGAGCAGGAGTACTGGGGACCAATAAAGGTGGTCATGGGAAGAGAATATACAAGTTGTTCGTATGTTGCTGTTGAATGGTTAGCAAAAAGCAAGTGTCACAGGATACTTGAAGGCTTTGAGAAAACACTACAATGTACTTGGAAATCACACTGCAAGGAAAACCATTAAGAAAAAAAAAGGAAAGGGAATGCAAAAATTTTGGATAAGCTTCAGAAAGGCTCTGAACCAAACCTTGTAACAGTGGTAAATTAGCCACTAAGTTTCAAATTAGGATATTCTTCTGCAAAGTAAATCTTAATTTTTCATGACTGTCCTTTGCTCTGTGGATGTTCCTGTTTGAACAACAAAGAGAAATAAAATGCCCTCTACGTGTACATCCCCAAAGGGATAAAAATTAGGTAAGTCATCCTTAACACTTATCATGAGGCTGTGAATGAGTTTTACATAAATGGCCCTAAAATATAAATACCCACACTTCATATTTTAGACTTCATAGATAAGAAACTTAACTGAAAATCTACTATGTCATGCAAATTGATCTGGTGCAGTGACTATAACACATAACAACATCAATAACCATGGGCTCAGTGCCCGTTGGTATCCGATGCCTCTCTCACTATTTCCTTCCATCTTTCCCTATTCAGTGCAGAGTGGCTTAGTTTCTGTAGACTAGCTCCGCACCAATCTACTACATCATCTATCCATTCTCTGTGGGGTCTGCCTCTCCTATTTGAACCATCCATTATGCCGAATACTAGGGTCTTGATTTTTCGTTCATCATTCATTCTGCAAATATGTGCAAACAGTTGTAGCTTCTGTTTTATAACCTTCTGCAGCAGGTTCTCTTTCGGCTGTGTCTTCCTATGTAATTCCTCATTGGTGACCTTTTGCATCCATCCTATTCTCAGAATCTTTCTATAACAACTCGTTCAAATGCCAATATTCTTCTTTTCAACTCTTTCATTATCACCCATGTCTCACATCCGTACAACATGCTGCTGAATACACACGTTTTCAAGACACTCAGCTTCATTCTTAAACTAATTGCTTTGCTTTTCCAGATCTTATCAATCACCTTCAAACTCGCTCTTGCCTTCGCTATTCTAGTTGCTATTTCCTTCTTACAGTCTAGATCATGCATTATGTTTCTCCCCAGATATGTGAACTTCTCTACATTTTCTAGTTCAATACCATCGACACTGATCTTCCTTCCTATTTCCTTACCTCGAAATACCATTGTTTTTGTTTTATCGATGGTCATAATCAGTCCATACCACTTCCCTTCTTCGTTTAACACCCGCACCATTTTCGCTACCTTCTCATCTTCCTCAATGATAACTATATCATCCGCGAACCTCAGGTTGTTAATTCTTTTCCTGTGCACAGATATTTCTTCTACCTCTTCCTTGATCTTGTCCATCACTCTCTCCAGATGTGCGATGAAGATACTTGGCGATATTGAATCTCCTTGTCTCGTACCTCTACTTGTTTTAAACCAACTTCCCAACTCCCCGCATGTTCTCACCACTGCCTCCGTATTATCACTGATATCTTTCAACAGCTGTATCAGTCCACTATCCACTCCGTATGACTCCAACACCACCCAAGTCACTTTCTGATCTATACTGTCAAATGCCTTTTGAAAATCTATGAAGCAAGTGTATACGTCTTAATGCCAATATCTGCTGTATGGTACTTCTATCTTTTCTGAACCCTGCTTGCCAGTCTGCTATATGTTCTTCTATCTGCGATCTTAATCCCTCAGTCAGTATCATCATCAGCACCTTTCCTAGATGACTCGTTAGGGCAATCGCTCTGTAGTTCTTGCATTCCAATATACTTCCTTTCTTGGGTATTGTCACTAGCACAGATCTTGTCCCTTCCTTAGGCACCTTCCCTTCTTTCCATGCTATATTACATAGTTGGCATATTTCCTGAATCATACTTTCTCCGCCATATTTGATCACCTCTCCCGTGATCTTATCATTTCCAGGGCTCCTGTTGTTCTTTAGTCGTTTCACTGCTTTTTCTATTTCCTCCTTTGAAATATCGGTCTCGCTCTTGATGCTCAGGGGAGATATCTCTTTCAATTCTTCAATCAGCCTATCTGAGACACTCGGGTCCAACTGCGCCTTGCATAGATCGGTGCAATATCTCGTCCATCGCTGCACAATCTTCTCCCCGTTCATGAGCACTTCGTTCTCATCTTTGATCACCATCTGCTTCGGTTGCCATTTCCTATTAATATTCCTTGTTGTCTTATACACCTCCCTGGTCTTACATTCAACACATAACAAAAGAGTTCTATAAATAAATGCACCTTTGATAATGGAGTAAATATTACGTCATGTAACATACCTTTATGAGAAACAAGTCACTTTAAAAAAAAACAGGTATTTTACCTTCAAAATGTTTTCTATATAATCTGCTCCTTTCACTTCAGCTAGTTCCCAGATATCTAAGAACTAAAAATGTTATACCTGTATGATAAATAGGCTGCTTTCTCCTATGAATTTAAACCCTTAAGATCCTAAATTACAAATTTAAAGCATGCCAGCTTTACACCCCAAAGATTTGAGCAAAATCGCTTTAAGTCTTGCTTCCAAAGAGTTTTCATAGAAGAAGCCAGCTGTTACATATTTATTATTCTATTATGTGACTTTAATCTTATATATTCTGCTCACAGAGTGTTAGATCAATAGCTCAACCCTAACAATGCAAATCTGACACAAGTGTGCTTGAATATATTTCACACTGTGGCGATATATTCATCTTCTTCTCAAGCCAGGTCATTTTGATAAGAAAGGGCTGGTTTCTTACCTGAGAGAAACATTTCTCTGAATTGGATTGACTAATCCAGATGCTGGATTATTCAGCCCCAGCACCACTACTCAGTTACCAAATATCATTTCATAACACTGCCAACCATCAGTTATCTTTCTCCCCAGGTAACAGTCAAACTTTCCTATAGATAATACATTCTGGCCTATTCTTTCCAAATACTTTCACAAACAAGATAGGAAGGTCAGGACTCGAACTTTGTACTCACAAAATTGATTTTTTTCCTTCCTTCAGTTTCACCAATATAGGCATGAATTTGAAAAGCAGTATAGGGCAGGGTTACTGATCAGACAAATACAGTACCCATGCTTTACATATTTCAGCTCATTACAGAGTCCAAAGTGGTTGCCCATACCTTTCCTCATCCTGGATTCACAAAAAACAGTTTCCTCGCTTGATGTGACACATGCACTGCAAGATACTGAAGAACAAAAGAATCTTTGTGTGCTGGAAGAGCAAGGTAAACCCTGCTTCTTAGAATAGGAGAAGAAACAATTGTATAGGGCTGAACAGAGTCCTGTTTTTCTGTAATCTGAAAGGCTTTCTAGAAGGACATGCAGTCTGCCATAAACAAAGATTTGCTTTGGCTTTGTAAGTAAGGCTAAAATGGGACACTGTGTTCTTACTATCTTACTGGCTCTTCTCAAAGCCATACTCTACAGGAGCAGTGCATACTGCAGGTAAAATAGATCAGGATAAATTACTCACAATGCATCTGTACCCACTCATTACTCTTCCAAAAGGAACATAACTCACTCTAACTCCAAAACTTGCCACTCTGAAGTTGTGACATTATTATTATGGCTTTCCCCTTCAAATCATAAGAAAATTCATGTATTGGTCTTGAGCATACAATTAAGCCATACCAGGAATGAGGTGACATACAGTAGAAACTCAAGAGTTATAAGCAGATCAATCAACCATATACATCATTTGGAACTGGAGATATATAATCAAGCAGCAGAGACAAAAAAGAAAAAGTAAAAGTAAAAGAAAAAGTAAAGTGCAATACTGTCTTAAACAAGCTACTAAAACAAAGGAGGAGTGGTGGTGGTAAAAATGTTAGTGAGAAAACTATTTCTGTGTTAACAATGGTTCACAAATTTCTACTCCATGCATCTGATGAAGTAGTTTTGACCCCACAAAACCTTATGTCCAAATAAATCTATTAGTCTTCAAAGTGTCACAGAACTTCTCATCGTTTTTGCAGATATAGACAACACAACTACCCTCTGAAACCATTTCTGTATTGCTTCACTTAAACTAAAATGTTTTTTCTTCTGCATAGTAAAGTTTCAAAGCTGCATTAAGTCAATGTACAGTTGTAAGCGTCTGAAAGAACAACCTTAGTGTTTTGTTCAGAGTTATGAACAACCTCCATCCTCAAGGTGTTCGTAACACTGGGGTTCTGCCTTCTCTCCCCACTTCCCTGACCTATGAGACAGGATGAAGACTATGTTTTTTTTCTGAAATCATTCCAAGGGAGATTCAAGTGTGGAAGAAAGTGTGTCCCTACTACCACACATTATGGGCAGTGATTCCACACCTAGAATCCCTCAGATCCTGGGAGAACACATATGAAGTAAGGAATTTCCCTATATGTACCCTATGCCACACCTGCTACCTCCAGAGCTCAGTGACTCCCTCCTCCAGCTTCCAGATACATGTCTCCAATGGACTATTAACAGCCCACTTAGACATTTTTATCCTTACTCATTAACACGCTTCTGCTCAGGAGCTGCAAAAATAGCACACAGCTTCATGCTACACTCATCCCTCACTATATGAGTACAATTGGTTTCCAGCTTTCTGCTCAGAGGCAAAAACTCATAAGAGGTATACTAAATTACCATTAAAATACATGTAAAAGTCTCTGATTGGTTCCTAACTCAGTGAAGGAGTGGCAGCATGTGGTGCTGCTTTTGAAAGGTAAGGGAACCTTGGGTTTTGGGGGCAGGGGGCAGTTTGGGGTCATGAGCAAGAGGAAGGGTTAAAACCTGGTGGTGGGATGGTCCATGTGGCAGACGGGGGGTGTTAAGGCTGCGGAGGTTTGGGTCCATGGGGCAGACAGGGGGGTTCAGGCTGCCGCAGGCTGGGTGTAAGGT
This sequence comes from Carettochelys insculpta, assembly GCF_033958435.1. NCBI lineage: Eukaryota > Metazoa > Chordata > Testudines > Carettochelyidae > Carettochelys > Carettochelys insculpta. The sequence goes on from NC_134144.1 coordinate 57,146,404, forward strand.
CAGGCTGCGGTGGTTTCGGGCTGCAAGACTGGTCAGGCATGGTTTGAGGTTGCAGGGGGTGGTCAGTCTGTGGCAGTTTGGGAGTATGAGGCCTGGAGTGGGTGGTCAGGCTGCAGAGGTTTGGAGCTGGGGGTGGTAGTCAGGCTGTGGTGGTTTGGGGTTGCAGGGGGTAGTCAGGCTGTGGCAGATTGGCACTGTGGGGAGGGAGGTAAGGCTCATATTAGCGGGGAGAGTTCACTCGTCTAGTGAACAAAGGCAGGTATATGTGTCCCTCGTTTATGGGAGTACTCATAATTAAAGTACTCATTTAATCAGGGATCAGCGTATAGATGAAAGTCACAATATTTCTTTACCTTTCTGACTTACAGCTCCCTGTAGTAGACATTTTAAGACCATCTCTAACCACATACCTTCCTTTAACTTGTGAGTCGCAGATTCTATCACACTTTGGACACAGTACACTTCCCGAACTTGTATCCCACCTCCACAAAGGTCTGTGTGCTTATGTCGCCAAGCGTCCTGTTGGTCGAGGAGGAGAGTAACTTGGCATGCTTTCCATTCAGAAGCCCTCCATGAAAACCTTTGGAAGAAAAATAGTGTAGGTAAAACAAGGTTTTACAGAAGAGCATGGAACAGCGGGTTGTTCTCAAGAACAGAAATGTGTTATTCTTCAGATTGCAAACACTTTAATCTTTGTCATATAGTTTCCAATTTTAAGCTCTATCTACCAGTGCCAGGAAATATATTAATACTTTTGAAGGATTTTTTACACCTATGTATCAACAGAGAGAAAGTGACACTGATTTGCTCCATACACACAGTAAGTACGAAAGCTGCCTCCTAATGGGGCGGTGGGGCTGGGGGTGGGGGCTGACAACCACCATGGGCCCCAAGATAAAGTGAAAGGGTTCCCAGTGCTGTGCCCCCCCAAAGGGGTGCGGCCAAGGTTGGAAGGGTCATGGCCTAGGACAGTCAGCCCTCAGCACCACTTGAATCCTGCTGCTGGGCCCACCCCTTTGCCTCAGAGCCATGAAGAACAGCACAGTAGCACTGCCGTTGCACTTCAAAGGGTCCAGGAGCTCCACCTGCTGCAAAAATAACAGCAGTGTTGGCTGAAGCTCTGGTTCCCTTTGAAAAGCCGGGCCCCAGGGAAATTGACCACTTTACCCCTCCTCAAGCCCCGTCAAAAAGCCTGATCTTAATCCTGTCCTCAGACCACAAGGCAATAACTGATTGCCAACATCACCGGCCTTCATTGTGAGATGTACTGGACACTTCCACAACCAGGAGAATACCAAGTGTTCAAGAACATTTTGGGATTTGGTCTCTGAGTGTTCTAGGCTTTACTGGATACTACCAATTGCTTAGAAGTGGACTCCACATAGGTGGGTTAATTTCTGTTTCCTGAAGCTGTGACACACAGTAGATGTAGATAAAAGGTGTGTTTTCTGTACAGTTAATTCATAGATTATAAATACCATAAATACTTTGGACCTTTCTGTTCTGGAAAAGTTTAAATTCTAAGCACAAACATGTAAATGTCACATAGACAAACACAAACTGATCTGAATATAGAAGGTTTGTGCATTAGAATACACAATGCAACTAGTGGACACAAAATAGCTTATCTGCCAAAAAAGAACTGATTAAAACTATGGGGAAAAAATCATGCTTTTTTTTCCTATTTCATCTACGTGTCTATGAGATCTTTCACAGACACTGGCAGTCTAATCCAACGAATAACTGGCCATCTGCAATGTGAAGACTTTGAACATCTACTGGTAAATTCTATGTAAACACCAAGAATTACAATGTTTCTGTTTATACACATCTTGTGTTATCTGCCATTCTTCCCATATCTTTTCCTGTTTCAATGGTACCTTTCTTTCTCCATATTCCCCCAGTCTCCACATAATGTTAATTTCTTAAAATATGTCCTAAATAAGGCCAAAGCAAACGCTCTCTCCTGTTATCTCAATTTTCCTGGCTGTTTAATCAGCAAAGTGTGTTGGTCTTGTCACATAGAACATAAGTGCACATCTTTGGTTGTCTTTTTGTGGAGAAACATTTCCAGCTCAAAATTGTATGTGTTGTCTTTAGAAAGCATTTGTAGGTAAGATAAAGATATTACAAGGAATCTTATGTTGCAATTTTTTTTGCAAAGTATCTGAGCAGACTTCAACATTCTCTAAATATTATGTCTTATGTCATTTCTTGTCACAAAGCACTTATGAATTTTGTAACGCATTCATGAAAGGTGTTTGTGAATATTGCCAATTATTTCTAATTTATGGGTACTTTTCAGATTAGCTGTCTTGCTCTCTCCAATAATATGAAGCATATCTTTTGCACATTTGGATACAGTCACAAAGTTTATAACTAGCAAAGGGGAAGACAGTCTATATATGACATGCATGAAATAATTGTACTCCCACAATTCATAAATTATAAGGGGGAATTTTGTCATACAGAAGTTACTTTTGTAGGTTATCACAGCTTTTCTAATATTCAGTATTAATATAGTTTTTACATTTTATACATATAGTTTTTATATGAAGACATAGAATCACACTCTCCAGAACAAGGTAATCTAACTCATTTTTCCTGACAGCAGATTAAAGTATTTTATATTTTTACAGTCCGCTATTCTGGATCCAATTTTCAAAACTTTGAATGCCTAAATATAAGAATCTTTATTTCATTATCTAAATACTTATGTTAGGCATCTGAAGATTTAACTTAGAAGTGTAATTTTAAACACAAAGTTTCAAGACTGGAAACCCTCCGGGGACTGGCCTTCAGAGGTGAGAGCAGCTTCACATCGCAGTCAATATGAGCTGTAGGTATTTGACACCTCTGAAAAATCAGACCAGCTACATTTAAAATTATACAACATAACAAAGGCTATCTCAGCTCAAATATAATTACACCTCATCTGTCTACAAGGCTGAAAAATCACCATAGAACTGCAACATACAGAATAGGTGGACACTTTACTGCTGAGCAATACTTACGAAACATTTTAATTAGCAGCAACCATGTGCTATAGTCAGAGTTTGTATCAACAGATAAACTTTAAAATAGAGGGTAAAACCGTATCAATTCAACAGTCAGTCAGACAGGACCTATGATACAATAGGAGTGAATGAAAAGTAAATTCTGCTAATATATTAGTTGATTTAAATATGCATCCTGGCTATTGCTTTAAAAAAAAACATCAAAATCCTGAAAGTGCGGGATTATGTGTTCTGAATGAGTTCAAGCCAAGAGAAGGATTCAGTCAAAAATGATATACACTGACATTTCACTGGGATGTACCAATTCACATCTCTTCTGACAAGGAACTTCCCAAAGTGCTGCTGCTGAAAATGTTATGTTCCCAATTCTTAACATATCTTCATTGCCCCTGTTCAGCATATCAAGTGGAGTAGAGAGGTGATTTTACTTCTGTATTTGTCACTGGTGTAAGCCCTCCTGGAATCCCGTGCACAGTTCTGGTGCTTCCAACTCAAGGATGTTGATAAATTGCAGAGGGTTCAGAGAAGAACCACATGAAAGCTTAAAAGATTAGAAAACCTTCCTTCTATAGTGATAAGCTAAATAGACTGAGCATTCTGAGTCTAACAAAGACAAGGCTATGCAGTGTCTTGATTACATCTGTAAGTATCTATGTCGGAGCAAATATACCATGATCTAATGGCTAGAAGCTGAAGCTAGACAAATTCGTACTGGAAATAAGGTATATATTTTTAAAGGTGAGAGCAATTAACCATTGGAACAAATTACCAAATGATATGTGAAGTCTCTATGACCAAGAATTCTTTCAAGGAAGTTTTATGTCCTGTGTTAAACAGAAAGTCACCACAAGGATCCCTTCTGATCTTGGAATCTATGCATACTGGATAAGGTGATTTCTGAGGCAGGTTGATTTCAGGTCCATTACAAGACATGTAAATGATGACCAGGAACTCTGCTCTCAAGTCATTAAAGAGCTAGTGGAGTTCAGGAAGCACAAGCATATGTCAGTGCTGATCTTTGTCACTAATCAAGTGTGTTGCTTTCTGCTGTGCCTTCTTGACTTTCAAGCTGTTGCACTGAAGCCCAGGTAGGAGTTATGATGGTCCAGTCTGGAACTGAAAAAGGAATGCTTGACTATGTCTCAATCTTCCTACATGAGAAGCTAACGAACCCTTCATGTCAAGTTCCTGTATGCCCAAAACTAATGAGGCCTGTGTTTGACATTGCCCTGTAGACATTGCCACCTGCAATTCAACGAACTAGTCAGTGATTACACTATAGTTTATCAGAATGAAAGAGAAGCAGCCTCTCTCTTCTCAATTGGTACACTTCCACATAAGTAGTAAGAACTCTAAAAAGGATTTTCTACCTTTAAATAAGATATGGTATGAACCTAATCCATAATACCTAAGCATTCACATCTCAGCATTAACCCATACCCTCTTAAATAAAAAAAAAACTCTTAAAAGTTCCTCATTATTACCAAATGCTTTTTATTTTGTATAAAACTTGGACTTGCTGACAAGGTAAAGCAGTTTCTTTCTTTGTTAAAGTCTTGTCTTCTGACACTGCAATCGTGGAAACTTTAGAGAATTCAAGATATAATTAAAATTCTGGCAAAAAACAGTGTCTTCGCAATGAACAAGAGAACCCACATTTGGAATTCAAACAATATTATGAAATAGTTAATGAGAAATTGCTGAGTCTATAATGGCTACATTGCAAACAACTAATCTGTTTCACAGCATCACAGAAACGTAGGACTAGAAGGGACATCAAGAAGCCATCTAGACTATTTCCAATATCTATTTAAAACTTCCAGTGACAGGGATTCCACAACCTCCCTAGGTATCTATGGCCCCTGTAAGCTGAGCACTTGGGCAGCAAGAGAGTCACATATTGCTTTGCACATATTAATGGAGAACCTGCAGCCCCCACAGACAGCACTATGTGTTTCTATTGGTGGTGCACAATTGCACAGCCCTGGCACACATAATTGTCAGTGCGGGCAGAATCGCGGGCAATAAACCCCCCGCTGACACCGCACCAGCGTCCCGTCCGGATCCCCACGGGGCCTCAGACGAGGGCAAAGAAGAGACGGCAGAAGCCCGCCGACAGGCAAAGGCTGCTCCGCTCCTCAGCAGGCCAACCCCACCCACCTCCGGCAGGGGGCATAGAGACCAGTGATGCACTAGAGGGAGGAGGCTGGAGGGAAGCTAATTCCCGGTTGGTCAGGAGCTGACTCGCTCATTGAAAGCAAGGGTGAGACGAGGAGAGGAAAATTGAATAAAATGATGATTATATTTATTAACAAAAACAGAAACTTACAAACAAACAACACAGTATGTAAACTAAACTTATGGAACTATTCACTAACTTAACTACGTCTAATTATATTCTAAACACTTACACTAAACATCAACAAGAGTTCCATGGAAGGAGTCTATATGAGACTTTTCTTGTAAAACAAAAGGGTAGAAAGACTTAGTGAGTTTTTTCTCCGAGCTATGGGGGGATAAATTAGTTTTTTACCCCTATATACTCTGGATGACTAGTTGTGTCACCCTATTGGATACCTTGAGGTCCAGCCTATCAAGGTTCCCTCCCAACTGGTTTTTCCAGTGGGGATTGGAGAGAAGGGGAGAAGGGAGAGAGAGAAAAGGGGGTTAGAGAGAGAGAGAGAGAAACTTTAACAATGAACAGTTAACTAACAAGATCCTTAACTATGGGCTTATTAACCGATTGTGCAGCTTGGAGCAAATGATTTTAGCTCCGGGTTATAGCTCTTAGTTGGTTCTGAGCTACAGTCTGTTAAATTCCCCTACACAGCCCGAATTAAGCTTTAAAGTTAGTGTCTCAGGGCGTGGAGGGGGTTTTACGTGTCCTGTTAGGCGTAAAGGTCCTGTCTAGTGGTCTAGTCGAGTGCGATGGTCACGTCCGGCGAAGAAGAATCGAGGCGATGGCAGCGGGAGCGTTGGTGCTGCGAGGGTGGCAGGCTCTAAGCTTCAATTGGAGTGAACGCAGTACCCCACCCTAGGGGTGAGGCCAGTTCGACCCACTCCAAATCCACTTTGAGCTGCTTGTCGGCGGCGAGGGCGGGGGTGCCGCAGTGATTTGACAGGCTCTGGGTACTAACGAGCGAGAGCGCAGTACCCCACCCTAAGGGTGAGGCCAGTTCGCCCCTCACCCAATTTACCTCAGAGCTGCTGCCTAAGCTCTTTTTGTGTCAGTGACACAGCTAGTGCCTCAGCAGGCGGACCCTGCTGGGCGGATGTGGAATTGCTTCAGGGAATCTTCAAAAAGGCAGGAGCTCTTCAAAAAGTCTTCGCCTCAGAGGCAGCTGGTACCAAGTGCCCCAAGCGCTGTGCGGCGCTGCCTTATATTCCCTGATCTCATACATTATTCATGAGTCTATTTACATACGGACGTTCTGAAGGCCCTGCTTTCGAACAGGTCCTCCTCTAGAAGCTGCCTCACCTGTATCCAATGAGGAGCCTGGATTTCAAATCCATGATTTTTGAAATGTTTGTGAGTTCAGGTTACCGGTAAAACCAACTGACACAGAGTGACCGTTACAGAGGGCTGCTAACTGGCAGCCTATGTACCTTTTAGAGTCTACCTGCCCCTGTAATGATATTAAAGGCCCAAGGCTTTGTTTCCCCTGGCCCACGGGGATGATTATGTCCAAGGGATGAAAAATCCCTGACAATAATAAAATGTATTCTGCACATGGATGGAAAAAATTAGAGGGACCCATTTCTAATAACCTACCTAAAATCTCCCTTGCTGCAATCTTGTCCTACAGTCAGTGGACCTGGAAAACAATTATCACATATGCTTTGTAACAACCTTTTACATATTTGAAGATGTCCTCCCTCATAGTGTTCTCTTCTCTATACTAAATTTGCCCATTTTTTCAATCTTTCCTCACAAGTTGTTTTTTCAAAAGCTGCTAAAATTACTGTTGTTCTCCTCTGAATTCTCCCCCTTTTGTCCGCATCTTTCTTAAAGTGTGATGTCTAGAACTGGGGGCAGCACTCCCACTGAGGCTTCACCAGTGCTAAGTAAAACAAACCAGCAGTCATGTAGCACTTCAAAGACTTTTAAAGTCTTTAAAGTGCTATATGACTGCTGGTTTGTTTTGTTAGAATACAGACTAACATCGCTACCTCTTCGTTACAGGGCTAAGTAGAATGGATCAATTATTTTCCATGTCTTACGTATGATGTTTTCTGTGAATATACCCCCAGAATGTTTCATAATAGCATGACACTGTTGAATCATATTCACTTTGTGATGCACTGTAATCCCTAGAACCTTTTTTAGTGTACTGCTGCCTAACCCTGTTGTTCTCCAAACTTATATTTCTGCATTATACTTTTCTTTCCCCAAAAAGAATACTTTGCACCTGCCTATACTAAGCTTTATCTTATTGATCACAGACCAAGTCTACAATGTGTCAAGATTATTTCTCATTCTAAACCTGTCCCATAAAGTGCTTGTAACTTTTCCCAGCTTAGTGTCATCTGCTGATTCCGTAAATGTGCTTTCTGCATCATCTGACTTGTTAATGAAAATATTGAATAGCACCAGACCTAGAACAGACTCCTCTTGATACAGTCTGACAGCAAACTATTGATAACTACTCGAGTATGGCTTTTCCACCTAGCTGTGTATCAACATTATAGTAGACCATTCATCTAGACCATTTTTCATTAGTTTGGCTTATGTGAATATTATGCCCTACTGTGTAAAAAAACTTATTAAAATGCAGCTATATCATGTTTACTGCTTTCCCCCATCCTGTCAAAAGAGGAAATTAGCTTGGTTTGGCATGAATTGTTTTTGATGAATCCATGTTGGCTATTACTTGTCACCTTATTTCACTCTTGGTGCCTACAAACTGGTTATTTAGTGGTCTGTTCCAGTAGTCTTCCAGGATTAAAGTTAGGCTGGCCTGGTCTATAACTCTCTGGGTCCTCTTTGTTACCCTTTTTAGAGATAGCAACTATTTTTGCCACTCTCTGCTGCTCTCGGACTTTACCTATTGTACATAAGTTCTCAAAGATAATCACTAAAGGTTTACAGATTGCTTCAGCTAGCTTCTTAAGTACTCTAAGGTAAATTTCATCAGCACCTCTTCATCTATTTAGCCTACTATATTGATTCTGTGTATGTATAACAGCTTTACTTTGCTGCATTCATTTTATTTAATTTATTCTTAAATTATACCACATATATGAAAGACGTATTTACATGTTTACAAACTTATATGTTTAAATTTGCCAATCATTTGAGGAAAGATCCAAGTATGAATAACAGCAAAACAGAAAAGTACACAGCAAGCTTCACGATACTTACGCTGCTTTCATATTTTCCTACTTGCATTTAAGTCATTGATTTTAGGAAGTTCTTTTAAATTTTAACTGTAAAATGAAAAGCTCTTCATACTTTAGCATCCATGGGCACGTGTGGGAACTGGGGACCTACAACTTATAATCATCGAACCAAAAAGTCTCCCTTAGAAGAACTCATTTTCTAGACCTGATGGTAGTGAGTCCTTTGCTCCAAGCTTTGCCTTAATTAGAGTGATAGGATGTGCATAATATTTACCACTGCCCTCTGCTGGATGCAATTAAATAAGCACAAGTATTTGCTTTATCCCCAGTGAAGAAAGGAAACATCCCAAGAGCTACAGGCAGCAGCTCACATTTACCCTGCGTTCTTCCTTTGTTCCTTCCTGTTCAGGCATGGAGAGTTTTGTAAGGGAATAGTTCCCCTGAGAAACTTCTTTGGGCAATGGATAGAGCTTTTGGGAAAAGCTATATTGTAAAGCAGGCAAAAACCAGAAGCAGTCAGACTGCACGTTTCCTAGGATCTAGGGAAGTAGAGGCAAAATACCATTGTATGGCTACGTCTACACATGCAGCCAACATCGAAATAGCTTATTTCGATGTTGCGACATCGAAATAGTCTATTTCGATGAATAACGTCTACACGTCCTCCAGGGCCGGCAACGTCGATGTTCAACTTCGACGTTGCTCAGCCCAACATCGAAATAGGCGCAGCGAGGGAACGTCTACACGTCAAAGTAGCACACATCGAAATAGGGATGCCAGGCACAGCTGCAGACAGGGTCACAGGGCGGACTCAACAGCAAGCTGCTCCCTTAAAGGGCCCCTCCCAGACACAGTTGCACTAAACAACACAAGATACACAGAGCTCACAACTGGTTGCAGACCCTGTGCCTGCAGCATAGATCCCCAGCTGCCGCAGAAGCAGCCAGAAGCCCTGGGCTAAGGGCTGCTGCCCACGGTGACCATAGAGCCCCGCAGGGGCTGGAGAGAGAGCATCTCGCAACCCCCCAGCTGATGGCCGCCATGGAGGACCCAGCAATTTCGACGTTGCGGGACGCGGCTCGTCTACACGGTCCCTACTTCGACGTTGAACGTCGAAGTAGGGCGCTATTCCTATCTCCTCATGAGGTTAGCGACTTCGACGTCTCGCCGCCTAACGTCGAAGTTAACTTTGAAATAGCGCCCAACGCGTGTAGACGCGACGGGCGCTATTTCGAAGTTGGTGCCGCTACTTCGAAGTAGCGTGCACGTGTAGACGCAGCTTATAGGTAGCAAGGCCAAAAAAAAGAAAAAAAATCCATACTCAGAAATGAAGTTTACATTGGACGGAAATGTAGGCCTTTCAAATGTAGGAGGGAGCCTTAAACTTCCAGTCCCGGACCTGTATATCGCAGGCAATAACATTATTCTACAACTGCAACTTCCAGTTTGTATGAAGGACATGAATCCTGCCAAACTGGCCTTGTCCTCCTCTGACACTTCCCAATAGCTTCTATAAGAATATAGCCACCAGATTGTTGTGTGGAGACATAGCACCTCTTACGGATCGCAGATGATGTACGTAGGCTCAATATTTAGACGTTTCTGGTCTTCTATTTCTCATATAAGATTTGATTTTAACCTCAACTGTATTGAGCCAACAAGTCTGTGAAGTATACACTACCATTGTATAGGCTTTGCTTTCAACCAGATAGATTTCCTTGCATTTAATGTATGCCGCTGTAGAAAAGAGTGGTCAAAGGAAAGACTTCTAGAAAGGAATCTTCCTACAAGCTGCATCAAAATTTACACTAGTGATGTTCAATAACTTTGCAGCCTACTTCCAGTCGTGGGGTTGGGGAGGGGCATCTAGTACCTGATCATGGCTAACTAAACATTGTGGATTCTTTGCAGAATGTTCAAAACACTTGTTAAAACAAGCTGAAAGCCTATTTCCATCACATTGGGCCACATCGCAAGAGTGTTCTAATACTAATGGCACCATGCACACCTGCTACCGGGAGAAGCTACCAATAGCAGCCACCGTGCTCTGAAGTGTATAAGGACTGTGGGAGCTGAATTAAAAAAAAAAAAAAGTTGGAACAGAAGAATCTGTTACATCTTAAAAGGTAGAACAGAGCACAATCCTATCACTGGACACAAAAAGTAGCACTTGGAGAGCTGTGTGAAGCACCAGCACAGGGGCACGCAGTCTCCGGTGGCCTTCTTGGTGCTCCACACCCCCATCTTACAGTGGGGTGGTGTAGCTTTCACAATTCCATACTCTGAATCATCAGTGTCAAAAAAAAAAAAAAAAAAAAAGCAGGGATGGACGCCAGACTTCAGACACATCTCTCTTCAGTTCCCCATTAACCAGAAGCTAGTGTATTTCAATCAGGCATCAACTGAAACAACTATATACAGAGCATAAAATCAGCAGGAGAATCGCTCATTCTTTCATCTTTGAAATTGACGTGCATTTAAGTGGAAGAGTAAAAATCAGTACATAAGAGCCTGTTTGTTGGATCTAATCAAGCAACCAGTTCTTTTTTAAAAAATTGCCCCCCCCCGATGCTCACGGGGGGGAGGGGGTTCAGCGAGGGAGGCAGAGACAGGATAAGAAATTGGCTGACTTTGAAGGAACTCTTTTGCAATCCCACTAATGACACTTGGACAGGTTTTGCCTTTCCAAGAGGATGTACAGGGGATTTATTTTCTCTTCCAAAGGTTTTTTTGGCAATGAACAGTGAGGTTGCAGAAACTCATTACATGTCACCATGAGTAGCTGCCGTTAAATGCATTCCCTGACCCTGTCACACAAAGAAGTAAGGGGTGAGTTAGTGAGGGAAGTTGTGGAAATAGCTTTAGGCATAGCTGAGAGCACTTTGTGCTCAGAGTATCACCAGGGTTCAATCATCACTAACATTCAGAGTTTGGAACCATTGAATTTTTAAGTTCTCAGCCATTTTGACTTATCCCCACAACAGTAAGATATGAATCTATGCCATTTCAAGCATCCTAGGCCACTGTGGTATCAGAGGTAACTCAATCAATTGCCACTTCCACTCTCCAGTTAAGTTTCATGCAACAGTTTGGGTCTGTGGATTACTTGGCTCAGCTGACACCCTTACACATCATCCAGAACAACCCTCTAGACACAAGTCTACACAACCACCAACAGACAAAATGACCCCCTCATCGTGCCTCCCTCATTCACCAGCCACACAAACCCACACGTTGCCACCGCAACACAAACCACTGACAACTCAACCAATAATCCCAAATAAACTTAACTCTTCACTGCACAGCACACCCCTCATTTGCCACCCACAGAAATCCATACATTTCCCCCAACATACCACATCACACACACACAGATCACCATAGTTGGCACACACACAACAACTGATCGTCACACTGAAGCTTAGAACCTGCAGATCAGCGTGAAGCAATGGAAACAGCTACAAGCATGACTGATAGCTTTTTTGTGTTCAGAGTATCACTGCAATTCAGTGTGTTACCTTTCAAGTTCTTAGTTCTCCATCATTTATGAATTACACGCAGGTGGAAGCACAGGCTTTAAGCTACTAGTACAGCAATAAAGTTCAAATTTATAATTTTCAATTTTTTTTTAAAAACCAACCAACTTTAAATCACTAACCTTTTGGCTTAAAATAAGGAGGGGGGCACAGAGATACAGGAATACACTTGAGCTTTGTTATTTAATAGCTTTGCTTGTAGCAAATATGGAAATAGGGCTTTGCCTCCATTTGAAAAGATGCTGATAAAAGCCCATAATGTACCTGGGGCATGGATGGAGAAGTTGTTTTCCTCCTCTGTTGCAGGCCTCCTTCTCTTCTAGCTCAGGGCACTCCTTCCCGGTGCCTACTGCAATGTACTTTATGCTCCTATGTCTGCTTCGGAATCCTGGTGAGAGATCCCCCGAGTGACAAGTCTTTGAGCAGGTGCTCCATGCAGACCACGCTGATGTTTCACAGTCTTTAGGCATAACACAGGACCGAAAGGTCAGTGGGATGGTTTCTTGGGTGCAAAGGCTGCGATGAGAAAATGGTAAAAAAGCTGAGGAGTTCTTGTTTGTTGCTAGATTTTAATTTTTTTCTGTCATCTCCTCCCACCTCAGTGCCTGACCTCCCACCTAAATATTACATGCTATGAACCAGGGTCTGAACTCAGTTCCACCTGTGCCAATCCAGAGCCATTTCAGTTTTGTTAATGGAGAGTTATACCAGAGCTAAAGTGACATAAGCAGTGCTGTTTTGTGATGGTACGTGCCACTACAGCAGACCATCACATCTTTTCAGAGCAGGGCCGGGAGCCAGAGCCCCAAACCCTGCGGCAGATCAGGGCTAGGAGCTGGAGCCCCCTGAATCTTGGGACAGTGCGTGAATGAAAGATGGAGTCCCTGAGCCCTGCAGCAGATCAGAACGGGAGTCCCCAACCCCCACAGAAGTGCAAGGGCTGGGAGGCTGCCACGGAGCTACTAGGCAGAGCTCCTGCAGCAGAGCATGGCTGGGAGCTCCCCTAACACCCCTCTGTCAGCTCCAACCATGGGAACCCAGTGGAGCAGGGGAAGGTGAGGGGATGAACTGCCTTCTTTCTCTCTCTCTCTCTCTCTCTTTTTTTTTCAACAAAACTAGTACTGGACATATGTGAAGAGTGAAACTGGTGTACTAACACAACTAATCTGGCATGCTTTAGGAGAGATTTGATTTATTTAGATCTTTCAGCATGAAAGATCTTGTACAACATTTGTCCAGCTCATCCCCTGAGTTAGAATAGACTCAAAAAGCAGGATAGTGATGATATATCCTTCAAAGTTCTTTCTCTGAGCTGGATCAAGCCAGTGCTTCAGAGTGTAAAATAAAAACAAACACAGAATGTTGCAGAATTGCTGTCACTATCGACACTTCACATCCCAACCTTCTTTCTGCTGGATACCCAGGAGCCCAGTGAGTCAGGTGTTGAATACTCCCTACTGAAAGACCTTTTTCAGGATGAAGCAATAAAATGAGCTTTTTAACCCTAAAGAAGTCATGTAGCATTTTAAAGACTAACAAAATAATGTATTAGGGGATGAGCTTTCATAGGGCAGACCCACTTCTTCAGGTGTAGAGACAGTGGCTGTACTTGAAATAGTGAACACTATTCCAGTACAGCGTTATCTCCAGATCTGAAGAAGTGGGTCTGCCCCATGAAAGCTCATCATCTAAGAAATTATTTTTTTTTTAGTTTTTAAAGTGCTACATGACTGCTTTTGTGTTTTGTTAAGATACAGACTAACACAGGTACCCCTCTGTTACTGTTTTTAACCCTGTGATTCTGGGATCACTCCAAGAATTGGTGGGACATCCCAATTAAAAATTTATTAGTTCTTATAGACATTCTGGCTTTGCTTTCTCTTGGCTACTTTAAAACCACTAAATTAAATATTTTCTATTGCTGGAGTGCTTCCAAAGCCAGATTAAAGCAAACAGCTCCCAGAATTAGAGCTCTGCACAGTTACATGTCTACCATGCAGACGCGCGTATCTGCAGCTGGACACCTGGATTCCAGAACTTTACTCCCAACACTCACCATGGTCAATAGAGAAGAGCCTGGTCCCATTGTCCTTGGGAACCAGAGCCTCACACCAGCACCTCCTCCCACCCATGTGTCTGCACTGCCCCCAGCCTCACTGGGACTGTATGTCCCCAGAAAGGAGATGCCTCAGCTGAGGGCAGGGCTAGGGGTGACGTAGGGCTCTGGCTCCCAGGTGCTATGGGACCATGCTCTTCTCCATTGGCTGCAGAAGCTTTTGGAAGTAGAGCCCTGCAGAGCCCGATGTCTTTCCGAAGATATCCCTATCCACGGGTAAACATTTCTATCTGTGCAGGCTCTACCTGAAATTCTGCAGTGAGATTCTGTGGATCTTGGTCTACATTATGTGCTGCTTTTGTCATTCAGACCCGTGTAAAATCATTGTTGAGTGCTTGCTCATGCTAGGTTAAAGTGGAGATGCAGGCCTTCAGAGTTCATACCTACAGGCATACTTAATGTTAGCATGACACAAGGATACTTCAGTAAGCTAACGATCGCAAAAAATCTCTGAAGTACAGCATTAAAATAACTTTTCAAAAATACATAAGCTTGATTACTTCAGGCAAGAAACCTCTTACAGGAGACAAACTCAAACCAAGTGTTCATTTTCTCTGCTTAAATATCCCAATGCTCTCTGCAGAGGTGAACATATGCAAGCAGCCACTGGAGCAATTTCCTTTTTTCTTTAGCTTCTTAGAACTGCAAGAGACAACTTGCAGAAAACAAGCCATCTTGCTCTCCCCTTTACAATGTCCCCTACGCAGCATTCTGCAGTTCAGCCACACTCCCTCAAATAGAAAAAAAAACCCTTCTACATCCTCCAGTCCCATCGCAACTGGTGCAATGAGAGAGGAAAGTGATTTAGGGGCAGGGGATTCACAAGAAGACAACAAGAGGTTGGAGACGGGGTTGAAGAAGATGGAGCCAATAGTGAAAGAAAACTATATAGGATGGGAAATCCCAGGAAAAGAAACAGGAAAGAGTTATCTGTCCAGACTTGTGAATGTCCACAACTAATTTCCAAAGTTGGTATGAAACTATTACAAACGTAGCTCAGCTAAGCACACACTTCTCTTTCCGTTGTAGTTTTTTTTTTCCATTCCCTGATTGCTCACAGTCAGGGTTTTACCAAATGCAAAGAGCAAAGCATGTAGCTTTTAAAGGTGAGAAATCCAGTACTTGGGTGCCAAGGGATCAGTGATTAAATCTTTTCTAGATTACACAGGGAAACTGTAGGGAAAATACATCAGGGCATATGCTTTCATTTAGGGCTCTTTGCTAGAAAATGGATATTTATAAAACTAACATAGAAGTAATTCTCTTACATGGATCTAAAATATCCTAGGTGCCCAACAGTAAACAGGAGACATGATCCAAGTCCTGGAAATTTATAGTCAAATATCAGACGTGATAACTAAGGAGAAATAAATCTGAAGGGAGGGTTTGTGAGACAGAAGACAAGAGTTACATCAACAAGTACTTAGACAGCAAGTTATTTAGGGTAAGGACTTTCTCTTTGTTAGGGATGTGGCTGGTGGCATCTAAGTACAAGTAAATACTATTATTATGTTTATACAATGTGGGGAGAGAGAGCTCAGTGGTTTGAGCATTAGCCTGCTAAAACCAGGGCTGTGAACTCAATCCTTGAGGAGGCCATTTAGGGATTGGGGCAAATAGATGTCAGGGATGGTGCTTGGTCCTGCCAAGAGGGCAGGGGACTGGTCCCTTCTAGTTCTAGGAGATGTGTATCTCCAATTATTTTTATTTTATTTTTTTATGGTGGACAAATTTACTTTAAACGTATGTGACTCATCTACTGTGTGTGTTTTCAGAAGAGGTAAGGACAGCAGCCTGGCTAACACTATACAATTTTTTTGGACCTCTGTACTGTATATCTGGGTCTGGACTGAAACTGAAGAAGTGGGTCTGCCCACGAAAGCTCATCTCCTAGTAAATCATTTTGTGAGTCTTTCAAGGGCTACATGAGTGCTGGTTTGTTTTGTTAGAATACAGGCTAACATGGCTACTTCTCTGTTACTATACAGTCATGTGCACTGTACCATTCTAAAATTTGAGATCAGGCTCACAGGCATTTACCTTCCCCAACTATTCTCTGGCTGTCAATTGGCCACTTTGATTAACTGGCATTTTATATGCTTAAGCAGACATAAGGCTAATGAGCAAGGTGATTATTCAATGCCAAGAAAGATTTCAGCACAGACATATCATATGGTGCATTCCATTTGCTTCAGTTTTTCTCATCTGTAAGACTTTTCACATCAGTACGTATTCAATACCCCAGAGAAGAAACCTGGGCCAGGAAAAAGAAAAGGCTCATTTGCTCTTTCCAGGTCCACAGCAGACTTTTGGCTGCCTAAACTCAGCTCTGCTCAGGGTTATGCAAATGTGTCTGCTCCTCTTTGTCAGTGGCCAAAAACATCATCATCATTGTAAAGAGATGATTCACAGCATCTGCAAGATCTGGTCCATTCTTCAAAAGCAAACAAGCCAACATGCCACATAATGAAAGGAGCTTGACATTAGTGAGTGATTGTTAATGTTGTCTGGCGCATGTTGTAGTGGTGACATTTTAGCTCTAGTATTACATGTGCAATATGCTTTGACTTTTCAGTTTCTAGTATCCATCTGCACAATTACCAGGAGCAAGTGGGTAAAAAAAGTAGCCTTATGATGGAAATATGAGATAATCTGAGCATGATATTGTGATCTTCATCCCCTACTGAACCAATAAAGGTAGCTTATTTATGTAATAATGCTAAATTATGAGCTGGTTTCATGTTCTGCTGTTGTAAGAAAATCTGCCTGACTGCGGTTCCAGTGGTTAGCAAAGCCCCAAAAAAGTTAAAGGCACTGGGGAAGAAGATGCCTGGCATCCCTCAAGCAGCTAATTGTTCCAGTGACCAGTGATGGGACAGTGGATGGGGAAAGCTCTCAGTTACTAGGGAACATTCTTTCCCCACTGTCTGGCTGGCAGGTCTTGCCCATATTACCAGGTCTAACTGATCACCATATTTGGGGTTGGGAAGGAACTGGAACTGGGCTGGGGGAGGGCTGCTTTCTGCAGCATGGAGCGTGGTTCATTTGCATATTTAACTTTTGTAAACAGTGGATTTTCCATAATTCAAAATCTTTAAATCTAGATTTGAGGACTTCCGTAACTCAGCCAGAGGTTAAGGGTCTAGTTCAAGAAAGTGTGGGTGAGTTTGTGACCCACAGTGTACAGGAGGTCAGAAGAGATGATCGTGATCGTCCCTTCTGACCTTAAAGTCTCGGAGTCTCTGTCAGTGGGCTCTATGGCACCTCATCTATAAATTGAACCTTCCTCCAACACCCACCCCCAGCCCAAAATGGAAGCCTGACTAGGTAATGTAGTGGTGGAAACACTATCTTCTTTTTCTTGGCTGAATTGCCAATGGATGCTTAGTGGCATGGAGTGGAGTAATTTAACTTAGAATTGTGCATTCATCATGTGTGCTGAAGCACGGGAGGTAAGCACCAGGAAATCATTTAACGGGGTATGCAGAAAACAGCTACACTGCACACTAAGCCCAGGCTCTGACTCTAGATTGGGCCCAAATCCTGCTTCCAGCAACATACAAAACAGCCTGCCTTGGGTCAGCACGCACTCAGGAGTCCTGTCCTAGGACCCTGCTTGGGAGGCTGGGTGTGAAAACCTGAGTCCTGCTGAGACCCAGGTCCAAGCCCTATGATTTTGCAGCGTGCAGCTGAAGCTGCAGGCTGGAGTCAGAAGCTCCATATACTGCAGTATAGACATATTAACATGGCTGTGAGACTAGCGTCCTGTAACAATAAGTCCAAGTTTACAATGCAGTGTGTATGCTCAAGACCAGGTCTGGAAACACCAAGTCCACTAGCTCAGATCCCACATATCTGAGTTTACAGTGAAGTGCAGACATACCCTGGGAGCGCATGAGCCAAGTTCTGTTATGGTCAACTAGGGTAATATTGGTATAAGCAAGATTAGACTCAGGCTACATAGAGTCATGCAAAAAAGTAGAGATGTTAGAAAGTGCTGAAGTAGTTGCACTAACTCTTCTATTAACCAATAAAAACATCTGCACTTTGCTGCAGATATAATAAAAGCAGGAAGGAAAAAGGCTATGGGGTACATTTCATTTCAGTATGTGTGCAAAACTGCCAGTGACATTATTAGAAGCAAAGCATCAAACACAAGATAAGGGATTATCTCTCAAATTTGAATGTGAGCAGGTGCCAGGAGGTACAGATTACTGCGAAATACACAGAGTTCTGAAAAATTCTGGAGCAAGGTTTTTGAAGAACTTCTAATGTTGTTTTAAAAGACATATTTCTCAATCTTAAGTTAAATGACAGAACTAAGGTGTTTTATATTTAAACCTGAGGAGAAATTGGAAAAATAAATGGTTTTCACTGCTTCCTGTACAGTGTTACAACCTTGACCTTGAAATTATAGGAATCATACCACACTGGCTACAAAAAATGGTTAGGTAGCAAAAAGAGGATAGAAGTCAACAACAGTTATCACAGAAAGAAATAGAAGACTTCATTCTCTCCATTCTCTTCATTCACTCACACACCTACCATTGGCATCAATAAGGCTGTGGCCACATTAGCCCCTCAGAGCTATGGTAATGTGGCACTTTGGGATATGCTAATGAGGCACTGCCATGAATATGCAGTGCCTCATTGGCGCACTGGCAGCCATGTGTGCTTCAAAACTGCCAGTTTCAAAATGCACGCCGCTTGTGTAGCCGGGGGGGGGGCCTTTCGAAATGGAAACGGGGGACCTGGCTACACAAGCAGCGGGCATTTCAAAACCAGCAGTTTCGAAGCATGTGCAGCCTCCATTGTGCTAATGAGGCACTGCATATTCATGGCAGTGCCTTATTAGCATATCCCGAAGTTCCATATTACCATAGCTCCTCTGAAAAGAGGAGCTATTATGGCCACAGCCTATGAGTTTAACATTCCTATGGAGGTCCATAATCATGCACAGATGGAAATAAAAGTATTTTATTACTGGATTTTCATTAGCTAAAGCAACATTGCCGTAAATATCAATACCTTAATTGCTACTGTGCCAAAATTCCATACTGAGTTACACACATGAAATCAGTGAGAATGCCAGTTTAGGTGGGGACAGATTTTGGCACTTGGATCTAACAGAAGTAATAAAAATTATTCCTGTACAATATAGTATCTGTAGCAAAAATCAATAAATGAATTGGTATCGTTAATACGAGAAAGAAAAGAACATATTCTAACATTGCCTTTAATAGCCGAACAAAATGCATGTAAATAGTCACAAATCATAAAAAGTATGCAGAATAGTCCATTTAAAGTGGTTTTAAAGGAAGGTAAATAAAGTAAAAAAAGTGCATTAAAATGTGTTTTTTTTGAAACTCAAAAACTAAGTGCCTTTGCATTGTGTTACCAGGTGGAACCTACTTGTATGAAAAACAAACCTATTTTGGATAAAATAAAAAGATGAATGTCAAAATACCCTTACCTGAGCATAGCATTTTTCCCATCACTCCTTGTACATCTAACCTGCCTTGTTTGATAACCTATCTCTACATCCCCTGGCTTGGAATGGTGTTGGGGTGTATAGCTTTGCAGTTTGAATGTGCTTCTCTCTGCAGAATCTGAACTGAAATCCAGCATAGTTCTTCCAATAAGATTAACTTCCTTAAGGTGTGGCAACCTGCATTTACTCCAAGGTCCAACTTGAAGACTGTAAAGGTATTCTTCTTCCCCAAAAGAGCAAGAGATAGGAACGTCACAGATTCTTGATTCAGTAAGGTTTGGACAATTAGAACCACCATAGAGTGGAGGAGAGAGAACAAAACGAGTTCTGTGTTGTAATCTCTTCACGCAGCCCTTGCTGCATGGAGTCCATCTGGAGAATTCCGATACAACACAATCCCGTGGACAAGGTATTAGACAAGCTTGTTCTACAGGTGGCTGCGGAGTAAAATATTCACATATTTCACTGGCAACTACGGTTCTATTTATTTTTTTAACACAATGCACGCTTCTGTGCTGCAGCCCGTGCTGTGCAGTCACACAGTCTGTAGTCCTTGGTTTGACTTTACCATGAGCATAAGGAACAAGTGCACACAGCTGCCACTCTGAAACTTCCCACTCAAAGAGTTCAAGGTGCCAGTCACATACTTTAAAGCAGCTCCTTTGGTTTTCAGGTTTGTCCCTCAGTTCACAATTTGAATGGTGGGTTGTCCAACCTTCTACATGGACACACCACACTGCTCGACTCCGAATACCACCTGACCCGCAGTCACCTATACATCGCCCCCAATGACCTAAGAAAGAAAGAAAACATGGAGTAAATGGTTAAAATGCCCTTCTAAAGGAAAAGTGAGATATTCTGTTTCAGAAAGAGTAATTAGAATCCAGTGCTGCCATTAATCCATCCTAAGAACTTCCACAGAAGTCAGTGACAGTCCTGCTTTGGAATAATAGCAAAGTCAATCCCTAGAACTGTATACCACAGTCTTAGTATACACCAGTAAAATCGTCTTGACCCTGCAATGTGCTGAATGCATACTAAAAGCAAGACTTTACTCTCTGCCTGTTGACATCACTGGGAGCTAACCCCGCCAGAGCTGGGAGGAAAGAAGATGAACAACCCTATTTTTTCCCTAATTCTGATCACTATGGGAGACATTCATCAGTTTCTCACATTCACACAAATTCTACTTAATAACCAAATTATAAACAGCCAATGACAGTTCTGTAAGAAAATGTTATCCAGAAGACCAGAAGAACCACAGGCATTTTCATTTGTACCTAGCTTTTTCTGTGGAAAATGCAATATGAATCTAGTTAAACAAATATCTATCTAAAAGAAAAAAAGGTAAACTTTCAGGATAGACTAAACATGTTAAGAATAAACATTCTTAAAAGGGGCAATTAGTCAATGGAATGAATTACATGGCAAGGGAACTGACTCATCAGAGACGTCAAAAGGCAGGACAGATTTTTTCTTAAAAAATGTATAAAAAAATAAGATCCTGTACTTTGCCAGAGGCTGAGCTGGAGGAACTGACTTTTTAAATTTATCTACTATTGCATATATTACAGGCCAGGTTTTGTGAGATGCTTCATTTGGGAGCAGAGGAAGTTTAACACCTAGCAGAAAATGACCCACACCTCACCAGCACTGAACCTTAAATTACTCTGGAGAGAACATACTTAATATGTACTGAAGGCAACTGGCAGTTATATTTACCATAGCTGACACATCCAGCATAGAGACCAAAAGAAACCCTTATGACATTTTCTAACCACCTGTGCAAACACATCAGAATTCCTAAGTGCAGTATATGCATCTTAGCAAATGAGTTGACAGCAATTTTTTAAAAGATACAGTCTTGCTGTTTCAGTTTTGTTTCATCAAACTTTTCTTTTCCACATAATAACTGATATCAGGCAACCTGGTGAAAAAGAAACCTGAACTGAATTTGCTATGTTTAAAAAAAAAAGTACAGCCAACCTGGCATGAGACCTTAGTCAGAGATTGAACCTCTCTAGTCCAGCACTCCCTGGTCCAGCAGCATCCGTGTTCCGGCATGATTTTAGTTAGCCAGCTGCCCACCTATCAAGAAAGTGGCCAAGTTTCCCACGTTCCCATAAAGTTTGTTTACAGCCCACTAATCCTGACTCTCAGTGTTCTATGCTATTCTTTAACTCTAATTCAGCCCTAAATGTCTTCCAAGAGCCCAGTAAGCAGTGGAAGTGTTGATAATGCTGCCCATGGTTTGGCAAATTCTCTGGTTTGGCATCGGTCAGGTCCTGAGGGTGCAAGACTAGAGAGGCTCAATGTGTACTAATATCATTCTGCACATTAGAATTTTCCAACATCCAGTTACAACACTATTTCACTGGGTAATGTGAATATAATGTGTACTTGAAAATGGAATGCAGCTGCCCTTGAGTTTTAGGAGACCTGGCTGATCAGGTCACTGACCTGTTAATGTTGATTTTCAATAAGTCTTGGTGGTCTTTTTAAAAGGGTAACTAGATGAACCAGCCAATTATAACCCTTCAGCATGATATCAATTCAAATCAAGATGTTCAAGAGGCAAATGCAGGTGTAACTTCATAGGGAATGAAAGAGTAATGTACTTTGTGCAAATCATCAAGAGATTACCAAAAATAAACCCCTCAAATGAATTAAGATGCTTTGACACAAATAAAAGTTTGGTTTATAAGGGTAATAGTGTTGCTGTATTATACAGGTTGCATCTCCAAAAACCAGCCTTCTCCTGTCTGGTAATATCCCTCATCCAGCACAACAAGGGATACTCCCGGACCAGAGAGTCGGGGCAAGACAGCAATCTAAGATAGCCCTCCCAGCATCCCCAGGGGGACAGAGAAGCCAGGGCACCGGTATCCCCCAGCTGCCCCGCTCCATGCTGGCAATGAGACTTCGCTGCTGCATTGAGCTGTGGCAGGCTAGCAGGGCAGCCTGGGACTGGGGACCATTAACCACCCTGGTCTGGCAAAATCCCTTGTTGGAGACTATTGAGGTCCCAAGGGTGCTGGACCAGAGAGGTTGAACCTGTAGTCAGAATTCTATAAAGCATTTTGACTTGGTATTGCATTATATTTTGCTAATATAACTAGAAATGTATAAAATTAATATGGATCACATCACCCTTTCTGGAGTGGCTCACAACCACCAGTATCTCTCTTAGGAGAGGCCATCAAAAGCACCCCAAGCTGGGGATATGTTCTATAACTGGATTTAACCAACCTAGAAACGAATATGAACTCCAAGATCACTGTAACAGTCTTAGCAGAGAGTTATAAATAGTCCCTACTTTCCAGTGTCTCTTGCCACCCAGTAATGATATATGGACACTTACATCAAAAATTACAATAGTTTCTACCAATTTCAAGAAACTAGTTTCTTACTTCAGATTAATTGATGCCCTAGATCTTATACCAGTGCCAGCAACTAATCCTGTAATAAAACTATGTAAAGGTTTATTAACTTTCCCATTGCTTTGTCCTTGTCATTTACAGGTGAAAGCAGGCAAACATATACACAACTGAATTGCAATTTAATTTTTAAAAGTGAAAGGAGTTGTACTGATCTGTCAATTCAAACTGTCTTTTGGGGGGACCCAAGAGATAATCCCTAGGAATCTCTGGCTTCAGTTCGACGTCTCTAGCCCTGTGAGGATTCTAACAGCAAGGAGGAAGACCATGCAGCTCTTTGAGCCATTAAATGTGGCTTCTACTCAGAGCCACATGCCAGGAGTGCTGTCCACCACTCTGAACATTTGTGCCAGCGCTTGGTGGGAGAAACATGTGGCGACACCAGCAGCTCCAATGAGTTGTCAGCATTGAGTTGGAGTGTGGGGGGGAAGGGGTATGCCTGGCTCTGGGGGTGGTAAAGAGCATTGAATCAGAGCAAGTAGGACTGGGAGTGCCTGACTCTGGGGTAGGAGAGGGAACTGGGTTTAGCAAGGAGCTAGGGGTGCCTGGCTCTCGAGGAGGGGTGGGCGATTAGGTTATAGCAGGGAGCTGGGGGTGCCTGGGTCTGGAGGAGGGGAGGGGAGGGGAGGGGAGGGAGATTGTTTTAGAGTGGGGGGTTAGGGGTGCCTGGCTCTGGGGGAGGGCACTGAGCCACATATTGTATATTTATTTTTAAACATCTATAGATAGAAAGATAGATAAAAGTAAATGTATAAAACGTGGCTCTTCGCATTCTAGCCATGTGACTCTTCGTCCCTGACTGGTTGGCCACCACTGAGATAGAATATCATCCTGTGCCTTTGTTTTATTTCTTTCATTCAATCTCCATGTCCCTAAGACAAGCTTCTTGCACATACAATAGGTTACTGGGCCTACTGCACCTTGGAAATGCTCTGTGTTGGGATAGTCCTTGACAGACTATATAGCTTTTGATAGTTCTGGATGGAGAGGGAGCACACACTTCTCATCTGCATCCACAAGTTTAGAGCAAATATATTTGAAGTTTGCTATTTCCTTATGACATGCAGCACAGACAAAAAGTAATGCAATGTCTCAACTTACGAACACTCTAGGGAGTCTAAATAGTACATACATTTCTATAAGTACATACATTTTCTATAAGGGGAACTGGTGAGGAGGGACATGGTGAAGCACCAGCCATGTGACTGGGCCCCTCAACAGCCTTAGCCTGTAGAGCAAAGACAAACCCCCCTCTGCCCCAGGCCCCTGTTTCCGCCCTCTCCCTGCCTCTTCCCCGCCTTTGTACCACCCCCACCCCACCTCTTCTCCCAAGCCCTTCCCTGAGCATTGAGGGCCAGGGAACTACTGGGGCCAGCAGTCTGGTGCTAGCAGCAACAGTCATGGCCCCCACACTTACCAGCAGTGACAGGGCAGTGACATGGCCCAGCTTGCTCTGCTCTCCAGGCCATGTCACTCCACTTCCCACAGGGGAGTGTGGGGGCGGTCCTGCCCCCTCCCCAAAGCAGCATGACAGGACAGCAGAGTGAGCTAGGGCCACATTGCTCTGCTTTGTCTTGCTGCTGAGTGCAAGGGGAGGCCCAACCCCTTTGATCAGCAGTCACCCCTCCACCCTCAATAGTGCCCCGGGCCACCCAGAGCCACTGGCTGCTGGCCTCTTTCCCTTCCCACTCAAAGGGTGCAATCCTCCCATAGGGTGTCGCCCGGTATAAGATTATTACACCAACATCATTGAATGGTATGGTCTCCAGGTATGAGTTTGTCAGTTCTTAACTAATGCCTGCAGCCTTGGCAAGAGCTGACATCCAGTCTGCCAGCATCACAGCCCACATTAGAACCATTAAAAACTGGCTAATTGATAGGTCTCAAAATGTACTTGTGAAGGTGGAAAACAGTCATCAAGCAGGTGTGTTTCCAGAAGGGATTAGATTTTGGCCCTCTTCTATTTCCACAATATCAATAATGTGGAAGAAAATGAAAACAAAACAGAACAAAAACCACTGCAGATAAAGTTTGCCAATCACACAAACATTGGGTGAATGGTAAATGAAGAAGAGATCAGATAATTGATTCTAAGGAAGCTAGATAACTTGGTATAAGTAAGCAAGCAACATACATTTTAATAGAGCTAAATGTAAATGTAAACATCTAGGCCATAATCTCAGAAAGAGAGAGAGACTATTCTGGGAAGTAGTGACTTTGAAAAAAATTTGGGGATTGTGCCAGATAAACTGGCAAACATGAGCTGCCAATCTAACACTATGTCCAAAAGAGCTAACACAATCCTAGGATCTAAAACTGGGGAATCCTGAGTAGGAGAGATGTTATATTACCACTCTTTGGCTGTGTTTTGCCTTCTGCTGGAATTCTGTGTCAGTTTTCAGGGCCACCATTTACATGAAGGGTATTGGTAAACTGGAGAAGGTTTATAGAAGAGCCACAGGATTAGAAAATATGCAGTATGGGGTGGAATCAAGGAGCTCCCTCTATTTAGCTTATTTAACAAAGACAACATTATGGGATAATCTGATTATAGTTTCTTCAGTATTTGTTACCCTTATTGTGGCAAGGGCCCTCCTTCCCTGGCCAGCGTTTGGGCTGGCAGCCTTCCCTTTTGCCAGGGGTTTGGTCTTATCAGCAGGTTTCCAGGGTTGCGCACCCACCCGCTACTTCTGGGACTCCCTCCACTGCTGTGTCCAAGCTCTATAACTGCTGGTATTCCATATGTCTCTAGCTCTTCCGCCTCTTCTTCTCTCCTCCTCTTCCCCAGCCTCATCCCTTTCAACTGGGAAGGCTTTTAAAGGCCTTTAGCAGGCCTCCAGCAGGCCTGAAGTAGAGTGTGCTGGCCCCAGTCTGCCTGGGCCAGTTTTCTGCCAGCTGCTCCTAACTGTCCAGCAGCCCTTCACCTCTATCTTGCAGGCCTTTCACCCTTTCCGGACTGCCTTTTTCCTGCTCTGTAGCAGCCCTCAGCCCTGACCTTGTCACAATATACATATGTATATTTAATTTTATATTTTACCATAAAATAATTAATTAAACAAAGATAAATAAAAATGTGTTTATATTTAATTTTTTCAAACCCATCAGAAAAAAAAGGTGTAATACAATCCAACAGTTGGACATTGAAACAAGGCAAATTTGAACTACAAATGAGACATACGTTTTTAATAGTCACAGTAATTAACCTTTGGATCAAGTTAGCAAGGGTTGGTTTGGATTCTTCATCACTGACAACTTTTAAATCAAGACTGGATAGTCTTCTAAGAGATATACTCTAGCGATTCTTTTGGGGAAGTTCTAGGGCCTGTGTTACACAAGAGGTCAGACTAGATAACAGAGTTGTCCTTTCTAGCCTTAGAATCTAGAAATAGATTCCTATAGGATTTTTTTAGGGTCAGAAGACAACTTTCAATAATAGGTGGCTTTATAATTAGTGGAACTTCAGGATACTATGTTAATTTCTGTTATATCAATTTTAAAATCTGTCATACGATTGCAAGTCTTAAAAACAAGACAATTGCAATTATAATATAATATAGTTTAATCAAAAATGCAAATGCACATGTAGTGGAACTTGGCAAAGTAGGCTGCTCTTCAACTGTTTTAATAGAGAGGATTAGCAACCGCAAGAGGAACCACAATAAAATGGACTCTCATGCAGTCAGTATTCTGTGAGTTAAGACCTGTCTTGTCACTATACTTGTAGTTCTGTTGATTTCTTTATTAGGCTAAGGTCTGGAGGAATAGTCCAGGCTCAGCTGCATGATCCTCACTAGCAACCTAACATTGCAATCTGTACTGAGAGAAAAACTCCCAATGAATAAATAGCCCTTTTATATGAGCAAGGAGTAGAGGAGCATGTCTGAACTGAACAGAGAAGGATTAGGACAGAAAACAATACATTCCACATTCTGTCACTAAATACCTTTGCTACCTTTCTTCCCAGAGCAATAGCAAGTTGCTCTAGAGCAAATCCAACCAAGATTACCATTGTTTACTCTAATACAGGAGTTGGTAACCTGTGGCTCTTTAAGGAATCAATTGAGAGCCTGGATGCTGCCACCACTGATTCCTCTGCGGCTCCCTGCCCTACTGCCACTAAAAGAGTGGAACTAAATTGAATTAGTTTAATGGCCAGCAGGGCAGCAGGAGGGATCTGGCTATTAAACCAACTGAATTTAGTTCCATTAGTTCAGTGGTGACAGGGCAGGGAGCCACAGAGAGCCCCTCATTCTTCCCACTACTCAAGTGGCCACACCCATCCGGTGGGTGAGGCTCAGCTCACCCCCCACCAGTGGAACACATCTACACCAGCCTTCCTTCTGCTGGGTGCACGTGGCCACCTGGTGTAGGTGCTCCAGCCAGCACCACAGATGGGTTAATCCCAGGGACCAGTTTTGGGGATGAGGTGGATTAATCATGGAGATGGAGGGGTGTGTATGAGGCTGAGAGGAGTTAAGCCTGTGGATGTGGGTGCAGGTTTTCAGGGTGGCGGGGGGGTAAATCTTGGGAGTTCGGGGGTGGATTTTGGGGCTGAGGGCTGAAGCAGTTAAAGCCTAGAAATTTGAAGGGCAAGTATGGGGGAGAAGGGGGACAGAGCCTGGGAATGGGGTGTGTGGAGGGTTCATGCAGCCATTGCTCCTTCCTGCCTAAGAGCCTATCCCCAGGTGCAGCATTTCTCTCATCCTTGTTTGCTCTCCAATTCAGGGTGAAAGCAACAAAGTTTCTAACTGGTACCAATCATTGTGCGTGTGCTGTTCTTAAAATAGGGGTTACAAAAAGTGCAATTTGACGTTATTTATTAAGGGACATCTCATATTCACATACATTGAGGCTCCTGAAGTATTGATTTTGAAACAAAATTTGAAAAAAAAAATGGCTCTTCTTGCTACCTTGTTTGCAGACCCCAGTTCTAATAGGTCACATTGTAGTCTGATTCCAGGCCAAGGGATGGCCAAAGTGCACTTGCCAAAGCTCCTCATTATTTTAATGAGTTCACATAATACTGCAGTAGAATTATTCTTCTTTCTGGTTTTTGGCTCAACATCTAATCCATAGAATAGTGACAACTTTTAACAACAATCATCCTTCCTGAGTACAGCAGATATTTCCCAACAGAATCTCTGTCTACAGAACACGTCCACATCTAATACAGGCTCCCCCGGTCAATTCCCTCTGTCAACAGAGAGCGGTCTCAACCGCCCAGTCCTCTGTGGACAGAACAGCCAACCAGAAGCTCTGCAAACAGAGCAGCCCAGTGAACCGGAAGCCCTCAAGGTCGACAGAGCCCACCCCTCCACCCCCCCGCGCCAGAGTGTCTACACTATTTTTATGTCAAAAGAATCCATTAACAGAGGCGCTGTGCCTTGTAGAGTCAAGACAGAACCCTGTCGGGAAAACTGCTGCATTCTGCCAATAGATTCTCAACAGAATGCATTTGTAATATGGATGCTCGCTAGTTTTGTCAACAGAAGGCCTATTCTGTTGACATAATTCTGCAATGTAGACCCTGCTTAAAAGTTAAGCTTTGTAGTGTTAGCATGTAAACTACTTATTGCTGTGACAGTTGGAATGTTTCATAAACCTGCCATCTTAGACCAAAGGGAATGTTTTAATATTTGGGGTTCTTTGGTTTTCCAGCCCCCTCAGACTCCTCAGTGACTCATCTTCTGAGCAAAGACCTCAGTCCTTCTCCTTCCATCACGCATAATCAGGAAAGATAGTTGATCTAAGCGTTTTGGTATCTGCCAAGAAAACTGATTATTTTTAGGAAGCATCAGAGAGTAGTTGTCCTTTTCAGTACCGAAAGCAGCCCATCCCCGCCACCCAGCTTTTAAAAGCCAAGTAGACTTTTAAGAAGGAATGAAATCCCTTTGCTGAAGGGGTCTCCCAAGCACGTTGCTTCAGGCATATGTTTTGTTATAAGAAACATGCATAAATGCAATCATATTTTCTCGTTAACTACAACCGGCTAACAATATTCTAAATTTTAAGTGGGACAAAAGTGTGTTTAAAATCATATTAGTTGAAACATGTTAGCTGGCATGTTTTTAACAGGCTACATTTTCACAGTGTAGGAAACTGGCAATTTCTGCAAAGAGGCAAAAGAAGAATCAGACAGGGGGATTCAACTCAATGAGCTTAGGGAACTGGTTTATTTAGTATGCAGAAGACAAGAATGTGGCATGGAGGAGAGGGAATCTGACAGCAATTTCAACTACTTGAAGCAGAAGTTCCAAAGAAGACAGAGCTAGGCTGTTCTCAGTAGTGATGGATGGCAGAACAAGCAGCAATGGTCTCAAGCTTCAGCACAGGAGATATAGGTTGGATATTAAGGAAAACTTCTTCACTAAGAGGGTGGTGAAGCACTGGAATGGGTTGTCTAAGGAGGTGGTAGAATCTCCATCCTTAAAGGTTTTTAAGCCCAGGCTTGACAAAGTCCTGATGGAATAATTTGGTTGGGATTTGCCCTGCTTTGAGCAGAGAGTTGAACTAAACGACTCCTGAGGTCTCTTCCAAAGCTGTTCTTCTACGATTCTGTGAACTAGATTCACAATCCCCAGCAGTTCAGGTTTAAGTATACTGCTGAGGCAATGCAGGAAAGTAGAGATGTAGGTTAGATATTAGGAAAATCGTTCTAACTATAAAAGATTATAGTACTGCGTTAGGCTTCACAGAAGGTTGTGGAATATCTATCACTGGAGGTTTTAAACAACAAGTTGAACAAACACCTGTCAGGGATGGCTTAGTGTAGTTGATCCTCTCTCAGCAGAGGGGGCTGAACAGGATGACCTCTCAAAGGTCACATTTCTATGATTCTAAATATTGGATTTTCATGCCAGACTCATCATTTTACAAAATTCATTTTACAGATCAGGCCATTAGTTAAAAGTTTTATTTTCAAGAATGTCACATTGACTTTCAGGCTATGTGTACAATATGAGATAAATTTGAATTCATTAAAATTGATTTTGTAACACTGGGTTTTCTAAATTTAAACGTGAGTATCCTCAGCTCCCTTCAAATTCCCCAGAAAGTCCACTTATTGCTGCCACACTCCATCGCCAAACACTGACTGCTGAAGCAGTGCATTGTGGGAACCTATCCCTCAGTTCCCTCAGCTCCTTAGTAGTCTGGGTATTTTTGCTGGTGCAGCATGAGAAAAAAAATGAACTGAAAGTAGTTGTGGGTTTGTGTAGTCATCCTCCCACATTGCATTGCCCTTCCCCACAGCCATGGGCTTCCTGGAGCCAAATTCAAATTCATGGGCTTCCTGTTACCTAATTCCTGCACACCTGGAGAGCCATGGAGATGGAACCGGACAGAATGGAGGACTGTAGGGCATTGTGAGATACATACCAAAAGTCTCAGCACTAATAAAGTCTAATAGTAGACATGTCATTTCCACACTAGCCCTAATTCGAACTTTTAAATTCAAACTTGACACTGCACTGAGCCGCTTTTGATGATGTTATATCAACCTTTCTACTTTCTGAAAATCGAGCTAATAATATTTACAATGAAGATAGAGACATTGTAAGATCAAGCTAACTGTCTTGAATTCGACTTTATCACGTAATGTCGACATAGCCTCATATCATGACCTACTGGCACTTTAAATATATGTTTTTGACATATCTAAATATAATACAAACAAGTGAAGTGTTAGCTGATGTCATTGTTTTAAAAGCAATAGGAAGTCCTATAATTTAAGTAGTATTGCACTGAATGGATTTATGAAATGTTGATCATTGAGGTGTAGATACTACACAGAAGAACAAAGCTTTTCCATGAGTTTCTTATTTTATATTTTATCTTATTTTATCCATATTAAGATATATCAAATATGTATATTTAAAGTGCCAGAAGGTCATAATATGGGGCTGAATTTAAAAAAAAAATCCTCTTTTAAAGCTATAATTTCATCTATTATCAAATGCTTATATAGTACTCTTGGAAATATGTGCCATTGCCATTACAAGTTTGTCATCAAGGTAAATGGAGTATTTTCCTATTCAAAATATTTGTGTGCCTCTGTTTAACAATTGGATCTAATTGTGGAAAACACAGGCACAAGGGATACAACTTTCTAAGCTATCTAGTTCATTTTCCCAAAAGAGACTTAGGTTGTCAAGTGCCACTGAGGCCATGTCTACATTACATGATAAGGTTGAATTCAAGACTGTTAGCTCGATTTTACAATGTCTCTATCTTCACTGTAAAGACTATATATTCTGCCTAAGCAGTTTTAATAGTTTCTATACAATGTGTTTTGGTTATTGCAGAAAAAGTGGCATTTTTACTGATTTACTTTTTAAGTAGATGTTACTTTATTAGCTCAAATATAATATTCAAGCTTCAACTTAGTTTATGCAAATACATTTTAATTAAATTATTCATTTAACTGGAGTAGTTTCAGCTATATCTGAAGCATATCACACCACTGCTGTAAGATTTTTCTTAGGGAGGAAGGATTTTCAGAGTTTAATTAGGGTGATGTATACAGTAATGAGATTTTTACTGACCACTGTCTCCAAACACAATGGCCCTGTGGCACATATGCCTGGAAATGTGTGGTCTGCCACAGTTGATGTGGGAAGCTAAGTCAGTGTAAGAAAATCAGATGGAGGACACATGAATATGGATTTGCTGCACTTGTTGATAATCTCTTTTAGTCACAAGAGTAAAGTAATCCACAATGCTTCATTGCTCGGCCAAATTTCCTGCTGTTTAACTTAAGTGAGTGGAAGGATGCAGACATCTGCACTCAACACTATGTTCTGTAATTAGTAGTTAATTATTTTCAGAGTTATCTTAAATTTACACTACCCTGTAAATAAATTTAAGATGAACTAGAAATATCTGCAGAATGTGAATAATAATATACTTTATTAGAAACCACTGAATGCTCACATCAAAAGAAAAGCATTCCGGAATGCTGGGTTACTTGTCCCAGCTTTATTAAAGCTAAAGAACAAATGAGGTGAAATTTAAGTGCAAGAAATCAGCCCATGAAAAGTGGGAAATCTCCATCCCTTGCTACACAATTTTTAAAAAAGAGTTTACTGTCCAAAATATAAACAGATACATTATGCTTTTATTGCACAGCAATTCCTACTAGCAATGAAGGATACCACATCGGTCTTTATAGTGATGTTGAAAATCAGTGGATTATTTTGGTGGTGGATTTGGGGAGGGGAGTCTCAGCTCAGATATCTAACTTACCTATTATTGACGTCTTATTTGACTGATTTTCCTTACACGTAAATAATTCAATACATTACCATAGCTGTCTGCAAAAGCAGTGCAAATCTCAGCTACAAAATAAAGATGCTGTACTGCAATGGTCCATGTATACAAGATCTTCTCCTACCAAAAATCTCCCTTAATATGTAAATTGTAGAGTAAACAATATTACATACCATACCCAGTTAGAAAACTAACGGGAGGTAAAGCAATAAAGAAAGTGGCTGAGAACCAGAGAAAAAAAGACAAGAAAAACTCCCACAAGAGACACTTGAGAGGCAACAAATGATTTCTTTATATAATGGAAATTCACAGAAATAAAACTCAGCAACAACAAGAAATGGTAAAAGCTCCAGGGAAATGTGCAATTGGTGTGTGCTACATGAAATTAAACATACACAATAGGCCTCAGGGTCTAGAGTCTGCCCCACTACCAGGCAGCTGGTATCACCTGACAGCCACACCCCAATAACTGTAACCAACTTGTGTTCCACCTCCATGACCTGCTGTGTAACCAAACCATGGGAAGTTCCATCACAGGGTTTTGACAGACTGCTGCCTCATGCCTCCTAAGTGGTTCCTTTCATTATACAAAACCCAAGCAGTATTACAAGAGGAATCTAAGAAGCAGTACGGGACTTCCTGTAGTTGCTATGATGATTCCTGCACTTTGCTCCCACATTCCTAAATTTGACCTCGACTTGGTTTGAACTTCACCACCTGACTAGGAGTTGGCCTGGAATCTGACTACAAACACCTCTGGTACTCCCAGCTTCAGGATTTCCCCTACTCTGGTCCTTGACACAGACTGCCCTTATTGGGATCACGACAGGATGGATGAGATATGTACTGTTGAGATATGAACTGGACCAATGTGGAATCTAAGAATCTGCTAACATAAGCCAACAATCTTAGCCTCACATTGGTCCATCCAAATGCCCACTTGCCATCTGAGATCAGTTACAAATCAGAATAACTCTCTGCTCTCAAAGCAAAATTCCAATTTATTATTATCATTAGTAAACAGAAGATACTTTACTGACAAAATTCCCTGCCTCAGAGAGCTTGCAATCTCAAACTAACATACCTAGGATGTAGGAAGGGGACTGAGGTCACGTGCTGTGGTGAAGATGACAGCGCATCTTTTAGCTCTGCTATATTACTCCTGGGAACCTCTCTGCCAAAAAAATTAAATTCTGCACACAATATTTTTAAATTTCTGCATATTTTATTTGTCAAAATAATGCAATGAAATCACAACAGTTACAGTTACGTTGGTAATTCATTTAAACTGAAATGCAATGGATGCAGAATTGGAGTGGGAAGCATTGGAGGAAATCCACAAACTTAATTTGTTTAATAAAAAAGTAGCTTGGTTTAACCCTTTATTTTTATACCTGTTTTATACTCCTGGAAGAATTCTCAAAGAACAGTGGAAACAGCTCACTGAGTAGGCAGGAGGCTATATTGTGCATTGAATGAAGGGACAGAGCATGCCATATGCCTACTTCTTCAGAAACACTCTGAAGCCCCACCAATCCATGCAAAGTATACTGAGGGAGAAGTGGCACAGACTCTGCCCCACCACCCTGCTGGTGATGACATCGCCCCACATATACATGTTCAGCTCCAAGCTGGTGGGGGTTTGTCTCACTACTGTGGCTCAAACCAATGCACCCACAGTGCTGGGAAGGGGTGCCTGACTGTTCTTGAGCCTTCCCTTTGCTTCCCTGTCAGAAGTCTTTTTTTTTTTCTGGGAGAAAGGAATCTGTAGGGACATGAATTCTGTGTACACTAACTGACATAGAATTTTCCCAGGAGTAGTATATGTATGCTATGCTTGCATATATGGTCTCTTTTCAGTAAATTAGGGTATGTAGTCACTGCACAATTAATCTGGTTTTATAGCTCCACTACCATCTAGACAGAAAAACCTCAGACCCAGGTCGGGAGGTGCTTTAAAGACTGACTAGACCTTTCTCTCGCTTAGTGTATAGTTAGAACCTGGACTTTGGCTTAACTCAGGCTGGAATATGTCACAATTTTAAGGAGACTGACTCTAAGCACCATCTCCTCCCTCTATCCTCTCAAGGAATACCCACCCCTAACCTTTACTACATCTGAGTGGAGACTCATTTTCCACTGCCTTCTGAATGCAGTCACTTTGCACTCACATTGATAATCTAAAGGAGGTCTGTCAAATGGCCAGCACTTACTCCCTAATTTCTGTCCAAGACAATGACCAAATTTCTACCAGTGACCACGCAGCTTTTGCAAAGCAGAGTACTTTTATTTAGGGAAAAAAACATAGGAAGTAGATGTTTTTAAAAATATCTAAGGGCTTTACCTGTAGCCTATCTGTCCTAAGAAGACCTGATATGTTCCTAGCATTTCTATCTCTTCAGCTGTGTGGAGTCCTCCCTTGGACAAAAGACCATGTCCATTTGTTTGATCAAAAGGAAGACCTGTCAGCTTATTTCCAAAAATCCCTCATCTTCCAGTCTCCTGACAAAAAATAAAACCAATTACTGTACCCTCCTACAGCAGGCCCAAGCCTAAAAAGAGCAAGGTATCTGCATAACTAGCTTTGGGATTCTGTACTGCTTGCCCCCTGCACATGATGTTCATTACTGAAGACCCTGACAACCTTCCCAAATCAGCCATCATACACCTGTGACTCACAGAGACATAGAAAACTTTTGTAAAGTTGAATACATTCCTCTCAGGATACATCTGTGTTCATCATACCAGTCTCAGAACCCAGGCATTCTGTACAGAGAACACAAGCAAAATCAACCGCTTGCTAAGAGTCCTCCATCGCTCAACCTACATTTTGCACACAAAAGTCAGACAAGTTCAGACACACGCAACTGACCAGTAAAGAATCATAGGCTGTAGCCACGCTACCCCCTGCTTTGGGAGAGGGCATGTTAATGAGGCTCTTCGGCAGATGCTAGTGAGGCGCTGCAATGAATATGCAGCACCTCATTAGCATAATGGCAGCTGTGCACGCTTCAAAAGTGCCAGTTTCAAAACACACGCCAGCCATGTAGCCGGGGGCACTTCAAACTGACCCCTGATTTCGAAAGCTGGAGTGAGTGCAGACTTCTTGGACGTGCCAAGAGTGAGAACTTCAGAAATCTACAACAAAATGAAAAAAGTGATCCTTAGTCCTCGGTAGCCATATAAAAGGACAGTGTTCCCTGTAAGAGATTTAGGTGCCTCCCAGCTGATTAGCTGAGTGCCCACAGCCACCCACAGCGGGCAGCATGTGTTTCTATTGGTGGTGCACATCTGCATGGGCCTTGGCGCACATAAAAGCAGAGGGAAACTGGAGGAGGAGTTCAACTAAGATGTCATTATCAGGCACTAAAAGGTTAAAAATTAAAGAAAAAGACAATCTGGAAAATTTTAGTACAACAAATGGATTTAACAGAATGTCTCAAATTGTCTAGTACTCTACAGTAGTAATGTTAGAAGAACAATAACCTAATTAAACCAATCTGATAGACTATTTTATTTACCAGCTTTTATCTGACAGAAAAAGCCCATATTGCTTATCTAATTCAGTTACCAGCCAATAATCTAACACGGTAATTGTAGCTTGTAATCTGAATTGCTTTTCATGCCTACAAACTAAAAATTATGCAATAATTATGCTCACAAGGACACAATGACATTTGCTCTTACACTCTGACATGCAGGGTACAAGAACATCAGAAAAAAACAAGCTATTTAGGTAATGAGTCTATATTAGGAATAAATTGATTCTGTACAAAAATATCGACCCTTAAATGTGCAGTTTCTGAAAGGCTGCATAATAAGCATGTTATTGTTTAAAAAGGATGGTTACCATAATTATGATTTGTTTAGCATGACATTTAGCTGAGTTGCTATCAGTTCACCATCTGAGAAATCATTTAATAAGAAATATCTCTCAAAGTTTCAGTCCCCATGGCCATGTACTCACAGACAAAATTAGCCATTAATTAAATGTTTGTGTTAGTAATTTGAAACAGATATTGTCTCCCTCACATTTAATATATAAAATAATGAACTCCAAAGAAAATGAATGGGCCATTACTCCAGTACTCTTATTTTGGCTATTTTTAAATGCATCTTTTGGCTTGGATCACAAAAGAAGAAACCAAAAACATACTGAGAAGACTTAGAAAATTACTGAAACTATGTTTCTTTTAAAATAATGTACTAATAATCACAATAGACAATACCCACCAAATATAACAGCAACATATCATGATTTTATTGCTGCTAGACTGAAGAATTACTTCAGGCAGCTCCTATCATAACTCGTCAAGATCATCATAGTATACTTGGATTGAATATTTGCAGTTGGCATAAATCCAGCATCTTTGCATGCAATTGCATTAGAATCTGACAATAGAAGGCTACAAGTTATTTTTATTTGTCTTCATGGACAGGTGCTGCCGATAAACAAAATGTTAGCTTTTGTTTACAATATTTTAAAAAATATTATGAATTATTGGTCATTAGTTGCAAAGAAAATCAGTTAAAACAGTTTCCTGCCCAACACCACTAGAAATATACCTTAAAAACTTCTTTATCTAGTGGAAACAACATGAGAAAGGGCGCATAAATGAAACTCACATAAATGTCCATGGGAACTGAATATATGTTTTTAAATTTGTATTTCTGGAACTGAGCCAAAATCAAGAAGTATTACTCAAACCTCTTTGAACTTTGGTAGTTTAGATAAAAAGAAAAGAGAGCCAAGTCACTGTGGATTTTAGAGGATGCCTGTAATGGAGTTCTGTAAAACCCACTTGCTTGTCCAGTTCAGAGATGGGAGAAAGCAAAAGCCCTGTGCTCGGGCACCCTGGATTTTGGTGCTCTTTATGTTTAACATATAAGCACTGTTATACGTTTCCATGGATATGGAAGAAATAAGAAAAATGTGGATCCTGACTCCAAGAGCGGAGAGTTAGATTTCTCTCCCACTCCCTTCCCTCTTCTTCAAGTCCTCCTACCCCCCACCCAGCTGCTTTATGAAGCTCTGCCAGTACAGTGCTGGCAAATTCTGTAGATCCAGGTACACCAGCACAAGGGTTGTGTTGTATGCCTTAGGAAAGAGTGTGTGGGTGGAGAGTTGTTAAAGATGGATAATGCGATGGGGAAAGCGGGAATATTAAAAAAAAAAAAGAAAAGAAAGATATTCAGACACTGAAAAGACAAATCTCACCTGAAATACTGCTTTTTCATCTTGGTTGTAGTTAATTGTTTCAATTATTTTGCTATTTATTATTAAACAACAGATCAGCAAAAATCTTGAACTATAATTTCTATAAAATGTTATAAAATAAAATTGTACTTTATTTGTATTGTCATACAGAGCCTATAACATTCTTCTGATTTTTCTGATGAATTTTAAATATGCACAGCACTGTTTAAAACTTTCATGACACAGTAATAAGTAATTCAGAGTTTCAGTTATTCATCTTATTCTAGATTAGAATAAGGATGAAGTTTAGTGATTTACAGCCATGCAGTGCTTCCCTGCATCCAATTTTAAAGTCTTCACCTTATTATCCACATGGGGAGAGACTGGAGACACACTCCACCAAATAAGATGTCCTGCAGTAATGGATAGAGAATAGTGCTGCTTATGAAGATCCAATTATTTATTAACCTCCTGGTACTGGGAGACAGAATTTCTCAACACTAAGCATTAATGTAAAATGCATTAACTCCGCTGTTGGTTCTTGTTCCTACGTCAAGGAGACAGTCTAGGAAAACATTCTCCCTCTCTACAATCCATAGTTTTGAATGGAGGAAAACACATCCCATAAAAGGTGTTTTGTTAATACTTAAATAGTGTCTTTTGATAGTGAAATAAAAGAAGCTTTCTGTTTTGATAACATTGATGATTAGAAAGACAGCCCATGCTTTACAGTAAGGTTCAATTCCTAAATGTTTTAAATTGGTTAATACCTATTAATAGAAGTCAGATAGCTGTACAGACACAAGTGTTATAGATGATTAGCACTTCACTATAAGGTGTCATAGATGGTTACAAGCAAGCTCTTACCTTTTCTAGCAATCTATAAGAATTCA
Source organism: Carettochelys insculpta (assembly GCF_033958435.1). Lineage (NCBI taxonomy): Eukaryota > Metazoa > Chordata > Testudines > Carettochelyidae > Carettochelys > Carettochelys insculpta. The sequence goes on from NC_134144.1 coordinate 57,184,698, forward strand.
TTAACTATTCATTAAAACTTCTATTGATCCCTCAAAAGCTATTTGCAAATGCAAACTGTATACAAAGTCTGGCAAAAACTTTATAAACATTTTGCTTTTATTGAAAGCTTCACTTTCTGGTCAGAATCAAGTCTTCACTGAAAAAGCCAAGGAGAACCCAATACAAAGCCCTTTGAAGTATTGTATTTATCCATTTTCTTGCTCGGAGTCAAATTCATGATTGTAATTGAGGCATCCTTCCACTCTGCCAAAGCAATGTCCCTCCACACTTGATCTCAGGTGCATAATCTGACATATAGTTTGATATCTGCTACATCAGCATAAGCCTTTTTCTCCCCCTTTTTCCTTTCACGGACCTTACACCATCTGGTGTTTATGCCCATAAGAGAATTGTTCCAATTTATTCTTCAGCCTGCATAAGGTTCAGATTTGATGTCTGGACCTGCCTTCCCAGTCACCAGGCCTGCAAAGGGTACAATTGTCGCACAGACTTTACACTTAGCAGAAGGAGAGCAGCCCACACATCTCAAAGCAGTGAGCTATACCAAATGATTTATGGAGCAGCACCAATGGAGTCCAAAGGGAGCCATAACCATGCCATCTCTACCACAGGTTGACTGCCTGGACACAAGGCCACAGTAGGAAAGTTAAAGAGGAAACTGTGGCAAGTCGATCAACATCTATTGGGAATTCAGTCACCAAAACATAACAAGAATTCTTACATTGACTCAGAAACAATGAAATATACTTGGCTTAACTCACAAAGAATTGCCACATGTTGGTTTAGGCCCCTGACTGAAACCTCATAATGCACTTCATAATGTAGTCTTTTTCTTAAGCAAAATTCCCATTAATTTCAATGGGTGTGTGATGGGGCGTACTCTCTCTGCACAGGGCAAGTGCAAGTTAACTGAGGGCTGAGAAAGCCACACTTCTTCTGCCTTACTGGGTATGCTCTAACTGCTCAGGTATAAAAGCAAGCCGCTCAGCTCAGTTGGGGCTGATAGTGGAGAGAGAGGATGTGCATTGGTTGCTCCAGGAAAGCCACAGTAAGAACCCAGTTGCTGAAGCTCTGCAGCTGACGTTGAGGTGAGAATCTTCCAGAAGTCCCACAGGGGCTGGAGACACCCAGAAGTGGACAAGCTCCAGATCAGGGAGGAGAAGCGGAGACTCACACTGCAGCTGGAGGGCCGGCAGCAGAAAGTAGCCCAGAGGAAGGCTAAGGGTGAATGAGCCAGCTCTGGGAATCAGCGTGTTTTGGCTGGAGATCTTCCCCACTGACTCAGTGGCTGAACCTACAGCCATTGTTAGACCCCTGAGCTAGGATCCAGTGGAAAGGGAGGGTGTAGATCTCCCTGCTGGTGGGAGGTGACCACGTTCCACCTCCTGTCTCTAACTGGGAACCCACACTGCCGGGAAGAGTGGAGGTGAATTGACTTACTCTGGGTATTGGACCACACTGCCCTAAAGAGGGGTAAATTTAGTGGCTTAACAATGGGTGACACAACCACATGTCTGTGTGCAGTCCTATATACACAGGTTGTGGAGAGTAGATTGGGGAATTACCCACCCACTCCCTAAGTGAAGCAGGTGTACCCATCATGCACTGGGTGTGACCTTTCACCAACCATGTCTGGAGTGTTTCACACAAGCAAGGGGTGCAGGACTAGCCCTTATATCTAACTGTTGATAAGCAAACTTATTTCCTCACTCTATTTTAAAGGCCAATTGTCTTGATTTTTTTACCCTTTTGTGAACGTACATTTACAATATTTGCTCATCTCCATGTTGTCCACATTTTTTCAAAGCAATTTTGACAGGTAAGAAATTAAGTTTGTCCACCAAGTGTGAAAACTGTACTACTCTCTCTCTCTCTCTCTCTCTCTGACAGAGGAACTATGCACCTGAGAAAGAAAACCCTTGGGCACCCAGGGTAGTAAGCCATTACTGACTGAGACTCTGAAGTTATGCTTTCCCAGAGTGGCCATGCCCTCCGAAACAAACAACCCACCACGTTGTGCTGCTTCTTGTCACTGGGGTTCCTCCACCCATCCACTCTAGTCACTTTTAGGGAAATACGCATTAATGCTTATCAGTAACTAATAATTTAAAGTAGCTTGTAGGGCTAAGTGTCAAATCTTTGATGCTTCAGACCAAGTGGCACTCTGAAAAACACCAAGAAGATTCACCGCAAGAATCTGTTGGCTTCAGCAAGCATTGAAAACAATGGTCTAGAGCAGAGATTCTCAAACTTCCTTGCGCCATGATCCCCTTCTCACAACAGAAATTACTACATGACTCCAGGAGAAGGAACTGCAGCCTAAGCCCATCTGAATCCTGCTGCCCTTGATGGCAGTGAGGAACAAAGCCTGAGCTGCCCTTAGCTGGAAGACCAAAGGCTTCAGCCTCAGGGAAGAGGCCTGTAGTCTAGCCTGCCATCCACATAAGAAGCCCTCAAGCTTCGGCTTCGACTCTGGATGGTGCAACTTGTGCTTCGGCTTTGGGATCCAGCAAGTACAAGCCATCTTTAGTGACCCCACTAAAATGTGGATGAGATCCACAGTTTTAACACCACAGAGCTAGCCTCTCAGGTGCACTGTGGCCACTTTGCACCAAGCCACAGGGCAGATCTATGATGCAGTGGAGACTGATCTCAACTTCAGCTAATGAACAGAGAAGATCTTACTTAGATCTACTTACTATAATGTGTTCTCTGTGGTGCATCAACAGCAGATGCTCTTCTTTCGACTCCCCTTATTCTTCACATTAAGGTGGAGTTCCAGAGTCAATGAGAGCATGATCAGCAGTTGTCTTATTGCATCTTTACTAGACATGATAAATCGACCCCTGCCGGATCGATCACTGCATAGTCAATCAGAGCAGTAGTGAAGACAAGACACAATCCAACTATATTTCACTTGTCTGAACAGTGGTGTATTTTTATTTTATGCCACACTTCTCTGATGCAGGGGGACAGCAGAAACAAAGGAACATGGTCAGGCATACCAGCCCTCTGGTGAATTCTGTTAGCTGCAACAGCCCTACCACCAGCGCCTTGCTTTTGACCAGGGACTATCAGCAACTGGAAAGTCTTAGGAGTGACTGGCCAGGGTGCAGAAGCCATAAAGCCATCTTTTCCCTCCCACCTCCCCTATACCTTAGTCATATTAATGGTCCAGGATCCAGCCTACTGGTTTCCTATTAAGTCCATTTTAAGTACCTCATTCTGCCAGTGAAGGAATTTTCATTAAGTTTCAATAAGATTTAAAGCAGCCTTCTGAATTGTATTAAATCTTTGTCACTGGTGCAGCTTGGCAAAATTGAAAAGGTGTTTTACAAAACATTTAAAAATAAAGTACAGTTCTATGAGATTCCTATGTGGCAAATAGTCCATTCTAGAATCAAATACACACGACTGAGTCTCACATTCAGCAAAGCCCCTAACCAGATGATTAAGTTAATTCTTACTCAGCTAAACAGTAAAGTACTGTCTACAATTAACTGCTTCAGTGTTTTGCTGAATCAGGGCCCTAAAGCCAACATTTATTTCAGACTTTGAAACAAGCACATTTTCCACATATTATCAATAACACAATGGTTTTGTCAATGCTTCAATGCTGTAGGTTTCTAGCCTGCTTATTTCACAATAAAGTTAGGATATTTTTATACCTTTAACCACTCTCCTGTTATGAAATAACAGTAAAACAAGTAAAGCCCTGCTTATTAAATCCATATTTCTCTTTTTGTGATGAAAGATGCAGTTATGATTTTCCATGGTAAGACTTACAAGAAAAATCAGTTTTACTGAAGACATCAGAGTGATAAGCAGTCATACTTAAATACCCGATGTGTATATTAGCAAACAATATCATGAATGTGCTGTGACAACCAGGGTCCAGTGATGGGGAAAACAGAAGGCTTTAAGCCCCGAAAACGAGTGATTGAATCAACTGATTGTGTATTGTATTGTTGTACAATGTAAAAAATATATCAATGAAGTTCTTTTATAGAAGCTTGTAATGTTCTGAACTTAATGGTCATTATGAGGTATGTACACAGACTGTGGGTATGAATCTGTGTATATATGTATATTAAAAGCTCTGCTCATAACTTTTTCTATAACTTCAACTACACCTCAACAGTAGGGAGGGGCACCCCGCATGCCAGTTGTTTACTGGAAGTAGATTTCAAGTATACATTGATTGTCCAGCCCAGGAAAAGGCAATGATGGAAAGTTAATGGGAAGACAGTGAGACATCCTGGCTAGAATTTCCCTATTCTGAAGAAATGCCAGGAAAGAAACTGGGGGAAAAAGAGAAAGGAAAAAAGCTGTTAGGAACTGGCTTGGAACCAATGATTGTCATCCAGAAACTGAGGCAGAGGCAAATTAATGTTGATTGAGACTCTGGACACAAAATACATTTGGGAACCTCACACTTTACGGGCTCTGGGATGCCAGAATCAGAGGCAGGGCAGCTATGCCCCTCCCACTTTTAAAAGTGGCCAGGCCAGAGGTGGACAATGAATATCCTGTGGGCTGGATCTGATTTCCCAGGATTAGCCCTTGGCAGGTCGCTGGCACATTATTTACTTGTGCATCTGCAGGTATGGCCACTCACAGCTCCCATTAGCCGCAGACTGCTGTTCCCAGCAAACAGAGCTGCGAGCGGCCGTACCTGCAGATGCACAGGTAATTAACAAGACAGCAGCCTGCCAGGGGCTAACCCTGATAAACAATATCTGCTATTGCTCACTCCTAGGCCAGGCCAGGCCCACGCACTTTTAAGATGGGTACAGGAGTCTTGAGCAGGTGCAGTGGAGCAACAGCATGGGTGTAGTTTGGGGATGCAGAAGTTGTTGCCCCCCCAGACTGCAGGCCTTGGGTGAAAGGCATCAGGAGGTATGCTGCCTCAGGCACAAAGCCCAGCACATGGATGGCCTATCTATCCCTGGGAGAAGTGGGGACCCAATGGAGCAGACTGCCAACAGCAGGACAGGGTGGAAGCAGCCTGACAGCAGGAGCTGGGCATAAGGCACTGATTGAGCCCGGGCAGAGCACGATTTCCCAGGGAGACTCCCCACTGCTTCCCAGCAAGGTCGGGGCCTCCTCTACCCACAGCATATGTCTGCAGGTGCCAGTGAGGAGCCAAGAGGCCAGACAAGAGCCCCAACACATGGGTGCCCCCAGCAGTGGCAAGCCCCAGAAGAAAGGAACACAGGCCAGCGGCTGCTCTCAGGCACCACAGCCCCAACCCAGTGCACATGAAGGATCCAGGGCTCCCTGGCTGACTCTACCCACTGGCCAGCTCTGGCTTCTGGCCTGACCAAGGCCTCAGAGAGGAGGAGGATGAGCAGGGGGCAACGCCACAATTTCAGCACCTGGGCCGAGCCCCCACTTATACTGAGGTTTCAGCGGTTGGGGGGAGGCAAAAATTAGCTGGGGCCTTTCGACACAGTCCCCATGCATCAATGTGCCATTCAACTGAGGGAGAGCATCTAGGCCAGAAGTTACCTCTCTCTAGAGCTGGAATGTACTGGGAAATTGTTCAAAGTCTATAGGTAACTTGTAATTGAAAAGGGATGGCGTAAAGCCTGAGGTTGCACCTTTATATTTATTTTCTGCGTAGCTCATACATTTGATTCTCTTACTCTTTCACATTTGAATCTGTGCTTTTTGTTTTCTGTTAAATACACTAATAGTTTATTTTTGCTCCAAAAACAGATCTCTAGTGTGGGGACCACATAGGCTAAGGTGAACTAATAGCTGGGAGGACTGACTTCATAAATCTGGGGGAGTAAAGGGGGTGACAAATGAGAGGGAAATGATCCAACTATCTTGCACTTAAGAACACAGGAACTAAGGATTTGGCAAGATCTGGAACTCAGGGGGTGTTGGTGTTATCCTGCAAGTAGTAAGCAGACTAGTAAAAGCCAGGGTGATAACTTTGCTTTTGAGAAGACTACTGGCGTCAAGAAATTGAACCTATGCTGCACAGCTCACAATGTTACCAGGCAGTTGGTGACAGAACCCTTTACTGGTACGAATGATCCCCAAAATATCACTGCAATAAGAGCAGTGGGAAGTCAATGATGGAGAAGAGCAAACGAGGGGGTGAAATCAATCACTGCAGACGACTAGGTTGTAAAGTAGCTTGGTAGTACAGTAGTATGGTCAAGATTGTAGCAGGCCTAGAGAGCTACTGAGCTAATTTAAAGCACATGAGTTTAAAGCAGGCATGATGATATCTTGTTTTTCCCTTTTCTCTAGCATGCTGAATCTACAAGAACAACTTCCTGCAAGAATTGCTTTGAAGTAGAACATTATGAAGCCCCTTACTCAGTTAAAAGTTAACATCTGCCTGGGTCAGGCCTTTTTAATAGGTGTCAGCCTAGCTCTGCATTGGTATCTTAGGGCACATCTAGAGATGTTGGGGGTCAGCAAAGACCTCTTTTGGGTAACAGTCATCCAGTTGATCACGTAGAATTGAGGTTTGCTTTATTTAACAAGAAGTTAGATAAACGTCTGTCAAGGATGGTCTAGATAGTACTTGGTCCCGCCATGAGGGCAGGGGGCTGGACTCGATGACCTCTCAAGGTCCCTTCCAGTCCTAGTATTCTATGATTCTGTGATTCTACCCCAACAAGCATAACACAAATGGCAAGAGAAGGGGGGCAGGAAGAAGTAGGAGGGTGGTGAGGTTATCAATGGTGGCACAGAAGTGACAAAAGATGATGGATGTGGGAGCTGAAGATGGAGAGAGGAGAAAGGGTTAGGGCGATTTTGAACACGGGATTTGGATTTGTGCTGTGGGAGCAGGGAGAGATTAGGATGAAGAGAAGCAGATCTGGTAAAACGGGTGGAAGCTGTAGAAGGGTGATGACAACAAGAATGGGAAAATAGAGCCAGTGGAGGGGAGAGAGGAATGCTATGATGCAGGAGAGGGATGTGCCAATAGCCATGTGTTGGGGCACATGGACAAGGGTGCTAATAAAACCCAGATAATCTGTTTTAACCTACTATTAAGATAAGAAAGTAAGACAAATTTTTAGGAAATGATACCCAGAAACTAACATATCCTTTACTGCAAGTAAATACTATCTTAGTTTAAATCTGATCCTCAAAAATATCACCTTCAGCTCCCATCAAGTTGAGTGGGAGTGGAGTGAGACCAGTCCATTACTGGATCTAGCCTCCGCATCCGGGCAAATCAAGCCACTGAAATTTTTAAGGACATCTGATTACACCCATCTCTTACACTAGTGATTTACAATTGCTCATTCCAGGGGCGTCTAGACAGCATGCCATTATGGCCAAATGCAGCCAGTTCACAGAGGAAGACATTCTGTTGTAGACCTTTGAAAACACAGTTCCAATATTAGAACAGAGAAAAGATGGGAGGAAAAAATTACTACATAAAGAGCATTTTCTTCCTTTGGAAGTTTTCTTCCTTTGTTCACTCCTGCATGCTAAGCCCAGAGAAAATCTAGGGAAAAATGAGGAACAGTCTTCAGATTGCCATAAATTCATTGTCAGTAAATCCACAAAAGCATGGGTGCCTTGACTGCTGCAGTGGGCAGAATATCAGCTGACGGCTCTGAGTAATGAGAAAGCACAAATTTCTCTTTATTTACTTTCTGCACTACAACACTTGAATGAAAACAAATGAAAACAGGATTTTCCTTTAGTTCCAACTTGCAGCTTAAGTATTCAAAGTTAATGTTGTTTCCTTCCACCACTCCATGGAATTTCTTAGTCACAAGCTACATCTTCAAAATAAATGAAGAAATCGTTCTAGATAATGTTTAGTTTACGCATTACTGGTAAAAAGCCTGTGAAATGTATAGATGATCCTTAACATTAGTTACTCTAATATTGTAGTAGCACATATTTCTGAATATGCAGTAGTTATTACAGATGCTAAACTTTACAAGCACTTCCACAATCCACTTTTTTTAGCAACAGTTTACAAGCTTAAGCTTTATAGGTCCTAAAAATCCTGTACTTTCATCTTATCCAATTTTCTTTTGTTTATCACAGATCCATTTGTCCCCAGGGCCATCCCAGATAAAGCAGGATGTACAGAATAAAGAAAAATATTAAATTAGTTTGTTGAACATAAACATTTGCAAAGTTTCCTATGTTGGAGTTTAAGCTGAATGCTGAAAAATACATATGCGCACAGAAATCACATAGTTGTGTAAACAATATTCCATGCCATTATTTTTGAAAAAAAGCAAAGGTACAACTCCATGCATAAATGCAGAATCTGCATGCATATATGTTGTGTTTATGCTGTTCAGTGGAACCTATTACCTTACTTCCACTAAAGGCCATCCAAGGGTTACACTCGTGTATTTTATGGAATGCCACTGTTGATTAAAGAAAAAGGGAAACTAGCTTTCAAGGACACACCCATGCACACTCATATACTTACACAGGTGAACTCACGCAGGCAAAGAGTTGCACAGAGACAGGAGAGAAAGACAAGGCATAGTGGGTCCGGTGTGTCTCACTGCAGTCATGAATCCAGGGTGGCAAGCTAACCGTATGACCCCCTTGTCAGCTTGTGCTCTCTTGTCAGGATAGCAGTCAACATCATCCATTTTGGGGAGAGGGGGAGGGGTGCAGAGCCTGGGCCTCCTCCTGCTTTCCCAGCCAGCCAAGACTATCTCCTGCAGAGTGGTGATGCCAAGAACCACCGTCTTATAGCTTTGCACATGTCTTTTGATATGTTTCAGTCCATAGCTGTAGTCCTGTTCCACTGCTCCAGGCGCTGTATATCCACAAGTCATCATCACTGTCCCAGGACTCTATGACCATGAGTCATCTGCTAACAACACATGGAACTTTGATCTTCTCTTGATGGGGCCTCTTTGTCTTTCATAGGTGGATTATTTTGCAGGGCTCAGATCCTATTATCTGGCCATCAAGGTGCTGCTGGCAGCTGGCTGTCTGCACAGGGTGGCTTCAGGGATTGATTCCATTGCACATACACAAACATTCACACTTTCGTCATTTACACAAAGGAAAGCTCACTTCAGAGAAAGCCATTTTTTGTTAACAAAGGAACAGCCAGGATTTCTTACAGATTTATGGTATCTATAAAAAATTCTTACTAACTTATAATATTTAATATAGACCTAGCAGCCGCTACAAAACAAAGCTTACAGAAAGTTACAGGACATAAAACCAGCAAAGTTACAGAACTTACACCTGCATTATACTGGACTGAGTGGAGGCTTTACACAACAGAACCTAGGCATGTGAAAGTTTACTTCATACTCTGCACCTGAGGATTCTGAGAGAGTGAAATTCGTGTTGGCATCAGTAATCAATTATCACATAGGCTTCGGAACTGTAGCCCTGAATTGATCAAAATAATATGTTAACCATGTGTAATGCAAGAATGTTCCCAAAAGTAGACACTGACATTCAACTTTTCCAGTTCCTAGATGCAGATTATTGAGACTATCTGTACTAATGTAATTACAAGTCCAGTATCTCTGTCACCTCCAAATTGTGAAGATATTCACACATAGTGCCATCAATTTACACAGAAGAGTGAAACACTGTTCTCATTTTTCACATTACAAGTATATGTGTGCATGAAAATTTAATTCTAAAGAGGTTTCCTATGTAACCCCATGTGGTTAAAACTAAGCATGCATTGATTTCTAAACTACCCTTTTCATAAAGGGGTCAAGTATAAATCTTTGGATGGTTTTGAATTAAACATCAGCACTGGTAATCTTTCTGTAGCATCTTTGTTCTGCTATGTCACCGGCACAGCATATCAAATGTTTTCAAGTATCGTTTCAGAGAGATGTTCATTTATCATCTTCATTTTAACTGAGAAAAGATAGATAACTGGATTTGAAAAACAGGAATCTCATTATCTTTACCAGTATTGTCAAGAAAATGTAGTGGTTGTTAATTTAAATATGCTTCAAACTACTATTACAACTTTTCAAATATGATTTGAAAAAGGATAAAAAGGCATATCTGTCAGAGGCTGGTTTCAGCTCAGATAGGGTCATTTTTAGGTTCATCAAGATTGGACAACTTGCTCAATACTGATAGTTGAACTGTGTTACTGCAAGTGTAATCAGAGCAGGATTCAGCTGAAAATATAGGGTTACTAAAAGTATATAGCTTTCGCAACTTAACGATCAAACTTTAAATGGACTGCATATAATGAGTAAACCTAGAAACATACTTTTAGTTAGCAGTTCTACTGTACACCTTTTCTATTAAATCAAAGATTGATTTACTGGTTAACATTACAGATTTGTCAAGATTTTATTTATATTTTATTTATATACAGAAGATAGAAATAAGGGGATTTCCAAGTTGGCAGGATCCTTTCAAAAAGGAGCCCTGTCTTGACAAGCCATGCTGCAGTGAAAAGCAGCAATTTCGAAGAGCCATGGCCAGTGGCATGATAATGAGGCGCTGAATATGCATTTCAGCACCTCATTAGTAATCTTCGAAATGGCCATTTGCATGGCCATTTCGAAGATCTGGGCTAGTGTAGGCAGGGCTTTAGTGTCAAAATAATTGCAGTACTGCCAAGGTAGGTGGGGGTGTAAATGAACTTTCGGGGATGACCTACAGCAAGTTTCTTCCCATTTGTTTATTTGCTTCAAGTCTTCCTATACCAATCCAAGAAGGTATAAAAAGGAACAATCTATGTTGTGATGATAACAATACTTAGCACTTAGATAACACTTTTCATCAACAGACTTCTCAGCACTTTGATGTCACTACTCCTATATTAGAGACCAGCTGATGGACACATCTCTAGTGGTTCATCAAACAGAAAAAAAATCAGTAGGACCATAATTAACAGTGCACGGTATTTACAAAGAACATTTAATTAGCCAACCAGATGGGCTCTGTGAGCTGGCTTAGGAAGACCTGTAGAAACCGAACTACCTCACTCTTCTTTAAAGCTGCACTTGCAAGTCCAAACTGCAGCAATGGCCGCCAACCTGATGAATACAGGGTATTAGAAGAACTACCTTGCAATAGAACACCCTCAGTTGCCCCATGCCAGTTAAAGTATGCTTAGGTTAGGGGGCTAGTTAGCTGAGGTACAGACGTTTCAGCTGGGGTAGCAGCCCAATCTCTGGAACTTCCCCACTGTGCAGAATCCAGCCTAGGTGGGAACATCTGCAATGCAATTCACTAGCGCATAGCCCAAGCTCCATGAGACGAAGTCAGCTGGCATGACCAAATGCAGATTTTTAATTACAGTGAAGATATACCATTAGTGAGTAGAATACCTGATAATAATGTTAAGACAAAACATTTTGTAAACAAACAAACATGCTTGGGTCAACCAGAGCATTTAGATGAATTTGCATCAAATATCCCAATTTGTTTTCCAACTAAACACTCTAAATGTTCTCTTCACATGTTTTTAAAAGGAAATACTTAGAATCAAAACACCTTCCTGTTCAGTTTTACTTCTACAGTATTTTATTTTAGAAGTGGAAAAAGATCCCTCAAAAAGAAAACATTTTGTTTGTCAAAACAAAATATATTTCATTTGATCCAAGCATTTTTTCAAGCTTAGTTTCACTAAAGATTTCATTTTATGGTAACCCAAAGAGAATTATTTTAGCTGCACCACAGAGCTAAAAGAATCAGTTATTTACACAGCTCTGCAACCAAATGTGCAGCCACATCCAAACTGCAAAAACATAACATAGTGCAGAAAGGTCCAGATGATTACCCTACTTTGTCCACTATGAATGATCTGTTATATCTAGCCAACAGTCTGAAATACTTGACCAACTGAGCTTTCTTTCCAGAAGTCACTATTATGCAGTTCACTAATCCCCTGTGACACAGGATTTTTGGAGACTCATTCCTTCCTTTTGTACCCCAAAATGGAAAAAAAAAGGTGCAAGATTTCGTGTTTAGTAAAGTTTAAATTAATTTGAAATAGATGCTGATACAATAAGTCTTATGCTCAATTATATATTTTAAACTCATGAAGAGAAAAGACTGGATGACTACCAAATAACAAATCATATTAGAGCTGAGTTGTGCCATAGGGTCAGAAAATAGTATTACTGTATTTGGCTCTAGTTATTTTCAGATAAACCGATGGAAATTTTTCTAGGATTTCTGAGGAATTTTAATGTTTATCATTGATGTTCTCTTGCACTTGAGTTGCTTACTCATTAAACCCAGGCTAATCTGAGTTTTAGCTCGTTTGGATTTAGTTATTACAGGTAACGTATAAAAGTCAACACTTTGGCTTCATCAAGAAATATTAGGCAAAACTGCCTTTCTGTGGCTTTAAATGGAAATTTTTTCTGAAGGGCCACAACACTTAGATATATCAGGAGGAATCATTTCTTGGGTACGCAGGTATGACTTCAGAATTTGCCCTTATACTACTATGTAAAGGTTGATTTTGTATAAAACAATTTTGGTGGTCAAATCAAGTAGCTAATGAGAATTAATACATGTTGAATCACATATTAACTTATTTCAAATACTTAGTGCCTGATTTTCAGAGGAGCTGAATACTTTTGCTTCCAACTGAAGACTATGGGAGCTGCAGGTGCTCAGCACCCTCAAAAAACAGCCCTCATAGAGTTCAGATTTGAATTTCTATTGGATCTCCTCCGCACGTACTTCTATCTGTCTCACCCTGTGTAGGCTGCTTGGTCCTTTTCCCGCTGAACACGTTGTCAAGCTGCCGCATTTCATTTGCTTCTCTTAAGATCCTCTCTGATACATTTAGCCCCTGAGCATCCCTTTCCCTCCTCAACTGCAGTAGGAGCCTCTAGCTCACTTTCCTTATTTTCAGACAGTTACCAGCCTCTTAACAAGACCCAGCGGCATGTGACCTACCAGATTTCTGCACACTATCAGTGGTTACTGGAGTAGTTTGGGAGCCAATGAGACATGAAGAGCCTTTGAACTTCTAAAGGAAGTTAAGGTAAAAAGGTATTATAAGGGAATCTTAATATCTAGTAGCTCTTTTGAGGAGCTGCTGTTTATCCTGTGTTGCAGCACTAAATGTAAATTACTCAAGGGGAAAAAAGGAGCTAATTGCAGCCAGCTCTCACTAGAGAAAGCAGGATGGTAAACCCGATAAGCAAACTGGGATGCAGAATGGTGAATTTCATGATTATGTAAATGGGACTGTCTGAAGTTGAAGGTGTGGGTCTGTATTTCACAGATAAAGAAGAATAAAATGGGAAGAGAGAGCGTATAACCTAAGCAATTAAATTTAACTTTTTAACCAACAAACTGAAAATGGGACCTAAACCCACCATACATGATTTGGGCATTAAACTTTTCTGGGATTTTGAGAAAGTTGCGAGGCCCTGTTAATTCTAGAAAGCCCCAATGTGGATGAACATAACCTTATAAAACTGCACTCTAGAGAGACATTTAGCAGCATTAGATTATCTAGTGGCGATATCTCTGATTTAGTTCTTACCTGAATTCTTTGCATTGATAACTACTCCCTGGGAATGTTTATCCAACCAGTTATGCACCCACCTTATAGTAGTCCCATCTCAGTTGTATTCCCCTACTTTAATTATAAGAATATCATGCAAGACCACATCAAATTCTTTTCAAAAGTCTAGATATACCACATCTACTGCTTCCCCCTTGCCCACGAAGCTTGTTACCCTCTCAGAGAAAGATCTGATATGATTTGGTCTTTACAAATCCATGTGGCCTGCTGCTTATCACCTTGTTATCTTCCAAATGTTGGCAAATACATTTCTTAATTATTTGCTCTATTATCTTTCTTGGTACAGAAGTTAAACTGACTGATCTGTACTTAAGCTGGGTTGTCTTTATGTTCCTTTTTATAGATGGGCACAATATTTTCCCCTTTCCAGTCTTCTAAAATCTGTCCCATCTTACATTAATTTTCAGTGATGACAGCTAATGGCTCAGATACATCCTCAAATCAGCTCCTTGAGTATTCTAGGACAGTGTTCATCATCATCATCACCAATAGCTGTGGGCTCAGCACCCATTGGTATCTGATGCCTCTCTCACTATTTGGCACCCAACTCCATTTGCAGCCAGGGAGGCTCACTGTACTGCCCTCACACCTGCAGATGCCACATTTAAAACTCCCACTGTTTGTGGTTATTGGTCAATAGGAGCTGTGGAGCTGGTATTCAAGGCAGAGGTAGCACACAGATCATCCCTGAGCCTAAAGGTCACAGAGGTCTTGATAACTGTTTCCAGAAGCTGCACGGAGTCTGGGCAGATATGGAGCATGCCATAGCCCTGATCCCTATGGTGCCACAGACAGGACTTTAAGAGCCCAATCAACAGCACCACCTGGAGCCGCTAGGGTCCCATTTTGACCAGGAGTTCTGGTTCCAAAGTGGATGCCTGGAAATGCTGTACCTAACTCCTGAGCGAATGGGTTCCATGACATCAGGAGCAAATGACTCATCATGTGTCAGGCAAAGTGATGCAGGCCCTGAAGTGGGAAAACCCTGGGATTCCAGCCTCAGGCACTCCACAAAGTGGAACCTGCAGCTGTGTTCCCTAGAAGCACATAACAGACTTTTAGGCTTCTGGCTCTCTGGCAGAAAGTACTAGCAAGCCATGGGATTCCCAGGATCCTTGCACTGGAATCAGAGATTGAGCCACAGTTAGAGCTATAGAGGAAGCAACCAAGCTTACCGACTGTTTGCAGAAAGACTGGCAGGCCAACATACCAAAGTAACACCTTAGAGAAGGAACAGGGAAAGGCATTCATTCCCTTTTTGTGTTATGAATTTTTTTCTTTGGTTTGGGTAAAGAGTGTTACTTGGGCCTACACTGAGGCCCACCTTGTAAGTTATGGCAAAATAAAACCCAGTCTGGAGTGAGACTGATTTACTGCAGCTGTCACCCTCTGCCAGAGGGACAAGTCCTGAGCCCAGCAAGGCAAAGAAGTTGCATTGCCATAAAGTCCATCTTTCTCTTTTTTTGGAAATCGTTATGTGCAGGTATAGCCATATGAAGATAATCAGCATCATTTCACAGCTGGTATTTTCACATCTTAGAGGAAACAAACTCAAAACATACTTATTTGCAGTAGATAAGACAGAATAATAGTCACAAGTGACAATTTCTGCCAAAGCTCACATTTAAATATATCATAGTTACCATGATCAGATCATAATTTGTCCAGCTAGAATGACTGGAGTCTATAATGGTGATAGTTCATTAATTAATTATCAGAAACACATTTGCTTCAAAATAATTTCATGGTTGTACGTGGATATCATTTGATTATAACTATCACAGATTGCAGAAGTTAATTAAGGCTAATTATTTCTTAATGTGATTAAAATACTAAGAAAACAATATGAAGTATTTTATGGGTAGCAGTGACTGATTATTCCAAACAGGAAATTAAAAAAAAAAAGAATCAAATATTTTACAGTAGATTTTCACACAAAATCTGGCTGCAATACAACTAGCTAAATGCCATGCAGTGCTTTAGACCACTTTTAGTCCCTGTCAGGTGTACCCCATGAGGGACAGGTTATGCTGCCTTCTCCTTACTGGATCTGTGGGCAGTAGTACCATTTGTTAACTGCTGTAACACAAAAAACAACTACATTTGGCACCTGTAAGCCTTTTCACTCCATGAGTCTCTGACTGTGAAAGTGAGTGAAAAATAGCTTCTTCAGAGCAAAGCATTATTTTTAGAGCTGAGAAAATAACTATTTTGAGCATTCAGTGGCTATAACCCAAGAAGTCCCCAAAAATTCAGTTTTGTCTAAAACGTATTTCTCTTTGCTAGCCAAAATAAAGAGAAAAAATCATTTGTCATCAAAATAAATGTTTTTAAATCAAACTAATTATTTGCAGTTTTTAGTTTTTGTTTGGTTTGTTTGTGAATGTTTTGTGTACATTTGGGAATGTTTTGTGCACCCTTAATTTGCTGCATTTCAAAACAAAGTGTTATTTTGAGAAGCTGAAACCTTTTGTTTCAAAATGGCCAGCAATTTTTTCCCCAACTGAAACTATTTACAAATAGTTCTAGTGCTCTGCAAAAACACTTTTCTACTTAATTTTCTATTTGCTGAAAAAATCCCCCCATTCTAATTATATCTTCCTTCACTCAAAGCAACAAAGCAGGCTGACCAAATGGTAAAAACCAATAAAAAATCCATATGCATGGGTCTTTCCTACACCTTAATCTTCCGTTGTTTTTTGAGAATTCCCCTCACCTCCATCTCTAGGCTGAGTGAAGCAGGCTACATTCCTGCTTTCCTGTGTGTCTGTCAACACATTGACAACCAACTGACTCATCATCCCTACTACTTGCCTGGATAGCAGGTTTAAGAACCTCCAAGATTATCAAAAAAATGAACCTTTGATTCTAAATTGAACCTAGGAAGAGTAAACTTTGACAGCCTAGTAGGCACCCAGCCAGAGGACGCTATCTTCTCCATTGCTTTTTCAATGATCCTTAGTATTCCTTATTTTTGCCATTTTTTGTTTCCTGTCCCTTACAGCCTCCTTCAATTTAACTCTATGCATTCAAGCAGGAGAATAATAACCTAAGTGGCATATTTATAAAAGCTGCTCCAATAACTCGGTCACTTTCCACAGTTATGTACTTATACAGGACCACAGGATTCCTTTTGCAGCACTGTAGGTGAATTTGAGAAGCAGGTTATGATTTGGTGACCCCTCGCATTACAACCCATCCAAACAGCTTTCCTAAAAGTCACATGTTCAACAATAGCCATATTACTGCCTACATAGAATCATTTGTATTGACATTGATTTAGAACAGTCTGCAAACTTAAGCCCTGATTCAAGCCTTCATTTCAAGAAAACAGTATTTTACAAGTCCATTAAATTCAAAGGACTTTCTCCTGACGTTGTATGGGTGTTACAAAGAGCAAAGTCAGACCCAGTGTCTTACATACCAGACAAAACTCTAGATGATAATCAGACAAAAACTGTGCCCTGTGCCCAGTGAAATCAACCATCCCTTCAAATAAAATTGAGCAGATGAACATAGTTTCTTTCTAAAGAAAGAACTTGTGTTGTGTGTGGGAAGAGACCAAAAATACCACACATGAATGCACTGAAATTGAAAGGTCTCTTGAGCTAGACAGATATTCACACCTAAATATATATATATATATGTATAAAGGTCAAATGCAATTGTATTTCAACCAAAGATGCCACTGCACCGGCCCCTGAAGGCAGCTAGACAGACTCTGGTGAACATCTTCTGGGAAGCAGTTCTACATCTGGGCTTCCAGACTCAAGGTGGCATTGGCCTTGGTCACGTTCAGATGGAACTTCCAGACAGAAAGCAACTTCCATTGCCACACAGGGACATAAGGGAGAGGAATCAACACAAGCGGTACTGCAAGAAACGTTCAGAAAAGAATTAGGGTATAACAAATTTGGAGCGTTTAAGTGGAGGACCTTTCCAGCACAGTACGGGAGCAAATGTGTTATTGCTAGAAAAAGGTTCTGCTCCATATGCTTCAAACCACAGAGGGTACCATTTGCTTTTGTGCTGATGTGCCAACATAAGTCTTGCCTCCTGAGACTTATAAGGTTCTTCCTCTTCTAATCCTGTGCCCTGGAGACATCTCAGCTGCTAATGTGGCCAATAAATAGATTTCCTGTCTGCTTCAGGAAATGGGAAGAAGATTAATTTCTTTTATGCACCATTTTATTTGTCTGGCTAAGTGGCACTCCACACAGGCCCTGGAACAAAGGTCACTACCTAGTATCTTTGCAGCATCCTGATCCTGGGAATAGTAGGAACTAAATCTGCCACTGATGCAGCTCAGAGCATCATCTTCAAGGCTGTGTTAAATTGCCCCTGGCTGCCAGCACCTCCGATGGTCCACTCTGACAACCTGAGGTAGCTGGTTGCAGTGGAGGTTTAGCAAAACTTCCTTTTCCCCATATGCCTCCCTTTTCTGGTATCAAGCAGTGAAGGAGGAATAGCGCCAGCTATAGCACAAGGCCACCCAGGGTTCCAGCCTGACATTAGAGGAATGCTCAGGAAGCCATTTAAGATGGCTTCATAATTCCTTCACATCACTGAAAGTTTTACCCTTCTGTCTTACAACCTCAACAGTTTCTTTCCTGCTGCACTCTCGCCCTAACCTTGTCCCTTTGCAAAGTCTGTGAAAGAATCATGGGATTAACATGGAGTGCAGGGATCACCTAAATGCAAGATATGTTGTGTCTAACCCATTCCCGACAGGTGCCTATCCAGCCTCCTTTTGAAAATCTCTAGCAAAGGAGCTTTCACAATCTCCCCAGGCAGTCTGTTCCATTGCCCTACTCTTCTTACAATCAGGACGTTTCTTTCTCCTGAGATTTAATTCAAATGGGCTATGCTGTAGTTCAAACCTCTTGTACTTCCATCTGCAGCAAGGAGGAACAACTTCATCTTTTTTATGGCAGACTTTCAAGTATCTGAAGTGTGCTATCACATACCAGTTCAAACTCCTCTTTTCCAAAGTAAACATATGCAGTTCCTTCAGCCTTTGCTCCACCACTTGCATGCCTCTGGCTCCTTTTCAGTTTCTCCACGTACTTTTCTACAATCCTTCAGTTGAGGCCTAAACTGTGCCCAAACCGATACAAGTTGCATGAATTTCCCCATTGACAGCCCCCGCATTGATTTTCACTTTTACTGGTGATTACACTACATGATTACACTTAGCCAGCTCTCCCCCTATCATGGGTGTGCCCGAGCTTCCCACAGTCCCCAGGGTGCCAGACCGGTAGTACTAGGGGCCCAGGGGAAGCAGCAGTTGCTGGTGCTCCTGGCCTCAGGGCCCTGGAGAAAGTGCAGCAGCTGCCAGCACTCCCCGCCCGGAGCCCTCAGGAAGCCACAGAAGCCAACGATGCTCCCAGACCTGGACTCTCAGGGAAGCTGCAGCAGCCACTGGCACTCCCCACCCAGAGCCTCAGAGAAGCCTCAGCAGCCGCCAGCGCTCCCAGTCCTGGAGCCCCGGGGAAGCAAGGCCACTCGCGAATAATTGACTTCGTGAATGTGGCACTCATGAATATCGAGACTCTACTGTATTAAATGTCAACATTTATCCACAATGAACAGAAACAAAACATCCCATTGTTAGTACAGAGTCCAGGAGCTATACATGAACAACTATTTACGTTTGAATATATTTAGGGACAGATTACAGACCATATTCAGAAGGTTGAGGAGTAAAGGGACTCTGAAATACCCTGGGCACTTCAAAGTACCGGCGGGTGAGCCGAGGCTAGACATGAGCTGGCACTTCGAAGTTTAACACTTTGAAGTTGCCACGGGGGGGGCGGAATTTGCTTAACAAAGTGCTGCACATGCACCACAGCACTTCATTAATAAACTCCCAACACCCTACTTACCATGCTCCCTTCAAAGTAGGGAGCTAGTGTAGACAAGCCCTAAGTGACCCATCCCGTGTAACCCATTTCCAGCTACTGTTAAACAGAGGCTAGGGACACCACCCCTGCCCAGCCTGGCTAATAGCTACTGACGGACCTATCCTCAATGAATTTATCAGGTTCTTTTTTGAATCCTGTTAAAGTCTTGGTTTCACAATGTCGTCTCACAAGGAGTTCCACAGGTTGTGTGTTGTGTGAAGAAGTATTTCCTTTTTGTTTGTTTTGAAAGTGCTAACTATTAATTACATTTGGGGATCTCCTAGCTCTTGTGCAATGTGAAGGAGTAAATAACCCTTCTATAGTCACATTCTCCACACCAATCATGATTTATACATCTCTATCACAGCCCTCCCCCCTTAATCATCTCTTTCCAATAAACTCAAAAGCCCCAATCTAACTAATCTTGCCTCATATGGCAATCACTCCATATGCCTAATCATTTTGTTCCCCTTTTCTGAACCTTTTCCAATTCCAATATATCTTTTTTGAGACGAGGCAGCCACATGTATGCCATACTTAAGATGCAAGCATGCCATGGATTTATACTAAGGCAATAAGATATTTTCTGTCTTTTTCTCAAGGATTCTCAATAGTCTGATTGCTTTTTTGGCTGCTGCTAAACACTAAATGGGTGTTGTCAAAGAACTATCCACAATGACTCCAAGACCTCTTACCTGAGTGGTAACAGCTAATTTAATTACCCATCTTTTTATATGTATGGTTGGGATTACATTTCCCAGCATGCAGTACATTGCATTTATCGACATTGAATTTGAGCTGCCATGTGGCTGCCTGGTCATATAGCTTTGTGAGATTCTTTTGAAGCTTTTCAGTCTGCTTTGGACTCACATTGTGTAATTTTGTGTGATCTGTGAATTTTGCCACCTAACTTACCTTAAGGCAACACAAGTGCTGCTTTGCTAATCAAAAAGCAAAGCAATCTAAGGCAAGATTTATACTAAAAAGCTTTGCTAGTATAGATACTTCAGTTAGAGATGCCATTTGTGTGATATTTCCATGCAGCAAAATCTCTGACATAGACAAGTTCCTGGTTTTGCTAGCACAGGCTGAACTTCTAGTCCAGCACTTTTTGGTCCTGCAATATCTGTGGCCTGGCATGATTTTAGTTAGCCAGACAACCACTTATCATGGCTGTGTCCATGCTTCCCACAATCCCATAAAGTTTGTTTACAGCCACCAGTCCTGGCTTCCAGTGGTCTGTGCTGTTATTTGGCTCTAATTTACCCCGAACTGTCTTCTACGAATCCAGTAAGCAGTGCAAGTGTTGGTAATGTACTTGACAATATTGAATTCCGTGGTCTTGCAAATTCTTTCCTTCAGCACCAGTCAGGTCCCAAGGGTGCCGGACTACAGAGGTTCTACCAGTATAGCCTATTTCACTTGCTCAACTAGTACAAACAAAACATTTCACACAAAAATAAACTAATTTTAGGAGGACTGCTTATTTAGAGACTTCTTCTGGGCCTACTCACCTCTTTCAGCAGACAAGCACTAAAACCCTCGGAAAGCTTTCCTCACAAGAGCAAATGAGCTCACATGTACACACCATGAGAGATTTGGCTTAAGAAATGCAGAAAAGTTAAAAAGAAATAGAAATTTTGTAAACTATTTTATTCTGTGAACTACTACAAAGGCAGGATGCAGTGGTGCAAGGTTAGATTTCACTTCTGCAGCCCCTGCGTCAGCTAAAATCTTAGCACCGGCTGTATGTGAGTGGAAAGTATTTCACCTACAGTCCTTCCCTTGTACTGATCTCAATTGCTCCTTGCCTTGCAAAACAAAATTGTACTCAAAATTCATTTTTAGACATGTTCAAATCCTCTCTCCTCTTACATAATAGAAATCAATGTAGTGGCACCAGATAACTAAGTGAGATTTGGGCCCTTGGATAGCTCACACAGACACGTCATGTAATGTGTTCTTTAAAGCTACAGTACGTAATTTCCTTGTCTTTTCCCAAAAAGCAATTTGTATCATGCATAATTTTCATTTCTATTGGTGACCACAACTCCCAGTAACTAACTGGAGTGCAGAGTGCTCAGCACTTTTGAAATTACAACTCTAGCAATCTGGTATCTTGCCACCCTTTACGGTCAGCACTCTTTAGGGGGATAAAAAGCACAGTCCCATATCTTCTGATGTTGATGTTTATCGTTCCCTTATTTCATGTAAAGAGTAAGCATCCCTCAGCTGTTCTAAGAAATCAGCTACACCAGTAGAGTCCAACCAGTAGCCACTGCTACAGCAAACTAACCGAATTATTCTGAAAACAAATAATTTTGCGAGACTTGCCAACAGAATAACCAAAACAGAATTTGAAGTCCCAATCCAGCAGAGCTTTATTGACTTCCGTGGTTTTAGCACAAGCACAGGGCTACACCCACGTAGATCCAACTGAAGACTCAGGGTGTCACATACCAGATTGCTGCACAAACGGAACACTAATGCGTCAAAATCTGCCCAAGAACACAACTCCCATAGGAGTAACAGAATGTGGTCTACATTCTGCAACACACACCAGACGCTAGTTTCAGTTAAATAGCAATATCTTCGCAATATCTCTCTTCTAGTCATGACAGAAATAATCGAACCATCAATCAAATGAATTTACATTTCCAATGAAGAGAATAGATCATATTTAGTAGTTTTTCTAGTCTGCTACATGCCTTTCCAACATGACATAAGTAAGAGCTGATGGCTAATGCAATCTTTAAAATTAAAATTGTAGAACAGTAACAAAATTAACATTACAAGGCAGCAGAAGCAAGTATCCAAAAAGTGATAATATGCCTTCATGTTCACATCCTCCTGGCTTCAACTTGAATTCAATCTCTCACATAATGAGTTGTGCCACGGTACAAAACAGGAACTTTTTTTTAATTGGCCTGTTCTTATGCTAGAAACAATTTTCAATCTGCTGAGTTTTGCCTGACAGCATATTTTATATGCTAGTCTTTTGTCATTTAAGGAGGTCTTGAAATGTGAAGAAACATCATTATGTGATGACTGTTCAGCAAAGCTTTTTATCTTGCTTGCTATTAAATGTCACTTTATTGGTATATCTATTAAATGATTTTCAATGTTTGCAAAACTGTATATTGGTATAGAGAGTAAAGGAGAGACTGGATAAAGTTTTAATTTGTTTGCAGCTTAGGGCTTGAAAGTTTTTATGACTGTTAATGCAATTTTTGAAACTTACATTATTATATAGATTAGAAGACAGAGGAAAAATGAATAAAACAGTATGTCTAATAAGTGCATGAGATCCTGAATGTTTGAACACAATGTTTATAATGTGGGAAGAGGGCTCATAAACCATGAGTTTCAGAGGACTATTGGCATCTTTAGACATAACGAGGAGGTAGTTCAGAAAAAAGTAAGACAAGAGAAACAAGTAAATGGGGGGAAAATGACTATGAGAGGAAGGACGGGATGTGGATTTGATGTATTATATCGACCGCATGCTCTGGGTTTCCCTAAATCAATGATGGACAAACTAGGCTAGTGAGTGTGCTGCAAGAGTAACCCTGCTTGTATTTTGAATGCGACAAGATCGTCGTAACCAATTCAGTCTCCCGGAATATGGGAGTTTTGCTAACAGTAATTGTGTACCTAGAATTTGTGCGTGAACTGATTGAACCCATGCAGTGCTTTGACTGGATGCAGATGCAGTCAATGTTGTGTACAATCAACACACTTCATGTGCCCTTGCTTTACAGGTGTGTCACTTTAGTACTACCAGTAGGGGGAAAAAAACCCTGTGAGGACAGAAATCAGCAGAATCTGGCAGCCCTGCACAGGCAACTGTAAACAAAGTGGCTCCAGGTGAGGGGAAACCCACTGAACCCCAATGAGTGGCTTGTGGGCCTTGGGCTGCAGGTTGTCCATCACTGCCCCAAACTACTGCCTGCCACAAGCTGGGACTGGGCAACAGGGGAGGGAGCACTCAACTACCTTGTTCTGTTCATATTCTCTGAAGCATCAGGCACCAGCTACTGTTGAAAGATGGATGAACCGTTGGTCTGACCCAGTTATAACTGTTCTTATATCATTCATTATTAATTACTTGTCCTTCCCCGATCCTGCACTCGTGTGACTATGTCCATTACGGCCCAGTCACATTCATGTGGATTCCCCATACACTTCAACTAAATCAAGTAAGGAAAGTTGATAATTTTTCAATTACTTGACCGTGGCATTTACCTCGCCCGAATCTCAAATTCTAATACCAGAGTTAAGAATCTTTCGGCCTAAATTTCTTTGTCCCACTCCTGGGCCTGTTGAAGTCAACAGCAACATTTCCAAACACGAACATGATTGAGCCCCCTGTTTTTATATGGTCACTTTCTTTCCCAAAAGCTGTATTACCAGTAAAAAAAAGTAAGAGGAGCTATGTGTCAAACAGCATTTAACAATACACAGTCAATGAAACGTTACAATTCAGAGAAATATTTTAAACACATGAACTCATGTGTATTTTTAAAATGAACTTAATTATGCAAAACATTGATTTCATGAATGTGCTAGGAAAACAGCAATTTGAAACAGATGGGCCATAATTTATAACAGTTTGCTACAGATGGGATGGCAGTATAAACTATTTGCTGCATTAGGTTTTGATCAAAACATTGCATAAAAGAAAAATTCCTTTTCTCCTGGTGATTACTGCTCTGAGTATAGAAAAAAAAAGGTATAGAGTTATGCTATGCTTTTTGTGGTGTGCATTAGAAAACCCCTGAATTTTAAGTCTGTAAGGGGAGCGGTCTCTTTTAGCCATATAAACCTAAACTCGCACCAAATATTCCTGTTCCCTTGAAGCTGCATGTTGCCACAGCTTTCTTGCCAACCAAGGTTATCAAGACTTCCCCCAGCACAGAGATTCTTGAACTGTGGGCCAGAACTCGAAGGCGGGGCACAACCCTGTTTTAATGGAGCTTCCAGCAGCATTCACTGTAAAGCGAGAGCTTGGGCAGCCACGCAGAAGAGAGTCAGGTGCTGCTCACCCAATTAACAGAGCACTCACAGCCACCCCCAATGGGCAGCATGTGTTTCTATTGGTGGTACACATCTACACAGATCTTGGTGCACATAACAAAATTTATTCCATCCCAGATGGAAAAAATTAGAGGACACACTGGTCACCAGTACTGGTGTTACGTGTCAAGGGCTAAGGCTTTGGTCCCAAGCCCCATCTTGCAGGGCCAAAGCCCCAGGCCTTCAGTCCTGGATGGTGGGGGCTGAACACCTTGGCCTTTGGCTCTGCCCCATGCCACCTGGGCACAGGCTTTGCACACACTCCCTGACCCCCAGGTAACATAATCTTTTGTTGTCAGAAGGGTGACCTGGTGCAGCGAAGTCTGATACCCCTGCCCTATATTTAAGACGGATGGGATAATTTTAAACAAGGAGTTCTAACACAAAACATCCCCTCACTGTGTAATGAACCCTATGTATTAGGGTTTGTGCTTTTAAAACCTCCCAAGGGGTTTTACTAACCTCTCATATGCCATAGATCAGACTCTAAAGCAGTGGTGGGAAACCTACAGTCAGAACAGCACAAACATTGCGGGTTATAATGGTGGTGGGCTGTAGCATGGTACTTGGATGTAGCATCTTCCTGTAGCTATTCCTATTACTTTCATGAGACAATTGACACAAACAGTTTTAATAAGCCTGCATTTATTTAAAATGCCTCCGCCAATATAAAGCTTCTGCGATTGCACAGAAAGAAAAAAAACTCCTCCCAACCAAATTTTACTCTCAGTTAAGCTTATGCAAACCCAATTACTTCAATGGGTTTAAACTAGCATGAGCAGAAGTGTACTCTCCCTCATGGTCTACGCTGCAATATCGGAAAGCATCTAACAGTACAGATCATTCAGTAAATAAGCTAACCATTTAGATTGCGAAAAACCTTTACAGACCTCACCCCTGATGAGCATTGTTTAAAGAAATGTATGTCCAACTAGTGGATTGCTACACAGAAAGACATGGGCAGGGCAGGAATGATGCAAAAGCTCAGAACTTCAGCAGGGCATGTGGGGCAGGGTTGGCTTCAAGACAAGCAGGACATGGCAAGAATTATGTAGGAACTTAAACACAAAGACAAACTACTTGAAAGTGATACAACAGAAGTGGGGGAGTCTGTGAAAGAACTCACGAGTGGGGCTCTAGAAAAGAGAGAGAGACATGCCAACCTGACAGAAGTGTTGCATCACAAAACCAGGGGATTCGGCCCCCAGAAGATAGCTTCAGTTGGCTTGCAGTAGAGGGGGCATGTCTGAAGTGGCAGTAGTTAACGTTGCTCATCTTCAGGAGCTGAAACAAATGAGTGCACAAGGGTTGCATCTACACGAGCAAGTTCTTTTGGAAAAAAGGGGCCTTTTTTGACAGAATCCACAGACTTGTCTACACATAAATTTGCTCTTTTCATCTGAAATTGAAACACAGCACTTTTTCCAGCATCCCTCTGTGTTGATGCTCTCTATCGAAAAAGCGGATCAATTTTTTTATCTGCTTTTTTTGTGTGTGGACGTGCTCTTTCGAAAGAAGTTTTTTTGGAAGAGATCTTCCAGAAGCACTTCTTTCGAAGATCATTGTAGTGTAGATGTAACCAATAGGAAGTGAAACAAGTCAGAGCAGCTGTAAATCTTTTCTGAACTTGCGTCCTGTGCTGCTGTAATCCCCGGACAGCTCAAAAACTGCAGGGGAGCACTGTGACTTTCTCTCTTGCCACTGCCATTCTCTACTCTACCAGGGTCTAATGCTGAATATAGCTCGGAGGGTTCCAGACCTAATTTTTTTTTTTATTTTTCCTTGCCAACGACACATCCTTGGCACAGAAAAAAAAGCAGCTTGTTAAATTGTGCTGAGAAAAGTACTATTTTGCATGTCTCCACATTCATTTGGAAATAATCTGTTTATGCAGTGATAAAGCAGTAAAGATATTCATGTTTAAGTGTAAAACAATGAGAGACGGGAATTTATCTTCACTGGAAATGAGTGTATGTTCCACTTTTCTGAACAACCCATTAGCCAACTATACCTAAACCAAGTCTTTATAATGTTATGTTTCTCATTTCATGAATTTTTATAGCTAATGTGTTTTCAGCCAAGAATAATGTGGTGATTAGAAAAAGAGTCCAACGAGAATGTGACAATGTAATAAATATAGGCATTAATGAATTTCTCTCTAACTAAAAAACAATTATTGATCACCAAATTTTTCAAAGCTTTAGATCAATTGTTATGTCATTTACTACAAGTTTCTAAAATGAATTAATGACAAGTTACAGATAAAAGGCTTTGAAAGTAACAAGTTATTGATTTTTGCAAACTTTCTGTGCAATTTAAGGATTTGATAGTACCTAGTTTAATTAGACTAATGCTTTTTCTTTTTAAATACATTTAAATGACTTGAAGATTCCCTTTCATAATAGAGTCTGGATTCTTCATAGTTCTCAGAAAAAAAAGGCAGGTAGGTAGGATAATTTGTACATAGACTCACCTGCTCAGATACCAAATTATTATTTGGGCTGTTCTAAGTGCCTCTTATTTATCAGCATGAGAAAAAACATTCAGGATTTTACTTATTAATGTAGGCACCCCCTGAAATAATAAAACAGTTGGGTTTTGTTTATTACCTTATTCTTTCATGTTCCAGCAGTTACTTCAACTACTACTAAGTTTTGTGCAAAACAAATATGTTATTTCTAAAGTTAAAATGTTCTAACCAATGGCTGTGCAGATTGTCAATGCACGTGGTTTGGTGCTATTACTGTATTAACTGAAGAAGTTACAGAGCTGGACTCCACACTTGCACAGGGAATTAAAAAAAGAATACTTCCTGATGGAGGGCAGTGAGTGTTTTGCATCTAAATTAAACAAACTATAGAAACCATCTGTTTTACACACTTAAATGATTAATTTTTGGTAGACGTTGTAAAAATGGGCTCCTTTTTGGCAAACATTTGTTTGTAAGACACTAACTGGCAATCCAGCATTCTTCATAGCAGGGTTATAACTACATTTTCCAGTTATCCATCTGGGCCTTTTTCAATTCAGTGGTTTAATTAAAACTCAATGGTATTATCAATCTGTTGCATTTTTCATTTTGATGGTTATTACATTTAGAGTACCACAGGAGTACAAATTAAAGTAGGATGATGAATCTCACCTTAAAATTTCATTTCTGATTCTTTAGTAACTTACATTGTTGTAATATTTTCTCTCTCACTCATGTTTATAAAACAGTTTTCATGATCTATTTCTTTATGATTACAATAAAAGAAAACAGAAAAAATACACTCCTGGAATAGATTTTCATATCTCAAGAGACTTCCTTTGTCATTTATTCCATCAATCTGGTCAATGGATGAGAGCCAGAATTTAAGTTGTATTCAAGATTTAGGATAAAGCTGATGATGGCATTGGCTTTTTCTTCTTAAGTTTAAAGTTTTCAGCAATAAAGTACACACCTAAGAGGCAGACACATAAGAAGAAAATACTAATAGACTCCTTGGAGAAGATTATTGTAAATTTCAATTAATGTCTCTAGTTACACAGTGGTAAAACGTAGGGCAATTAAGTGAAGCATGACTGTACATGTTTCACTAATCTACACAAGGGGTGGCCAAGTCACAAGCCACATTGAGCTCTTTTACAGTTAAAGTGTGGCTCACAGAGCTACTCAAACCTCTCCTTTCCCATTCTCCACCTACCAGATTGTGGGTCAAGAGCTTCTACCCCGTGGCGGAGTGCTGAGGCTAAGAGCTTCTAATGACAGCTCAGAATGGTGGAGAGTACAATTTAAAGGTTCAGCCCCACCCCAGAGCCTAAGTCATGCCACCCAGACATCCCCTTAACTTCAGTGGTAGGACCCTGCAGCTCTCCTGGGAGCTGTAGGCAGAGGCTGCCGCTTTAGCACCCAAGGGAGAGGCAACAGGAAAAACTGCCTCTGTAGTTTGTGACTGTTTGCTGCTGCCTAGCTCTGGGCTTAGTGGCTCCCACAGCTGCAATGCAGGCAGGAAGCCCTGCAGTGCCATGTGATCCAGTGAGGCCAACAAACACTGGCAAAAATCTAGGATGGGTGAAACACAGAGTCATGGGCCCCCCACTCACACCTGTCACTTCTGCCCATCAACGATGAGGGTCTCAGGGCTTCAGCCCCACCAGGCCTATTTGACAAGGCTCAGAACTTCAGCAGGAGGGAGGCTTCAGCCCTGAGTTCTCAGAGGCATCTCCCACAGGGCTGAGGCTCCAGAAAAGATTGAAGACCCAAGCCCTGGCAGGCAGCTCTTGGAACTTTTGAAGACTGTTATATGCAGCTAAGAGGGTGAGTAAATTTGGCCACTTCGGTTTATGGTCTAATCCCATGGTGTTCAGTATACTTCCTGGTCACCACATGTGGCGAACTGGATACCACCTTGCAGCAGAATGCAGCCCCTTAGAGCCACACACATGGAGCACCCTCTGCCAGCTCTGCGCATGTACCCCACCACTTGGTGGGAAAAGCATGTGGCAGCAGTGGCTCCTGCCGGGGCTCCAGCAGTTATGGCTTCAGCTGTGGGATGGGGTGGCTTCAGCCATGGCACGGCTCCAGTGACTGCCACGGCACCGGTGAGTCACTGGCAGTTTGCACAGCAGGGTGCTTGGCTTGGTGGGGGCAGGCACGGAGGATTGTTCTATTTCTTTTGGACACCATTGGTCTAATCTGTGCAGTGACACTGCTATGTTGGTGATCTAAGTTTGAGTCACAAGCTCATTCCTGGCTTCCTGATCGAGCAATGAGAAATAGTCCTGATCCTGAGGAGTAAGAAAAGGAAGAAACGGAAGGCAAATGCACTCAGTGCATGCTCACTTTGGTTATATGCAGGGGTATAAAACAAAAAACAACTGGCCTTTGTAAGCTGGGTAACAAAGGACGAGCAGTTACACGCAACCTGTTTCCGATGCTTCTGGCACTAGCTTTACTTCCAAAATAGGACATATTAAGCATATTTGGGCACATGACCATTTTGATACTTAATTCTATTTTACTGAAAAAAAGCATTTATCTTTCTTTTTTGCAACAGTAATGAAATGTGCAACCTACAGGTGAATACAAAGTATTACTGAGCAAGAGGCAAGAAAGCACAAACATATTAAGTTCACTGATAATACCAATAGAAGATTTACCCAGCATTGCTCAGGTTCTTAACTTCAAATGTTCAGCTAAATGGAGGGAAAACATCTTTTCAGATTTGTGCTTTACATCTTTATAATAAACTCCAGAGTACTCATTTTCTAATTAAGAACTAATACTCTGATATCTTTATGGGTGCTTAACTGCACAGCATGTTGTAAAATGGTAGCCACCCAAAGAAGGAATCAAACAAATGCAATAATGATGATAAAAATATTACGTCATGTCATAAAATGAGAACCAAGGGACACGGGCTACATGAAAGAGAATAACCATTTTGGAAAGTACTAGTTTGGCTGGGGTGGGAGTTGGTTTCAATTTGGGTAATTTGCTTTGTGAGAAGTGGAGGGAAAGACAGAGATAAAAGGAAAGAGAATTAATAGGGTAGGACTCACATTTTGCTTATAACTTACAAGTTACAAGTTATGAGCAAAGAGTGAACTTTGTGCAGACAACAGGAAAACAAAAAAGTAAAAAGCTAGCGCTTCATATTCTCCCTTAGTAAGAAGGGAAACAAGAGATTCTGTTGTGCATGCAAATATTCTCCATTTTTATATTACAAAGAAAATACGTAACATATTTACGACTTGACAGGTTCTCAGAGTCTCTGGATAGGATTATCAGTTTGATAATAAAGTGGCTATACTAGGTCACCATATCAAAACAAGAAAGCAGTCATGTAGCACTTTAAAGACTAACAAAATAATTTATTAGGTGATGAGCTAATCTGCAGAATTGGGTCTGTCCCACGAAAGCTCATCACCTAATAAATTATATTGTTAGTCTTTAAAGTGCTACGTGACTGCTTTCTTGTTTTGATAGAATACAGACTATCTTGGCTACCTCCCTGTCACCACGCCACCTTATCACATTGACATTTTATTGTCCTGCACTATGGGGCCTCATATATAGCACTCAAAAATGAACTGTAAAGCATAACGTTATTTAGAGCATTCCAAAAAAATGTTTGGCTTACCAGATTTACTTTACCAACAGAAAATGACCAGAGGGTCAGCTACTTTTTAGAACTCCATGAATTTCTAGACTAATTCAAGAAAACAGAGACTCTCAGAAGCAAGAAATGGAAAAGGCCTATTAGGTCATCTATTCAGAAAGCGCCAAGTTATTCCTTATAGCACATGATTTCCCAAACTGGGGGGTGTGCCCCCCTGGGGGGTGATGAAGATATTCCAAGGAGGGCGAGAGGCAACCCAGACCCACTCCCCATCATTTCCCCCACCTGAAGAAAGATCTGGCCTTTGCCTCTGGCTCTCAGCCCCTGCCATTTTACGTGCGTGACCCGGTGCAGCCACTGTAAAAAGCAGGCAGATGGCAAAGACACACGTGGAGCTGGCTGCCTTCTGCAAATGAGAGTGAGTGTGGGTTGGGGGGGGGGAGGAGGAGGGGCTGGCAGGGCCTGGCTTTGTGGGAGGAAGGGAAGGGGCTCGGCTGGATGGCTCACACAACTTGTAGGTCTCAGGCAACCAGACAGCTTGCAGGATGCATGGGACTCAGGCGACTGACCCCAGTGGATCAAGGACTGGGTGGCTCGGGATGGTGGGTGGCTGGCTGGCCCCAGCAGCATGAGGCCCTGGAGGGTTGGGATGGCAGGTGGGTGGCTGGCCCTGGCAGCTTGGGCTTGGGTGGGCAGCTCGGACGGCTGGCCTGCTGCTGGGGTGGGTGGCTGGTGGGCGGGTGGCTGGTCCCAGCAGCGCAGGGTTTGGGCAGCCAGTGGGCAGGTGGACAGCTGGCCCTGGTGGTTGGCAGGTGAGCAGGTAGCTGGCACCAGTGGCATGGGGCTCGGGCAGGCAGCTCCAGCAGCACAAGTCTCAGGCGGGCAGGCAGCTGCTGTGGGCAGCTCTGGAGGCTGGCTTAGGGCTCAGGGAGCTGGCCGGCTGGGGCTGCACAAGGCAACCACAAGGGGCCAAGAAATATTATCTGTGAGCATTTTTAATTTTAAATAACACTTTTATATCAAGCTCTTGTGTTTATTTCAAATTACAAATTGAATTTTTTGTTAAAGGAGGGTTGGATGATGTCAAAAAAGCAGGGGGAGGCATTGAGGGTTTCTCAAAAATCAAAAGGGGAGCGTGATGCAAAAAGTTTTGGAACCACCATTATAGCATGTTATACTTCTAGTGCTTTGTCCAGTATCATTCTAGTTTGAAAGGTCTCAAGCATCCCTGAGGCATTTTCCTTTAAGAAATAATTCCAGAGTCCAATAGACTCAGCAATCAATCATCCTTTAACACTGCCTCTAGTAGTGTGGTTGGCTTTGAAGGTGGAAGGGCATTTGGAGCAGCACCACTTCAGAAAGACGGATTTGGGTTAATTAGCTTTCCTTAAATGGTGCTGCCCCAAATCTGTTGTTTCTTGCTTGGTTTGCAACCTCAGCTAAACACAAGGTCAAAAAACCCTCCTGGCCACACAAAACATGCTAAAAGCCTCAGGCTTTTTGGAACAAACACACTTCAAACATTCCCTAGGAAACAACAAAACAAGATTATCTCCAGCTGATATTAACACAAGTCCAGAGAAACTTTACCAACAGATCTGCTTACCATTTAATAACAAAAGTAACTAGTCAATATTATTTGCTTTCAAAGGCAGGAGAAGAGAGAGGGTCAGATATTCTATGTTATTCAAGAGATGAGAGTTGAGCCAGGTTAGATGGCAGGCTTCAAATGAATTAAACAGATCAGCATGGCATGTAGGAAGGAATATTTTCATAGTACTTGTGCTGTCCTAAACAGAAAGGCACACCCAGCCCACCTTCTTTTTCCTCCTCCCCTCTCTGAAATTTTCCAGATACTTGGCTGATGAAAAGTCACAATGAAAGCTCCATCCTATTCTTCCATCAGTTTTTAAGGGTTTGTGGAAACTCCATAAGTGTTAACTGAAGCCATACCCCCTATCTACAGCCACAGTTTACACAACCCATCACCTAAGCTATTTTTATTCTTATATGTGTCAAGTAATTTCCTGGCCTGACATCCAATAAACCACTACCAAGAAGTATTTTATTGGATTTAAAGGATGCTTTCAAGCCATCAGCATGCATTTTGGAGTGAGCTCATAAAAATATGACCTGCAATGTTGTCTCTCTCTTTCCTGTAGGACAGATGCAAATCTCCTTTATGTCAGTGAAGACTTTCATTGGGGCTCTGAAACAATCAGTGCTCCTTAGAAATGCAGGTAAATACCCTATCCTACCTGGTCAGATGACAGCTCACCACCTACAGCAAGTTTGATGTGTAGTACAAAAAAGGAGAGCAGGAAAAGGCTCCTGGTAATAATATACCGAGTAGAGAAGCACAGTACCCTGTTAGCTTGTTGCCTGTCCAGTCCTTTTACTGTCAGTAAATGGTTCTTTTGGGTACGTGATAATTCGTACAGATCTAGAAAAGAATTTAATTTCTAGAGAACAATTGAGTAATGCACAAAATTGTATTCCAATAGCTAGGTAAGCACCAGATTCAATGTGTCAATAGTTTGAACAGCATATAGTCATGCTATCTTATCATCTAAACAGCTAGATAAACAATTTTTCTTAAGATTGTTCCATACAAAAATTATGATAAGCGTAAGACAACAAGAGGGTTTATCAACAGTATTGCATTTAAGCCAGCATTACTGTAAGACCCTGGGGAAAGTACTACATAATTAATTTTTTTCAAAGATTGTCCATGGAAGCAAAATCTTCCATTAGTAAATATCTTCTAAGAAACAAAACAAAAGTAAGTCACACATTTGAGCCTTGGTTTTGTTTCCCAAATTCATTCATATTAGACAGTTTAGAGTAAATAACACAGAAAATAATGAAATGGAAATAAAAAAGTTTAACTGGCTCTTGCACAGGGAGATGACCTGGATGACCTCTTGCATGGAAATTTTCAAAAGCATGATGGGTGTTGCCACAAGACTCATTCACTTAATAAAAATTAGAGACCTAATTAGAGATCCTCCACCAACTCCAACTACTAAGATTCCATGTTTCTTAACAGTTGCATTAAGCACCTATTCAAAACAAAATAACACCTTGAAAGTATTAGAAATCTGGTCATGATTACTTGCATATAATTCTTAAAAACCTAAAGAAACTGAATGCATAAAAGCTTTATTCCAATTTGCTGGATTGTTTTCAATTGTTATTTAAAGCTCAGTCTTCAACATTACTTTATCAGAGTTCTTATTTATTAGAGCTAACTAGTTTGTTGTGATATTGATTTGTTATTAGGTGTCATGATTTAATAATGCATTAAGGTTTTTTTCCCCCAGTGTTTATCAGGAGAACTTCAGGTATTCACACCAAAGAGAATGAAAGCAAGAGCACATTGATATTTGGATAGGCCCTTAGGCAAGAGTCAGAAGTGGCCTGTTTTTCTGTAACCAACTGGTTTTGGTTTGAGTGATTTATTTCACACTAAAAGAAACAGTGACACATAAAAGAATGAAAATAAAGTCCGGTGTAAAAGAATATAGTCTCTCTGTCTCTCTCTCTCTCTCGCCCCCTTCTCCCTGCCCCAACAGGCTGCCTCATAAATTTTGTGTCACACTCCACAAAAATATGAAAAAGGAGCAATAGAAGCAAAATTAGTTATATATTGAACTACGCAAACATCAAGATGCAATTCTTTATTCAAATCCACCAAAACAACTGTGCACCAAACTCATGTAGCTCCCATCAGACATAGATATAATGGGGAAAATCAAGTAAAAATTTTCAAAAGCACGTAATAAATGTGTTAGTCTTTAAAATGCCACAAAACTCCTTGTTGTAAAAGCACCTAAGTGACTTGAGAAGCATAGGTCCCCATTGCCTTTAATTGGATTATCCAATTTTTCAATTAATTCTTAATTATGGGGTCATTCCTTCTCTTCCTGCAATCACCTGCTTTATTTTCTATGTGCTTGCCAACTTTTGCAATAAACAAGAGATAGGACCTACGACCTTTCACTACACAACCCTGATTAATTCATTAATCATCCTTCACAGGCACTGATAGAAACAGGGTCTTGAGGGGAAAAAAAAAGTATATGGTTGTGTGATTATTAAAGACTGAATCATAATGCTTGCATCAATAACATTGAAGTTGCATGGGCTATTTTAATTCTAGCATTTCCTACCTTTTGGTGCTTAACTTTGCAGCTCTAACTTTATTTTAATGGATTTTTGGGTGTGTTTCCCACATTTTTGAAAAAGCAAACACATTAAAATCCATCATTCAGGAACCAACATGACACTCACTAGAATGATCAACAGACTTGGAACCTTTAGACTTGCAGAACAGACTCCTGCCTGCCATTTAACTAACACAAATAACTGACAGAAACAGTAGGTTCTCATCCTCTCTGGACCAATCACTAGAGAGAAACAACACCTTTTTGGCAGTAGGTCTTAGATACTTCTGGATGGCATAAGAATGTCAAGACTCAGGAACCTGTGTTCAATCCCAAATTCTAGAAATGGTTATAAATCCTTCTACCCCTGTTCATCGTAAGCTGTCTCCAACCTCTCGCCTCTTCTGCCTGTGCTTTGCTCACTTCCCCAGCTCTTCTCTCCTTTCTCCAACTCCTCTGTTTCTCCCCATTCCCCAGCATCCCATCAGGCTACCACTCTTCTCTTCTCATCCCCTGTCTAGGCCAACCTTGGAGGTGCTGCAAACACAAGAGAATCTCCTTGCTCTCATTTCTGGAGACTAGAGTCACAGCAGCCCCTGGCTGCCAGACCATCGGTTGCAAGGAAAGTTCCCCACAGCCCTGGAGCATGCTGAGTTAAGCTGTGAGGATGACGTATTGGAGCTGGACAGGGATGGAGCATGCTCAGTGCAGATGAAATCTGTCAAGACTTTAACTTCCACACAGACTTCTACTAAGCATGTGCAAACTGCAATGTTCAGATTTCACCTACCCTGTTGCTCTGACAAAATAACATGACATGAACTGAAATTAAGCATGCCCAGTTTACAAACGCATACAAAGATACTTCAAATTCGGATAATTAATTCTAGTGAAAAGTTGATGAAATTTTCAGCTAAAAATCCACATTCAAATGAACACTAAAGATCTGTCAAGTCCAATAAACCACAGAAATGTCAAACTGGGGTGCCTGTCAGTTCAATTATACATTTTAGTAGGTGTTGGAAGAACCTCAGAACCATGCAATAGCTCATATGCAAACTACTGAGTACAATACCTGACACTAGCAGGATTTCAAAATACTGTAGCAAGACATACCCTTGTTTGGCTTTCCCCCTTCTTTTACTTTCAGTCTTTATTGATATTTTGCCTTGTTGGCACAAATTCAACTTTGGTTTAATTCCACTCCCTGCAAAAGAAACTGTGTTATGTTGATAATGAATTCAAATTAATTGCTCTCAGTAATGGCATCAGCATTTGCCTGTCATGAGGGCTCATTCTTCTGGCTGATGTGTGTCTGAAATCACTCAGTTTTGAACAGGACTGCACCCTCCTGGTCAGGTATGAGCCTGCTTTTCTTTTTATTCTTACAACAGGACGCTTGCAAGAGGAAAGTGCCACCCCCACCAATGATAGCTTGGCAGGTCTTGCTGACTTGGATTTCCAGCCAAGAGACGTACTTAGTCCCCGCTTCCCACAGGGGCTACAGTTTTTAGCTTGGTCATACTCCTGATATGGTGTTGTACCACCAAGGCTACCTCTCTGGAGGCACTGGTTTCTTTAACAGGTCAACAGAGCCCACAGCCATACCCTCCCCGGCGCCAGTCTTCAATGACACCAAAAGGGCCCCTCACAGTACCCTTGCCTGGTCTGGCTAAGTTCTGTGCTCAGGGGCCAGCTAGTTTAGCTGGTTAGAGCAAGGTGCTAATAGCATCAAGGTGGTGGGATGGAGCCACGTGCTGGTTACTTGCCAAGTCTTGGGCAGGTTCTGTGCTCAGCCTGCCACACACTGACCTGTCCATGGTCCTGCAGCTCTTCCTACCAGTCAGCCATCATGTCTTCAGCACCTTCTTTGAGCTCAGTCCTGCCTGGAGTGAACTGTCCATGGTTCTGATGCCTACAATCAACCAGGTGCCCAGTCATCCCTCCTCATGGAGCAACCGCACTACTCAGCCTCTGAGGTTTCTTTTCCTTCTCGCCCTGCTAGTCACTCCAGCAGCCATTCTAGATTGAACAGAGGATTCCTCTGCTCCTTCTGAGCCAGGGTGATTCAGGACCACAAGGTATCCAGCAAGGGAAAGAAGTCCGTCCAATACACATGCACATGCACTTCCTGAGCAAAAGTGGTTCACCCTCCCAGCAGACAGCTCCATTGCTACTGAAGAGCAGAGATCACTATCCCACACAGAAGAGCTACAAGTCCAAGTAACATCCAGGTCAGAAACGTACAGTTGATTATTAATAATCATGTTTATTATGGTATTCCTAGGGCCCAACCAAGAATAGGGCCCCATTGTCCTAGACACATTACAAATGCAGAGTAGCATTCAGCTTTGAAGACTTTCCAATTAAAGAGACACCTCTGACAAGAAGGGTAGAGGAAGAACTAACAAGCACATTCAACAGTGTGAGGCCAAAAAGGGGCATGTAAGATCTCCCCCAGACACACACTTTTTATAAGGTGAGTTTGGAAGAGATAAGGAAAATGGAAAGAAAAGGCTAGGGAACAGAAGGGAGAGGACTAGGGGGTCAGGGCATAGGAACAAAGGGTAGAGTGGAAGGTCTGGAGGGAAGCTGAGCAGAAGAGAATGAAACAGAGGAAGTATTGGATCAAAACTGTCAAATGGCACAGGGCAGGGTGAGTCCAGTCAAAACTGTAGGAAGTTGTCAGTGTCCAGAGGTCATTGCTCTGACTGCTCTTGAAGCTAGTCCTACCAGCTGGAGTCTCTGACTGGTTTCTCTTGCAGTTTTTGCTCAAAGGCAAAGGGTGGGAGGGACAGAAGGCCTCCATTGGCATAGGTGCTGGAATTAGGAGTGCTATGGCAATAACAACCTACACACAATTTCTATCTTCAACAGACCCACTATAAAAGTTCTTCCAGCAGCACTTTCAATTGATCCCTTCCTCCCAGTACATCACTCCCTGCTTTGGCCGCTCCTGCTGCTGCTCCTACCATCTGAATCTGTATTTAATTTGGTGTGCATTGGGAAAAGCATAGCAGGCTGCTGCAAATGTCAGAGAACTGGAGCTCATTAGTGAAAAGAGAGAAAGGACATGGAAGCATCATACTTAACAGTGCATGTGCAAACCACTTTACAGGAATGTAGGCGTCTTAACAGAAAACAGATTCAGATGGGAGCTTGCAGACTCACAGCAATGGAGACCAATATGAATGGAGAGCAGTTCATTAGTAAGCACAGACATTGAAAGGCAGATGTATTTATGCACCATGGTCTTTATGCCTTTGTTAAATTTATATTGTATGTTCACCTTTCCAGTTCAGAAAACCATAGTACAGACAAAAAGGCAACCCCCTCCCCACATTTGGAATATAAAGAGATTTGCCTGTCATCTCAATTTCTCAATTTCTTTTTTCTTTGTGGTTAATTAACAAGATCAAAGCTGAATTCAAGTTAAACTGAACATGGGGAACTTTACTTAATCCCATGCACTGCTCTGCCCATGAAGCTGCATTGCTTCCAGCCCATCTCATCACACCTGTTTTGCTGGTGGTTCCATTAACACATCCCCTGCCCAGAGGCTACAGGCCTTCTCCTTGCACTGGACACTGGTCACCTCTTTCTAACGATTTTGATATTAAACATGCAAAACCAGTCTGTGATGTAAAGGCCCCTGCCAATTATCCCTTTGGCCAGAGGTTGCAAATGCACAGCCAAATTGGATTCTTGTCTTTACCACAGATTCAACGGGTTACAGATTCTCTCCCTCTGTAATCCAGTCTCGTCAACAGGTGTCTGTGGCAGTGATCTCTCCATCTTCCAATCACCTGTCCCAGTTTAGCAAACTCTCCCTGAGGAACTGGTCTCAGAGTGGCGCACTTTCTTGCTCTCTCTGCATTGTGTGAGGATCTCTCCATACTCTCTCTATGGCTATGTCTAGATTAGAGTGATCTGTGGACAGAGGTTTTTGCCAGAAGGAACCTGTCAACAGATCAGGGCCAAACAGCAAAGTGGATCACCCCTTCCATCCACTCTGTCAACAGAAAGTGGATGGACTGCCCAGCCACCTTCTCAACAGAACAGCCACCCGGAACCCCATCAGACAGGGTCACGTGGCTGGCAATCTCTTCTGGGAGCCCCAGTGCGAGGCACACTTAAAGCCCCTCCCCGGCCCCTATTGTCCATTTCCTGCCCATGCCAAGGTGTGACTACCTCCATGAGGGACAGCACAGCTGCTACAGCAGGGCTTCTACACTTGCTGAGGGACACAATGCTTTCCAGATAGCCATGGTGCCAGAGCAGCCACCAGGCTAGCACTGGCCCCATCCAGAAGTGCTTCAGCACCTGCTGCACCTCCTCACAGTCGTCCTCTGGGAGGGTGAGACAGACACCAACTTTGAGGAACTCACCACTGCTGCCACACAATCCCACCCACAACCTTCCCCTCCCCCAGGTGCACAGGCAGAGCTGGAGACACTGCACCAGTTCCATCTGGTGGGACTGGTTTGCCATGGGAAAGTTAGACGACCAGCAGTGGCTCCAGAACTTCTGCTTGCAGAAGGCCACCTTTCTGGAGCTCTGCACCTGGCTCACCTCCACCCTCTGGAGACAGGACATCCAGGTGAGGCCCACCATCCCTGTGGGGAAGCAGGTCGTAGCTGCCCTCTGAAAGCTCACCACTCTCAACAGCTACTGCTCTGTGGGAAACCGGTTTGGTGTGGGAAAGTCCACCATCAGGCCCTCCTCATGGAGGTAACGCACTCTTGGGCTGCAGTCCCTCTACAAGGGAGTGAGGGGTGTCCCACCCAAGGGGGACCCTTGGGAAGTGGGGTTGGAGGTATAAGGGGTGCAGTTGCACCCCG
Organism: Carettochelys insculpta; assembly: GCF_033958435.1. NCBI lineage: Eukaryota > Metazoa > Chordata > Testudines > Carettochelyidae > Carettochelys > Carettochelys insculpta. The sequence continues at coordinate 57,224,296 of NC_134144.1, forward strand.
GGGGACTGTACCATCCCACCCTCACACAGACTTACAGCCGGGAATGTGGGGGCAGCTTCACATGGAGGAATCCCAGAGACTTGAGGGGGGCAAGGGGACCCTCCCAGGATCCGGGAAGCCCCTCCATTAGTCCCTGATGTGTGTTCGGTCCCCTTCCTTTGCAAGTCATGATGGTCATCAACAGCATCCTGCTGCAGAGGGTCATCCACCTGGCAGACGTGGAAACAGTCGTGGCCAGATTCACCAACCTGGGATTCCCAAACTGCTTCGGGGCTATCAACAGGACCCAAATCCCAATCCATGCCATGCACCGCAGAGCGGCCAAGTATATCAACAGAAAGGGTACTTCTCCATAGTGCTGTAGGCCCTGGTCGACCACCATGGACAGTTCACAGACATATCAGGTGGTTGGGCCAGGCACACAATGCACAGGTGTTCCATAACTCCAGCCTGTGCCAGAGAATGGAGGTGGGCACATTCATCCTCTGCTGGGAGCTCGTGGTCAGGTACATGCACATGCCACTCTGCATCATGGGGGACACAACCTCTCATGCCCTAGCTGATAAAGCTTTACACCGGCTAGCTGGACCCCAACTGGAAACTACTGAATGACACTCCCAACTGGGCCCAGATACAGGTGGAGTGCACCTTTGGCCACCTCAAGGCACACTTTAGCTGCCTGCTCACCCTCCTGAATATGGGGAACCACAACGTGCCACACGTTGCAGCAGAGTGGTGTGCCCTGCACAGCATTGTGGAGGGGAGGTGGAAGCCTTCCTCCTGGGGTGGCAGTTGGATGCTGGCCTCAGGTACGAGCAACCAGGTGCTGCTCCAATCTGCCAGGCCCATCAGGATGGGCTGTGACTCTGCAAGGCCCTGAGAGAGAGCTTCCCCCAAATAACCCTCCCAGGGACCCCTCAAGCAGGGCCCTTGGGACCTCAGCACTACTCCATCCCCAACACGACCCCTCCCCATCACCCCTCAACCCTCCTCAACCCCTGACCAATAAACATGGATGAAGGAGTGGTACTTAAATAACAAGTTTCCTTAAACAAAAAATCAGTGCAGAACAGAAACACTGCAATAAAGAACAATTTACATCAAAGGCAAGTGCAAAAACAATGAACTACGTACAATGAGGTGGCTTCGGACAGGGTGGGGGGCCTCAGTCCATGGAGGGAGTGGGGGGGCAAGATCCTGAGGGGGAGCAGGACCCTGAGTGGCATCAGCCTCTGGCTTCCCCCTCCCCGCCCCCTGCAGGTTTGGGTCTCCGTGGGGCTGGTTTGGGATTGGGAGCAAGAGGAGGTATGGAGGTGGTAGGGCTGCAGCAGGGCCTGGCTCAGGGAAAAAGTGTGGACTGGGGAGCAGAGTGGATGGGCATGGCAGGGAGGGCAGGCATGGTCCTCAGCCACTGCCAGAACTCACTGAAGCCCTGCAGAATGGCTGGCAGGGGCAGAGCAGCAATGAGAGACTGAAGCATCATGTCCCACCAGATGCCGGTGGCGGTGTCAAAGCAGGATGAGAGTTGGTCCCACGCCTGCAACCACCTCTCCTAGTTATCTCACCCTCACTGCTCCAGGAACTCCATCACTCTCCAGGGGGCTGCATCGTGGTCCCTCTGGAGGTCCTTCTGCACTCAGTGACAGCCCCTCGTGCACAGGTGGAGCTGGCTCACCCTGGTGGCGTTGCAAGGCTGGCTCACTCCAGTGCTGGTCACTAGCCAGGATGTACGTGGGGGTGTTGCATTGCTTAGCCTTGGGGTTGAGGAGGGTCTCCTCCTTGCCCAACAGGTGCAGGAGAGCCTGAACCTTGGGCCCAGTGTAGGACAGAGCCTGCCTCCTGGTGCCCTGGGGTGGGTCCTGGGACCTTTCAATCTGCTCCCTGAAGGGCCCTGGGGGTCTCAGGGTGCCTGGCTCTCTGCCATCAGGTAATGCTGGCTTGAAAGAAGTAGCTGTGAGGGCATGGGGGACTGCAGTTTGTAGCTCTGCTCTCTTGCATGCTCTCCTTGCATGCTCTCAGCTTCCTGCCACAGGGTTTCCCAGGCTCTCTTGACAGAAACATTCTTCATTGGGAGCGGAATAAAACTGTTGACAAAAGAGCTGCATTTTGTCAATTTACTGTCAACAAAACACCTCGGTAATCTGTAACAGAGAGGTAGCTGTGTTAGTTTGTATCTTTGAGAACAACAAGAAGTCTTGTGGCACCTTATAGACTAACAGATATTTTGGAGCATAAACTTTCGTGAACAAAGACCTGCTTCATCAGATGCATGAGTGGGGGGCCTCCAACTCATGCATCTGGAAGTGGGTCTTTGCCTACGAAAGCTTATGCTCCAAAATATCTGTTAGTCTATAAGGTGCCACAGGACTTCTTGTTGTTCTAGGTAATCTGGACACTCTGCAAGTTTTGTTGACAAATGCCAGTTTTGTCAACAAAATCCTCTAGACATAGCCTATGTGTCCGCCACCTTTTAAGCACCTTCTATTCCTTCAGATCATTCGTTCCTCTGTTGGCACTGCACTGCTTAAGGCTCCTTAAATCCACTCCTTCTGGTGTCTCTCCAACAGCTGGACTGTCAGAGGAATGCCATTGCCAGGTCTGGTAGGACTTCGGTTGCTACTGTACTCTAGTGTCTGCTTTCTCTGATTGTTGGACATCTCTCAGCAATGTCTCCATTCTTCTTGTGACTACTGGTCTCCCCGTTCTTCACCCCAATGGTAGCAGGGCTTTGGTCCTTTGCCCAATTAATGCCTTCACAAATTATTTTGGCACCCTTATGGTGGGGTATTCCTGTGAACTGGAAAGGCTAACAAGGGCACTGAACAAGAAACAACCTAATGTAGCATCTGATTCCACTTTACTCTGGGGGTCTACCAGGAAGGAGGTTCTGATAATCAAGCTCCCATTTCCATGCAACTTCTTTGAATGCTTCTGACGCAAGTTCAGGCCTGTTGTCAGTGAATAGTGTTCAGTAGGTCATATCTTTCAAAGCATGCGTTCCATTTGCCAGCCACTGACTTGCTTCTTATATCAGGCAGGGAATTCACCTCCCAAAGATCTGAACAGTTGCATTCTACAGTAGAACCCTGATTTACAAGATTTCGGCTTACATGTTACTTGGATTTATGAGAGTTGAAATCAGCAAGTGGAGTCAGCCAGGGAGTGCAGCGCTCCACCTGCCGGCTCCAGCCCCTCAGCTCCACCAACTGTGAGAACCCAGGGAGCAGCCATGATCCCGCCCTAGTCTGTCCCTTGGTCCGCTCCCCCGCCATTCACGGGGACTGGGAAACTACTGCACGGGTCAGTTTCCTGCCTCCAGCAAGTGATGGGGAGCTGGGAACCAGGCAGCAGCCTGGCTCCCCTCCACTTGTACTGACAAGTGCTGCTGCACTGGTCAGTTTTCTGACTCCCAAAAGTGGTGGACAGCCAGAGGGAAACTGACCAACTCTGCTGTACCTGGCTCTGGGCTCCCTGCCACTCTTGGGAGCAGGGAGCTGGGGGCCACCAGGTGCAGCCAGGGTGGGGGACCCATTCCAACTTACATAAATTTTGACTTACACGTGGTTGCTCAGGAACACAACCTACATGTAAGTTGGGGGTTTACTGTATAATCAATTACAGCTTTCACATATTATTATTTCAATGCATTATTAAAGATCTACAACCTATCCTTAATCAGGATGCCACACTCCAGAAGGCCCTAGGTGACAGGCCTGTTCTCTCCTACAGACAACCTCCCAACCTTATGAGGATTCTCACCAACAGCCACAGTTTATACCGAAGGAACACCAGTCCTGGGACTTTTCCTTGCAACAAAGCCCACTGCCAGCTTTGTCCACATATCTATTCTGGGGATACCATCACTGGACCTAACCAGGTTAGTCACAGAATCACTCGCACATTCTCATGTTCCTCATCTAACATCATCTATGCCACCATGTGCCAACAATGCCCAGATGTTTTGTATATCGGACAGACTCTCTAAGACAAAGAGTTAATGGGCACAAAACAGACATAAAAACACTTCTGATCCACAAACCAGTCAGCTGACATTTTAATGGAGTGGGCCGTTCTGTTAATGACTTAACAGTTTGTATGTTACTGAAGAGGAATTTTCACACTACTTTGGAAAGAGATGCTGCTGAACTCTCTTTTATATTCAAATTTGACACATTAACATGTGGTTTGAACCGGGATGTGAATTTTCTGGGTCATTATAGGGGCTCTTTTGCAAACTTGGCTTAATGTAATTCTTGACTCCCATCACCCCTGCCTCCGGCCCCTCTACTCTCTGATTTGCTCACCTTGATCTTTTTTTTTTTCCTGATGTGTCAACCTTGATTACTATTTTTGGTTCTCTATGCTTTAAATATTGAGTCTGTTCTGGTCTGGCTATGGTCTGAAGAAGTGGGTCTGTCCCATGAAAACTCACCTAATAAAATATTTTGTTAGTCTTTAAAGTGCTACTTCACTGCTCTTTTGTTTTGATAGTATATAGACTAGCATGGCTTTCTCTCTGTTGCTTTCACGTAAGGTAACTAAGGTTGCTCCCACCTCTTCCCACAGTCTGGTAGGCAAAGCATGAGGTAACAGTCTCTTCTTGCTGGCAATTATCATGGAACAAGCAGGTGTCAGACTTTACCCTTCTATCAATGAATAGAGTTGAGTATTCATGCCCAGCGAATAAACACACTCTTGAGCCCATTTAAAGTAGCTTTTAATACCTATATGTGCAGCAAGTATCTTTTGCATGACACCTTTGTAGAATGAAATGGGAAGATCAGCTCTCTGCTCTGGAAATAGGATTCCATCCTGTATGCCCAACTTCTCTTCATTTTGAACATATGGCTCTGCTTCTACCCATACCAACTTTGTCTTCTGGCCACGCTCCTACCATCTCCCTCTGGGCTGATTGTAGTTAGATGTCCTTGCCTATAGATGTTTTGACTTTTATCTGTTTCGCTATTTAAACTGGGAGACTGAAATCAGTGGAGCATCGTAATATGTCCTGATTCTCTTTAACCAACTCAGTGAGGCGAGGTATGCATTCTCTGCTCAGGATGTCAGCCAACACCAGAAGTCATCCTGGAGAATTACGGCTTTCCACCTGATAGCACTATAGTTGCAGCAACAGGTGTACAATCTCTTCAGAACTCTAAGGATGGGGGCGAGGCGGGGCAGGTTGAGGCAGGGACTGTGGCCTGTCTGCACAACTCCAAGTCAGAAATTCTTCTTCTATTTAGCTGTACCTCTGTTCAGCCTGACAAGGTGCTAACAGAACCCTGCTAGCTGCTTGCATAACCGAACGGCTGCTCCTGCAAAAGAAAGCTCCATCCTGTCATTTCTCTGATGCATTATATTGGAGTATAAGTGGCTCGCCTGGTTGGTGGTACTTCACAACAGGGGCATAAATTAACATTTGTTCTGCATGTCAAATGCTTGCTGTTGGAAACCTGCCCAGACCCACTCAGCAACCTGCCTGGTGAATAAATATATGAGTTCCACTCCTGCAGTCAAGAGTGGACAGACTTTTGACAGTTTATCCATCTGCCCCCTACACCCACTCACTGTACATTAGGATTCTCTTGGGTGAAGAGATCAATAGGACATCCAAATCTCTGGTCTGTAGCAAAACTGCATAGGCTCCTTTGGCTCAGGCTCCTAAATGGCTGCAGTGGAAAGGGTAAATTAAGCACTAAAAGATTGAACTACTTCATATGATCAGCTTCTGTGGCCAGACTTATTCCACTCTCAAGCAATTATACAAAAATAAATAAAGCTGTTGGCGAACACCAGAAATGTGAGTCAAAGAGTAACCGCATAAACTGTCAAGATTCACAGAAGAGTACTCTGGACTTCGCCCTCTTTCTCGTTCACTTAAAAAGCTCTAAATTATAGATACCTCAAACATAGCACTAACATGATCACTAACAACTCTAACTTCTACGGTGCTGTCAGCTGACACCACATTAGATATTAAGGTATTTATTCCATTCTTCCAGAAAAAGAAGAGTTACAATATAGTATGTTGGTTTTTGATCTCTTCTTTTGTACCGAAAGAAGGACAGAATAGAACCTAATAACTATATTTGACACAGTGATATGAGAGACATTGAGTAGCTATTTAATTCTCCAACACTCCCTCTGCCACCATGTTGTCAGATTTTCAACTCAAATAAAATCAAATCTAAAAAAAATTACACAAGGACTCATATATTGAAGGGCTGCAAGCACACAACTAAGGGCAGAATTAAGGTTTAAAACTTAATTTATTTTAGGGGATTAAACTGCAATGTTGTCAACGTTATTTTTGTAAGTCCTATGGCATCTCGATTATTTTCTTAAGTCTCAGCTCCAGTATTCATATTCTTTTGTTTGCATCTCAGTTTTCATTTAGAACAAGTTCCTAGCCCTCCTGATTGTGGAAAAAACCCTGTAAACGTGATTGAACAACACTGTAAGGGTCTGATGCAAAAAGAGAAGCAAAAAAATTCATTTTTTTAGTGTAATGACTTGAGGGTCCTGGCTCAGGACTTTTGATTGCCTACATTGGGCAATGATGCAACTAGTAATAAAAGTAAATAAACCTTTATGGCAAGAATGTGTGAAGTTCCAGGATCTGATTCTTATTTCTCTTACTCTTCTACAGATCTAGAGCAACTTCACGGCCTTCAAAATGTACACCAATATTCTAAGCACAATTCGACCCTGCTAGCCCTCAAATCTGCACAATATTTAGCACAGTGATAGTACTAAGCACATTAACAATATGGTTTTCATTTAAATTACTAGCAGCCTAAACAAACAAGACAAAATATGCACCATACTGTCTAGAAACAAAAGTTGCTGAGCTCTTGCCCCAAAAAATATTATACAGAAATACACATTAAAGAGCTGTTCAGAGCACCTAATGCAGGATTTCTTTCTACAGTAAGTACAGTCTTGTTTTAGTTGGTAACAAATTCATCCTTGGTGTAACTCAAGTCAATGCTGTTCCACAAGGGATGCGTTTGGCCTATGACGTTGTTGCAGTTAGGCCTTTCCACTACAGTGAGGCAACAGCTTGAGGCATATTTGAGTTTTCTTGACTGTAATGATGTCAGCCAGCAAGACAATTTCCTTTGAAAATAAAGAGTCCTTAGGGATGAGAGAACAGAAGGAGTCCTAACCTTTATGCGTGGCTCTGGTAACAGATACTGCGCCTTAAATAATTTATGTGATGAGATCATATGGTAGCTTCAGCTGCAAGAACAAACCCTTTTGAAACAAGATCTGTCCCAATCTGTGTACTTTTCAAAGACTGGGAAAAGTGGACTGTCTAGTAGGCACCACATGGGCTTCAGGAACCTGGAACCTTTAAACAATGAACACATTTTCATTATGGTTATAAAAAGCCCTATATACTACTTCAACTTTATTCCAATTTTTCTAAAAAAACAAAGCAGTAAACTCCTCCAAATTGCTGACCAGCTTCTGTGGAGATGTACATAAGTTCTACAATTGCTGTATATGGTACAACATAAATATTTGATCAGCACAGGAATAATTTGCATTTAAAATAAGATGCAGAAAAATCCTTACAGACCAGTAACAGTGTATGATCCAAAATGGTTAACCTGAAGATTATTTCAGAAGCAGTGAGATGCAGCAGGTTCCAATCCTCCGGTTAGACTCCTAGTCACATGCTTAGTTAAGATGAAATAATCCAAACAAAATACAGTGATGAACAAATTGTGTGCTTATGTTCACTATTCAGTCACACCACTATTCAGTGCATCCCAACTTCTAGTATTCTTTTGTACGCTCTGTTTAGACTGTCATACTTTCAGACTAGGAAGATTCATTCATATCTATAAAGCACAGGTCATGTCATTGTTGCTATGCAAATAACATGCCTCCCAAAGGCACAACTCCATGACTCAAACAGAAGGGCACTTTGCAGAATGAAGACAATAATAATTTCAACCCCAAACACCCTGACACCCACAGAAAGGCTCTAGGATTTAAATCTGTGATTATGTCTTGTCCTTGTAGGCTACACAAACAGCAGTAGCATTTCAAGAAGACTGTGGGAAATAAATTTACTCTTGTCTGAAACTGTCAAGCTTTAGCTCTGAGAACATTTTTACTTGGTCATTCAAACTTTTCAAAAGAGATTATAATGAAAACAATGGCATCTATAATTGCGAGTACTATTATAGCAGTATTTTGCAATGTGTAATATTTAAAAAATACAGAAATTGACAGAGAAAGATGTGTGTTCACATGAGATCTGGGCTCCTCTGTCCACATAGGATGGTTTCTGTTTTCAAAGATGTGTGTGTGCACCTAGTCAACTCGAAAATTTGGTTTGCATTGTGTACTGCCATGCTCTGGATAGACAGATGTTGATTGGGAATACAACAGGACTTTTGGGAAGTGGATTCCTGTAGATTCCTCTGCCCACCACAGCTGCGACTCAGTGTCACTGCTGCAAAGTAAAATGAACTGGGATCTTGGCAGTTCACTGCTCAGAGATAAGTGAAAAGAAACCTCAGTATTCAGACACTTTTGCCCAGTTCCTTAATATCTGGATGGTCACCTCTGATGGAACATGCACATGGAAAAACATCTGTCTAGACTTTTTTCCTGAACACTTACAATTTCACCAAGGATTATGTTTGACTTACCGGACTTGATAACATATCAACATATTCAAAGCACCAGGGAGATTATCCCAATACAGTACATGTGCTTTCTGGTCATTGTTATAAGGTTTTCTACAGGTATTGAGAAGAAATTGAGCAAATAAGGACCAGAAAAGCTCTTTAACAGACTGGAGAAACTATGCCCTTAATGGTTAGCCACCGCCAGACACCAGACAGTGTTCAAAATTCTATCCTTTTCTCACATTCTGGGATGCAATCCAGATTTGCAAGGAGTTGTGTTGTTATCTGCTCCACAACCTCAGGTACCTTACAATGCTTTGCTGTTGCAAATCCCAACCAGGCATCTCACAAACCACATGCAGGTCACACCTTCAGTGTTTATGTATATCCACAGTCCTGCTCTAGGAACTCTGACCCTAGCAGTCTGTCAGCAAACACCAGCCAAACTTATGCTTCCAGCAGCCTTATTTGCTACTTGCAAGGTGACCCCAACACACCCAAACTTGAATTTCCAAAGCATATGTTCTGCAGTATCCAGCCTTCTCCTGGACAGTTCAGATACTACAAGCCCATTTCCCTGTAAGAGGTCAATATCCAACAGCCTGCTCCTTTAAATTGAGTTACCAAATAGCTCATTTTGAACACAACACTGGGTTAGTTTGGTTTAAAAATAAAGAACATATTTAACTATGAAGAGATAGATTTGAAATGAGTATAATATATTCAAGTCAGAAATGGTTAAAAAAATAAAGATAAACCATTCTAGTAGCTAGAGACTTGTTTCAAGGAAAGTCCTTACCATACATTCCCAGCAACAGGACTGACAAAACTCACAAGTCAGGATGTCTCAGTCCCCCAAAATCAAAAGGCTACTTCCTTTGTCTTTTCATGTGAAAAGAGGGGAGGGGGCCCTGGGGTGAGTCTGATCCTTACTCTTCTAGTCCACTCACCCTTTGAAATATGTTTTCCCAAGCGTCACTGTTAGATAAAGTTCTTTCTTGCTCTGAGGACAGAGACAGAATTTTGTGATGACAGAAGTCCCATGTTATTGCTAGCTAAAATAAAATCAATCTGTTCCTTTCCCCCTTCATTGCCAAAACATGAGCATTTGACAGTCAGTTGCCAATGAACTTTGGTAACACTCCACTAGAGGCATTGACTTGTCCTCTGTTTTTGAAAAACAGACTTGCCCCCTTCAGACTTATCTTGTAAACACAATTCAGCCATAATTTCAGCTTGTTTGCAAGATTTCTAATGTCACTATGCTTATTTCACCAACATATTGTTGATCTGTGACATTAATTTTCAAATGAAACTCAAAAGCATTTTATACAAAGATTATTACAATAGCGTATGAATACAGGATGCATTCTATCAGACCTCTCGCATATAAGTCACAGCCCAGATAAATTTGCACTGGAGCTTTTCATATACTATGGACAGCTGCAGCAGTGGCTGGTATAAATCAGGCTGCCATCAAACTTTTGACTAGATAAATGACCTATTGAACCTTTCACCATTCTGAGTTGGGGAAAGTGTGAGTCCTCTCTCTACTAGATAGGGGGAAATTTAACAATAAGTTCCCGGATTTTTTTTTGTTTTGTTTTATAGATGCCACCTACCCTGACAACACACCAGTTGAACAATATTTAATATGGGATAGGCCCCGGTACCTGAAGGACAGCTGCTACACACACGTCTGAAAGGGTTCGTTGTTACCATCTTAAAAGCAACGTCAAGATAAAAGTGTATTTCATTTCATACAACTTTAATATCAGTTTTCTGGCAGCATTCATGCTAGTAAAGCTGGATTGTTCAAATGTTTGCAGAAAGTAAACATAAAAGGTGTGCCTACGTGACAAATCTGAACAAATACTCACAGAGATGTTGCGTCCTTACCTACATTGCCATACCAGCATCACTGACACCTCTTCAGTTCCTGTTCCTCATACCCATCTCATACCTATGTCCCAGTTCAAACACTGCAGATCAGTAGCCTTTCAGCTCAGCAAAGCAGTACGCTTAGCAGACAGCTCTTATGGCTCTTCTGCACAGGTAATTCTGCTTCCAGCAGAAGCCTGGCATGCGGAGGAAGAGGAGGAAATGAAAAGAATATGTGCATGGATCCCAAAGAATTGGTAGGGAAAGTGGGCAGAGTGACTGCTGGGAAGATAAGGAGCCAACGGCTGCTAGGTTGCATGTAGGATTATGTTCATGCTTCCAAATGACCATATCAGTACTATCTGATTCATTTCTCAGAATACAGAAGGATAAAATGATCCATGACTGTTCCCTTTCTTTTCCATGTGAAAAGAAAAGAGTATGTCTAAACTTCCCTTCCTTCCTTAATGAAACTGTTATTAGCTTTTCATCCTTGTGAATCATTGCCTTGCAGCAACTTCTTTTAGCTGCAGGTTCTCACATTTGATTTGTATACATGCCTAAAGAACAGTTTATCAATAGTCTCCAGAGAGACACAAAGGATTTTTTAGGAACTTATGGAACAGTTACTTACAGCTTCCACCATTTTCGTTAAACAATGACACAAAACCAGAAACTTATTCATAAAGTCAACTAAGCATCATTATTTCCAACATCACTGTGTCACATTGGTTTGCTGTCCAAGTAAAGCCAGAGTAATTCATGTATCGAGGAAGTCAAATGAAAATTAATAAAACTAGCATCAGCAAACTGAATCCCCTAATTTCATCACTGGGCAAGTGTGTGTACATTACTGTGGATGCTGCTTACATATGAGGATATTTCCTGGGTTGACAGACTATATGTAATGAGAATTTAGTGCAGCATGTATGGGTGTCCACAAAGTTTGAGGATAGATGAATGGGTGCTGAAATACGTAGAGGGAATATCAGAACTATCATTTACCTGCTTTGTTTTTGCTGAATAATGTAACAATTCCCGGCAAAACAGTATTGATCACATCATACATAAAGCTTCTGTTTCACCTGGTAGAAGTAAATCAAATTTAGTGAGTAATTTCTTATGAAAAGTAAGTAATTCTGAGGTTGATGATGGCAGTACCTTAGAAGCAGTCTTTTTTTCTGTTTTCTGAAGTCTTGTTCATGAATTAGAAAATGAATGCAACCACTAACATAAGCAAACAAATAAATTACACATGCAAAAGTTAAAACATGTTTTTCTTAATGATTATTTACTTTGAGAATGTAGTTCCTTCCTCTCGCCTAAGCTTGGTCTGTGATTTTTAAACTACCCTACGTGATGAACGAGAACCTAGGTTTCTGATTAGCTGTATTAACAAAAAATAAAATTTGCAGTAATTTTCACAAATAGTTTACATTCTTGATCAAAATTTCAGTTTGGGCTAAACTTTCCCCACTAGCTCTATTCAGATATATTGCACTGGATACAATTTTGTTTGTGAACTGGTGAAATTAATAAATGAATAATTCAGAAGTCATCCTGTTTATCCACTTGGATACTGCACTTACTGACGCAACAAGAAGTCCTATGGCACTTTATGTCTATCTATCAAAATATCTATAACAGATATTTTGGAGCCTAAGCATTCGTGGGCATGCATGCATTTGACAGAGCGGGTCTTTGCCCCCAAAAGCTTATGTTCCAAAATATCTGTTAGTCTATAAGCTGCCACAGGACTTCTTGTTGTTTTTGAAGATACAGACTAACTTGGCTACTCCTCTGATACTTGCACTTACGTAGTTTCTATCTTGGCTATTTTTTTCCCCAGGCTCATATTACTATCTATACTTTATGTAGTAAATCGCACAACTTTAATAAAATGCTTACACCTATGTTTCTCTTGGACTAACACAGTTCATGAAGCACACTACAAAGCATAAGACAGAACAAAATACAGCAGCCTCAATCAGTTGATTAGACTATGGAATGAACTTTCAGTAGAATGAAATACAATGAAAGACTACTGTCTGAAGGGTTTCAAGAAAAGGAACCCTAAGCTGAATAGGAACAAATCCCAGATAAAGATGAATTAGATTTATTATGGAGGGTACCTTCAGTAATAAAGAAAAGTGGAGACAATGGTACATATGGAAAGGAGACCTTTGAGATTCATTGGCAAATTCATTCCTAGTTTACCACAATTATTTCCTTCCCTCAGACTGCTTCTTCAGAAAAATACAGAATGACGCTGGAATTATTGGTGAAAGAAAAGCAACAGTATTTGAATGTAAAAAGTTGTCGCTGAAGAACCAGTGTTGAAATATTTTGACATTAACGAAGTCTAAAATTTTATGTGATGCAAACTCCCAGAACCTGGGTATTGGGCATAACCAGATTATGATAAAAATGTTATTAGCTTCCAAAACAGTGACTAAAACATAACTGATTCCCAGATTAAAAAAATAATTGATCCTGGCTGGTTTTAATTTCAGGCAATTTCATTCATGTATATGGTCAGAAATTTGTCAAAGCAGAAATAAACCATTAACCAACTATGTTACAGAAACAACTGTGCATTGCAAATTTAGATGTCAGAAAACAAACAGGTTGTCCGGGTTGTCCTGGACAAATGACAGCACGAACGTGTGGGTGAACGTAAACTTTTTTTTCCTCTTTATGAAACCTTTTTTTTTTTTGTAAATAAATAAATATGTGAAACGGAAACCAAAAAGGAGGGACAAACGTTCAACAAAAGCAAGATGTGCACAAATAAAACAATATACAACAACAAAGCAAAGAAGTGTGCGCCATCAACAAAAAAGAAAAGCAGGGAGGAGAACGGGGAGAACTATTTACATGGGGGGGACGGGGCAAACGGGGGCACCAAAAACAAACATTCAAACTATATACAACAAGGGGGGGGGCCACGTCTCGGGCCCCTCGCCCCTAGAGCCCAGCACTGGGCATGCCCGGCCGGGAGCCCCGCCGTGCCTGCAGTCTGGTCCGCGGCTGGGTGGGAGCGGGCTGGACAGGAAGGTACCGGCGCCGGCGAGTCTCAGGGGGCTCCAGGGGTCCCTCGGCGCTGTGGCCCTCGCGGGTGGGTGGTGGGGTGACGGCGGACGGCCCGGCGACGGCTGGAGCAGCTGGTGGTGGGGCTGCAGGAGCGGGCAGGGCGGGCGATGGCTCGGCCGGCACGGCATGGGGGGCCAGGTAATCAACCAGCCGGTTGAATGTCTGCATATAGGCCCCCCATGCCTCCTGGCACCAGGCCAGCGCCCGCTCCTGCAGCTGGAGGTGCTGCTCCGACACCTCCAGCTGCCGGCGGAGGATGGCCAGCAGCTGGGGGTCCGTTGCCGCCGCTGGTAGTAGGCGCAGGGTCCGCGGTCTTGCCCTCCGCGGGGCCGGTCATTCCTCGGCCGAGGGGCTGCCCTGGAGCGAGGGTCCCGGAGGGCTCTCCGGGACAACCGAGGCCTCGCCGGCGCTCTCTTCCGGTCCTTCGGATGGTGCAGGTGCAGGACACAGGAGAGGAGGGGGGAAAGAAGAATGGAGACAGGCGTTAGTGTGGGCCCCGAGCCGTGGCCTTTGTCCCCCCCGCCCTGTGCTGCAGGTTCCCCATCCCCGTCCCCAGGAGATGCTGCTGTGATGGATGGGGTTCAGGGGTCCCCCTGCCCTGCACCCCGTCCCCTGGTGGGAGCGACTCTCACTTCACCCCGCAGGGTCTGAGTGCAGGAGAGCTTTCTTAGGCCACAGATGGCCAGTTTCTGGCAGGAGTGACAGCACCAGCTGTTGGAAGAGACAGTCCTTCCAACACGTCGTGGGGAGAAGACCCCAAGGGGGGCCCCTCTGGGATGCAGCTTTCCCCCTCCTCTGGCTGGCTGCCTACCAGCTCTCCCTTCCCCTAGCCTCTACCTGTGGCCCCCGCCCTCGCCCCCCAATTCCAAGCCAGCTCGGCTCCTCCCTCCTGTTTGCTCAGGGCAGAGGTGTCACCTGCCAGCTGTAGCGCCAGGATCCTCCTTTGGCCCTGGGAGCTCCTCGGCTCCTGTGGCTCATATGTAGCCTGAGTCTCCCTTTGGCACTCCCCCCACTCCATCACATTCTGCTGCTGCGGGGTGTCCCACCCCCTCCGCCCGGGGGCCCCTCGAGGTTCCGCTCCCCCCTGGCCCGGGGATGGGGCATGGCACTGTCATGCAGGGTGGAGGCGGGGCACAGGCTGATGGCTGCAGTGCTGTGAGGGCCATGGCCCTGGTGTCCTTGGGGCCATGGCCATGTGAGCGTGTGGGGGGCCCTGGACACATCTCTGTTACCCCCCGCCCCTCAAGCCCCGGGGTGTCCACCAGAGAGGGGTACCTACCTGTGGGTCCGCTCCCACGGTCCGGAGATCCCTGGGGGTCGGAGGCCATGCTGCTGCTCCGGGATGGCAAGAGCAGGATCTGCAGGCTGGATTCGGCAGAGGAGGAGCCCCCCTCCTCCTCCTCCTCCTCCTCCTCCTGCCGCGATGTCCCGGGGATGGCCTCCGGGGGGGGCCCCCGGGGTGCGGGGCTTGCCTCCGGGTCGGACTCCGGCTGCAGGGCCTGCTGGGGCTCATCAGCCGAGGTGTCAAGGGTGGCCGGAGGGGAGGAGGTGTGCCGGGAGCCCAGGATGTCCCTGAGCTCCCTGTAAAAGGGGCAAGTGACGGGGGCGGCCCCAGATCAGCTGGCCGCATCCCGGGCCCGGGCATAACCCTGCCGCAGCTCCTTCACCTTACTCCGGACATGGTCCGGAGTGCGGGCAGGGTGACCCCGGGTAGCCAGGCCGTCGGCCAGCCGAGCGAACGCATCCACGTTCCGCCTCTTGCTCCCCATTACCTGGAGCACCTCCTCCTCGCTCCAGAGCCCCAGCAGGTCCCACAGCTCGGCCTCCGTCCAGGACGGGCCCCGCTGCCGCTTCCCAGACTGGGTGGCCCTCTGGCTGTGCTGGCTGCCCTGGCTCCACTTGGGGGGGTCCCCTGGGGGCACTGGGGGGGCTCCTGGCTCGCCATCGCCGCTGTGTGGTGGGCTGAGGGCTCTGCAGGCTGCCCGCGTGTGCAGGCTGCAGCCTGCACATTGCCTCAGCTTCCTGCAGAGTCAGGGCGGGGGAGGGGACCTTTAAGGGGCCGCTCCACGCGGCCACCAGTGAGCTGAGGGGCTGGAGAGAGCGTCTCTCAACCCCCCAGCTGATGGCCGCCATGGAGGACCCGGCAATTTCGACATTGCGGGACGCAGATCGTCTACACTGTCCCTACTTCGACGTTGAACATCGAAGTAGGGCGCTATTCCTATCTCCTCATGGGGTTAGCGACTTCGACGTCTCGCCGCCTAACGTCGAAGTTAACTTCGAAATAGCGCCCGACACGTGTAGCCGCGACGGGCGCTATTTCGAAGTTAGTGCTGCTACTTCGAAGTAGCGTGCACGTCTAGACACAGCTAGTAAGTGCTCAGTCATGAGGGATAAATTCCACCCCCTGTGAAAGCCTGTAATGGGATTCTGAAAAATTTCCCCCCCAACACAGCCTCCTCTAATTGTCTTACTATGAGAAGAGATAACCTGGTCTCCACTTAGGTCCCTTCCACTTCCCACTGATCCAAAAAGAAAATTTTTCCATTGACTTTAATGTAGTTAAACCACACCCTTATCTTTCTGCCCAGTATTAGCTGTCCTACGGTGAGTACCTTCAATTGGTGAGAGAGACAAGTGTTCAAGTTTACACAGAGCTGCTCTTCAGGGCTCTAGCAGCCTGGGACCAACACAGACATAATACAGGTTGAACTTCTTTAGTGCAGCACACACTCACCCAGCAATATCTGTAATCCAGCATGATTTCAGTTTTCCAGTCTGGTATGATTTTAGATATCTGAATAAGCATTTATGGGTGTGGCCAGGTTTCCTGTAGTCCCATAAAGTTTGTTTACAGCTACTCGTCCTGGCTCTTAGTGTTCTGGATTATTACTTAGCTCTGATTTACCCCTAAATGTCTTCTACAAGCCTTGTAAG
This sequence comes from Carettochelys insculpta, assembly GCF_033958435.1. Lineage (NCBI taxonomy): Eukaryota > Metazoa > Chordata > Testudines > Carettochelyidae > Carettochelys > Carettochelys insculpta. The sequence goes on from NC_134144.1 coordinate 57,240,855, forward strand.
CAGTGGAAGTGTTGATAATGCTGCTAGACAATAACTGACCTCCAGTTGTCTGGCAAATTCTCTTGTTCAGCACTAGTCAGGTTCTGAAGATTCTGGAGAGGTTTACTTCTACCACTCAGTTTATACAGAGCAGTAATTTTAATATTGTTTAATAATAACTTCAAGGAAAATAAAATATCTAGGACTCTTTAACGAGTCAGCCAGTGACAAGGACAAAGAGAAGTTACTCACCGTAGTAATGATGGTTCTTCGAGATGTCTCCCCATGGGCGCTCCACAATAGGTGTCGGGCTCGCCGGGTGCCGCAGATCAGAATTCTTCCAGCAGTTTCTCCTGGATCGCGCATGCGCCAGCGCGCACCGCTCCCTTGCGTGTCCCTGGCCACGTGCGCGATCCGGTCCCCGCCAGTTCCTTGACCAACCGCCTCAGATGCTCCTGAAAGACACTAGACAGAGATCCGAAGCAGGGAGGATGGGCGGGTGGTGGAGCACCCACGGGGACACATCTCGAAGAACCATCGTTACTACGGTGAGTAACTTCTCTTTCTTCATTGAGTGTCCCCGTGGGTGCTCCACAATAGGTGACTACCCAGCAGTAACCCAAGAAAGGAGGAGGGTAATTGGTTTATGTGCAGCTTGCCCCTGAAAGGACTGCTGTCGAGAGGCGGGTATCCTCTTGGAATACCCAATGTAGGGCATAATGCTTGGCGAAGGTGTCGTAGGATGACCAGGTCGCCGCTCTACAGATGTCCTTCAACGCAATGCCCTTAAAGAAGGCTGTTGACACTGCCACCGCTCTGGGGGAGTGAGCCCTGGGCGGGGCCAGCAAAGGAGTCTTTCGAAGCTCGTAGCACATTTTTATACAGGACACAATGTGCTTTGAGATTCTCTGTGAAGAGAGACCTTCTCCTTTTGACCTGGGAGCGAGAGAGACTAGAAGCCTGTCCGTTTTCCGGAAGGACTTAGTTCTGTCTATGTAGAAGGCCAACGCCCTCCTCACGTCCAGGAGGTGCAGACGTGCCTCCTTGCTGGAGCTGTGAGGCTTCAGGTAAAACGAGGGTAAAACTATTGGTTCGTTAATATGGAATTCTGAAGAAACTTTTGGAACAAAGGCTGGGTGCAGACGTAAGGTTACTGCCTCTTTGAGAATACTGTGCAGGGCGGTGTTGCCATAACTGCTGCAAGCTCACTCACCCTGCGAGCTGACATAATTGCAAGGAGGAAGGTTGTTTTTATCGTAAGGAGACGTAGGGGAACCGTGGCTAATGGTTCAAAAGGTGGACCCGTGCACGTGCTGAGCACCAGGTCCAGGTTCCATGATGGCGGAAGCAGTTTCCGAGGGGGTACAGGTTTACCAACCCCTTCAAGAACCTGGTAACTATAGGATGGGCAAATACCGTGGGCCCCTCCTCTGTATGCCGAAAGGCTGATATAGCGGTGAGGTGGACTTTTAGCGAGGATAAGGAAAGTCCGCCCCTCTTGAGGTCCAATAAGTATTCAAGTATTACTGGTATGGGAACGTCAATGGGAGGTAACTGCTTGGTGGAACACCAGGCTGTGAATCGAGTCCATTTCTGCTTATAAGTCTTCCTGGTGGAGGTCCTTCGGCTACTTTCCAGAACTTGTTGTACTCTCTCGGTGCATGTACCTTCTAAGGAGCTGAGCCATGGATTAGCCATGCTTGTAGGTGCAGGCCCTGAGGGTTCGGGTGCACTATGGACCCCAGGGCCTGCATGAGTAGGTCCGGGGCCACCGGTAGGGGGAGCAGTGGGCGGTCCGACATGTGCAGAAGCAAGGGAAACCATTGCTGCCGATCCCACGTTGGGACTACTAGGATCATGCGAGCTCTCTCCCTTCTGGCTTTCTACAAGACCTTGTGGATAAGCACTGTGTGGGGGAACGCGTAAACTAGGGGGCCCTTCCATGGAATCATTAATGCGTCCCCCAGGGACCCCCGCCCCACTCCTGCCCTGGAGCAGTACTGGGGACACTTCTTGTTGTGCTGGGTGGCAAACAGATCGATATGGGGAAACCCCCATGTATGAAAGATCGGTCGTAGCAGATCGGCGCGGATCCCCCATTCGTGCGTGCATGCGAAGCGCCTCCTCAGCTGATCTGCTTTCACGTTGTGAGCGCCCAGCAAGTACGAGGCTTTCAACGTAATGTTGTTGGCGATGCACCAGTTCCACAGTCGGACTGCTTCCGCACATAGGGCACGGGATCGGGCTCCTCCTTGTTGATTTATGTAAAACATAGTGGAGGTATTGTCTGTATTGATCCCGACTACTTTGCCACATATGTGGTCTCGGAAATGCTTGCAGGTGTTGAACACTGCTCTGAGCTCCAGTATGTTTATGTGCAGTGACTGTTCCGCAGGGGACCATAGCCCTTGCGTCACCTTGTCGCCGATGTGCGCTCCCCATCCTATGTGGGAGGTGTCGGTAGTAAGAAAAACAGAAATTTGTGGTTGGTGAAAGGGCACCCCTGCTAGCAAGTTCTTGGGGTTTACCCACCACACCAGGGATCTGCGCACCTGTGTCGTGGGCGACACTACCCTGTGAACAGTGTGGGATGCCGGTTTGTAGACGCTCGCCAGCCAATGCTGCAGGCTTCGCATGTGCAATCTGGCATTCTGTACCACAAATGCTGCTGCCGCCATATGGTCCAGCAGCTGTAAGCACGTTAAGACCGGCACCGTGGGGCTGCGTGCCCCTATGAACTCTATGTCTTGTGTGGGGTCGGTCTTTGACTTTGCGAGGTTGATGACTAGGCCCAGCGACGAAAACGTGTCTGCTGTGACGCATACCATGCGTAGGACCTCTGCCTTCGAGGCCCCTTTCAGTAGGCAGTCGTCCAGGTATGGAAATATGAATACCCCGTCTGTGCAGGTAGGCTGACACCACTGCCAAGGTTTTGGTAAAGACTCTGGGGGCCGAGGAGAGGCCGAACGGAAGAACCCTGTACTGGAAGTGTTCCTTGCCGACCAAGAAGCGGAGGAAGCGCCTGTGTGCCGGGTGGATCGTTATATGAAAGTAAGCATCTTGTAAGTCGAGGGCTGCAAACCAATCTCCATCGTCCAGTGCCGTGAGTATGGAGGCTACTGTAATCATCCGAAAACGTTGCTTGGCAAGTAGTGGTTGAGGCCCCGAAGATCTAAGATGGGCCTCCAGCCTCCTGTTTTCTTCTCTGTGAAGAAGTAGCATGAATAAAACCCTTTCCTCTGGAATTGTTCCGGCACTCTTTCCACCGCCCCATGAACATAAGCTGGTCCACCTTCTGTCTGAGCCTCGCCTTGTGGGCAGCGTCCCGGAGGTGGGGCCTGGAAGGAGGCTTCGTCGGTGGGAGCGACTGGAAGGGGATCGCGTAACCCGTGGCTATAATCTCCAGAACCCATTTGTCTGCGGTGATCTTTTGCCATTGGGAGTGAAACGGTCTGAGGCGATGATGGAACATGAGATGAGAGTGGCATTGCGCGATGGTAGTGATAGTGCAGCCCTCGACATGCCCGTCAAACTTGTTGCCTTTGGGCCTGTCCCGAGGGTGTACGGCTTTGTTGGGAACGTCGACTGGGAGTTCTGTACTGTTGCTGCTGTTGATGTCGCCCTTGGTCGTAGCCCCGTTGATACTGCGTACGCTGTGGTTGGTACGGGTAGCGTCTTTGCTGAGGGTAATATTTTTTCTTCCTATATGGAGGAGTATAAATACCCAGGGTTCTAAGTGTAGCTCTCGAGTCCTTACTAGAGTGGAGGACCGAGTCGGTTGAGTCTGCAAACAACTTTTGCGTGTCAAAGGGAAGATCCACGATCTTCGCCTGTAGATCCCTCGGGATGCCCAATGTCTGGAGCCAGGATTCTCTACGCATGACCACTGCTGTAGCCATTGAGTGTGCCGCCGTATCTGCCACATCCAGGGCAATCTGGACTCCTGTCCTCGAAGCTGCGTAGCCCTCTTGCACAATTGCCTTTAACACCGGCTTCTTATATTCCGGAAGTGAATCCATGAGAGAAGTAAGCCTGGAGTAATTATCGAAGTTATGGTTCGCTAGGTGTGCCGCATAATTTGCCATTCTCAATAGCAGGGTGGAAGAGGAATATACCTTCCTGCCAAACAGCTCTAGCTTCTTGGCATCTTTGTCCGATCCCCCCGATTTGTACTGAGAAGTCTTTGACCTCTGCTGGGATGATTCGACCACCAGTGAGTTCGGTTGTGGGTGACTGAAGAGGAACTCCATGCCCTTTGCCAGGACGAAGTACTTCTTATCCGCTCTTTTGTTCATAGGCGGAACAGAGGCCAGAGTCTGCTATATGATAGTGGCTGACTCCATAATGGCTTCATCCAGCGGGATAGCAATTTTGGATGAAGCCGGGGGTCTCAAATTTTTCACGAGTTTGTGATGTTTCCCCTGCACTTCTGCCGTTTGAATGCCTTGCGTGAAAGCCACCCTTTTAAACAGCTCCTGAAACTGTTTAAGGTCATCCGGGGGAGCGACATCCCCAGGGGCCATGGCCTCATCTGGAGAAGATGAGGAGGAACCACTAAGGTAAACCTCCCTCAAACTCTCAGGTTCCTGTGGCCAATGGTATACCTCCTCGCTGGAGGATTGCGAAGGAAAGTCTCGGGGTTCTAAAATTAACTCCCCTTGAGATAACTGAGTTTCCATCCCCGCCCGGGAGTGTCCACAGGGGTATTGGCTGGCCGGGGGGAACCTGCCTCTGGGCATAGGCCTGGGGTGTCTGTGTCCAGAATGATAGGAACGACCATGGCAGCACGGGCACGGGTCCGGGGACGGAGATCTGGACCACTCTCGGGGTGTGTACCCCCGATGTCTGGGAGAGCGAGACCTCCGCGATGACACAGATAGCGGTGACACTGGTTTGTGATAGTACTCCAGCAGATCCAATCCCAGAAAGGGTGAAAGTGGCCCAAGCCATGGTGACATTGGTTGGAGGAACGGAGAAGGAGGTTCTGGATAGGCCAGTGGAGACCCAGGCCTTCTGGGCGGTGTGTGTAGCACAGGGGGAGAGCTTGTTGTTAGCGGCAGAGCAGCCCTGTCCAGAGAAGGGCTGCGGTGCCGGGTTTTTGCTCTTGCCTTTCCCCTCCCCTGCGGGGCTGGCACCGCCCCCTTCCGTGCCAGGGATCTCGGCCCTGCTGTCGGCACTGCGCTCTGCCCGCTCAGCTGCGGTGCCGCGCGGATAACGTCCTCCGGTGCCTGCGGGCTCCGTGCCTGCTGGCCCTGCACTGTTGGTGCCGCGGGGGTTGGTGCCACCTGTGGCGGTGCCGCCAGTTCCTGCGCTGGCCTGGCCGCTGCTCTAGGCACTGCACGTGCCGGCTGTTTTGTAATGGGAGGCTCAACCTCTGCCACGTGCGCTGCCACAGTGCCGCTTGCCTGAGTATGCGGCTGGGGGCTGTGTGCTCCGCCCGTCCCACTCGCTGAGACCGCCGGCAGGGATCGAGCTGGGGAGAGCTTCCTCCATTTTTGCACCGAGGGGGTCAGAGAAGCTGCCTTCCTTTTGTGGAACCCAGAGGGCCCTTCTGATTGCCTCTCCGGCACATCTGGCTGGAGGGCCTTATCAAAGAAGAGTATTTTAAGACGCATTTCTCTGTCTTTCCTTGCCCTGGCTGTGAGCTTAGCACAGTGGGAACACTTCTGGGTAACGTGTGATTCCCCCAGGCATTGGATGCATTCACTATACCCATCAGAGGCCAGCATAGCTTCACGGCAGGACTCACACTTTTTAAAGCCTGAAGAAGCCATCTTGGTGAGTCTTTTACTGTTAATAGGGTACTTAGCACCTTATCCGTGCCTGTTTACCCGAATCGCGGACCCCGGCCTGTAGGGCAGCAGGCGACCTACTGGCCTTCACGTCCACTCTTCTTCTCCGCTCCTCTCCCTCTTTTTTTTTTTTTTTTTGAAAAAAAAAGAAACAACAATTTACACGTAGAAACACTGTCTAATCTGACTCTGGCCGTAGCCTGAGCGGATTCCGTCTGCAGCCGATGGCGGTTGAGAAGGAACTGGTGGGGACTGGATCGTGCAAGTGGCCGGGGACATGCAAGGGAGCGGCGCACGCTGGCGCATGCGCGATCCAGGAGAAACTGCTGGAAGAATTCTGATCTGCGGCACCGGGCGAGCCCAACACCTAGTGTGGAGCACCCACAGGGACACTCGATGAAGAAGAACATTTACATATTCTTTCCTCCTCTTATTTGCCTTATTTCTGTTGCTGTAGCATCCACAGCAGGTTTGTCACTTTCCATCCAGAGACAGAAACAGAGAGGTAGCCGTGTTAGTCTGTAAACACATACAGAGCCAGACAGGCCCTAGACAAAAGGGTCACAATCTGTGAAATGGGATTTTGATATGAGTGGACACTGTGTACATTTTAAATGCCTTGGGAAAAGAGCTAGTTCAGGTCCCTGGGGGTTTATAGTTTTAAGAGTTATGCATGGATACATTTTATACTGGATGTATTAGTGGATTAGACAGATTTTTTTTAGTATTTTCTCATTGCTTTATCAGATTGTTGGAGTTGATTTATTTCATTTTAAGCCAAAAATTGTCTGTAACTCTCCAGCTGACAGGGACTAGTGATCAACTTTGCTAATATTCAAATAGCATATGAAATTAATATTCAACCTATCAATCTAATTTCCTTGTAGACTACATTGAGTGAATTGTGAAGTACCACCTCAGATGCTTTAGCTTTTGAAATACAATTTGTGAATATACCTGAAATACACATACAAATTGAGTGAGAGAAAGAGAAACAATCTCTTTTACAAGGCACAAATTTATCCCAAAAAATAGCAAATGAAGGGGTACAATTAAGTTCAGCCCCTGACCTATAGGTTTATAAACCAATATGGTGGTATCCAGTATCAGCAACTTCTGCATCTGTTCGCTAGTTTGTTCTGCACACTATCAATGTACTGCAAATCTGATTTGGTGCCTTGTGAACCGTAATTAAGTCATTTTGAGAGCTTTGAAAGCTGGCTCATCTATTTCAAAACCCATCAAGGGCAAAAAAAGTCAGAGTCATGAAGGTGAAATAGTGATGGTAAAATTTTACTTTTTAAAAAAAAAGCTCTACTCTTTTGTATCGGTTGATGAGATTAATTTAGAGAGACCAGCAAAAAATAATCCAAATTCAAACATGTTTGTAACTATTAAGATTCTTTTTTTCCTGGGCTGTTGTACTAATATTTCAAGGATACTTTTTATTCTTTTCAGAGTGCTATTCCTTCAAGAAGTGCACACATTTCTTTGAAATCAAAGGCTTTTTTCAAACACTGTTTAAAAGCTAGCTATAATTGTAAGGGTGCTTAAATCCCTGAAATTCCTCCTGTACCCAGTTTATTCCAATGATGTAGCTCTTTTATCCTTAACTGTCATTCATCCACACAGTCTGCCTTTTTCAAAGATATTTTAGAAAAGGTCAGTCATCAAATTGCCATCAATAAATACCAAATGTGAAAGTGTTCAGTATTGGAGCCGCCCAACTTGAAATCCTATTACTATACTAAATAGCACCTTGAGATTTAAAAAACAAAATACAAAAAAACTAACTGAGATGGACCTTAACAAAAATATGTTACAGCAATATGTATCAAAAATTCCAGAGTAAGGCTAAGTTCTGCCATCTACTGCACCAAGACGTTGACTTAACTTGGAGATACAAATTCATGTGAAAACAAAAATTGGTTCTGAGCAGTGTGTTTTCTAAGACCATAAGGACACAAAATTTACTGTAATCATTTCCTCCATCTTCAATGACCCTCATTCTCCCCATTTCAATCAATCCAGACGGTCACAGCTCAGTAAGTTTCCTTTTTTCCATCTATACCTATATCCTCACCACCTATTTGTAGACTAAGAGGCATGAATTAATTCTTAGAGACTGTACGATCATAAGATAGCAATTGCCACTTTTAATTTTGATAAGGCATCATTTGAAGTTAGCCCGTATAACAGGTTTTATCTATATCCATCTATCTATGTATATTTAATACAGTCAGATAATTGCCAAAAATAAATTTGCTGTAATGCAAAAGAAAGTATTTTTGTTTGCCGTGGTTCATTTCTGGGAAAATTATAGACACAAACCAGGTTTTATAAACTATTTTTGGTCATATTTGGCCTGAATTTGGGTGTTTCCTGCAGCCCTTGTCTAACTGGCTGCTATCAACACAACATGTCTAAGCTGCTTGGAGAATTCACCCTCATCTCCACTGTTCCTTCCTGAAGATAGTGTATCATAGGATGCTGGCCTGTTCTAGCCCTTTCCACTGCTTTGTGGGGTGGGTGGCCTGTCATAATGACCACCATCAGATTTCTTGAGGTTTAACATTGGAAATAAGTACTAGAATATCTTTACATTACCCACATACTTTTGGCCTCAATCCCCTACAATTATTGCACACTCTGAAATTTACACAGAGTAATCCCGCAGAACTCAAACTTCTCAAGCACAGTATGTGTAAACTGATTACTCACAAATGTGTTGGCAAAAATCAGGGGTTTAGTTACATTATCTCAAATTTCAATCGAAGAAATTAAAATACAGTTATACTTACATATACCTAATGTCACTTGACATGTATACCCACCGAATCTGAATTTGACTGGAAATACTGTACTGTAGTGTTAATTCACCACTATATTGCAACAGATACTGTGTATAATTGACACATAAGCTGTGTCTACACGTGCACGCTACTTCGAAGTAGCGGCACCAACTTCGAAATAGCGCCCGTCGCGGCTACACGCGTCGGGCGCTACGTCGAAGTTAACTTCGACGTTAGGCGGCGAGACGTCGAAGTCGCTAACCTCATGAGGGGATCGGAATAGCACCCTACTTCGACGTTCAACGTCGAAGTAGGGACCGTGTAGACGATCTGCGTCCCGCAACGTCGAAATTGCTGGGTCCTCCATGGCGGCCATCAGCTGGGGGGTTGAGAGATGCTCTCTCTCCAACCCCTGCGGGGCTCTATGGTCACCGTGGGCAGCAGCCCTTAGCCCAGGGCTTCTGGCTGCTGCTGCGGCAGCTGGGGATCTATGCTGCAGGCACAGGGTCTGCAACCAGTTGTCGGCTCTGTGTATCTTGTGTTGTTTAGTGCAACTGTGTCTGGGAGGGGCCCTTTAAGGGAGCGGCTTGCTGTTGAGTCCGCCCTGTGACCCTGTCTGCAGCTGTGCCTGGCACCCTTATTTCGATGTGTGCTACTTTGGCGTGTAGACGTACCCTCGCAGCGCCTATTTCGATGTGGTGCCGCGCAACGTCGAAGTTGAACATCGACGTTGCCAGCCCTCGAGGACGTGTAGACGTTATTCATCGAAATAGCCTATTTCGATGTTGGCTTCACGTGTAGACGTAGCCATAGAGAAGTAAAGAAATTGTCCTGTAATTAATTTGGTATTTCAGCATGAGTTCATTACTCACAAACATAGATATTTAAAATGTGTTATGCTGGTCATCTTGAATGAGTACAAGTCACATCATATATTGTAAGGTACACTTAATATAAAACACCTATTTTAAAAAATCATTAAGTTGTTTTTAAAAATACTGTGCCTGTAATGTGATTTTGTATCATGAGCTAATGTACATGATCTAAGCAACAGAAAAATGTAATATCTTAATACCTACTAAAATTTCCCTAAAGTAGCTTTGCTATAATTAGAAGTATAGACCTACAGGGATTAGAAGAAAGTACTGTATCATTAAAAAGCATTCACAGAGTATATATCACTATACCTAACAGTTCAAAAGAGATCAGACCCTAAAAATGTGATATATTAGTTGGCAGAATTCAAGTGAGATATGAGTGGCTCTTGATATACACGAGTTATCATGTAGTTCTCTGTTTTATCAGTTCTAAACTACCACCAGGAATGCTTTACATTTTTTAATTTTATTTAAATTACTTATCTTAAATAACTCAAAAAATCTACAAAAGACTTAATGTAAAATGTGAGCAAAATATTCAAATACAAGGACATACATTACATGTTGAACTATGATTTAATATGCAATACTTTTCTACACGAAGCTGTTGGTCATAAATAATACATTTTGGGGAATCATTACAAATTTAATTTGAGTATAGTTCTTCAGCTGCTAGCCACTAATTTGTACTGTTTTATCACTTCATTATTACCAGAGTATGTAAACCCAAAATCGGAACATATTTATGGTCAAAAAATATGACATGGGCACCAGTTGCCTTTTTAAAGTCTCCAGTAGACTGAAATGGTGGTGTCCTAAACAGTATCATCATAAATAGCTTCTGAAAAGCAGTCATTGTAAAAGAAAACAGCTGAAAAAAATTCTGCAATGAATGGGCAGAACAAAATGTTTAATGTACTGACTAGATAAATTACATTGGTTTGCCAGTACTATTCTCGGGAACTGTCGGGTACCGAGTCCTGCAAGTCTTAGTGCTGCAAAGATGTCAGATCCTCGTCCCTGGCGTTCCAATTGGATTCTCTTTGAACATATGCCCTTTCAAGTGAAATTAATCAATCTCTTTATCACTCACACAGCATCTGGAGCCATAAACATTACCCAACTGCTGAGAAAGAAATGAAACCACTAATCGCACAGGGAGTAGGGCTTAGTGTTCTGAGCAAGAAAGTTTTTATTAAGTTCTAATTACAAAAGTGATTTTTCATGGCTAGCCTTCTAGAACACACCATGGAAAAGGAGGCTGGACTTACACAGTTGTCTACTGCATCCATCCCACAGCATATAGAACCAATATATTTAGAATGACAGTAATTAGGTTTTTATTGTGCTTTTCTAAATTTAATCCCATAACAAGACTAAATCACTGGAATAATGAAGTATGACACTTCCTTGATGCATTTCTATATAACCTTCACAGCTGTCTGTATGAAAGGATAGCCCACCCCCCACCCCAAATATACAGACAAAATTGACAGATGGGGGTTAAACATGTCATGAACATTGAGGACCAAACATTGCCTTAACATAAAAGTACACCACTCCCACGAATCTCCATGGGAACTCTATGCAGACCAAGGATAAAACATTTAGGCCTAAAAAATTAAGAAAATGTGGATACCAGTGATCTACTGGGATAGTTTAAAACATACAGTACAACTAAAATGATAAGATGTCATACATTATGCTTTCCTAATCCCACTTTCTCATTGCCATTTTCAGTCCCATCCTGCTCAAAGTGAAGCAATAGCAACACTTCCATAGATTTCACAGGGAATGAGATTGGGCCACAGATGTTTTAGAAACCTAGAAAAATTATAAAATCAGTGGAGAGATTTACTTAACAACTCTTGACCCCAGAAGCCATCAAAAGCCATGTTATATGAGTAAGAAAATATTCTTGCATAGGCTCCTCACATTAATTTTCTGTTCTAAACAGATACCAGTTTTATGAAAATGCCATTATCCCAATATATTGAATTAGTTCAGTTAAATTCTTGAGTGAAACCCTTGCTGAAGCTAACTTGAGATATAAATTATTACAAAAATACTATGAAGTTCTGAAGTACAGCAGAGTAATTAAGCCAAGCACTCCACTGAATGTGACCATCCATTTTTAATGTTGTGTTCTTACCTAGCAACAGAAATATTTTCAACAGCTGCATTCAATTAAAAAAAGGGAAAAAAAAGGAAAAACATCCCTGTTTTTCTTACCACTCATTAACCGCATCTACACTAGCTGGCTATTTCGAAATAGCGCCCGCGACATCTACACGTGCTGAGCACTATTTCGAAGTTGAAATTGACGTAAGGCAGCGAGACATCGAAGTCGCTATCCTCATCAGGAGATGGGAATAGCACCCTACTTCGACGTTGAACGTCGAAGTAGGGCACGTGTAGACGATCCACGTCCCACAACATCGAAATAGTGGGATCCTCCCTGGCGGCCATCAGCTGAGGGGTTGAGAGACGCTCTCTTCAGCCCCGGAGCTCTATGGTCGCCGCGTGCAGCAGCCCCTTAAAGCTCCCCGCCCCCTGAGTTCCTGTACAGGAAGCTGAGAGCGCATGCAGGCAGCAGCACAGCCACGTGCCCAGCCTGCACATCCTCACCAGCCCCAACCCAACACCCAGTACCCATGGCAGCCAGCCAGCCCCCCAAGTGCCCAAAGGTCCCCCCCAAGGGGACCCAGGGCTCCCAGCCTGCCAGCCAGTGGGGGAAGAGGCAGTGGGGCCCCTCCTGGACAGAGGCCGAGATCCAGGACCTCCTGGGGCTCTGGGGCAAGGAGGAGGTGCTCCAGGTAATGGGGAGCAAGAGGCGGAACACGGATGCATTCGCACGGCTGGCCAAGGGCCTGGCTGCCCAGAGTCACCTTGCCCGCACTCCTGACCATGTCACTTGCCCCTTTTACAGGGAGCTCAGGGAAATCCTGGGCCCCCGGTATACCTCCTCCTCCCACCGGCCACCGTTGACACCTCGGCCGATGAGCCCCAGCAGGCCCCAGAGACAGAGTCCGCCCTGGAGGCCAGCCCTGCACCCCAGGAGCCCCCCCCAGGAGCCCACCCCTGGGACACTGGAGGAGAAGGAGGAGGAGTCCTCCAGCAATAGGGGGCTCCAAATCGACCTCTCCTCCCGCAGCTCCAGCAGGGTGTCTGCCCGATGGGTGTCCCCCGACCATGGGAGCGGACTGTCAGGTATGTACCCCCCCGTGCACACCCCCAGGGTTAAGAGGCGGGGACAAGAGACATGATCAGGGCCCTCCACACACCCAGATGACCATGGCCCCGAGGACAGCAGTGGCATGTCCCTCAGAAGAGTCCATTAGCCCCTGCCCCCCAGCAGGACAGTGCCATGCCCCATCCCTGGGGATGGAGGGAGCAGAAACTAGGGTCCCCTGTGGTGGGGGGGGTTGGACACCCATCATCATCATCAGCATCTCTGGGGGACGGGGACAGGGATGGGGAACCAGCAGCAGAGGGGCTGCGGGGAACAAGGGCCACGGGTCAGGGCCCAGACTAATGGCTGTCTCCACTCTTCTTCCCCCCTCTGTTCCGCAGCTGCACCATCGGAGGGCCTGGAGAGCACCGGCACGCCGTCTGTGGTCCCAGAGAGCCCACCGGGGCCATCCCACTAGGCCAGCCCCTCGGCGGAGCACGGACCAGCCCCAGGACGAGCCCAACAGCAGCGGAGCCATCTGCGGGCGTCCACGGACCCCCCAGCTGCTCACCACCTTCCGGCATCAGCTGGAGGTGTCCGAGCAGCGCCTGCAGGTGGAGGAGCGGTGGCTCCATCTCCAGGAGCAAGCGCTGGCCTCGCACGAGGAGGCTTGGGGGGCCTTCATGTGCACCTTCCAGGACATCGCGCAGCACTTGGGCTCCCACCTGCCACTCTGCCCACCACTCCACCTGCCGTCCCTCCACCATCAGCTGCCCTGAGGCCTGCCGCCGAGGGGGACCATGGGCCTCCAGACACCGCCCGGCCCTATATGCCGGTTCTCCTGGCCCCCACCCAGCCTCGACAGGGCCTCCAGCCCAGATGTGGGTCGCACCCCTCAACACCAGGTGCAGGACAATAGGGGGTGCGTGGCCGAGGACATTGCCCCCCAAGGGCCCCCTCCTTTGGGCATATTCCCCCCATCCTTGGAAATAGTTTTTGTTCTACCCCTGTTTAGTACCTGCCCCCCATGTACATAGTTCCCCCCTTCTTCTTTTAATAATACACTTTGCACAGTTTTGTTTCAAAAAAAAATTCCATTTATTGCACAGAAGTGTGGGGGTATGCGTGCTCTCGGGTTCTCTGTGTTGTGGGCGTGGGGGCAGGGAGTGTTGTGGAGGAGGGGGGGTGCAGTGGGTGGCTCACCCGCAGCTGGCCCTGCCAGCGTTCACCCCGCAGCCTGCTCAAAATGGGCCCGCAGGGCCTCCCAGATCCAGATCCCCTCAGGGTCGACCTGGCGACTGGGGGCAGTGGGTGGCTGGACATCGGCCCTGCCAGCCTCCACAACCCAGCGCTGGAAGAAGGCCTCTCCCTTGCTCTCCACCAGGTTGTGGAGTGCGCTGCACATGCCCACAACCTGGGGGATGTTGGTGAGCCCTGCACCCAGGCGGGTGAGGAGACACCTCCAGCGCCCTTTGAGGCGGCCAAAAGTGCACTCGACCACCTGGCATGCATGGTTCAAGCGCGTGTTGAACCGCTCCTGACTGGCTGTGACATGGCCCATGTAGAGGTGCATGAGCCAGGGCCGGAGGGGGTACGCCGCATCTGCAATGAGGCAGAGGGGCATGGTGATGTCCCCCAACGGGATCTCCCGCTGGGGGATGTAGGTCCCCGCCTCCAGCCGGTGGCACAGGCCCGAATTTCTGAACACCCAGGCATCGTGGGTGCTGCACGGCCAGCCAACATAAATGTCCAAGAGGTGGCCCCAGCTGTCCACCAAGGCCTGGAGGACCACGGAATGGTATCGCTTCCTGTTCAGGAAGCGTCCTCTGCTGTGCTCCGGGGCATTGATGGGGATATGCATCCCATCTAGAGCCCCGAAGCAATTTGGGAAGCCCAGACTGGCAAGCCCCGCGATGGCAGCATCTGGGTCCCAAGCCGCACAAGCCTGTGGAGGAGCAGGGCAAGGACATGAGAGAGCACTGGTGAGGGCTGTGCACGGTTTGTCTGGCCCTCCCCCCAAGGCTCCCCCCCGCCCCCTGGGTCCTCTTACCTCCATGAGGACAGCCCCGACAGTGGCCTTGCCCATGCCGAGCTGCTGCCCTACAGATCGGTAGCTGTCTGGAGTGGCCAGCTTCCAGACAGCGATGCCGACCCATTTCTCTACGCTGAGGGCACATCGCATGGGGGTGTCCTGGTGCCGTAAGGCAGGGGTGAGCCACTGGCAGAGCTCCAGGAATGTCTGACGGCTCATTCGGAAGTTCCGGAGCCAGCGGTCGTTGTCCCACTCGCCGAGCACCAGCTGCTCCCACCAGTCCGTGCTCGTGGGGTATCTCCACAGCTGGTGGCATGTGCAGCGGGGAGAGGCTGGGAGGGCAGCAAGGTCTGGGGCTGCTTCCTCATCCCCTGGGGGCAGCTCATCTTCCTCAAATAAAAGATGTTCAGCTGCCTCCTGCATGGCACTGAGCAGGGCAGCCACTGGTCCTCCAGGGGCGGGTGTGTGGGCCTCTGGCTGCTGCTGCTGGGGGTCCATGGTACTTCACGGGGCGTGCGTGCTTGTGACTCTGCAGACTGCATGCCGTGCAGGCTGAGTGTGTCTGGGAGGGGCCCTTTAAGGGAGCGGCTAGCTGTTGCCCCGGAAGTGCTAGTCTGCCCTGTGACCCTGTCTGCAGCTGTTCCTGGCACCCTTATTTCGATTTGGGCCGCTTTTGTGTGTAGACGCTCCCCTGCAGCGCCTATTTCGACGTAGTGCTGTCCAACGTTGACGTTGAACGTCGACGGCACCAGCCCTGGAGGATGTGTAGACCCTATTCATCGAAATAGCTTATTTCGACTTCACTACATCAAATAAGCTATTTCGATGTAGCATCCCAGTGTAGACGTAGCTAATGTGTGCCTTTTGGGAGCAAAATATGCACATCAATGAAAACCAACGAAGCTGAATGAAGAGTACTACAATTCCAATAACAATCTGTCTTTAAAAAAGGAACAATTTAAAAGAAACCACATACACAGATTTGCTGGTTTGACCCAAAGTTCTGTTCCCATAGTAACTATAAAGAAAAGAAAAAGGATAAGATGGCTAACTCATACTTTCCCCTGCCCTAACAATAACAAAGCAGTCCTATTTTTCAAAACTGCTATTGTAAGGGAGGGAAATGGAGTATTAAAAGATTAGTGCAAAAATCTCCAGTGTAATCCAGTTTAAAACACCACCTATTATGCACTTAAAGTTTGCTAGAGAAACATATTCAAAGATATATAGACTTTGGGTAAAAGAACTATTGAAATAGTTTCTCACGTACAAGAATACCAAAATTAACAGATACATACACAACAAAATATTCATTCATTCTGCAGCTCGTCTAGCTAGCTATAGCAGCAGCAGCAGTAGACAGAATTATTTTCAGGAATAAAAGAAAATCTTTTAAACTGTTTCTAACTCCCCATCCCTTTCTTTAGTGGATTTTTTTTCAGGGCATAGCACCCATACCTCAATAAATTATTGTTTCACAACTTCTTTTTGAAGAGAGTATATTATCTGGCAAGTTTGGTTGTTTTTTTTTGTCAGCAATGCCACCTCCACAACCATACATGGCTCCCTGGCAGACACTCTTTGCAGTTTGGCTGCATGAGAGGGAGATATAAAGCAGGTAGGTGCCTCCTTTGTAGCATGGGACCCAGCTGGGCTGTTGTTACAAGAAGGGCAGTGCTTAAAGAGTAAATGGAACAGGGCTAGCAAGAGCAAAAAAGGGCTAGAAGCCAGAGGGATGCAAACCAATGAGCAGCATGAGAGAGTACAATCCTGTAATTATGAAAACGTCTGTTATGGTATCTTAAAATTTCCTAGAAGGTAGGTGACTGTGATAGGTGAGGGGAGAGAGAAAATTAGGAAGCAAGGAAAAGAGATGGGGGAAACAAGGTGAGCAAAGATAGGGCAAGTAGTAGGTATGCCACAAGGGGTACAAAGGAAAAGAGACAGAAAAGGATAAAAACTATAAAAAGAGAAGAGAAATCAAAGTCAAAGGAGGAAAAAGGAGCAAGAAAGCCAGCACAACTTGGAGGTCAGAAATGAGGTTTACCTCTCTCCCTTTTCTGAAATTCCACAATCAGCACTGCCATTTGGGCACTTGATTTCCCTACAGCAACCTTAAATCCACCCCGACTCTACTTAATCACTTATATGGTGATTTTACACATTCTCTCTCTCTGGCTACGTCTACACGTGCCCCAGACTTCGAAATGGCCACGCAAATGGCCATTTCGAAGTTTACTAATGAAGCGCTGAAATGCATATTCAGTGCTTCATTAGCATGCGGGCGGCAGCGGCACTTCGAAATTGACGCGCCTTGCCGCCGCGCATCTCGTCTAGACAGGGCTCCTTTTCGAAAGGACCCTGCCTACTTCGAAGTCCCCTTATTCCCATCAGCTCATGGGAATAAGGGGACTTCGAAGTAGGCGGGGTCCTTTCGAAAAGGAGCCCCGTCTGGACGAGCCGCGTGGCAGCAATCCGCGTAAATTTCGAAGTGCCACTGCCGCCCACATGCTAATGAAGCGCTGAATATGCATTTCAGCGCTTCATTAGTAAACTTCGAAATGGCCATTTGCGTGGCCATTTCAAAGTCTGGGGCACGTGTAGACACGGCCTCTGCCATTACAATCTAGTGTTCAACCCACTACAAGCTGCAGAAAAAATGAAGGCATCTCTTCCTGATAATAATCCCAAAATATGTTTTCTGATCAGTTTGCTGGAGAATTGTTCCATTCAGCAGATGTTCCCCACATTAGTGCCTAATTCCCAGATTATTTTTTCTGTTTGTTTAACACTCAAAAGCTTCAGTCATCTGCTGGCCCAAACATATCTATATACTTTATCTAGTGGAGGTGTATTTAAATTATATTTTAAAGATAACAGACTATTTTATTTTTATTTTAATCCATTTTCCAACTGGCTTTTTAAACTGGTTGCAAAATGGGAAGAGAAAGAAAATCAAACTTTTGTTTGTTTAATCAACATTATGTTTCTACTGCAATTTTTCAGGCAGCTCTTTTTCTAAACTGGACTGGACACATACAAGTAGCTCCTTTAACTTGCAAAACTTCTGAGAAAAACATAAGGAAGAAGATGTGGTTTCTTGTGTTGTCATTAGATATGTTTGCTGATTATTTAACAGAAGTGTAAAACAGCTCAAAGAGAGCTGAACTTTTTTTGGTCAAACCTTCAAAAGTCATTTCTAGGTCATCCACTCATGGAAGATCATTAGCCAATAAATTTGTTAGTCTTTGAGGTGCTACAGTACTGCTTATTGTTACAAAAACATAGAAAACTTTAAACCCAAAAGACATTGTAAATATTATGAGTGATAAAAAACGGGTTTAAAAAGTAAGACAATTTCAGCCTTAAATAGTGATGACATACCTATCAACATAACTAATTGAATTTAAACAGTGCTCTGTTTTATTCCAATGTGCCTGAATTGTAACATTAAAGTGATGCCTACATTTAAAAAAGGGTCAGGAGTCCGAAAAGTAAGAGACAAGCAAGAATTTAGTAACTGCTTCAAGAATTCAGTGGTCAAAAGCAGATCAACTTAGCTGAGTCTCAAGCATCATGAAACCCCCATACCACCACAATATGAAAGTAATTTAAAAGTATTTCTTTTCCTATTATTTTCCTCATGTAGTGAGCTCTGATCATCTTGGATGGATTTTCATTCTTATCTTCTGCAAGACTGTTACTTGTCCCTTAAAAAGTCAGTCTTTTGACAAAAAAAGATTCAGACCCATTTTAACATTTTGTGTATTTAAGTGAGAAAGTATATTTTAACAAATAAGTCAAAAGGACTTTCAAATTAGCACCTGACCATTCTGAAATGAAACTGGTAAACTATGGCAAAAACACATGAAAATAAAACAAAAAAGGGCCTTTTTGGTCTTACCCATAACTGCATACACATATTCATTAACCATTCAAAGGTTCCTTCTTCATTAGGACAATGGTGAGCAACCTGCAGCGCAAGGGCCGCATGCAACTGACTGGGGTTTTGTGTGTAGTCCGCGATATATTTTGTTCTCCATTGCCCATGCACAGGGTTGACAGATTCTGCTGGTTTTCATCCACATTGTTTTTTCTCTTCCCCTCCCCCGACGGTATTACAAAAGTGTCACACACCAAAAGCAAGGGCATGCTGATTGCACAGGACATTACAGCCGTGTCTACACTAGCCCCAAACTTCGAAATGGCCACGCAAATGGCCATTTCGAAGTTTACTAATGAAGCGCTGAAATGCATATTCAGCGCTTCATTAGCATGCGGGTGGCCGCCGCGCTTCAAAATTGACACGGCTCGCCGCTGCACAGCTCGTCCCGACGAGGCTCCTTTTCGAAAGGACCCCGCCTACTTCGAAGTCCCCTTATTCCCATGAGCAGATGGGAGCAGTTCAGTTGCTCAGGATATTATCCAGGGAGTCTTATTGCTGGCAGACCAGGACAAAAATATTTGGCAGCTAAAATTAGCGAACTCAGATTAAAATAGCAGCTGAAAAAGACTAATTAGTATAGTTGGATAATTCTTCAACTATTTAAGTGAGACTGTCATTAGTGAGCCAAACCTCCTTCAGTGACAAACTAAAAATAGAAATATTGTCCAAAGAAGAAAACAAACTATCCCATGAGCAAACAAACTGGTCCCATGAGCAGATGGGAATAAGGGGACTTCGAAGTAGGCGGGGTCCTTTCACAAAGGAGCCCTGTTGGGACAAGCCGCGCAGCAGCGAAGTGTGTCAATTTTGAAGCGCGGCGGCCGCCCGCATGCTAATGAAGCGCTGAATATGCATTTCAGCGCTTCATTAGTAAACTTCGAAACGGCCATTTGCGTGGCCATTTTGAAGTTTGGGGCTAGTGTAGACACGGCCTACAAGATCCATGTGCTCCTTCTGCATCCACTCAAAGTACTGCTACAGTTCGACTGGCACATGCTGCATATTCTAGATACATAAATGCAGTTAACAAAACTATCTATCCCAGGAAACCATCTTGGTTACAACAATCTTTTGGCCCACAGTCTTATGCAGCCCACTCATTCGCCTAGGTTACCCATCACTGCATTGGGGAACATTAACTGTAAAGTGGATTTCATAACTTTTCCATTATGGTTCATTCCTGAAGAGCTAATGATTTAAAAAAACACCAAACTAATTTTGTATGTTCCTCTCAAATGCTGGTAACAACTCTAAAGGAAGATTTTTGATCACCATCAGCAATTAAATTTATGTCTCACAAAACCTAGCTTCCTGCAACCTACACATACTTGCAAATTAATAGTATATCCTGCAGGATTAAGTATGTTTTTCAGATTATCTACAATGCAAGTTATTCTTCCAGAATGATGGTGCATTCAAAGTTCCTTTCTCTCTCAGTCTGAATCTCCATTGTTTCCTCATGAGTAATGCAATGGACCTAACTGTTTAAGGTCTAGATTTGTTACAATTGCAGTAACTTGCATACCTGTCACATTTTTGTTACACCATTCTCTCTCCTAGAATAGTTTGTTTTCTTCTTTGGTCAATATTTCTATTTTTAGTTTGTCACTGAAGGAGGTTTGGCTCACTGATGACAGTCTCACTTAAATAGTTGAAGAATTATCCAACTATACTAATTAGTCTCTTTCAGCTTCTATTTTAATCTGAGTTCACTAATTTTAGCTGCCAAATATTTTTGTCCTGGTCTGCCAGCAATAAGACTCCCTGGATAATATCCTGAGCAACTGAACTCAATGGCAAAACTCCCATTGGTTTCACCTCCTGATTCTAGACAAATAGTAGGAAATTAACAAATTTTCAGTAAGCCAATAAGACGGTCTTTACAAGAGGGTATTAGGCCTTGTGGGTGTAATCTGTTAAATTAAAAAAACATTGAATTCTGGATTAAATTTTCCACTAAGCCCTTTGTTGATTTTTAGCTGTCTTTCCTTTTAGACTAGCGAGAAAATCATTCTGAGGTGCACTGAACATTTAACCAGAAAGAACTCATTGCTAAAATTACTGTTGGTTCCATATTGTAAAAATTATGCAATTTTTCCAATGAACCAGTGATGTGAATTGGGTGCCTGTGCTATCACTTCCCTTCCCACCTCCGAAGCCTCTTTGGAAGGTTCAGATTTTACGTGTTATATATATGTGGATTATATGGGGAGCCAAAGACACCACTAGGGACATTTCTTGATGGCCACAGGAACGCACAGATACATACACATCTCATAGAACTGTAAGGGACATTGAGAGGTCACCGAGTCCAGTCCCCTACCCTCTTGGCAGGACCAAGCATCAGTTCTTACAGATTTTTTTTTTAATCTATTTGCCCCAGACCCTAAATGGCCTCCTCACAAATTGAACTCACAACCCTGGGTTTACACAGCCAGTGCATGCATCCTGAATGTTCAGCAATAAACAGCATTTCCCAAGAAATATAGAGGAATATTGTGAATGAACCTTGATTCCTGAATTTTGTCAGCCATTATAAACCTGTTTAAAAAAAATTACTTCTGCTTGGGAAAGGATGTATTTAGTCACAGGGGCACAAGCACCTTGACAAGAACAGTTCTATAATTTTCATTGGGGTTTCATGACAGAAGTGCACTTTCATGAAAAATCGCTGAACCCCTCTATTGCTGTCTCTACAACATACTTTCTAAGGCAATCAAGAGTTTAATAATTCTTTGTCAATCGGAAACAAGCAAAAGTTAACATTTAATAAGCATTTTATTTACACCTCTAAAGACTTACCATACAATACATTACAGAACTAGACTGACATAAAATAAAAATAAGGACTTGTTTTGTTCTTATACATTCTACCTTCCAAAGTGTAGTGGAGTTGTCTGTTCAATCAGCAGGCTCAGTTGTCAGGGCCAGTCTCTTTTGGTTCAGTACATCCAGGACCACCAAAAATGGGGTTCAGTTGGGTCAGCTTGCTTATTGGTAACCTCCTAGTCCTGCTCATTGCAGGGGTAGGAGAAGGGGAATGTAGGACAGGTAGCAAAACCTGAGGCCTTCTCCTCTACTGGGTCCTGGCCAAGGGCCCTGAAAGTGCGACAACATGGGATGGTTTATACCCATCTCACACGCTGATCACTTTCCCCAGGCCATTTCATACCATACCCAACACCTCAGATTTATAGATCTCAAGGCCAGAAAGAATCACTATGATCACCGACACTGTCTCCTGCACATTATGAGCTACATAACCTCACCCCCTACTGCTCATAATTGAGGCACTGAAATCCTCAAATAATTATTTAAAGATATCTCATCACAACCTAACCATCATTTACTGACGTGTGAACCAGCAAGAGTTAAGGAAGGACCTCTGCCAATCTGACCTAGGAAGATACACTAACCTGACCTAATTCGTCAATCAGTTAGACATTGAGCATGTCAGTGAGGGTCAGCAACCAGACCCCTGAGAGAAAATTCACTGTAGTAAGAGCCTTCTTCCACCTAATGTTCTATTTCAGACACTGGAGATACAGTAAACTCTTTCATATCCAGTATTCTATTATCCAGAACTCCCAAATAACCGGCATTTCATCCATAAGTAAATTTTAGTTACGTTGTCCATAAATACAGTATATTGAAAGTAAATACAAATAAATGCAGCAAATACAGTGAAAGTTTACAGAGTACAGTACTAATGTTGTTGGTAAATAAAGTGCTCTGCAAACATTTTTGTTTGTTTCTCAGTATCTAATCTTGTTTTGCTGTAGTGTTATGCATTGCTAGGTATATCTGTCTGTTATCCAGAATATTTGAATATCTGGCAACCAGAGCTGCCAGATATGAAAGAGTTTACTGCATTTGCTAATTGCAGTCACAGCTGAGCCACATGCTATTGTAGGAAACTTCATCACACTGATAAATGTATCAAAACTGATAAACCATAAACTTTTCAAACTGAGTCTTGAAACCAGTTATATTTGTTGCACCCACTGTTCCCCTTGGAAGTCTGTTCTAGAACATCACACCTCTGATGGTCAGAAACCTTTATCTAATGTCAAGCTTAAATTTGTTGATGGATGATTTATATCCCTTTATTCTTGAGCCAGTGTTGGTGCTTAACTTAAACAATTCCTCAGCTTCCTTTTCTGTTTATTCCCCTGATGTATTTATAGAAAGCAATCATATATTCCTCTCAGTGTTCATTTGCATAATGAAAAGAAGCCAAGCTCCTTGAGTCTCCTCTTGTAAGAGAGGCTCTCCATTTCTCTGATTGTCCTTGTAGGCCTTCTCTGTGCCTGATTCAGTTTGTATTTATCTTTCTTGAATATGGGAGACCAGAACTGTACACTGTATCCCAGATTAAATCTTGCCAGTTCCCAGTATAACAGTAGTAACACTTCCCTATTTCTATTGGAAATTCCTCACCTGAGGCATTGCATGATTGCATCGGCCTTTTTCATGGTAGCATCTCTCTGACAGCTCAGTCTTCATGTGGTCAGCTAGTACCCCTGGCTCTTTCTCCTCCATCTCTTTCAACTGATGTGTCTACAGCTGACAGCAAAAATTCTTGCTGTTCTACTTTAAGTATCTGACTTCACACTTTGCTTTAATAAATTTCATACAAGCTTCTATTACCCCAGTTTACAAGGTTGTCCAAAATCTTAGGCCCTTCTGAAACGCCACAGAGTGATATGGCACCACTTCGTGTGCTGCTCTGACAGAGCGCTGGGGGAGTACGGCTGACTTCTCTAAGCCTCGACCATTCCACCCACAGCCCTGCTCCTCCCAGGATGGGGAGGCAGGCTCCTCTCCCACCTTGCCCCCAAGCCTGGAGCAGCTGTCACCCTCGCTGCTACTAATGCAGTTCTCTGTATTAGCAATTCCTGCACATTGTATTAGCACACCACTATTTGTGCCAAGGTCAGTAACAAACATATTAAATAAGATTGATCCCAAAACCAGGCCCTGAGAAACTACACAAGTAATCTCCCTCCAGCCTGACAGTTCACCTTCCAGTATGATCTACAGTAATACGCCCTTTATGTACTTCCTCGCCTTTACAATTCTCATCTTAATAACCATCTTCTCACATTTAAATAATTATTTCCCATGTAGAATTATCTCAAAGAAAGATTAGTTGGCCTCGTACAATCTTCCTTTTGCAAAACCATGGTATATTTTTTCCTAGTTACCATTTACCTCTATGTTCTTCAGTACTTTATTTTTCAAAAATTTGTTCCAAGGCCTTGCATAAAATTGGGGTCAACCTAACAGGCCTGTGTTTTCCCAAATAACCATCCCCCGGCCCAATACCATTCTCTCTCTCTCTCTCTCTTTTTTTTTAATAGAACTGGGTACTAGATGATCGATTTTCCAGTCAAAACGTACTACTCCATCTTGTCCCATTAAGACTCCTCAGCAGGTAACTGCTTCAGTTCAAAAGATCCCACTTTCTTCCCACTGGCTCACCTGGCAGCTTGCCAGCAGAGAACCCACTCTGTCTGAGTTAATCCTTTACAGGCATTCATTCATAACAGGCTCCTAGCATTGGTATATTTGAAATTAAATAATTTCTTCTCTTTACATCAATTGGTTACCCAATTAATAATGTTCTCAATTTCTTGATTCTCCATTAACTGAGGCTCATATCTTCCTTCGTTTCACTCCTCCCCTTGTGTTATTTTAGTTTAACACGCTCTTGAGTACTCTGACCATCCTGTTTTTGGTGAGACTGGTTCCATTTCTGCTGAGACCCCTTTTCGCTTACCTAACCAGAAGTTTATTTTTAGAATCTTCTGCTTTCCGTCTCCCTTTCACGCTCAGGAGCAGAAAATACCAAAGAAGATCACTTGGAAATTCTTCTTAAGCACACTTCCGAGTTCCCTGAAGTCATGTCTTATCTGTGATCTATCATTAATGCTCGATTGAACCATCACCACTGGATCCTTGACCACTCACTTCAGAAATCCAGCCAGTCTCATGTGAGTGATGTCTCATGTCTTGGTTCTGGGCTGACAGCACACCATCTTGTCGTCTACTTATCCTTTGCAGAATGTTCTTTTGATTCCTTTGAGTGTACAATCTTCAACAAGGACGGACTGACTTCCTTGGACAGTTGAGGGAACTGCAGTTAAAACTGATTTTCTTAGTGGTTGGGCAGAGCTACCATCCACAGGTGCATCTCATACATCTCTCCCTTCCTCTTAGACCCCCTGGTTCTTGAGAACAATATTCCACAGTTTCCACATGGAAGACCTAGTATCCACTTGACACTTGTAGCTGTGTGAAATTCCTCCTGATTCTCTTCTCTCTAGTAGTCCTGTCCACCCATTCTCCTCTACTCCAGCTATGAAAAATGAGGGTATGACCTCTAAGTTATGAATGGCCAGGACTTCCTTCTGACTTCCTACAGCTCCAACAACTTAGTTGCCAGCTCTGTTCTTCCTTGAACCTGATGTACTGATATCAGAGTAGCAGGCAAGTTTGTCTGTATCTTCAAAAACAACAAGAAACCCTGTGGCACCTTATAGACTAACAGATATTTTGGGGCATAAGCTTTCATGGGCAAAGACCCACTACATCAGATATACCGATGTTTCCTAACAAATCTACCTAGGAACACCTAAACTTCCCTGGTTCTCAGTAGTTTCTCTCTTTTGCCTGTCCAGTCCAAGGAGCTTCTCCAGACCAGCTTTCTCTTCATGTGTAATAAGTCCCTTCTGGCTTCAGACAGGAAAGGAAGCAAAGCACATTCATTGCAGGACAGCCCCAGTTCCACCACTGGACATCTTGAAACTGCACATAGCGCTGATTTTGGAAGCAAACCTTTTCATGCTCCTGTTCTCAACAACGTCGGAAACTCTCGTATTAGCTTGCTCTGTGACTACTCAGAAATATGTATCTCCTATCAAGCCTCCCTCTTTATCTCAACTCCATCTCTCACCATAAGAAAATAATGGACCACTAAAAGACTTAAAATAGTGAGGCTGATCAAATCTCCACAGGTCAGAGCCTTGTGGCCTTTACTAAGGTACCAACAGACAGGTATGGCTCAACCATTTATCCAAGGTTTTGTTACCTGTCCACAGTGAACCCACAAATGGGCCAAACGAACCAATTCAGCAAGTGCCACTACCTCCAAGGACAGAGTCCACAGTGATGCCCTCCCAAAACTCTACTTTTAGCTGCCTATAACCCAAGCTACACAAAGTGTCACTGCAGGATATAGTATTTCAGTGAACAAGAAGATAGATTAAACTGAATAGAGGGGGAAATATGTATATATGTGGGCATATAAACATATAAAACTACCTGAAAACTCCATAAGGCCATTTTTCTTTGGAAATTTCATTGTAGGGTGAAGCCAGAGTAGAGCTAGGAAACAGACTTCTTACAGCATAAGAACCAGAAAGTGAACAAATAAGAATATTTTGATTCCTACCTGTTTTCCATACAAATTGATGATCCTTCCTGGCTTCCAAATCAGTTGCTTGTAACATTGAAAGCACAAGTAAAAGCAAGATATTCCTCATGCCCTGCCATGCCCAATGAGCAGACACCCAGATATCCCTCGAAAACATAATTCAGTCTCTTGTCAGCTCGAGTCCTAGATTTGAAAGAAAAAGAAAATTAGTTGGCTAAAAATACATTGTAATAAGGCAAAGTGATCAGTTTCAGGGTCAGTGCTAGCCAGCTCACACTGCATAGCCCCTTTCATGGTGGAGATCCTTACAGTGGTACTTTTGCTCATAATGCACTTTTAGTTCTGGAGGCTCCTGGTTCAATTCTCAGTATCAGCCAAAATGACAGCTATACCAAAGCCTCAGTGCATTCTTAAAAAGTAATCTGCTAGTATCACAACTTTAAAATGCAAGGTTTTCACAGTAATAGGTCATGTGAGAACCTTAAGCAACGTTTTTTCTCTCTCTTCCATCTATTTATCTTTAACTAATCCACCACTATTTATAGTTAAACAACCCATGGATGGAGACATGCTGAAGGTGCCAAGTTCTGCACTGGGTATTAACCCCAATTTCCACGAAGCTAAGGGCAGTGAGATACAGTATTCAGAGATCCACTGACAACCCAAATCATGTATGTAGATGATATCATTAGAAATAGAACTAAGAACAGAATTTTGATGTGAAAGTGAATCCTAGAGTTTAGACCAGTGGTAGGCAACCTACAGCCCCCTCACTGGCTGCTGTTTCCAGCAGCTCCCATTGGCAGGGAACAGCGAGTGGTAGCAGTGGGTAGCCATACTTGCAGATGAAAGGTAAACAACTTGTCTGGCAACCCTTCAGCAGCTTATCCTAATAAGCCATGTGCAGCCCATGGACTGCAGTTTGCCCAACACCAAGTGTATACTGCATCCATTTCTCAGATAACACTGGCTTTTGCATGTATTTTTTAAGAATTTCTTCATTTAACTGGTTATTAGTCACACATTTCCTACTCAAAGTTCCCCTTCTGGGACAGGGATAGCCAAGTGATAGGATTCTTCTGCAAGGTTATTGTCATATTTATGCTATTGGCATCATTTGGTGCCTTTCATTAACATTTATCAGACAGAAGAAATTTAGTTCTGAAGTTCCATTTCCAGCCTTATACAAAAGCAGCATTATTACAATACATATACAACACAATATGCACAGCATAGTTCTTGATAAGAAGGCAAAGAAACCTGAACATAGTGGATATGCACTAAAACTTTTAATTTGGAGCTTTATTGAAGTTATTCAATCAGCTTCTATTGTGATAAACTCATGTAATTATAATTATAATTAATTAGATAGACTAATTAGTGTGAAGGATACAGTGCTGTATCTATTTAGCTTAAATTGTTTTTATATTTTATCTGCATTGCAAAACCTAAAGAGAAATCAAGTTGAACTTTTACACAGGCAAATGTGTGGAATGCAAGAGGCTTACTGTAATCATGGACTACTCCACTATGTATTGGGGTTAACTGTAGGACTCAAGATAAAAAACAAACACTGCACCTGAATTTAAGGTGGGGTGAGCAAGTCTCAGTCCCTTGGTGAGAGCTAAATTCTAAAGCTTACAAGAAGAACAAAGGACCATAAATCACCTTGTAAGCATGTTTGCACTGTGTTAATTAACCCCCAGAAGCCACTTGGGCCTTGCACAGAAGTGAGCCTGCTCTTTGGAAGAAGGATGTGAATCCAGTGATGACGGCTTGTTATTTGTGAAGCTACAGAGCAATACGGTTACCCCTCTGAGGCCGTGTCTACACGTGCCCCAAACTTCGAAATGGCCACGCAAATGGCCATTTCGAAGTTTACTAATGAAGCGCTGAAATGCATATTCAGCGCTTCATTAGCATGCGGGCGGCAGCGGCACTTCGAAATTGCCGCGGATTGCCGCCGCGCGTCTCGTCCAGACAGGGCTCCTTTTCCAAAGGACCCCGCCTACTTCAAAGTCCCCTTATTCCCATGAGCTGATGGGATTTGCATTTCAGCGCTTCATTAGTACACTTCAAAATGGCCATTTGCGTGGCCATTTCAAAGTTTGGGGCACGTGTAGACGTAGCCTGAGAGTTTTAAAAAGAGATAGCAACTCTAGGTAGAGCTAGTGAAAACACATGCACATACATATTCATGCCCAGGGAAGCCCCAGAAAAGCTTTTATTCAATTTCAAAATTAAAGCTTCACGTTTAAACAAAAAAGAAGGTCAAGGAAAAAAAATAAAACAAAATGTGAGAGGTGGGACTCTCAGGGTTTTAAAAGGTTCCCCACTGCTAAGTCAGGAGCCAAGCCTTGCTTGAGCTGAGGTTCCCATGGCTTTGAGGCTGCCAGCTCTGAGGCAGCAAGCCTAGAATTCCTGGCACAGCAAGGTTGTCTCAGGGCAGTGAATGATGGATCCCTGTTCCTGAAGCAATGCACATTGGGGCTGCCCCACAGTTTCATACCCTGGAAGCTCAGGATCTCTTCCAGCTCACCAGGCAGGTTTCCAACATAAACCTGTATGTGATTAACCTAGGGTTCATCAAATCCAAACTGTTCTTGTGAAACATGTCAGGTTTGACAAAACAGTACTATCTGGTGAAGTTTCGTTCCTTGAGAAAGTTTTGGTCAGCTCTAATGCAGGCCATGCTATAATTAACTCTGTGTATACTATCACTCATCTGGACTGTCTCCTCACTCCACAATCAGTATTGAGGAGCACCACCTTTCTGTGATTCCCCAGAATCACAACCACCATGTATGATGTTATGGAGAAGGGATAGCTCAGTGGTTTGAGCACTGGCCTGCTAAACCCAGGGTTGTGAGTTTAATCCTTGAGGAGACCGATTAGGGCAAATGGATGCCAGGGATGGTGCTTGGTCCTGCAAAGAGAACAGGAGACTGGACTAGATGACCTCCTAAGGTCCCTTCCAGCTCCAGAAAATGTGTATCTCCAATTATTTAACTTTTTTATTTAATGTGTGACAGATGTCCCAGACCTGGAGGGAGTTGGAAGGGTTTGGCAACATTGGCTCCAATTCTACAAGGAACTTAACCATGTGCTTAAGTTAGGGTTGCCAACCATTCTGGTTTTGCCAGCAGTCTCTCAGAATCAGGCATGATCTCCCAAATACAGACCGTACCTGAATCCAAACTGCTCCTCCTGAACATCAACCCCTGCCTCAGTCCTGAACCCCCACCACACCTGAATCCTTCCAGAGTGTGCTTCCTGTCCTGAACCCTAACCCTCTGCCCCAGAGTCTGCATCCTGTCCCACACCCTAACCCTCTGCCACAGGCTCAGCCCGAAACCCCTCTGTACCCTGTATTCCAGTTAAAGGGGTAAGGGTGAGGGAGAGTGAGTGACAGAGAGAATGGATGGAGGGAGCTGCAGCAGGGTATCACAAAAGGGGCTGCAAGGCCTCAGGGAAGGGTGTTTGGATTTGAGAGATTAGACAGCTGGCAACCCTAGTTTCAGTTCAAGAATGCAAGACATCCCAGTGAATGCAATGGGCCTTTTCATTAGCTTAAACTTTTACACATGCTAAAGTGCTTTACTGGATCAGGACCAGTGTGCTCAGCACTTTACATGACCATGTCCCCTGTGGGCACTCTGCTACTGACCTCATAAGACCTCTCAGTCCTAGGAGGGCTATATATACCTGGGACCCAACCAGCACTCCACTTTGTGGGGCTGACTCAGACCAGGATTGTACCTTTCCCCCATAAGATATTTCACTAAAGAGGCTAATGGATAGATCCAAGGAAACCTCACACAACATTCACTGCCCTTAAAAACCAACAACAACAACAACAACAACAAAAAACAAAGCTCAAGTAGCACTCATCAACCACCTTGTGAACATATGCTCTATAGCTCAGAATCGGAGGGGTTAGTAGGAGGAAGTAACTCCCCAAGGGGAGGAGACTCCTGACCTAGTCAGGAGCTTGGCATCTGTTATTTCCTTGAGAAAGACTACAAAAATAACTGCCTGCTGTCATCTGAGGAATACAGAAATTACACTGAGTTTGCAAAAAAAAAAAAAAAAAAGAAGAAGAAATTAGACACCCTGAGCCTGATTCCCATCTTGCCTACACCAGTGTAACTCCCTGGAGTTCACTGATTTACCTCACATCAAGGAAAATTCAGAATTTGTCCCTACATCTCAGTTTGTATAACACAATTTGAAACACTAGCAGTTCTGTGCCCATATGATAAAAGTTGCCACACAGGCAACATATGCCATCCACAACAGCATGAATAAATTATATTATGAAGGCCACCAAGATTTCACATAGAATATAGTTATTGAATACCTCAAGCTCCCAAACATGAAGGTATAGTTAACTGTTAACTGGAAAAATAATCTGTAGTTCGCATTTACAGATTATTCAAACTATCAACTCTTCCCTTGATGAGGAATTTAAACACTAAATCATAACTGATTTTTTTAAATATTTCTCTCCTCCAAAATTCTATTATTAGATTTTTTTTCTCTCATCACTTCTAGGGTTCTCTCTCCACTTATTCCAAAATGTAAAGACCTCCACGTGGAGCGGCAACAATGATTCATACAGTCCAAAAATTAATATAGACACATCATTACCCCACATAATCTCATTCTCATTCTCCAGTACTGAATATGCATTGATCCTAAGAAGCACATATGCATGTGCTTACATTTTAAGCTTAAGTAGTCCCATTAGCTGTGTATACATTACAGAGTTCTGTCAACAGAAGTCACCGTTGACAGATATTTCCCAACAGAACCTCTGTCTACAGAACACGTCCACACCTAATAGGGGCTCCCCTTTCAACGCCCTCCGTCGACAGAGAGCAGCCAGATTGCCCAGCCTCTGTTGACAGAGCAGCCAACCGGAAGCGCTGCAAACAGGGCTGCCTGATGAACTGGAAGCCCTCTCTGTTGACAGAGTGCACGCGTGGCACGCTCACACGCACGCACACCCACCCAGCCACCCATCCCCGGAGGGTCTAACTATTTCCCGTCAACAGCATCTGACTACAGAGATGCTATGCCTCAAATATTCAGGACATAACTCTGCCGGGAAAAAGGTTGTGTTCTGTTGACAGATTCTGGATAGAACGCATTTATAGTGTGGACTCTCCCTCATTTTGCCAACAGAAGGCCTCTTCTGTTGACAAAACTTTGTAGTGTAGACACAGCTATTGAGATTAGTCCAGTTATTCACCAATTTAAAGTTACATGTATTCATAATATTTGCAAGGTTAGGGCATCACACTAAAAATGCCCTTAATTTTTCCCACTGTTCAAGCTTATTCAACATCTTTTATGACATTCCTGTGTCTGAATATCCTAGCCCTACTGTATTTCACACCAATGTGACAATACTGGCAAAGATATCAACCCTGAAAATACTCACATCAATATAGTTGTCATTACACTGAAATTGGGAAATGTCTCAGGGCCACACTTTTAAATTTGAAGGATGAGACCCAGAATGTTTACATTATATTTTGACGAGATCGATCAGAAGATTAAGAAAATGATTTTTATGTACATTTCTGAAAGTAAATGTTCAAGAATCCATGTTCTTTTAAATACTTTCCTCAAATGGAAAATTATATTGTGTGGCAGGGCCTGGCTGAAGGGCCCCTCAGAGGGAGCCCAAACAAGCAGAAGGACCTGCAGGGCAATCACGGGCAGCTGGGTGGGAGATGGCTCAACCTAATTAAAGCCAGCAGGCCCCAATGACCGGGCCAATAAGAGGCCTTTAAAACCCTTCACGGTGGGAAGGGCCAGGGGAGAGAGTGAGAGGTGAGCAGAGAGACGCAAGGAGACAGAAGCAGAGAGAGAACAGGTTTGAGAGGAGCAGAGGAGAACAGCAGGAACACCAGAGATCAGAGGGAGAGCGGGAGCTTCTACAAGAGCAAGAGTGAGGACCCATGACTGCTACGGCCTGGAGAAGGTACCAGGGGAATCGTCTGGGGGAGTGGTCCACGGAGGACAGTTGCTGTGCCAAGGGCTAAGGGAGTCAGCTCCTCCCACTGGCAGCTGCACAGGGTCCCTGGGCCAGAACCTGGAACGAGTGGGCAGAGACCAGGTTCCCCCCCAGACCACCTCTTGCCCGAGGGAGGGCAACAGGGCCCTTAAGAGCTCCTAATGGACTGACCAGAGGACAGAGGCCCAGAAACAGGACTGACTTTCTCACAACTGCAATTGCAGATGTATCATAAATACCAATGTCATCTTATTAGAGTGCATGTATTTAAAAAAAAAAGATGACTAACTAATAGGAAGTGTGGTTTTTGTGTTTTAATTCTCTCCCACTCAACCAGATAAAAGATGAAATTTACCTAACAGAATGCAGGAAGTGCAAGCCTCCAACTACAGTTGAACCTCTCCAATCCGACACACTGGTCCAGCAACATCCACATCCGTGGCCTGGCATGATTTTAGTTAGCTGGATAACCACTTAGCATGGGTGTGGCCAAGTTTCCTGTGGTCCCATAAAGTTGTTTCCAGCCACCAGTCCCGGCTCTCAGTGTTCTGTGCTGTTATTTCGCTCTAATTAACCCTTAAATGTCTTCTCAGAGCCCAGTAAGCCATGGAAGTGTTGGTAATGCTGTTAGAGAATATTGATCTTCCACGGCGTGCCAAATTCTCTGGTTCAGTACCTGTCAGGTCCTGAGCGTGCCAGACTAGAGATATTCAACCTGTACAGCAAAATTAACATACAAAAATGGGAGGATCCCTTGGCATGCTCTGTAGCAGCTCGCCTTTAAAAGGACTGTGGTAAGGCTTCTCATTTGGTTATTAGACTCCTGCATTTTCTATTGGGAAATCAGTAGATGTTGCCTCTGGTTCTCCCTACCATTGTGGATAGAGAGAGGGAGAGGTTCTACTGAAACACTGCCTGCCTCCACTCAGAAAACCAGCATGCTAGTACTTGCACACCTGCAGCTCAAGAACCAGCATCCCAGCAGCTGCATGCTAAACACAGCAAAAACATCAGTGTCTCTGACACTGCTGGACAGCGCCACCAATTGCAACCGAGAGTCTGGAGCAAGATGGGAACTAGGCTTGGCTCCCCATCCCTGGAAGGGATGGGGCTTAGGGCAGTTAGCCCTGCCACCCTCACCGTCCCTCAGAGCTTCAAGCAGAGCAGTAGCACAGCACTCTGTGCCCCCTTTGAAATGCCAGGCCCCAGGGCAACTGCCCCCTTGGCCCTTCCCTGTCAGCAGCTGGACAGTCAGAGCTATGCTTTTTCCTGCTCCCAAAAGCAGACAGTCATTAGTGATCAACATGGGAGGAAATACACAAAATGTTCCTTGTTACAATAGTGTAGCAATTTATCAGTCAAATTGAAAATAGCTGAGATTACCACCACTTGTGCAGTACCCCTTCACACTTCTTGCAACAGCTTCTGAAATCATAGTCTAGCCTTCTTCTGCATAAATTTTGCAATATTTGTTCCTGAATCTGCAAATAAAGTGACTGAAATCTGAAAACCCAAGTTCAAGAACATAATTCACCCTTGTTACAAAGAAGTAAATTCCCCTTTAAATTCAGTAACAGCTGTACCCACTTAAGCCAATGCTGAATTTGTCCTAGAATTTTTCTTTTACAATGAGAATTGCTGCTGAAGTGACATGGCAAAACTATTGCATGTAAAATCTTATGCAACTAAAAATAACCCAGCACAACTGGTTTTTGTTTTTGTTTTTTTTTTTTAAAGTGCTTCCAGGTCTCATATCTGACCTGAAAATCATTTGGTAATTTTCTAGCACAAAATACTTTAGTGATTATTCAATTTTCTTAACACAAAAAACAAAAATTAAAATTCTAACAACAGTTTGTCTAAAATTCAGGGCAGAAACTCATCACTTATTTATCCTGAAGTTTATGGATTCTCAGTTATATTGACTCTTCTGATATGTTAACACCCCTACTACTAAACTCTGCCCTCCCTTTTGTAAAAGGTATTATCCCAACACTAATCCTATTTGACTCCTTATCAGCAGATCACAGCTTGAAATATATCTGTGAAACCACCCTTTACAAATTCCACAGTGCTAATCAGTGGATCGAAGGTCTTTAGAAAAAGGTATTCTAAATTTTACAAACCTCACAATTTACAAATAAAGAAAGAAAAAATAACAAGCTAAAACTAATCTAAAAGCAGCCCCGAGTAAGCTCTATAGAGTTGGGTCTGAAAAGCCAGAATCTGGTTCTTCACTCTTAGCTATTGGTTTGTGTGCATGTGAATATGCACGAACCTGCACCATTTTTAATAAGAGAAAAATATCAAACTAAACCATGAACAGGTTTTATTCCCATATGAATGTACACACAGTTCTTCCACTGCTGGCATAGTTTAGAGGAAGACAGTCCTGTAGTTTAAAGTGCAGTGACCTAGATTCTATTCAGAGCTTTCCCACAGACTTCCCATGTGACCTAAGACAAGCACTCAGGGTGAGATTCTGCCACGCGAGGAGTAAAGTACAAGTTGTCCCACTGACTTCAATAGAATTACTCGGAGTAAGAATGACAGACTAGATTTTTGTGCTTCCCCTTTTCCATTTGTACAAGGCAGGTAAGGCTATTTACCCTCCTTTGTGAAGCCCTTGGAGACCCATGGATTAAAGTGCACTGTGTAAAGTGCTAGATTTACAGATCTACACCATTTACAGATCTACACCATTAGTTGACAATGTTACCTTCTTAACTGGTTATTTCTATGACTCAAAGCATAAAATTGCAGAATACCTAATGCAGTTTGCTACAATCTTTCTGTGAGGAAAGATATTCTTACAAGAATATGTGGGGCCCTTGGATGATAAAGATATAAAAGGAGCGATCAAGGAAGACAGTGCCATTGCGGAGCGATTAAATGATTTCTTTGCTTCAGTCTTCACGGCTGAAGATGTTACAGAGGTTCCTAAATCTGAGCCAGCCTTTTTAGGCAACAAATCTGAGGAACTCACTCAGATTGAAGTGACATTAGAGGAGGTTTTGGAATTAATTGATAAGCTGAATAGTAACAAGTCTCCAGGACCAGACGGCATTCAGCCAAGGGTTCTGAAAGAACTCAAATGTGAAATTGCGGAGTTATTAACAGTGGTTTGTAACCTATCCTTTAAATCCACTTTGGTACCAAATGACTGGAAGACGGCCAATATAACACCAATATTTAAAAAAGGCTCTAGAGGAGATCCTGGCAATTATAGACCGATAAGATTAACATCAGTACCAGGCAAATTAGTAGAAACACTAGTAAAGAGTAAAATTGCAAGGCACATAGAAGAGCACGAATTGTTGGGCAAAAGTCAGCATGGTTTCTGCAGAGGGAAGTCGTGTCTGTCTAATCTATTAGAATTATTTGAAGGGGTTAATAAACATGCGGACAAGGGGCACCCAGTGGACATAATATACCTAGATTTCCAGAAAGCCTTTGACACGGTCCCACACCAAAGGCTTTTATGTAAATTAGGTGGTCATGGGATAGGAGGAAAGGTCCTTTCATGGATCGGGAATTGGTTAAAAGACAGAAAACAAAGGGTTGGAATAAATGGTAAATTTTCACAATGGAGAGGGTAACTAGTGGTGTTCCCCAGGGCTCAGTCCTGGGACCGATCCTGTTCAACTTGTTCATCAATGATCTAGAAAATGAGGTAAGCAGTGAGGTGGCAAAGTTTGCAGATGACACCAAGTTGTTCAGGACAGTCAAAAGCAAAAGGGATTGTGAAGAACTACAAAAAGATCTCAGCAAACTGAGTGATTGGGCAGCAAAATGGCAAATGAAATTTAATGTGGGTAAGTGTAAGGTAATGCATGTTGGAAAAAATAACCCAAATTACACGTACTACATGATGGGGTCAAATTTAGCTACGACAGATCAGGAAACGGATCTTGGAGTTATAGTGGATAGTTCTCTGAAGACATCCACGCAGTGTGCAGCAGCAGTTAGTAAGGCAAATAGGATGTTAGGAATTATTAAAAAAGGGATCGATAATAAGACAAAAGATATCATACTTCCCCTATATAAAACTATGGTACGCCCACATCTCGAGTACTGCATGCAGATGTGGTCTCCTCACCTCAAAAAAGATATATTGGCATTAGAAAAGGTTCAGAAAAGGGCGACTAAGATGATTAGGGGCTTGGAAAGGGTCCCATATGGGGAGAGGCTAGAGAGACTGGGACTTTTCAGTTTGGAAAAAAGGCGATTGAGGGGCGATATGATAGAGGTATATAAAATCATGAATGGTGTGGAGAAAGTGAATATAGAAAAATTATTTACCTTTTCCCATAATACAAGAACTAGGGGACACCAAATGAAATTGATGGGTAGTAGGTTCAAAACTAATAAAAGGAAATTTTTCTTCACACAGCGCACAGTCAACCTGTGGAACTCCTTGCCCGAGAAGGCTGTGAAGGCCAGGACTCTATTAGGGTTTAAAAAAGAGCTTGATAAATTTTTGCAGGTTGGGTCCATAAATGGCTATTAGCCAGGGATAAAGTATGGTGCCCTAGCCTTCATAACAAGGGCAGGAGATGGATGGCAGGAGATAAATCACTTGATCATTGTCTTCTGTTCTCCTTCTCTGGGGCACCTGGCATTGGCCACCGTCAGCAGATGGGATGCTGGGCTTGATGGACCTTTGGTCTGACCCAGTATGGCCATTCTTATGTTCTTATGTTCTTATGTAAGAACACAGTAGATAGGAATAAGGGGATTTCAAAGTTGGCAGGGTCCTTTCGAAAACGACCCCGATCTGGACAAGCCGCACGGCAGCAAAACACAGCAATTTCAAAGAGCCATGGTGGGTGGCATGCTAATGAGGCACTGAATATGCATTTCAGTGCCTCATTAGTAATCTTTGAAATGCCCATTTTCATGGCCATTTCAAAGATATGAGCTAGTGTAGCCACAGCCTAAGAAGCGCAGATCAAAAGGTCAGTTAAAGAAATGCAACTGGAGTACAAGTTGATTCCGCTGTGTGCAAGGCTTATCTAACATATCAACAATAAAAGAAGTTACTTTAAAAGAATATTAAAGTTCCAAAGTTCAGAATTCCGAAGTTTTCTCAAAATGTTAGCATTTCCTGTCCTTAATTACACAATCTTCTAGTATATTTTTTATCCACGGGAACCTTGCCTTATACCATACAGTTTTTTGGTGCTCACTGAACGATTAACTTTTTAATATTTTTCATCCTTCCCAAGTAATGCATGACCACATGCATTATTTATTGCAAGCCATCCAAACCCTACACCGAATACAGAATTATTTATTTCCTTATGGACTATTTCATGGTATTATCCCTGCTGTATCTTAGGCTGAGTCTCCACAAGCCCCTCCTTTCAAAAGGGGCATGATAATGAGCAAATTGGAAATATGCTAATGAGGTGTTGCCATGAATATGCAGTGCCTCATTATCATAATGGTAGCCGCACACAATTCAAAAGTGCCACTTTCAAATTGTGCATTGCCCAGGCAGATGGGGGCCTTTTGAAAGCCCCTTCTTCCTATTTGATTTTAGGAAGAAGGGTCTTTTGAAGTCTGGGGGGTTCCTTTTGAAAGGCCCCCGTCTACATAGGCAGAACACTATTCGAAAGCAGTGCATGGCCACCATTATGCCAATGAGACGCTGCATATTCATGGCAGCACCTCATTAGCATCTTCCCAACTTGCTCATTACCATGACCCTTCCAAAAGGAAGGGGCTAGTGTAGACACAGCCTTAGTGTTTTACAAGCATTCAAGAATTTATCTTTACAACACCACTCTGGTCTTATCCTCCCTATCTTATGCACAAGGGAACAAAAATTAAGGCCAACATCAAAAGTATCAGAAACATAGGGACTTATTTTTCTGACTGAAATTGAAAATTGGTTCTTATAATTGAAAGTGCCAGGAAATACCACTTGCTCTGCCACTACTTTGCATGCTTGAACTTTAAATTTCTGAAGTCTGTTTAGTACAGTGATAAAGTTTTCCCTTAAATTTCCCAGATTATAGTAAAATTAAGAGACATAGTAATAAAAACATCTGAAGATGCCAAGACAAGCAAAGTTTTCATGTAAGTACATTTGGATTTCTTTGTAATGTGATACATTCACATATTTAAACAAAAAAATCTCAACTGGCTAGGGTCTAGACAGTGCCTGTCAATTAAACATCTGATGCACCTTTTAGATGATCTGATAGGCCTTTTTCATCTGTATGCTACTGATTTATAATAAGAATAGTGCCCATAATTATTCTGATTCTATCCTTTTATTAAAATTGGACAGTTTTGACAGTTTCTATGCGTTTCACAAAGTCATCAATTACAAGTCAGCTAATTTACCTGTCCAAATTTTGCCTCTAAACAGCAGTCCCATTGCATCACTTTTAGATGATAAAAGTTTGGTTGTTTTACTACAATTTGTGCTAGCTTTCTGACATTGTATTGAAATCGAATGGGAATTCATACGGGAAATTCAGCCTATAGGATAGCCTCAGAAAGGTAGCCATGTTAGTCTGTATCTTCACAAAACAAAAAATATAAAAAAATTAAAAAATAAAACATTTCATTTTTCTATCTTTCTGTTAAATTCTCTTCATCTCAGTTATCATATATCAGGATTTTCCACATCTGAAAAAGTGGGTCTGTCAATACCTAATAAATTATATTGTTAGACTTTCAGGTGCTACAGGATGGCTTTTTTTGTTTGGTGAACATAGAATATTTTTCCCTCCTTCACTGTAGTATGCCCACCACAGAGTTTGTCTGTCTCGTTCAATGAGTAACAAGCTCAGCAGTTGATTTTGGCCTTGTTTCAGAAGAGAACCATCCACTTTCCCCTCCAGAGCTTTACGGGTTATAGTTGAATCAGAAGTAGTCCCCCACTCATTTGAGAACTAGAGGTTGGCCCATTCACAAACATTTTAGAGATAGTAGATGGCAGTTGCAATGACAAGTTCCACAATCCACCTGCAACAGAAGACTTGACTTTTCTACTATACTGCCAAAAGGACTGATGCATATTAAATTACTGAAATTCTTTACACGTAAGATTCTACATGGGTGTACAACAGCTGGAGCAAATTAACCTTTTTTTTTTTTTTTTTTACTGTGGCGGTGCTGAAAGCTGTCGAAAAGGCCTGTAAACCACATCAGACCAGGGAGTGCTGCTGCACTTCCAGCACAGCTAGTCATGGCACCCCTGAAAATGCGACCCTTCTTATTTGCAATTAAATTCAGGTGAAAACATTTGTGGGTACAAAACTATCTCCAACAATGAAAAGAAAGAAAAAAAAGAAACACATTCATAGCATGCTATTGCAGATATAAAAATGGCATAGGCCATCTTTAAAAAGAACTGAAGCCAGAAAAAATTCCATTCTGCAGCAATGCCCACATTTTAAAGAATAATATGGTCTCCACAGTGATAGCACCTATGAATTTTGCCCTTATTACTCTTGCTTCTTCCCTACTACCTACTTTTAGGCTAGACGTAAATGAGCTAATATAAACAGACAGATACAAACACATCCACATGATAAATTCTGTTGTTTCAACAACTCATTTTGGAAGTGGCTGAAATAAACATTTGTTCTAATGCATGCTCTGTCATCAGATGTTTACCTCAATATATTGAAGTATCAACCTTCAAAAAGGGCAAGAGTTGGAAAACTTGAGTCAAACACTATAGGATTCAAGAAACTGACAGGTTGTAAAAGAGATCCATGCTCATCCACACACTAAAACAGGAGACCCAACAAATAGCAAAATGTTGTAATAAGTTCTCACATAATTAAGGCTTCATTGTTTCTACAAAATACACTGTGGTAATACAGTACATTTACTTTCAACATTGACATTTTACTCCAATTAATTAAAGCTAGGAGGTGTCAAAATAAATGAACAAAGGAAATTTTGTGACTTGCTATTGATTCATTTAGTTACTTTTCAATTGCCCTCTCCTGAAAAAATTGGCAACGTGAACTAGGTCTTCCAGTCGTTAGAGGCAACTTGTACTAGCATACTTCATTAGGACAAATGTGTAAAAATAACCTGCGCTAGTAACAGAAGTTCAGAAAAGATATTGAAAAACACGTACACTCAAGCACAGACACACATGCACAAACTCAGAGGCTGACAGACAGGCGTGTGAGCATATGAGCACACTAGGAGCTTAGAACTGAGCTAGCATGCCAGTCACTAAGTGTATGTCTGTACTTACTGTGAGATCGACCTAATCACAGTTGATCTTCTGGGTTTTGGTTTTGCGTGCCTAGTGTGGACGTGCAAAACTGAACCATAAGGGTTTGACAATCTACCCCTGTACTCCTCATTATCACAAGGAGTATGGGAGGTTGATGGGAGAGTCTCCTCTGGCATTTTGGGAAGAATTATGTGGGCCAATGTCCATGGTGCTAGAGGTGGGTCTTACCAGTGGAGAGCATTCAGGCTGAGCACTCAGTTGCAAATGCTCTTCCTGGGCAGCTTCCCCACATTCTGGTACTCCCCAGGCTCTTGCTGAGTCCCTGGCTTACCTTCCCTAGGGCAGACTCTTGGGGAGGGGCTGCAGAAGGCCGGGAAAGCAAAATTGGCTCGTCACAACAGCCTTCAGCAAGAGTTAATAGCTGCACTCTGAGGCCATCAAAAGTTGTCCGAACCACCCAACTAGATATACTTGATCCTGCCTCAGCTCAGAAGGATGGACTAGTAACCTCTGAAAGCTACTTTCAGCGCTACATTTCTACGAATCTAACTCATTCAAATTATTTGGGAGCACCCCAGTTGTGCCAAGTCACAAACCTGCATGTTGATTTCATCTTTGTTACTCTCATCCCCCTTCCCTTTTCTTCTCTTCTGCACATTGTTGAACTCACTTGAACACTGTTTCATACTGGAGGGTAAACTCTTCAGGCTAGGGAACAGGTTCATATGGTGCTTTGCATCACAGAGCCACTGTCTAGAGTGAGGCTTTGGGGCATTACCAGAATGCAATTAAAAACATAATAATGCTGTAGACTTATAAAAGCTAATATGATAACGTTATTTAAGTAAGGTCAATTATCTGTTCAGCTTGTAGGCAACCAGAACTCCTGGTACATCATTGGTCCTATCATTTTGACCTTCCCTGCTGTTATCCCTATTATAGTTCAATTAACTGAGAAGTCCTGCAGTGGCCTGATGAGCATCTGCTGTATCTACCTGGCAAGAATTCAATAAGGAAATGCCACAGGAAGAAATAATGAGAAGTCTACCCAGTTATGCCACTTCCCCTTGGGAGTGCAAAGCAGTTTGGTTTATGGGGAAGACCATGACCCTTGAAAATTATCAGTTCATTTCTCATTCAGAACTTCAGCTTATTACTAACTCAATAACAAAAAAAAGGACTGCTTTGCTTTTCAACTATGCAGTCAAGAGGCTTTTGAAATCAGTTTTTTTTGACATGTATGCTATTAGCATCTTTCCATGTTGTAAACAAAAAAGTAATTGCAGCTATTTTCTGCCTCTTGGTTCCACCAAATGAATGGTGGATTTCACTCTCTCTCCCCGAGTGAAATATTAAAGCTCAGAATGTAGCACCTTAAATAGTTCGAAACTGAAACTACATTTGTAACCACACGTACCACACATAACAGTGTCAGATACATTAAAACAAAGATCCCAGCTACTCTTGACAAACTTGACAGAAAAAACTATACACAAAACTAAAACCACTTAGGGTCACCAGCTTCCGAGTTTCATTTTATCCCAAATCTTTGCGTCCCTCCCTGCCCTCACAAAAGTCTGATTATTTAAGTTACCATTATAAAGCCAAGAGCTAATATGTATTACACACACACACACACACACACACACACACACACACAATATTCAAACAAACTGTTAAAAGACAATTCAAGTTACAAAGTCAAGCCCTCAAAATTTAGAAAATGCCATAGCTGAGGGTGTCCATGCAACCTGAATTTGTCCCCTTTAGTCATATGCATTACAATGTACATAAACAGGGGAAAATAAATTGTATTATATTCATACTTTATAAGAAGAAGAAATTAAAGTTGCACAGGCAACCTCAACTCTGGCATCTCCTAAATTCTTAGTGTTTGGACCCAACAACTGTAATGGTTTCTTCACAGTTTTTTGGATGAAACTTCCTAAGTTAAACAAACAGATAATTATATCACTTAGAACCATACAGAACCCCGAAACCTGAATCGTTGGCAGGGCTTGTATCTTTGGAGCCAGAGCATGGGCTTCTGCCACTGGAGATACTGGAATAGCTGCTACCAAAAGCAGATTTATTGTTCAGTAGACCATCCATTAAAGAAGGAGACATATAACTTCCCAGTGGTTGTCAATGGCACAGAGATGCCAGTTGGCAATTGGGTTCATTTTCTGTAACAGCAACCCCTAGACATATGAAACCTAGTACATGCCTTTCATAATATTTATCCATAAAAAGTAACACAGGATGTCTTAAATGAAAGCCATGATCACACTGATCTTTAATATTGTGAAATGTACACATAAAAATGTACAAACTAACAGACCCAGGTTGTTGACAGCACGGAATAAATCTGCAACCTTAGGCTACAGACACATTGCCATGGAAGGTCAATAGAGGTCCGACCCAGGTTCTCTTGTTCACTGTGTCTGCAAATCTTCTCTCATGCACTGTATCTTCTAATGCCCATCTGAATTCTGTCATCTCCAGCTGCAACTCTAACCCCTAAATCTTCCTTGCCATGAACTCTGTCAAGTGACATTTCATCAGATATCCACTGATGTACATCCCACATTTCTGCATCTGGCCATATTTCTTGTCTCATCTCAGTTCCTTCGGTCACTTCTAGTGCTGCTTCTGTAGCCATCATGGTCTTCTCTTTCTCTTTCTGCTTCTGTAGCCATCATGGTCTCTCTCTTTTGATTGCTAGGAAAACAAGAAGGAACATAAAAACTCCCCCAAACTCCCACTTACAAACTTCAACAGAAGCTTTTAGCTGCCTACTGCTCTAATGTTCACTAGAGGCAAGCTTAGTTAACTTAGAAAAACTCAGCTCTAAGCCCTCATTAAGGAATATCAACTGAATGAAGCCACACACCTGGAACAAAATGAGTGCATAGAACACAAAATCAAGACTGAGCCTCCAAAGCATCAAACCACCACTCTCCTCTCAAGCCAAACACCCTTCTCCCTCTACCCCTGAAATGTCCATGTTAGCTGTTTACACATTCTCAACACACACTTTTTATCCAAGTCTTCAAAACGTAAATATAGTGTAAACAATCTTTCATAAATGGCACTCTCTCCAATCTAGATGATTTAATGAGAAGAGCTGACTAATTTAATGCAAAAGCACAGTAAAGGGCACATTCACTGATTAGTGTTTTGCCAGACTTAAGCCTCCATTCTTTCATATGTAACTGCTGAAATATAAATTGAAGCAACATCCCTTAAAACTGGGAGGAATGAGTATTGACAGAAATTCTCTCTCATGTGGATTTATATCTGGGGGGATTAGCAGCTTCCTCTGCAAAATAGCTTTACTTGAAGTTACAATCTCAATTGTTGATTGCATATCAAGTTAAATGCAATCCTGCTTGCCTACCATCTGAGACAATCCCTACAGCTCTTTCAAATATTAAAACTTGAATTTTCCTCCCAATTACGCTCCAAATTGTCTGCCATGTTATTTTGCCATCTTATCCACTTGTTGCATTTCAATCTCTCAGAGATAGGACTGTGAGTGAAATGCATGCCTTGATGGTAACAGCCATGAAATGTATTGACTATGCTACTATTTATGCAAGCAAGTTGAAAATAAAATTACAATTTAAAATCATGATGGTAATTTACTGAAGTCCTGTACTTTTCTTTCAAACTTGTTCTACTGGACAACATAAGCAGGCAGTTTAGGACTCTGACGCACATTACACATTTTATTCAAATTGCAAAGATAGCATGAGTTTCCATGAGTCAGAAATATATTTGCTGCAAAGTATTTCTTGAATATATGGGACTAAAAGAGGTCTTTCAACAGCATACCACAATTTCACTGTGTTATATAGAGACTGATATTAGAAAGTGTAAAATCTTTTGTGTCTTATGTTTAAAAGTTGATGTACCCAAAAATGCATCTTATTTATAAGACAAAAGGCAAAATTCAGTATTTACTTATGTTGGGTGTAAGACAGTCTTTCTTACTTGAGGAAAAATATGCACATGCAAGTAAGAAGTAACAGAGAGTAAGCCGTGCTAGTCTATACACTATCAAAACAAAAAGCAGTCAAGTAGCACTTTAAAGACTAGCAAAATAGTTTATTAGGTGAGCTTTCGTGGGACAGACCCACTTCTTCAGACCATATCCAGACCAGAACAGACTCAATATTTAAGGCACAGAGAACCAAAAACAGTAAGCAAGGAGGACAAATCAGAAAAAGATAATCAAGGTGAGCAAATCACCTTTGCTCACCTTGATTATCTTTTTCTGATTTGTCCTCCTTGCTTACTGTTTTTGGTTCTCTGTGCCTTAAATATTGAGTCTGTTCTGGTCTGGATAT
This sequence comes from Carettochelys insculpta, assembly GCF_033958435.1. Classification (NCBI taxonomy): domain Eukaryota; kingdom Metazoa; phylum Chordata; order Testudines; family Carettochelyidae; genus Carettochelys; species Carettochelys insculpta. The sequence goes on from NC_134144.1 coordinate 57,285,476, forward strand.
GGTCTGAAGAAGTGGGTCTGTCCCACGAAAGCTCACCTAATAAACTATTTTGCTAGTCTTCAAGTAAGAAGTGTGTAAGATCACTAGGCAAGATATAATTTACCAAATTTGCTACTGTTCTTATAACTACAACACTGATAGTAATTTGAGTTACTCATTCTGTTGCCAAGGGTTTCAATGTGATATATACAAATGGGTTTAACATTTTTAACCACACATAAATTAAATATAATAAAAAACCTAGATCATTTAAATTGTAAAGCTCAAATAAATCTTCATTTTAACAATCACCATTGGGAGACAAGAGTTAAAAGACAGGAAAATATATCTTTTGTCTCTGGATTACAGCTCAGCTTCTGGAAAACCACAAGCAATGCATGCATTACAGAATTAGTCACCCCTGGAGCCTGGCTGGACCTATACTGGAAAACATAAGAATCCTAAATTTTAAGAATGTTCAACATTCAGAACTCTCCCCTACATAATGAGTTTTAGGTACACCACAAACATCAGTCAGCTCCACAGAACAACCAGGGAACATTCTGAACACGCAACAAATATGTGCCGTTTTTGATAAATGATCTCCTAATCTCATCAAGAACTATGTAAATTGACCAAGGTTAAGAACAGCAGTTAGAACTAGCACGGGTTTCATTACAGAAAAGAAAAAGAGAGGGAGACTGCTCACTGTCCATTCTGATATTGCCAATTGTAAAAAGCTAGGAGAAACTAACTCCTAACATTATAACTGGTAACTAATTTTCTATAATAATTTAAGGTTCTCCAAGAGATGAGAAAGAAGAAAAACAAAGTTAGTAGGAATTGTGACTTTGGCCCTGGCTACACTACAAGGTTACAGTAGCACAACTATACTGATACAGCTGTAAGAACATTTGTGTAGCAGAATTATGCCAAAAATATTTAAAAACCCATACCTCCCATCAACATAGCACTGTGCACACATGTTTATGCTGGCAAAACTTTTGTCTCTCAAGGCACAAAAAAAACCCCAGCCTGAGCAACGTAAGTTTGCCAGGATAAGTGCTAGTGAATACTCTAAGAGCTTGCTGGGAATGTTTCCTGGTGTGCTGATCATTCCATTTACATCCATCTTCTTGCCCTCTGGGGCTCCCCACTACCCTGTCCTGCTGGTCCTCTGGTCTTCCTATCATGGAACACAGTTTTTAAATAGATTCTGATGATGCGCTGGCCCTCTTCCAGAGAGGCTACAGCACAACAATGCTGTGACAAACACCTAGTGGTAACTGTAGAAGAAAGAAAGCAGTGGCAGAGGCCTACATTCCCCTGAGGCAAATCTCCCGCAAACACAGGGATGTGTGATTTTTACCACCATGCACCAGCTCTCAGTTCTTTATTCATCTTCTTATGTTATTTATCATTCCATCTTAAAAACCACTTGACAAGCTCGGAGCTGATGCACGCACCATAAACATTTTGTTCTAACACAGTTACTTGGCTTGCTTCAGAAAAAAAAATTTGATATTTTAATTTTAGAAATATATTTAACTTGGTGCTGCTTATTTGCTGCAAGAACTCAAGACAAGATACAATACTGAAATGGTCAAAGAGCAATTCAGAAGTCCATTTCACTTGCTTAACCTATTTGCTGAACTGAATCTCACTGCCTATTACTACATGACAGCATTTGTTAGAGTAATTGGTCAAAAAATTCACTCTTTCCATGTCTTCATTTTCACTTCCATTAACTTCCAGCTCTTAACACACCCTGGCTACGTCTACACGTGAAGCCAACATCGAAATAGCTTATTTCGATGTAGCAACATCGAAATATAACGTCTACACGTCCTCCAGGGCTGGCAACGTCGATGTTCAACTTCGACGTTGCGCGGCACCACATCAAAATAGGCGCTGCGAGGGTACGTCTACACGCCAAAGTAGCACACATCGAAATAAGGGTGCCAGGCACAGCTGCAGGCAGGGTCACAGGGCGGACTCAACAGCAAGCCGCTCCCTTAAAGGGCCCCTCCCAGACACAGTTGCACTAAACAACACAAGATACACAGAGTTGACAACTGGTTGCAGACCCTGTGCCTGCAGCATGGATCCCCAGCTGCCGCAGCAGCAGCCAGAAGCCCTGGGCTAAGGGCTGCTGCCCACGGTGACCATAGAGCCCCGCAGGGGCTGGAGAGAGAGCATCTCTCAACCCCCCAGCTGATGGCCGCCATGGAGGACCCGGCAATTTCGACGTTGCGGGACGCGGATCGTCTACACGGTCCCTACTAGGGCGCTATTCCTATCTCCTCATGAGGTTAGCGACTTCGACGTCTCGCCGCCTAACGTCGAAGTTAACTTCGAAATAGCGCCCGACGCGTGTAGCCGCGACGGGCGCTATTTCGAAGTTAGTGCCGCTACTTCGAAGTAGCGTGCACGTGTAGACACGGCTCCTAATTCTTATCCAGAGGAGGAGTAGGGGCTCCCATCAGAGCTAAAATAAAGTTATTCCATTGATCATCTGCTGGATATGGAGTTTTGATGCAACCATACAATTCTGTTTCCTTATTTCCCTATCAATTCACTTCTTCTGAGTGCACTTGTACAGTCAGATCAAAATCCATGACCTAGCAGATCTCCAAATCGATTACATCCACCAAAAGTATTATAGTTGTAGTTATGTTGGTCCCAGGATATTAGAGAGAAGGCGAGAAGTAACATCTTTTATTGAACCAATTACAGTTGGTCAGAGAGAAAAGTCCAAGAGCTTACACTGAGCTCTTAGACAGGCGTAGGAAATGTACTCAGTGCCATAGCTATATTCACTGTGGAACTGACTGTTTGGCATAATCATGCAGTTGGGGTTGGGGACTGGGAATGTGTGTCATTCTGTAGTTGAACCTCCTCATTTCCATTCCAATGTAACTAAATCATTTCTAAATCCATATTCCATGTTTTGTTTTGTTTTTAATTTTCCCTTCTTCGAGATTGACAATATTGGTTAAGGCACTTGTTTACTAAACTGGATGTTTTATTTTCCACCTGACCAAACACAACCAATTGTATTTGCCATAAAATATTTTAATTAGCAGTTTTATTGTAGTGAAGATTCCAAGATTTTACTTCCTGAAGGACGATTATATAAAAAAAAATTATTTTTGCAAGGGTCAGATTTTCCCTAAGGAAATGAGTTTAGATAGGACCCAATTAAGCAAACACAACAAGTGAAAGCAAGACATGGAGCAGATGGAGAATGAGAAGAAAGTAGGAAGCAGACATTGAAGTTTGCACAGCAGAATCTCAATATTCACGAGGGACTGGTGTTAAGAACACTCACGAATCTTGAATTTCGCAAATAGCATTTTATTCCCTTGTGGAGACAGGGAATTTGACAAGGGTTGCCTGCACCGCCGCAACAGCAGCAGCAGCAGCTGAGGGCTCCCTTCCCATCCCCTTAACAGAGAGGGGGATTCCCTAAACGCTGCGGTGACAGCTGACAGCTCCCTTTTCTCCCCATTAATAGGGGTATTACCTAAATGCCGCAGCAGCGGCTGGAGCTGAGGACTCCCTTCCCCCTGCGTGAAGGGGAAGTGAAGGGGGCCCTCAGCAGCCGCCACTGCTGCAGCATTTAGGCAATCCCCCTATTAATGGGGAGAGAAGGGAGCCCTCAGCTCCAGCCACTGCGCAGCGTTTAGGCAATCCCCTCGTCAAGTGGGAGGGAAGGGAGCCCTCAGCTCCAACCATTGCTACCATGGGGGGGGGGGTCAGAAACCTCCCTGCTCACGAATAATTGTAAAGTTGCAAATCTTGAGACTCAACTGTATTGGAATATTTGATGTAATTTTTAATAAAAATAAGTGGATTTTACATGAGAAAAAATTAACTTTATCATGATTCATGACTGATCATTTTCAAAAGTGCTTCTGGCAGCAACTGCAGAAAAAATAAAAGACAAGATGAAAATAAGGAAGATTGCCTAACCCCTTTCAAGAAATAATTGTAGCAATTAGAAGGCCACAGACTGCATTTGATAGGCAGGTAAATTGTACATTCCATCAAGAGTAACAGCTACATAACTGAGTATCTGAACTACTGAAAAGTTTGGGCCTGATCCTGCTTACACTGAAGCAGGGAGGCAACTGCCACTGATTTTTTTTTTTTTTTTTAAGCTCCAGGAATAGGCTTGAGTCACATTCTGACAGTCACAGACACATGTTAAAAAGTGTCACTGAGCAGTTGTACATACACAACAAACTACATTAATTTTTAGAAAGTACATCTAACAAACCCTCTTAGAAATTTTGGGGTTGGGGAAAAGGTATAAGACTATCATAAATTACAGAATACTCTTCATCATGGAAAAAGGTTTACATTTACTACATTCAATTTCTGAGTGAACTGGAAGTATTTGACCATCTTATTTCATTTAGATTCTATTATTTTCAATAACAGTGCTTTCACAACTGATATAAATGTAAACATTTACTTCAGATCAGAAATCCTTTAAGAATGACTGGTGTACGGTAAGATTTTTGCTGACAAATGAGGCTGCACGCAAAAAACAGTGCTGACTCTTCATTTGGCTCCTTCCTAAAACTCTATCATAACCAAATTGCAGCATGAAAAGTGGTTAAAGAAAAAATACCATTAAATGTTTCACAGATCCATACACCTTCCAAGCTCTACCCTGAACTATAATGCATTCATGCTCTCACATAAATCAGGCCTAATATGTTGGAGAAAGTTGCAATAAATGAAGCATTTGACTTCACACATGCTACATTCTCCAACCAAGCCACCTGATAATTTAAATATGTACACTTCACAAACAGTCATTGCTTTTCACAATTTCTAATGTAAAACAAAAAAAGAAATCATAATAGAATCTAAATGATATCCTCCTGTTAAGTCTTCACATCAAACCTTCTGGTCTTGTGCAAAGCACAAAATACCTTACACAAAACTTACCTGGGAATATATCTGCATATTCTCACAACTATCATTTCCCTTGTTAAACAGATCATACAGTCTGTAAAATAATATTACATGCCCAGATTATTTGACCTGATCCTAACTATGCACAGCTAGTATGTTAAAAAGGTATGGGCAGCTTCTAGGTCAGTCTCCACTAACTGGCCAGCCCCAACCCATTTTTCTTGATGGAGGCTGGAGCAGCAGGAGCTGATTAGGCCTTCCCCCCCAGGCATCCTGCCACACACCCCCCACACACCCCCAGCAACTGCTAGTGGAGGGTTGGCCTGGCTCTTCCCATGCCTGAGAGGTGATTTTGGGGCAGTTGTATCACAACAAGACTTCTCTGTGCTAAGAGCAGGGAATTATAAAGAGAAATACGGATTCTTCTTTAAATTGCAGTAAGATCTAGAGATCTCAGAATCTGGATTCCATTGGGCAGGGTGCTGTACAAGCACCATACAAAGACAGCCTGGCCCAGATGAGTTTATTCTAGTTTTTGAAGGGTAAAGTGAATGTGACGTAAAGAAGCAAAAAGGAAACTTACATATAACTTGTGTGAACAACTTTTGAGCTATGTAGCCAAGAAATATCCTATATAAAATCCAGGAAGATTGAAGTATTACTATTAATGTACTAACCTAATCACCATAAACACAAATGGGAAAGTAAATTCGGATCACTCTCTTGTATAACTAAGGAAGGATATAATTTTGTTTGTCCACACCTACATCTTTTCACCAGTGAGTTTGTGCTCCATAATCAAAGCATTTATCAGTCTTGCTTCTTTGTATCAACACCAACACAAAAACACCTAATGCCCTTTGAGTCTAATTGGTGATAAAGTATGGGATTGCGTTAATGTTCCGGCTAATATATTTTTAGCTGACATTATTAGGTGTGAACACATTTTTAAAATGGAAGACATCAATGTTCTTAGAACAAAGAAACTGTGACAGAGCACAGTACAATATCCTTTTGACTGCTGCCTGATGTTAGGCTTCTCCATTGAGTACATGGAAAGAGAAATCCATCCGCCTAAGAACAGCCTTGTAGAATCTGTTATAAGGCGTTAAACTAGTTGGTTCAGACCTTTGAATCCTATTCTTTCTGCTGCTTAGCTTTCTCAACAAGGTTTGGAATTCAAGGGTTTGTACCAAAAGTAATTTGAAGATGTTTTAAATTTTAAAGGAGGTATTTAACTGAAGTGTTACCTTTAAATTTCCAATAGGCATGCTTTCCAACCAATGCTCTGAAGCTATATCCTCGCCTTCTCCTGCACACTATTTATCCTTTAAAGAGGAATCCAATTAAGCAGAGCTAAGGAAATGATGGCCAATTACTTTGAAGTGGCAGGAAAAGAAAAAGAAGAGCTGAGAGATTGGAGGAAAACCACAGTAGATAATCAGATAAAATGTGTGCTTCAGTCCCATCAATAATGAACAGGCAGACAGAGATCACAGAATTAATGCTTAAAAAAATAATAAAACTTTACGACCTCTACGCTCCCTGGGCAATATATGCCCCATTGCATGCCAACCCTTCCATATCCATTTGCCCCACCAGGTTGAGGCTCTGTATCCCCCTACCACTCCAGACACCCCCATTACATGCCACCCTTTCCACATTCATTCTTATCCCTGGTCAGGGCTCTGTATCCCCCAGCCATTTCAGACCCTCCCTCCACCAAACCAGTCCCTGCTTGGGGTTCTGCATTCCCCAATCCAATTTATGCCCCCGCTTGCATATTGCCTCTTTCTGCATATTCTGCCCCCTCCCCTTGTCAGGACCTAAGAATGGGTGGAAGGAATGTCGCAGAGATCCCTGCACTGTACTCACAGGGCATCACCCACCAGCAGAAGGCTAATATTCCAGCAACAACGAGTTTATTAGTCTAGGCATCCTTCAGTCTGCGTAGGCTATGGATCATGCCCTTCATAACTCCATTTAAGATCATCATTTACAGCATTGACTGTGACTGTGGAGGCCCACACAAGAGTGACAGTCCTTGCTACATCTGCTGCATATATAGTGGGTGTCTGGCAGGTCCTCACTGTCCTTTCTACAGGCTCGCTTCTCCTCTGCCAGCTGTCTGATCTTCATCACGCCCTTCTGAATGACCTCGTGTAGTTCCTGCTTCCAGCTGCTGCAATCGTCTGCCAGCTCTTCCCAACTATCTGGATCGATGTCTACCTCCTTGAGGTCCCTCTTACAGACGTCTTTGTAGCGCAACTGGGGGCATCTGGGAGGTCTTTTGCCAGAGGCTAGCTCGCTGTATAGAATGTCTTTTGGGATCCTTCCATTATTTATCCTGTGGATGTGGCCAAGCCAACAGAGCCGCCGCTGCCAGAGGAGGGTATACATGGTTGGAATTCCAGCTTGCTCGAGGACGGCAGTGTTGGACACTCTGTCCTTCCACGATATCCCAAGAATGTGCCTGAGGCAGCACAAGTGGAAGACAATCAGCCTCTTTTCCTGGCAGGCATATGAGGTCCAAGACTCGGTGCTGTAGAGGAGGGTGCTGAGGATGCAGGCTCTGTAGACTTGCATTGTGGTGTGAGTGTACAGGTTGTTGTTCCACACTCTCTTACTAAGTCTGAACAGAGTTATGGCTGCTTTTCCAATCCTCCTGTTTAGCTCAGTCTCCAGCGACAACGTGTCAGTGATGGTGGACTCGAGGTAAATAAACTCATGGACGACCTCTAGTGTGTAGTTGTCAATGCTGATTGATGGAGATTCAGCAACGTCCTGACCAAGTACATTTGTCTTCTCTAGGCTGAGGGTAAGCCCGAAGTCCTTGCATGCTTTGGAGAACTGATCCAGCTATTTTTGAAGCTGGCCTCCTGTGTGTGTCACTACAGCAGCATCATCTGCGAACAGCATGTCTCTAATGAGCACTTCCTGCACCTTAGACTTAGCCTTCAGCCTTGCAAGATTAAACAGTTTCCCGTCAGATCTTGTGTGCAAAAAGATGCCCTCTGTTGAGGATCCAAAGGCGTGCTTCAGGAGGAGTGCGAAGAAGATCCCGAACAATGTCAGAGCAAGGATGCATCCTTGTTTGACGCCGCTCCTGATACTGAAAGCATCCGATGATGTGCCGTCATATTGGATGGTTCCTCTCATGTCTTCGTGGAAAGACTGGATCATCTTGAGTAGCCGTGGTGGACAGCCTATCTTGTTGAGCAATTTAAACAGTCCATCCCTACTGACTGAGTCAAAAGCCTTGGTCAGGTTGATGAAGGCGACATAGCGTGGCTTCCTCTGCTCCCTGCATTTCTCCTGCAGCTGCCTCAGGGAGAAGATCACGTCAATAGTAGATCTCTCGGCGTGGAATCTGCACTGGGATTCCAGATACACCCTCTCAGTGAGCTTCTGGAGTCTGCCAAGGATGACATGAGCGAACAATTTACCAGTGATACTTAGGAGAGAGATTCCATGGTAATTGCTGCAGTCACTTCTGTCTCCTGTGTTCTTACACAAGGTTACAATGTTGGCATCCTGCATATCCTGTGGAACCTCACCCTCTCTCCAGCATAGGCACAGCAGCTCATGTAGGGGTTCCCGGAGTGTGTCCAAGGCACACTTGATTACCTCTGGTGGTATACCATCCTGGCCTGGGGCCTTTCCTACTGCAGTGCTGTCAATAGCTTTCTTCAGTTCGACCACAGTTGGTTCCTGGTCCAGCTCGTCAATGACTGACAGGAGCTCGACGGCATTGAGGGCTGTATCAACCACAGTGTTTTCGCATGAGTACAGCTTAGAGTAGTGCTCGACCCCTCACTCCATCTGTTTGGCTTTGTCAATGATGACTTCACCAGATTTGGAGTTCAGAGGTGCCGTCTTGTTCTGGATGGGTCCCATTGCCGTCTTTATGCCCTGATACATTCCCCTGAGATTACCAGAGTCAGCACAGGTCTGGATACTGCTACATAGCTTAAGCCAGTAGTTAGCACAGCACCTGGCTGTCTGCTGTACTATTTTTCTGGCTTGCTGCTTGCTGGGTACTCTGACTCAGTGAGCGTTTATACTCCAGAAGTGCAGGGTGCTTCTTTTCATTGACTAAAATCATCTCCTCGGAGTTAGCGTCGAACCAGTTGTTTGTGTTTCCAGCTCTTCTTCCAAACACTGACAAGGCCGTATTGTAGATTGTGTCCCTCAGATGCTGCCATCTGGATGTCGCATCAGCACCCCCAGGGCTGCTGCGCAGATTCTCCTCAAAGGTGTCTCTGAACATTTTGGCTTTTTCTGAGTTTGCCATCTTTCTGACATCAATGCGAGGCCTTCCAGTTGGTTTAGAATGGTGTGGCTTCTTGGGTCTCAGCTTGAGCTTGGAGCAGACTAGCAAATGATCTGTATCGCAGTTGGCACTATGGTAGCAGCGTGTCAGGAGGACGTTTTTTAGGTTGTTGCGTCTGGTGATGACCAAGTTCTAATTTGTGCCAGTTTTTCGAGCATGGGAGTCTCCATGACACTTTATGCTGTGGCTTGGTTCGGAAAAATGTGTTTGTGATGCACAGATTGTGGTACATGCAAAGTTCGAGGAGACGCTGTCCGTTGTCATTCATTTTTCCCACATAGAAGTGACCTAGGCAAGAGGGCCATGAGTCATGATCAGCTCCAACTCTTGCAATGAAGTCACCCAAAAGGTACAATTGATCACAAACAGGTATTTGCACTATGGCAGCACTAAGCTTGTCATAGAACTTGTCCTTTGCTTCTGGCGTGGTGTTCAGGGTTGGAGCGTAAGCACTGATCAGGTGGATGGGACTGGTGCAGGTTTGAAGTTTGACCTGAAGGAGTCTTTCTGATCTGCCCGTGACTAGTTCCACCACTTGCAGAAGGGTGTTTCTGATAGCAAAGCCGACACCATGCTCCCTGGGTTCCTCTTGGGCTTTGTCCTGCCAGAAAAAGGTGTAGCCCTTTACCTTCAGGGATCCCAAAGCTGTGAGTCACGTCTCCTGCAAAGTGGCGATTTCAATTTGGAGCCTCTTCAGTTCCTCGTTGATGACCACAGTCTTTCGGGTGTCGCTGATGTCCTGAAGATCTTCAGTCAAACCAGTCAACATGGTCCGTACATTCCAACAAGCAAGCTTGAAACTTTGATGATTTCCTTTTCTTAATCATCTTCTTGTTGGTTTGTCTGGTGCTCATTTCAGTCACTTGTCAGGTTGGGGAACCTTAAGCCTCATGCACCCAGTGAGGCAAGTGAACTGTGGCAAGACAGTACCCTACTGGCTGGGGGCTGCCCAGCTTAAGGTGGGCAGTGACTGTCCAATGAGATGCGATGATCTCTCCCACCATCGGAAGCAACCCCTGGCGCTCGCTCTATATGTCAATCGAGCAAGAGCTTATAACCAGTATCGGTTGCCTCCCATGTTGGTTCAGTGCTATTAAGCGATGCTGGAGTACCTCTCCAGGTGCGAGCCTGGGCAATTTTTATGGAGACCTGGACTGCCCAGATACCAGCCCCCCCCCTCTCGATTTTACTGATATAGTCCAAAGGAAAGGATAACCTCTACATTTGGTACCAGCTCAGCTGCAGGAGTTGCCGGGACAATGCCAGAAGTTGACACAGAACTGCCTTAGGACTCCCCTCCAGATTTTCTGTCAGGGTTTACTCCCTTAGCCTTACTCCTTCCCAAGATAACCCACAAGGCAGTGCGGTGTTTTCCTCCACCTTCACAGGAGTTGTCGATTTGCAGCGCCACATCTCCTGGGCCGCCATTGAGACTGTGCACTAGAAAAGCGAAGGAACAAGTCCCTCCATAAGGTTGGTATGTGAGACAGACCAGACCCCCCGCACTGTGTTTCGCCTGCGAGCTGACGCAGTTGCCCAGGGGACAGTGTCACTGTAATGCACCACAGCTGCTAGGAGCCAACAGTGAGAGTTGAGTGGTGGGTGACGACCAGCGCTTCTGTCCGCCTGAAAAGGCGCAGCTGCCAGAGAGTCAAAGGTACTACCTCTACCCCAGACACCCCATATCCTCCATGAGTTCATTAGCCTTTTATTTTCCCTATACGCACCACTCTGCCATTAGGGGTCCCTAAATAAAAACTATTATAGGTTGAAAAAATAAAGTTTTGTTTATTAGTTAACATGCTTTGGGATCCATGCTTTGGGCTTGAGTGTGGGGGTGAGGGTTGTCATACAGTTGAATGCAGTTTCATAAAGGGCAAGAAAACAGCATGGGTGTGAGAAAGGGGATGCTAGTTAATGGCAGGTGATTCAGGACCCTTCATGCTCACTCAAACTTGGCATGAAGGCATACCTGATTTTCATTGCCTCTTTCTATGCTTTCCTGTTTGCCCTTGTGTCCACCTGATGATTACTGCTGGCAAGAAGATATGTCAGTGGGTGGGGAGGCAGAGGCAGAAAATTCTCCCTCTTAGCCCCAACTATGTTATGAAAAATACAGTCGACCCCAAGGACAAGGGTAAAGTTTTCTTCACTGACGTCTAAGTGGGTGAGAAGGCACCCGAACCTGGCTTTTATACAGCCAAAGGCACTTGGGGGGGAAGGGGTAGCTCAGTGGTTAGAGCATTGGCCTTAGAAACCCAGAATACTGAGTTCTATGTTTGAGGAGGCCTGTCAAGGGTCTGGGGTAGGTTAGATTAAAAAATATCTGTCAGAGATGGTGAAAGGTCTTGCTGTGAGTAGAGGAGACTGGACTGCATGTTCCCCTTCCAGTTCTCTGTGATACGTGTATCTCCATACTTCAATTCTACCACCATTCTGCACCTGCTCAGTCTGTAGTTGAAGAGCTCCTTACTGGATTCAGGGTGCCTATGTATGGCTTCATGAACCAAAGGACGAAGGGGTAAGCAGCATCACCAAGAATCTCTATGGGCACTTCCAAGTCCCCACTGTTGATTCTGGTCTGGGAAGAAAGTTCCACTTTGGCACCTTCTAAACAGACTAGAATTGCTAAAGATTCATGAGGCATGCACCCTTCCCAACCACCTCCACACTGATGTTGGTGAAACGACCTTTGTAATCCACTAACACCTGTGACAACACAGAGAAGAACCCCGTGCTGATAATGTATACTGAAGCCTGGTGGTCTGGTGCCAAGATGGGGATGGGCATTCCATCTATGGCCCCACCACAGTTAGGGAACACCATTGCAGCAAATCCATCCAATATGTCCTACACATTCCCCAGAGTCACTGTCTTTCACAGAAGCTTAGTGATCACCTTGGCTACCTGGCTGACAACAAACCCCATTGTAGATTTGCCCACTCCAAATTGATTTCCAAGTGACTGGTAGCTGTTCCATGTTGCAAACTCCCACAGAGTAATTGCCACACACTTCTCAACGGTCAAAGCAGGTCCCAGCCTTGTATCATTGCACTTCAAGCTGGGAGACAGCAGTTCACAAAGATCCATGAAAGTGGCCTTACGCATGCAGAAGTTTTCCAACCACTGCTGATCATCCCACCACTGCAAAACAAAGTCCCACCAGTCTGAGCTGGTTTCCTGGGACCACAACCTGTGTTCCAGGGTGTACAGTGACTTCAATGCCAGCAACAACTCTGTGTTCCTATCTCCAGATCTGGACATCCTTCAGTGCACCCCGCATCAACCAACTCAATCTCTATGGACATTAAATTCAGGATATACAGCATCACAGTGTGGGAAGTCTTCACAAAACACTGCACCGCACATTGAAGCATCTCAGGATCCATGTTATTGTTTGTAATGGCAGGTGGCAGTCAATGTAAAAGCAGCACAAAAATTCTCTTGTCCATTTCTTTTCATGGGAAGTGATGGAAATGCAGCCTGGGATGATGACAGCAGAAACCCATAGCCACGTGCAGTGACTTTTTTCCCCCCAAAACACTGGCACATAATCCCAAAATGCAACAGACTGCAGGAACCATGAGGTAGATGCCCACATTGCACTGCTGCCACAGTCGAATTTAGCGTGTTCCCATCAGATTGCCTAAGTCGATTTTGTGCGCAATTTCGGACACAGCTTTAGCTTTATAAAATCTAGTATTATAAAGCTGACTAATAAATTCAATTTTATTCCCAAGTGTAGGCATATCCTGAGAATCTGGTTTAGGGGAAAGAGAATTCAACTTTGCTTAGAGAGGGGGTCTCCCACGTGTGCATTAATAACTGACCGCAAAATACATTCCCATAAAAATATTTAACTGTGCACAGGTCATTGCATAACACTCAACCAAGTAAAGTGAAAGTTGTGAAGGGGGTTGAGGGAAGAAAAATCATCTTGATTCTTTTTTGCCCCTCATTTACTGATTCCAAAACCATCAGCATCTAAATTTTGGGACACACTGTTTTTCATCTCAGTGAATATCCTTTTCTATCTCATTCTTCTTTCCTTCATAAATTCTTTGTAAAAGTATTACTAAGTTTTCATGGGATGGAAATAACTGTCAGAAATGAGGTGTAAACTGACACATCTCTATCTATTAGGCTCAACCTACATTTGACCCTCATATTGTGACCAGGTTGATGTGGCTAAGATTAATGAGTCAATTATTTCTGGACAAGGTACAAGGCACACAAACTGCTTCATTGTTTTAATACCAACTAGTATGCTCCTTCAACAGCTTTTCATACCAATAAAATAATCCTCAGCAATTTTTCATTAAGACATCATGCGTACAAGGCTTATTCTGAGGATATAGAAATCACAGAGATGAAAAGGAAGGGGCCATAATGGTATAGTTCAAGCAATTCTTAAAAAACACTGCCCTTAATGCTTTGTTTGACAAATTTAAGCTCCCACAAGATTCAATATAACGCACAGCATAATAAAATGGTCACAGTTCCATTGTTCTCACATAATAGGCGAAAGCTAGTCCCTAACACTACCACACTAGGCAATGAATGTCCACTTACTTGAACAAAATAAAAAATAGAAAACACACTGAGTAAGAAATTAAATATAAGATCTATCACCATTTCTTGCTAAGGGCTGAACTTTATCATTCAAATATGTGTTATTATGCAATAAGTAACATTGACACATTTAACTAGTTGCTTAAAATGGTCTTTAAGCAAGCAGAACTATTACCACAAGGGCAGTTCTGCATAGGCCAGAAGTTGAGCCAGATCTGCTATCATATCTTCAGTGATCATTCTTCTTCGTCCTCTCCATTTGAAATAATGTAGCCATTGTGTGCTATGGTACAAATGCAACAAGAGCAGCAGCACTGCACTGACCCATCTTGGGACCTGAGCAGTGCCAAATGAGAGAATTTTCCAGATGGCAGGAGGTCAATATTTTCTAGCACATTACCAACACTTCCACTGCTTGCTGGGCTCTTGGAAGACATTTAGGGGTAAATTACAGATAAATAACAGCATAGAACACTGAGATCCAGGACTGGTGGCTGTAAGCAAACTTTATGAGATCACGGGAAACTTGGCCACACCCAAGATAAATGCTCATCCAACTAACTAAAATCATGACAGATTACAGATGTTGCTGGATGAGTGAGTTCTGGATTAGAGAGGTTCCACCTGTATTGCAAAGCACAGAAGTCCCAACTCCAAGGACAACAATGAAGGCTTAGTCATACCATGCACTGTTTTACTGAATGAGGTGCTGCAAAAATATCAGCCACGCATGTCTCTGGTGCCCTTTCTATATTTGCTCAATGACTAATGGTGTACGTGTTCTCACAGACACGAGCCACACAAACCTCTTTGTTCCACTTTCACAACCATCCCCCAAGAGAGTGTATTCTCTCTCATAATGGAACATAACAGACCCCAGCTCCATTACCTTTCTTGGGTTATTCCCAGTATTGAAATGGTTTCTTGAATAAAAGAAAAAATAGATATTGCATAACTTGGCCTTCTGCACTTTTTCTCTGAGAATAAGAAGCACGGAATCTTCTTTACAGACTGGAACTTAAACCAGAGTTTTTAAAATGTGTGTTTGAATCCAGAGAAAAGTAACAAAGCAAGATATTTCTAAGGAAGTTATTTACCAACCCCTTTTAAAAACTTTACCTGAACTCAAACTTCCATAGTTCATGCGGCAGAGGCTTGCTTCAATTATTCTCATAATCCAAAGAAATAAAAATAGAAACCAAACAGCTAACTGAAAAAAAATAAAGTGTCTAAAAACAAATAGAACTTAGCAAAGTTAAATAGGTTCTAACTGGGATTTGATCATTTATCTTCTTCATTCATATCACAGTCAGAGAGGGCAAACTCAAGCCTTCAGAAAATCTTATACAATGATGTATGTAAACACACTCAAGTCTCCATGGTGTGATCTTCATTAAAGCCTTTTAATTTTAATAGTATTATATTTGCTGATGTGGAGTAAAATTCGCATAGGCAATCTACCTCTCCCCATCTAGCTCATGATAGCAGCCTCAGCTATGAGAGAGATATGCTGTGTCTATTACAACTATGCCCCTAGAAGTTTTCTTTTCCCAAGTCGGGTGTAAGCTCATCACGCTCAATCATACAGAAACCAGAAACGAAGGAGCCTTTTTGAGACATCTAGTCCAACCTCTTTTCAGTATTCAGGAAGGCCAACACCTACGAGGCCCCTGGTAAAGGTGGGAGGGGGCAGGGCCTTAGAAAGAAGGGACAGGGCTGGCAAAGCCATCCCTCAGCACTGCCCAAAATGTGCCACACTGTCTGTCCTGCCCCCCTTAGCTCTGAGAGTGACCCAGAACATGGTGTCTGGAGCTCCAGCAGCAATTTAAAGAGCCTGGCACTCTGGCCACCACTGCTGCTACAGTAACCCCTGCTATGGTGCCCTCTTTGCCCTTGCTGTTGGCAGGCCTGTTGGTTTGGGATTATTTCCTATTTTACCTTCTCTAGTACCCTGTATAATCTACATTTTTCTAGTCTGAATTTCATCTGATTATTCCTAGTTTTGCCTCCGCCCCACCCTCAGCCTCCCTGAAGTTTCCTGACAGTGGAGGTTTACACTCCCCAAAATTTGGCAGCTGTCACTCATGGGAATCAAGAAGCACACAAGTGATTTAAAATTTGCTTATTTGAAATGCCCTTTTTTCATCATTTTCCATGGAGGAAGAAAAGGATGGAGATCGCTTACTATAAAGCTTCAACAATTTCCCATCATTTCACTGAATACACTAAAACTGTTTTATATACTAATTCTACTTTATCAAATATCAACACCTGGACTCATCACAGGCCTTTTAGTCAATTCCAGTTTTTGAAGTACCCCAGATGTTCTCTTTCCTTGTTTATTAACCTGCTATATAAGGAATAAATTGGTCGCACCATTTCACCTTGCTCACTAATTAAAGTTCTTGAAAACTTCTGCGTTACTAGAAAAGACATAGTTGAAAATAGTTAGGAATAATAACAACTATAAACCTAACGCTTCCATACAGGAGCCATTTTCTTCATTTCAAGTGTTTATGAGCGCACTTGAGAAGACAAGAAATGTAGTTTTAAAATTCATTTTCTCTCTTTTGTTTTATGAATTTTATGTAAATGTAATTTGCTTGCAAAAGTTTCTGGAATAAAAGCCTCGGAGCTATGTCCCCTGCCTCTGAATAACAGTAACACAAATAGTAGCAGAAGCTTGCCTGCAGCACATGTATGCTTTACCCCTCTCTGGAGAAAGCAAATCTGGAAGGAAAGGATCATTCAGTTTCCATACCCATTTCAACCTTGGCACCAATGCTGAAATTGGAACACAAGTGCCATCTAAAATGATGGTGTTTATGGAAGGAGATTTGGATTAATCGCATTTGAAATAGCTTGTTAACTAAATTATAATTTTTGCTCCATCTGCTGATTGCAGAGACACAATAAAACTGATCAGATCCTCTGAGGAAGGGCAGGATTTAGGGATCTCATGCAGGGCTCCATGGGCGTTGGGGTCTAGCTGTTACTGTGTATGTGGTTTTAATGCATAACTGGAACAGAGAAGGTAAATGCATTCCTAGACCACTGCCCACCAGTGAGAATGAAGGCAATACAGCAGCATCAGGGCTCCTCTCTGCTCCTACTACATCTTACTGCCAGGGGCAGGGGAAGTGGGGGTCAGGGGGGATTCTCCCGTAGAGATAACACTATCAGACAGTCCCTTATGCTGTCTATGAGCCCAGGTACCATACTGTGCTTCAGTTAGGGTATGTCTACACTTACCAGAAGATCAACTCCTTCAGGGTTGATCTTCCAGGGTTTGATTTAGCCCACCTAGTGGGGACATGCTAAATCAAACCATCAGGGCTCTACAGTTGAGCCTGGTACTCCTCATTGTCGCAAGGAGTAAGGGAGGTACACAGAAGAATTCCTGTCAACCTCCCTCTGTGTGGATGGCCAGAAAATACAATCTACGATATGCTTATTCCAGCTATGCAATTGTCATAGCTGGAATTGTCTCTCCTAGATCAACTTTTCAGTCTAGTGTAGGCCTGGCCTTAGGTTCATGGAGTTGAGCTATTGAGCCAAATCATGCTCCTGTTACTCATTTGAATGGTACCAAATGGGTTCCATGCAACCATTGCCATACACTTCAACAGAAATGGGATCAGTAACTAGATTTTAACACTCCTCAGAATACTTGCAATCACAAGGGCACTTTTCCATCTGAAATTTAGAAAGCATTTGAGGTCGTTAGATATCAAACTATATGAAGGAGTGAAAGAAAAAGAAAAAAAAACATTAAAATATCTAATATCAGGAAGGGGAAAGGGACTTTAAAAAAATCAGACACTAAAAACACTTTGAAGTTTGTAACAAATAAAAAGCCAAATGTATTCCTTACAAAAACACTTTGTTCTTGTTATAACATTTCCTTACTGAAAAGAATATTTCCATGCACGCACACTCTTTCAGTCCCCAATGCCATATTGAAAACAAATCAGAAAATAAACTGCAAACTCGCTATTGCTTTCCTGAAAGCTTTGATTACATGGAAGCAATTTTAATTATTTAAAAGAACATAAAATGAGCTAAGCTATACAGAAACATATCTTGTCAGTCCTTCAGCAAAAGATTTCATTACTGCATTTTCCTACATCTGTTTGCCTACCATGAAGCACATGGCAGTTAATGAGCTGCCTGGCCAAGAATTTAACATGCAGTTGCAGCACAGGTCCAGCACATGAAATATAGCCAATTCTGATCTCATCACCTTAGCCATTTGTACAGGAAAAAAAACCTATCAGGAAAACAGAAGGGACAATGTATTAAAACTTTCCTCTGCCTTCTTAAACTATCAGGCTATAGATAAGACAGTGTCTCAGAGAGTTTGCAAGTCTACAACTATTTTGCAAATAACATGTTTAAAGCAGTCAGAAAATTATTGTATTTGATATAGCCAGGAGATTGAGCACTGGCCACACAACTGCCAATAACACAAAGGGAGTCTTCAGAAACTATTATTTGTTTCAATCCAGCTTCTTTCCAGAGCCTATTTTAGAGACTAAACACATGAACGTCTATATATTTGCTGGAAACAAGTACCACTCCTGTGAAGGATATGGGAAGAATACAAAAAGAAACAAATGATTGCACAGTTTGGTCAGAAAATTAGTGTACATAGCACCACTCACTCTGATCTGGTGTTATAGCTGGCATGCAAAACACATAACTTATGAAACAACAGGGGGCAAGAACAGATGGTGAAGGAAAGAGTCAGGGGACGTAAGATAAGATTGTCAGAAGACCAATTTTACTCTCCATTATTTGCTTATTCTAGTACAACCGCCTCTATACCCCTTTCACTACTACAGTTCTTGTATAAGGAATGTGCCAGCAGGAGCTCAACACTGCTGAAGGTGTTGGGGAATGTGTCCTTCAGAGATCATTTGCATGAAAATGCAAAGGTGTGTATATGTAATACCATGTAAACAAAGCCTGATGGGAGCAGGTGAAGCAATGACATTTTGTCTATTGTAAACAACATGTTGTAAAGTCACAATTTATGCTATCACCCAGTGTAAGAACTGTGGAGTCTCAACAATGCTTGAAGTTTTGTGGGGTACAGGGCAGTCATCATCAGTCGTCATTACTGCGTAAGATATGGATTACAGAGGGCTCCCTCCCTCCAACCCCCCCCAAATTGTTCAATGGTAGCCCAAACATGAGTCTATAGTTATTCTGTGCTAATCCACCTCGGTAGATACTGTGGCTGGGCCCAGAGCTGAATGCCACTATGATCTGAAATCACTGAGAGCTGGACAGCTAGTAACAGGAGTAGCAGGTGACCAGCGGGCGGCCAGTAAGAGGAGCAGCAGGCAGCCGGCAGGTGTGACCAGTGGGCAGCTGGTAAGAGGAGAAGCAGGCAACCACCCAGCGTGACTGGCAGGCAGCCGATAAGAGGAGCAGTGGGCAGCCAGCAGGAGCGACCAGTGGTCAGCCAGTAGGAGAAGCAGCGGGTGGCTAGCAGGAGTCACCAGTGAGCAGCTAGTAGGGCAGCTGGCAGGGAGCAAGCAGTATGTTGGACCAGCACAAAGGTGGCATTGCCTCAGGTTCAATGAAGGAGTGCATCAGGGTGATGTGTCAGGGCCTGCACAGACTGGACCCAGTTGTAAGTAGGGCATTTGAACTTGGGGTACGATTAAAGTTTGGGTGTGTGGATTGGATGTTACAGTACTGGACTGGTGAGCCTGAGAGGCAAAGGACACTGCCCAATCCATTTGAGCTGGGACAGTTACTTGAGGATTGGTTATGAACTCTGGGTGTGTTATTTTCCCAAGCTTATGCCATAGGACTTTTCTGCCTCTTTCATTGAAAGTTTCTTTTCTACACTCAGACCCTGTGCTTGCGAGAGGGGAAGCACTGACTCTCCGAGGCGCTCAGGGATATGTGAATTTCCCAGGCTCCCAGGTGGGGGCTCAATCTAGTTCTGTGTGAGATGGATGAAAAGGAACCCCTAGATGTTGAACGCAGCCCTAGTTGCTGCTGACTCCTTCCAGCAGAAGGGTTATACTTGTAACCTACTTGTAACCTTACATAGCATCCATGGCTTACAGCACTGATTAGTTTAGCCCATGGTGCAAATCATAAGAAGTAGGTCCACCCAAATCTAGGGAGAAGCAGCCAGGAAACTGACCAGCCCTGTTGCCAGCCCCCCATCCCAACTTGCATAAAAATTTGAGTTATGTGGGAGTTCCTGGAACGTAACCTCAGCATAACTCAAGGTTTTAAGTGTATAATATTGAAAGGAAATGAAATCCTCACCAGAAAAGAAAAAAAAATACTTTCAGGCCTCCTGCCGACCTCATTTATACAAGGTTTACACTTGATTGATGTTACTCCGAATTTATAGTGATGTAAGAGAAATCAGAATCAGGATTTAATATTTTTCTATGTCAGGAAAATATTGTAATGGGGAAGAAGCATCAGCATTCCCCTCTTTCCTTAAACTATCTTATAACCGGCTGCTGAAAAATACGGCCTCCTTCAATATTGGTGCTACTGGCACACTATCAATCAATAGAGAGAAGCGATAAAAAACAGTTGACGTACTCCTTTCTTTTGCCTGAGAGAAGCATATTGTCTGTCCGACATGCTTGATATCTATTGATCAGACAAGCTGGAGTCCCTCAAAAATCAGGCCTTATGCAGTGCAAGGGCCTACTGATTGATATCACATTGTGCTATACAACAACATCATAGTGTACAATAGCCAACAGTTTTTTTTCCTTTTTTCAGAGTAATCTTCCATAGTAGATAAATGGAAAAGCAGATTAAAAACCCCACTGTTCACAGCATCTTTTGTTCCTAACAAAACTGGTTCCACAATAAAGTGGGACAAATTTTAGATATAGTAAGTTATATGTAATTTGGTTTCTCCTCTCTTTCTCCTACATGTCATCTGGAAAGTAAAGATGAACTTGTCTCCTCTCAGATGAGATTTAACAGCACAATTTCACGTTATACAATTTGTAGCTATATCTGCACTGAAGTTAGTCACACACAGAGTAAGCACAAGGCCCACCAACAGGAGCACAGAGGGAAGGGAGGCAACTGCAACAGGGACTTGCCACTGGAGCACCAGAGTACCACTCCGTGCAGCTCTGAGAACTGAGGACGACTGCCCTTGACCCCACCTTTCCACCCAAGAATCTGCCACTTCCAGGGGTGTGAAATGAGGTCCCATACACACACCTTGCCCCCAGTCCATGATGGCTGTCAGTTAGGTTTGCCAGACCTCCCACAACTTGTGGGACAGTCCCAAATTTCCATGACAAGTCCTGCATTTATGCAAAAAACATCCCCACCTCCTAATCAGGGTTCCTGCACCTGGGGCTACCAGCAGGGCTCAGCACCCCCACCTGCAGGTCCCGCCCCACCACCAACCCTCAGCTGGAGATCCCACCACTGGGGCTGCCTGTCCTGCATAAGTTTTTCAAAATTCTGGCAACCCTACTGTCCATTCTGCTAAGAATAGCTTGCCCAAATGAGAGAGTAGCCAGCAACCTTACTCATCAAAACTCCATGCCCTTCCTAATTCTATCAGCTACTCTGAAAGCTGATGCATTTCAAATATTGACATACTTAATAACAATATTGTACTTGGTTTTTGCTCTTTTTGAAGGTATGCTATCCAAAACCATTGAAATGCACAGTTTTTAAAGATTTTCCATTAATATGTTTCAATGAGTGGAGTCTGTTTTTGGTATTTTGCTTCTAATTTGTATGTGGAATAGTTGAGAGGTTCCATAAGGAATAGGCACACAGGGATACTAATGCAGACTTTTTGGCAGACTTCATTTTAAAAAAAAAGTGTAAAAAGCCCAAAGTGAAGACAGCAGTTTGTCCATTCATTAACCCTCCCTTCACCATGCATAAACACCTAATTCTCTACAGAGCTCATTTGAAAAAAATCCATACAACATCTAACTTGACAGTTTTGCTTTACCAAATACCATTTTGTTTCTGCCACAGGGCAGTAACTAAATAGAAATCACCATCCAACTGCTCCAAAATGAATGTCATCAGCTGTAACTGGTGTCAAGGTGTTGCCTATGGAGCAGTAAGGAGGCACATTAACTTCAGCCAAGCAGGCCAAACATCACACGTGGCAAAAGCAGGCAAAAAGGCACCCCAAGAGGTGAACGTCCTCAGCCCTGCTTTTTCTGACTTTTTGGTTCCAACATCTCAGAATCAAGGGCCTACACCATGGCACCAAGAACCTTAATCAAAAAACAACTAAAAATAAAAATCAAGGACTAATTTACTAACCAAAAGCATGGTGGCAATCGGTTTTGACAAAATGGAGTACAAGTTGCCCAGGATGTGCCTGGTCTGTCTCTGTTATATCTGGCATGAACAGTATGCCATTGGTGCATTGCAAGAATGGGAATGTGCAGAGGCCACATGAAAAATTTAAGCTATAAAGAAATGAGAATTTTCTCAGTTAAATACTCTTCATTTCCACAAAAAAAGAAACACCCCTAGTTTTACATTTCTGTAAAATTAACATTTGCAGTGTTGTTTCAGTCTGTGATATTTATCTTTGTACAGTATTTTGTTAATGCTCACCCCTGGGTGAATGTATTATTCTTGTTAATTAGTTGCACTACAGCAATACTTAGCAGCCCCAGATCAGGATCACACCCCATCATATCAGACATGGTACAAACACAAAAAACAGATGGTTCATGTCCCAAAGTGAAAGCCACTGCCGGTTCATGAGCAGCAACATTAAAATCAGAGCCTATCAGATCTATTACTCAGTAAGCAACTTTGAGGGAGAAATTAACATTAGTAACAAAATAGTGGAAAATATACTAAGACCTCACACCTTAAAGCTGTTATAATATAATATGGCCTATATATGTCACCACTGAAGAGCCTCATCTAAATCACACTGTAGTCAATATGAGCTTTAGATGGTATCCTACAATATTACATAACTACACTCATAACTATACATACTGACATTAGTGTGCAGTTACACTTTTCTATTCCAATAAAAGCAGATTACGAGTATAAAACAATAGCAACGTGTTTGTACTCCACTGCCCTGATTGTCATGGGTTGACCTATTAATTGTCACAGTAGATCACTTCTGCAAAGCTGTCATAAAAATTCACCAGCCCAGACGAAGATTTACTGGTTTTAATAGTATTTATGAACACCATAAAGATTAGGGTGAGAATAATTTTGAAGGCACATGTCTGCCATAAAAATATTTAACTGGCAACATTAACTTTTTTCTATTATAGAAGATCATTTGTATAACAATGTTTTGAATAGAAAGTCAGTTGATTTACCAAGGGATTGTGAATCAGGCTCATTCACTCTGCCACTACTGAAATTCAATTGTTTGCATAGTTAAATAAGCTGCACTTGCTATAATGATGTATCTAGCTAAAGCCAGGAAATTCACTATGTGTTGCATCTCATGCAAGGATAAGGTCTTAGTTCTGGTAACTCTTCAGAGATTTCATGATTTAAGATGTCTAAAAAACATCTGTGATACTAAATCTACACAATGAAATAGCAATCCATGGGTGTGATCTCACCATTGGATACGCAATCCAATCAATAATTTGCCACTGTTTATTCCTTCCCCATAAATAACTGCCACAGCCAGAATTTAGAGCCACTCCACAACAGTGTAGGTAAGGCCAGTGGGCAGAGAGCAGAGCAGTAGCTCCATGCATGGTCAAGTCAGATGTTAGAACTATCTGACTAACTACACCGGATTTCTTTATAAAATCCAAACTCCATAGTATCTAAAGACTTCCCACACAAATTTGATCCACAGGACAACATCCCTAGCTTCCCACTTATGGAAGAGTAGACAAAGGACATGGGAGGGTGCAAGGCAACCCAATAGCCCACATGGGGCATGAAGTCTGATTCTAAAATAGACAGTGCAGACTGAGTTTTGGGGCAATAACTCCATCTCAGGATTCTGGTAATTTCACAAACCACTCAAGCTTATGATTCAAGATATCTACAGAGCTCCTAGATTGAACTATAGATTTATAATCTAGAGTTCCTTGTTTATATAAACTCAATGTAGTTTTGGTGTAGAGTCTGTAATCTAAACTCTATTTTAGACCTAAAGTTAAAAGTAAGGAAATTCTAGCAGTCTCCAAGCATGCATTTGGTCTGTGCGTAAATAATGAGCGATCAATGTTTCCTCTCTCCTGAGGATCAATCATTAACCTTTCCACCAGTAGTTCAGTGTTCACTCTGCATGGCTAACATGTAAGATGTTAGCAGCTGTAGTAGTTTTGTTGTCTTATGTTAAAGGTTAATTGCCTTTTTTTTTTTTTTTTTTTTTTAAAGAACACAGACTGCTCATTGCAATGGCCAATCTCTCTCAAGACAGCAGTGAAGCGCTGGGGGGAAGAGGGGGATCTTTGGTGAATCCCCAGAAGAAAACATATGATTGTGTATTACTAATAAGAATCTAGGAAATTAGATAAATAACTTCCTTCCATCCTTAATGCAGTTACAGTTGTTTCAGTCAAGACCATCTAGTGGAAAGGATTCCCAGGCACCTTAAGCAACTATTCCAATTTTAAGAACATCTATCACTCTGTGAAAATCTCATAACTCAGGAGGTAAGAGTCACCAAAATGTAATTAATAGGCAGAGGGTTTAAAAACAAACAAAGGGAAGTATCTCTTCACACAAAGCACAGTGTACCTGCAGATCACCTTTTGGATGTTGTAAAGACCAAGACTATAACAAGGTTCAAAAAAGAACTCGATAAATTACTGAAGGATAGCTCCATCAATAGGTTTTAGTTAGGATGAGCAGGGATGATGTCCCAAGCCTCTGACTGTCAGAAGCTGGGAATGGGTTGCAGGGGGAGGGATCACTTGATGATCACCTGTTCTGATCATTTCCTCTGGGGAACCTGGCATTGGCCACTATTGAAGACAGGATACTGCACTAAATGGACCTTTCATCTGACCCAGCATGACCATTCTTACGTTCTTAGTATCTGCAGTTATGAATTGCAAGGTTCCATGCCTATTCCTATGTGGGATGGAATACTACAAGAGCCTGAGATGCTTTGTACCTCCAAACATCCATGCCTGTCTCTGAAAAAGTTCTACATTCAGTAGAGACAGGCAGATATTCAGAAAATGTGATTGAAATTCAAAAGGAAAAGCTGCAGCTCATACTCCAATAAAGTGCCATTAAAACCTTCAGTAAGTGACAGCTCTCTGCTGAGAATTATGGAAATCAACTTGGTTCCTCAAGATACTTTCCCCTATTAGGTGGATTTCAAAGTTATCTGTGTTAGAACTGAGCACACCAAGTTCCAGTTCAGTATCTTTCCTCCTTCCATGTGTACCACTATCTCAACTGTGACAGAATCACCTCTCTTCAACCATGTGACACGGATGTTGTACCATTAACAGCTATCAGAAACTATCACCAAGCTCAAGGTATGTGGGGGGCGCACTTTAAGATCAAGGACCTGTGAAGTTAGACATTCCTGTGATTAAAGTGTTAAGCATGGAGTCCTAGGATAGACCTGCAATAGAAGACCCACGACATGGCTGCAACTGACCATATCTGCTTGCACAGGCTTGCAGAACTTAAAATTTCAGTGTAGACTTTGGGGCTCAGACTGGAGCCTGGGCTATACAGACGGTCCCCGACTTACAAACACATCAACTTATGACCATTCGTACTTATGACTAACCTCTAGCTCAACCCCGCCCTGTGTGCCCCAGTTCACCTCCCCCAGTGGGGGGCTCCAGCTGTGTGCCAGGGGCTTCACTCCAACCCCCATGGACCCAGCTCCAACCCCCAAACCCCAACCCTCCCACATGCCTGGACCGAACCCCCCAACTACCAAGAACCCCCGTGTGGCCCCAGATCACTGCTCAGCATGTGCAGGGCTCAACCTGCCCCCCGCTTAAGCGCCCCACCCCAGTGTACCCCTGTTGAAACCCTCCCGTGCCTGGCTCAACCCCCCTTCAGCCCCAGCTCACCCCCCCATGCATGGGGTTCCGACTTCAACCTGTGCCCGGGGCTTGGGCTCCCAGCCCCCCACCACTCAACACCCCAACCTGGTGCACTCCCCATTCAACCCCACCCCAGCTCAACTCCTCCCTCCTGAGACCCCAGCTCACCAGCCCCCCCCCCACCACAATTGGGGCTCCAGCTGTCAGCCACGGCCAGCATGCACAGGGGCTCCATCCCCACCACCAGCTCAACCCACCCCTGCCCCAGTTCATCTTCATTCAATCCTCTCTCTGCCCAGCTCCATCCCACCCACATCACAAGCTAGGCTCTCAGTCACTGCAGGCACATGAGGCTCTAGCTCCCTAGCTAGACCCCCACCCCAGTTCACTCCATTCAACTCCCCCTTCATCCCTCATGTCCCCAGATCACACTCCCCAGCATCCAGGGCTTCGGCTTCAACCTGTGCCCGGGAGTCCCAATGCCCCTACCCACCAACCCCGCAGCCCTGGCTAAACCCATACCCCAACCCCCTGCTGCCCGGTCCAACCCCCTGCAATCCCATCTCAACTGCACTCTCTCACCACCCCTGCCACTCTAACCCACCCCAGGCTTAACCTCCCTGCCCCCTCCCAGGGCCCCAACCCAAGCCCTCCCCAACTTATGCAAAATTCAGGGTATGCAAGGGTTGCGTGGAACACAACCCTTGCATACCTCAAGGGATTACCGTAGAAGGGTTTTGCTGACTTATGACCAAATTGATTTATGACCAGGTATTTGGAACGTAACCGGTTCATAAGTCAGGAACTATCTGTAGTACAAGCATCTACAATGCATTTTTTAAGGTTAGATGCTTAAGCCTGTGAGCCTGAATCAGCTGACCCTGACTCAGTGTCACAGGGGTTTATTGCAGTGCAGGCATGTCCACTAGATT
The DNA here is from genome assembly GCF_033958435.1 of Carettochelys insculpta. Lineage (NCBI taxonomy): Eukaryota > Metazoa > Chordata > Testudines > Carettochelyidae > Carettochelys > Carettochelys insculpta. The sequence goes on from NC_134144.1 coordinate 57,312,223, forward strand.
ATAAATCTACTTATTCCTGATCCATATGAACACTGGGTGTAAAAGCCACCACACACACACACACCCTTCCATTTAGATGTATATGAACTAGCAGTATGCAGATGAGGAGGGAAAATGCGTAACATAGCAGAATTTGAGCAAAACATCAGAAAATTTCCATCCAAAGCCAAAATGGCAAAACTGCCCTAGCTTCACTGGTTTTTAATTTACTTAAGAAAAAATATGCAGCTTGAATTTGCACTCTGTGCTCAGGAGAGACCAATAATTGCCATAGCAGAAGGATTAAATGTCAGGAATCAGGTGCACTGGCAGAATTTAGTATGCAGGGAAACTGCACAGTGCTACAGCTATTTCTAGTAAAGAGGTAATTTCTTACATTTAAGAGTGCAGAGCGTTTTTAAACATGTGTATCTAGAACATTGCTCACTCAAGCTATGTTCCCACTGAATTTAGTCCAGAGTGTACTGTGCATTTTTGCTTTTGCCTTAACCCGTTTCCCCCATCGATATATAACTGTTTCACTTATATAACTGAAGAAGTCTCCACAATCTTTTATTATCCATGTACTTCAAAAATTCAATTAATATCTAAATACAGTTTCAAACCGCACCATTTCCATCTGCATTGTTCTAATGCCAGTCTGGATGAAAGTTGTTGAACTGTTCATGCTATGAGAGCAGCAGTCTGCCAGCTATGGTGACACAGTGCACTGGTGGCCTTTTCAAGTCTCCCTGACTTTGCTGCTTGCGGAAGCTGGGGCAGGAACTGTGAAGTAGTCACCCAGAAGGCATTGCAAATGAAATGTTAAAGAAGAGAGGTAGTCAATAAACAGTCAGTAGGCCCGATACAGACAATGATAAGACCCTGAAATCTTTTATTGTACTTCTAATTATTGTTGGGAGTGGTGAGGATGATATTTTCTTCTCTGGAGTGTGGATCTTGACCAGACCTTTGCAAAGAATGTGGACCTCAACAAAAAGAATTGATTACCCCTGGTTTAGAACAACACTAGTGTGACCACAGGACAAAACTGTAGCAATTTTGACCCTGCTTCAGCAATGCTGGCAGTGATACACTGAATTGTTTGTACTTAAAATTCTCCTATCCAGCTGGTTCAGTTAGGAACATTTCTACAGCATATACACAGTCTGTATATAAAAAAGCAGTTTCTATATTTCTTTACTACTCAGTTGCATTTCAGCTGGCCAATTAAATACTTAATGTCTAAAAGCTTAATATTTAATTAGATACAAATAGTCTTGGTTTTGTGCTTTCTCCAAATTTAAAAAAATAGTTCCATCACACAACTGTACATGAACATTTAAGAGTACATCATAAATTATTCAACTCATACTATGAGAAACATTTATGTTGTAATTCAATCAACAAGTAAAAAGAATAATCTCAATGTTAATGCCTCATGACAGATACTGGCACATGATGATAGACTCATATTTGTATCCAGAGAATAGATAAACTCAGTGCTACTTGTTGCTAAATAAGAAGGTGCTATTAAAGATACAGTAACACAAACTTTCAAGAAATTATGTGTAGTTGTTTTCAAAGACAAAAACCTTGACAGTATCTTGTAATGAGCACAAATAGAGAGCAAGATAGTACTTTATATTTTTGGTAAAAGCTAAAAAGCCTGAATCTTTCAAATAATTTGGGTAATTTTATGGCTAACAGCTATCTCTACATGAAACCAACTCCCATTGACATCAATGATAGTTGTAAGCACTCATTACCTTTCAAAAGCGGATCCACCAGTGGGAGAGTTGTACCTTCAAGTAATACTCATCCAGGGTGCATCTACACTAGCCAGCTACTTCGAAGTAGCCAGCACAACGTCGAAATAGCACCCGTCGCGTCTACATGCGCCGGGTGCTATTTCGATGTTGAAATTGACATTAGACGGGGAGATGTCGAAGTCACTATTCCCGTCCGAGGATGGGAACAACACCCTACTTCGACATTGAACATCGAAGTAGGGTGTGTGTAGACGATCCGCGTCCCGCTACTTCGAAATTGCGGGGTCCTCCATGGCAGCCATCAGCTGAGGGGCTGAAACGCTCTGTTCAGCCCCTGCGGGGCTCTATGGTCCCCGTGCACAGCAGCCTTTAAAGCACCACGGACCTGGATTTCCTGTGGCAGGAAGCTGAGAGCATGCAGGCAGCAGCACAGGCACGTGCTAGCCCTGCACGCTTCTCAGAGGCCACGATCTCCACTGCCTCCACCCATGGCCTCAAGCCAGCCCCCCAAGTGCCCCCAGGGCTCCCCTGCTGAGAGGACACAGGCACCCCCAGCAGCCAAGCAGGGGGCCAAAAGGAGGCGGGGCCCCTCCTGGTCGGAAGCCAAGCTCTGAGACCTGCTGGGGCTCTGGGGTGAGGAGAAGGTGCTCCACGTGATGGGGAGCAAGCGGCAGAACGCAGAAGCATTCGCCCGACCGGCTGAGGGCCTGGCACCCAGGATCACCCTGCCCGCACTCCGGATCACGTCTGGAGTAAGCGAAGGAGTTGCGGCAGGGGTACGCCCAGGCCTGGGACTCAGCCAGCTGGTCTGGGGCTGCCCCCACCACTTGCCCCTATTACAAGGAGCTCAGGGCCATGCTGGTACGCCGGGACACCTCCTCCCCTCCCCCCAGCCACCCTTGACACCACGGCCGATGAGCCCCAGCAGACCTTGGAACCGGAGCCTGGCCCGGAGGCCAGCACCGCACCCCGGGGCCCACCTGAGGAGCCCCCCCTCGGGACAGCGGAGGAACAGTCCAGCAGTGAGGGGGGGGCTCCTCATTGACCTCCCCTCCCGGAGCACCAGCCGGACATCCACCCACCGGGCTTCCCCCGACCGCGGCAATGGACAGTCAGGTACGTACCCCACAGAGCACACACCCATGGGCCACAAGGCGGGGGCACCAGACACGACCGGGAGCCTCACACACCCCCCGCAGACCCCAACCCGCGAATGCCCAGCCACAGTACAGTCCCAGAACAGTGGCATGACCAACACGCCCGTCAGCACCCGTACCCTTGGACAGAACTCAGTCTTGACTCCAGGGTCAGAGGGAAAATGCCATGGCAACAGCCAACACAGACATCAAACTCACCAACGGGGACAGACACCCAGCACCCAAGAGGGGGCGGGGAGAACGGGCTAGGGGCCAGGGCAATGTACTAACAGCCTTCCCCTCCCTCTCTCCCTCTCTCCAGCTGCAGCATCCGATGCCCCAGGCAGCCACGCACCCTCTGTTGTCCCCGACAGCCCGCCGGAGGCCAGCCACCGCCAGCGCCCGGAGACACCCCCAAGGTCAGCGGGACGGTCCTGCCACCGCCGGACTCTGGGGATGGCCCTGGTGGACCCTCAGCTCCTGGCAGCTCTCCGGCAGCAGATGGAGGTGGCAGAGGAAAGACTCTGGTTTGAGCAGGAGGAGTCCACCCAGCAGCAGGCGGCATGGGAGGACTTTATGGGGATTTTCAAGGACATAGCCGGGTCAATCCAGGAGGCCGTCGCCCGGCTCCAGCGCCCCGGGCCGCCTTCCCCGTTGCTCCACCCGCCTCGCCGCCTGCTGCCCCACCTGCCGCCCCACCCGCCTCGCCACTGGCAAGCTGCACAGAGCCCACTGAGGCTGAAGACCGGCCAGTGGAAGCATCCCGGCCATACTTGCCGGTCCTCCCGGCCCCCAGCCGGCCACGCTGGGGACTGCAGACACGGGGAGGCGGGGTTGCAAGCTGTACCTGCCGGGGCTCACGCCCCTCTACCCGCACCCCTGACGGCTCGGCTGTCGGCCCATGTGTATAGTTGTCCCCCATGTGTATAGTTGTCCACCTTTTTGTATATTAGTTGCAGTTTCTGTGTTGAACAAATCAAGTTATCTAGTTTAAATAAAAAAGGGTTTTATTTTCCAAAAAGCTGGAGGCGTGTGCTTGTTGGGGGAGTGGTGTGCGGGCAGTGCAGGCTGTGTGTGGGGGGGGTCTTCTAGGGAAGGCCAAGGAGGTGCTCAGGGGTCTCCCTGATCGAAGTGGGCCTGCAGGGCCTCGTGGACCTGTACCCCCTCATAGTAGGCCTGGCAGCTGGGTGCAGCAGCCAGCTGGGGGAAGCCCGTGCCAGCGTCAACCACCCACCCCTGGACAAAAGCCTCCCCCTTGCTCTCAATGATGTTGTGGAGTGTGCAGCATGATCCCACAACGTGGGGGATGTTTTGGAGGCTGACGTCCAGTCAGGCAAGGAGGCACCGCCAGCGGCCCTTCAGATGGCCAAATGTTCTCTCCACCACCTGGCGGGCGTGGTTCAGGCGGGCATTGAACCGCTCCTGGCTGGCGTTGAGGTGGCCGGTGTACGGGAGCATGAGCCAGGGCTGGAGGGGGTAGGCCGTGTCTGCCACGAGGCAGAGGGGCACGGTGGTGTCCCCCAGAGGGATCTCTCTCTGGGGGATGTAGGTCCCCGCCTCCAGCCGGCGGCACAGGACCGAGTGCCTAAAAACATGGGCATCGTGTGTGCAGCCGGGCCAGCCCACGTACACGTCCTGGAAGAGGCCCCAACTGTCCACCATGGCCTGCAGGACCACGGAGTGGTAGCCCTTGCAGTTGATGTATCTTCCTCCGTTGTGGTCCGGGGCGCGGATGGGGATGTGGGTCCCATCCAGGGCCCCGAAGCAGTTCAGGAACCCCATGGAGGCGAATCCGGTGACGACTGCATCCAGGTCCCCGAGTTGGACGACCCTCTGGAGCAACATGGCGTTAAGCGCACGGACCACCTGTTGGGAGGCAACACAGGTGCCCATGAGGCTGTGCAGGGTGCCCCAGGGCCCTTCCGCCAGGCCCCCCTCCCAGGCACCTCCCTGGGTAGCACACTTGCCCAGCCCGTCCCTCCCCAGTACCCCTCCCTTTCCAGCCTCACACACGGCCCCTCCCTCCCCAGCCCATACCCAGCCCCTCCCTCCCTCCCCAAGCCCTCACCGACCCCTCCCCAAGTGGGCGCGTGCCCGGGCCTCCTTACCTCCATGACGACGGCCCCGACCGTGGCCTTTCCCACTCCAAACTGGTTTCCCATGGAGCGATAGATGTCTGGAGTGGCCAGCGTCCAGACAGCTATTGCGACCCTCCTCTCGACGGGGAGGGCGCACCGCATCTGGGTGTCGTGGTGCCTCAGTGCTGGGCTGAGCCACTGGCAGAGCTCAAGAAAGGCCTGCTGGCACATGCGGAAGTTCTGGAGCCACATATCGTCATCCCACTCCCGCATGATGAGCTGCTCCCACCACTCGGAGCCGGTGGGGTAGCTCCAGAGGCGGGGGAGCAGCCGGTGAGGGAGGAAGAGGGGAGTCCAGTGGTCAGGGGCGTCCCTGTCTGCCTCCGGGGTGGGCTCCTCTGGCAGGAGCCACTGGGCGGCCTCACGGGGAGCACCTAGCAGGGTGTTTGCCCCCTGGACGACAACCTGGAGGGCCTCCTCTTCCTGCTGCTGCTGCTGCTGGGTGTCCATATCTGCTGTGACTTGGTCTGCGAGAGAGTGGCTACCGCTCTGCAGACCTCGTGCTGTGCAGGCCGGGTGTGTCTGGGACGGGCCCTTTAAAGGAGCAGCTTGCAGCTGCCCCGGAAGGGCTAGTGTGCTCTGTGACCCAGTCCGTGGTTTTTCCTGGCCCCTTATTTCAAAAGAGGGTGCTTGTGTGTGTGGATGCTCTGCATTTCCTTCTGGGGCGACTCCTTTCGACGTTCCCTGTCGCTACTTCGAAGTTGAACGTCGACATTGCCAGCCCTGGAGGACGTGTAGACGATAATTGTCGAAGTAGCCTATTTCGATGTTCTGACTTCGAAATAGGCTACTTCGACATATTGTGCTAGTGTAGATGTAGCCCAAGCGTCATATATCCGGGCATAAAATAGTCATTCGCAGGAGTCAGGGCAGACTACTTGTTCTCCCAGCATACAGGCACTCAGTGCCTGCAACTACCATTGTCCAGAAGATACCAATAGTTGAAAAAGTGCACAAAACCACCAACTACTGTATCTTGTTTTGTGGGCTTTTGCCTCATTTAGTGGTGATGCCTCAGTTCTTTTATTATTGAATGTGATAGTATGAAAATGCACGCATAAATGTATAAGCTTTAAGCTCACACAGTGAAGATACCCTGACAAAATAATCCAAACATAACCCAAAACATTATTGTTTCAGCAAAGTTGGCAACTTTAAGAAACCCTCACTTTTAGGAATGTTTGTAGTTTGGTAGGGAAACAGGGACATTCCGTCCCCCCAGAATACTGCAAACCTTCAGCAGGCAGTGAATGTCTGTCACACACACACACACACCCAAGTGCCCACTGGCTGGATTAGAGCTGCCCCTCAAATACTGAAGTCAAACTATGCCTTGCTTTTAGGTGTAACGAAAAGAAACACATACGTGCTTGACATCTCCGAGTACTAGAATGATATTTCACTTTTGTAATCGTTTATCTGCTTTGCTGGGAAATTGCGTTGTAACTGTGATTATAGCTCAGATCTGTTATCTGAATATGAAATGTAGATCTGCTTATAATTCCAGATGTGCTAATGAGGGCCATGACTGATACTCTGGAAACATAATGGCTCAATACTCAAGGTAACAGTCAGCAATGATTATGTTTTTCCTGTAAGCCCAAACTGTGGTTGGTCCTAGAAATATATGCCACTCTGCCACCGGATACTGGAATCCATACTGAATCTGGTATTTTTCCATGGGGAGAATAAACAAAGTACACCCGCCCTAGGGGAAAATCTATTTAAGGAATGGAAAGCAATCAGGCTTTTGTTTTCAGCTGGCTTTTGAAACTGCCTCCTCCCTTTCAGGAGGAAATACATGAAGCAATCTGAAAACAAAGAACTCTGCAGAATTGTAAAAATGATGAAGATCCATGCTACAAAAAAGAAACAATTCTATCTTGAAAGATTTTACCTGAACCTAGGGCAGACAGTGAGGAACATGCTTTGAAGCTTATTTGGCCTGCCTTAGTAACTTTGATCTATTTTCACTTGCAATCATTTAAATCCCACTTTTTATACTTAAAAGTACTTTTAGTTATTATGAAGCCCAGTATAAATAATTGTTACCTAAGGGGGAGCAACCCCTGTGCATCTCTCCCTAGCATTGATAAAGAGAGCAAACTTACAAGCTTTCTAGATGTAAAACTCTTACACAGACTAAGACAAATTTATTTGTGGTACGGGTCCTCTTTGGACCTTACAGCTGTGCCCTCGCAGAGCTGAGCTGTTCAGCATCTACGTTGCTTTGCTGGGGGACTGTAACTCCAATTCTGTGCCTTGGCAGGAAAAGACAAGAGCTTCTGGACTGGCAACACAGGTGGTGAAGAGCCCCAGGGAACATGTTGGTGGGTTCAGTGGTGTGATCAGTACCCCCAAGTGGACCTCTGTGATCTAACCCATCCCAGTGAGCACAAAACAGAAAACGTTATTTCAATAGTTCAGTACTGGTACATAAGAATGGCTATACGGGGTCAGGCCAAAGGTCCATCCAGCACAGTAGCCTGTCTGCCAACAGTGGCCAGTGCCACGTGCCCCAGAGGAGGTAGACCGAAGACAATGATCAAGCGATTTGTCTCCTGCCATCTATCTCCAGCCTGTGACAATCAGAGACTAGGGACACCTTTCCTACCCTTAGCTAACAGCCTTTTATGGACCTAACTTCCATGAATGTATTTAGCTCTTTCTTAAATTCTGTTATAGTCCTAGCCTTCACAGTCTCCTCTGGCAAGGAGTTCTAAAGGTTAACTATGCGCTGAGTGAAGAGCTTTATTTTATTAGTTTTAAACCTGCTACCCATTAATTTCATTTGGTGTCCTCTACTTCTTGCATTATGGGCACAAGTAAATAACTTCTCCTTATTCACTCCCTCCACACCTGTCATAATTTTATATACCTCTATCATGTCCCACCTCAGTCTCCTCTTTTCTAAACTGAAAAGTTCCAGTCTTCTTAGCCTCTCCTCATATGGGACCTGTTCAAAGCCCCTAATCATTTGGTTACCCTTTTCTAGTGCCAGGATCTCTTTTTTTAGGTGAGGAGACCACATCTGTACACAGTATTCAAGATGTGAGCGTACCATGGATTTACATAGGAGCAATAAGATACTCCTTGTTTTATTTTCTATCCCTTCTTTAATAATACCTAACATCCTATTTGCCTTTTTGACTGCCTTTTGCCTTTCTGACAGCCTGGCAGAAACTGGTAGCAAGTTTTCCCTTTAAAATAAAATATTTAATATATTTAAATTGTAACTAATCAGTGGAAAAAATCCTGTGAGGAAAGAATGTAAAAGTGACATGCTTGAGGGTGATCTGCTTATGCTGGATTTACACCAGCTCAAATGCAATCACTTTAATGCAGTTACTCTGGATTGCCACTGCTGCCAGATAAGGTTCAAGACTACATGCTCACACGCATCTCATAGAGCTGGAAGGGACCTTGAGAGATCATCTTGTCCAATTTTCTGACCTCTTGGAAGGACCAAGTACCTTTTTTTTTTTTTTTTTAATTTTAAATCTATTTTTCCCCAGATGCCTAAATGGCCCCTTTAAGGATTGAATTCAGAACCATGGGCTTAGCCAGCCAGTGCTCAAACCACTAAGCTATCCCTCCATACTTTAAAAATGCATTGTACTTTTTTCTCCATGTTCAACAAAATGAACCAATGTCTGTGTTGTTCCCAAACTAGAAAACAGATCCAGAAGCATAACCTAATAGTTCTGAAAGAAATCAAATTAATTGAGCATGTTTTCAGGACTATTTCTGTGATTAACATTTTCCTCCTGTTCTGTACTTTGCACGTTAATCAATGTTTTTTCTTCTGTAATTTGTCATATCAATAAACCTTAGCATTTTCACAGGTATATATAGCTTCTGTGACTACCTGTGCCCTGATTAATTGATCAGATGCCCAATCTTACAAGGTACTGAAGAACACCCTTAGCACTCGCTGCTTTCAGGCAGCTGGAGGCTTCTCTGCCTGTTACACGATTAGGCTAAAAAAATCCATAGCACTTTCATAGGCTTGTTTCTACTTCTAAGATTCCTGCAACCTCATGCTTGGCAACCTGTCTAGATTGTACCTCCTAAGAAATGTAGGTAGAAATTAGAGTTGTTAACTCAGTAAGATCAGATGCCAATGGCACAAATGGGGTCCTGTTTATCTGTTCCAACCAAGTTAGCAATTCTAGGGGAAACTGTATGCTAGTTCCATTTGGAAAGTTTGTGAACAATTTTTCTTCCCTTTTGTTAGTCCTAATATTATCCATATTTACAATGAAGCATGCAATCCCTATTTGCAAAGTAATAGAAAACTGGAGGAATACCTACATACACTATAAGTACATTATTTAATAGGTACTTTGATATTAATATATGCATATCTAAACTAACCTTATAAATACATTAATAACTTGCTGCCCTGCAAATTCTGGCTTGAGCTCATTCTCATTTCTAAGGCTGTTGCCTATCTAATGTTAGAAACTTCATAGTTTACAAATAAACCATTGAACCTCATAACAGGAGGCTGAAAGGGTATACTTTAATGACATAAGGATTGTAGCTAAGGCCCTGATTCTGTCAACAGATCTCCACCTGAAATCCAAGTATCTGTGCAAGTAGGGCAGGTTTATTTGCAGGATTAAACTGTTGTCTTGTGGACTACTACTTTTATAGTAACAGAGAGATAGCCATGCTAGTCTATATAATATCAAAACAGAAAAGCAGTCCAGTAGCACTTTAAAGACTAACAAAATAATGTATTAGGTGATGAGCTTTCGTGGGACAGACCCACTTCAGATCGTAGCCATACCAGTCTGTTCTGGTATGGCTACGATCTGAAGTGGGTCTGTCCCACGAAAGCTCATCACCTAATACATTATTTTGTTAGTCTTTAAAGTGCAACTGGACTGCCTTTTTGTTTTGATACTACTTTTATAATCCGCATCCTAGCTCTCCTAGGTTCCAGCTTGGCCAAACCCTAAAATGAACCATACAGAAGCAAGTCAAGAGCAAAGCTGGATGAGTAGAGTGAGGGGGGCAAAAAGGTCCCTGTTTATTTGCTTTAGTGTTTAAATGAATTGGCTTGCACTATTCTTGTGTCCCTTTTGCATTCACTTGCTTCAGATTATACATGCAGCTGAGTGTGTTTAGAATGACTGCTCAGCAAATTTCAAAGACATGCATGTATTTAGGGAAACAATGTATCCAGGTGAGTATTAGAATATTGACCCCAGCCATGCCCTCAAATTTTATCACTGAGAAAACCACTACCATTACACAGAGCCTCAAGTGGTGTAAACAGCCATAGCCCTATTGATGGAGTCAGATCTTCCTTTTTTTCCAGCTCTACATAACTTATCTGACTACTACCATCTATGCATAGCTCGAAAGGGTGAATGAACACTTGCAGTTTGGTAATCAATCTGTAATTGCAAAAATTGCAGGAAATTTAATCTAATAATTTTGAACAATATCAGATCACAGGCATAAAACAGCTAAATTAATCAGAGACACATTGCAAAATTATTCACTCAGCTCTAACTCAGGGTAACTCCCATGGGACAGATTCTTATCTGCTGTGTATCCAAAGTGATTCTACCAATTTCCTTGGAATGACTCCAGATTTATACTAGAGTAATAGAAATCAGAACCTGCCCCTTTTACATGAAATAAAAAAGTGAAAGATTTCAGTACTGTTATACTGATTCAGCTAAGTGAAATGTGTAGACTAAAGAAGGAAATATATTTCTTTGATCTCCTAACTAGCCTGATCCGAGCCCATGTGCTGTGATGTTTTCCTTATGTTTCCAATAGTAACTCCCATTTCAAAACATGTTTCAGACCTAGCAAATAAAACATTCTTTCTAATGAAGCGCCTTTTTTCTTCATAACAATAACAACTTCAGATCAGCCTAACTGAGGCAATTTCAAAGTGAGCAGGAGAATACTGCCACAACTGTGAGAAGGAACAAAAAAGGAGGATTAAAAGTACCTTTACTTTCCTTTGGTTTGCTATCAGTTATCTTTGTAGTACAATCTGCCCCAGAAAAATAGTGATACGAATTTATCATTTAAAAGCATATTTAATTCACAGCTAAATCTATTGTTCCATGTTTTTAAGAAAAGCTGGGGTTTAAAATTTTTCCTTTTTTTAAAATTAGTGCAATATGTTGAAAGGCTTCGGATCTAAGGCCAGTGGTGATTTAAGTTATTTTAAATTAGCCAGACATGTATAATTAATCACAGACACACAATCTATCACCTTGTTACCTAGACACAGGGATACTGGTCCTTTCAGGGAAAAACTGATATGTATGGGTGATGTTACGAAGCATTCTTAAAATTGTCTCAAACATTTATACACAAAGCTTCCAACTTCAAGTCAGACTGCTTCTCCATTCTTGCCTAGTTTATAATGCTACCTAGGGGACCCAATATTGCACGTACGAAGCTTGCACATATCCACCTAAACACCATGAGAGCCATGACCCAGCCCTTACTCAGTAACATTCTAACGTGATCCAAAGCAGTAGACTTGGAAGAGTCCCACAAATAGTAGAAATGTAGGGCTGGAAGGGATTCAAGGGGTCATCTAGTCCACCCACTTCCCCATGCTCAAACAAGATTAATTCTAGAAAAACAAGATTCAGAGACGGCCGCCTTGGGTCCTCCACGCAGGCAAAATGTATGTAAGGCATGATCCAAACCAGTGCTAAATATCTCCTGTGATATGCTGGCTGTCCTCAAATCCCGCTTGAGCCAGGGGAAATTTTGCAAACTTAGCACTGAGCAAAATCATGTCTTTAAAAGAACTGTTTGATTTTCTCTAGAAAATGCAATGTTCGAATATGCCTTTAATAACCTTCTGAATGGCTCTTCTAGGAAGTTTGCAGCCTCCATTTTGGAAATAATGATATGATGGGATTTAATGCAAGACGTGCCCCAACTTATAAACGGGTCGTGTTCCAAAAGTTAGTTTGTGAGCTGATTGTTCAGAAACTAGAATACATTTTCCCCATAGAAAATGTTATAAATGATTATTAGATTTCAGGCCAGCCCTCAAAAGCCTACTTAATCCATAATATAGTTGAAATACTGTATATTTGCAATGAAAAATAGAAGAAAGGTTGGTTTTCTTTTTTTTTTTTTTAATTTAACTTTGAAAGCTGGTGCTTGAGGAAAGGCAGGTTTAATTGGAGGAGGATGAGGAGGCAGGGTGGTGATACTGAAGGTCACTACTGGACATCCCCTGGACACACACATACATGCCGATGGATTCTGCACCGGCTCCTGCAGCCAATCCCATTTCCCAACCCCATTCCCCAGCCACTCCCATCCCACGGGCTGCACCCAGCCCTTGCTTATGGGCAAGTGGTGAGCAGCACAAGCGTGGGTTGGAGGACTCCAAAGCAGAAGGAGGCAGTTGTGAAGCTGGCAGCTAGAGACACACAGCAGTTTCCCCTTCAACGTGCTGGTTCTCTCCTGCTGTCCCCTGCTCCTGGGGAGTCCTCCAGTGTCCTACAGCTAACTCGTGCTGCTCTCTGCCACCTGCACCTCTTGCCTGATCCCCTGGGGCTGCAGATAAACTTTTGTTTCCAGGTACAGATGTTTGTAACTCGGGGAGTACCTGTACTTCCATGATTTAAGATCTGGCTAAAACTGTACACCCTTCCCACTTTTAGACTGGCAGCATGATTTTATTATATTTAAATTTTTTAGATCTTGTCAAAAGGTTTCACAAACATCTTTCTATCAACACCCTTTTCAGGAAAGCAAGTCCAATACAAGTATTCACACTTCTTAAATGGAGAAACCAACCCAAACAAACAATTTTATCTACTTCTTTTAATAAGTCAATTTTATTTACCTCCATTTCTGGATACCTAATATTAAATACCTGTCAGGAGGCCTGATTTTTAGAGGCTCTGAGCACATGCAAGTTCCTTTAAAGTGCCAGGTGGTCATGACTTCTGAAAATTTGGCCTTCTGGTGGGGCAATTCTCAGGTTGGGCACATAAAATGAAGAAACAAAATTGGTGAATTCTTGAAAAGTTAAGCCCAAGTGATTTCCTCAGAGCAGATGTGAGTCTAGAATTCATAAACGTCTAACCCTGTGCTCAAATTTAACAACATTAGCTTAGTTTTAACAAGGAACGAGTGTCTTAGAACACCGGGTAATTGAAACAATCACTGACTGGCCAGTGAGAAGGTAATGATGCAAAAGCTGACCAGAGGTAAGTGACACTGCAGAGAAGAACACTGGAACAGTAAAATCAGAGAATATGAAGATTAAGATGTGTTTCTATGGAAGCAGTCTCAATACTTTCCATAAACAAGCAGATATTTTTGAAGGTAAGGCTGTGATTTTATGAACTATTCAAAGAGGACTACTATCAAAATAAGCAACATAGCTGGAAATACCAAGTCTGTATGGTTTTTCATTTTTACAAGAGTTCTTGCAAAATGGGTTTGGCTCTAACAGCCCCTATTAATATAACATTAGAAGTGCAGGAAGAGATCTGTAAAAAATTAATTTCCCTGATGTCTCTCTAGAGTGGGAACATTTTTCCCCCACACCAGAAAGAGTGACAAAGTGAGTGCCAGACTTGCAGCATTAGGGGGCCATAACTTGCATATTTCTTTCACTTAAAATTAAAACTGACAATCCATGAACCCAGCCTCCTGCTGAAAGCTGACATCAATAACAACTTTCCAGTCACTGTAGATGTGCCATTTCCCCCTCCATAACAGACCTCTCTGTAGCTTCTTCCCAAGACAGCCCGTGCACATAGAATGCCTGCTTTCCTAAGTGGCACAAAAAGCCATTACCCTTCCCTTACTCAGGATATGTTGAGATTGCCGAGAACTGTCAGCAAAAGATATGCAAATTTCACAATGTATTTGCATATCTCCTGCCAACAGTTCTGTTGGAAGAGGCTTTCCATAAATTTGACCTATCCACTTGGGTCCAAATGTCAGGACACCTCCTCTGCTGACACATCCCTTCTTTCACATAGAACAAGGATGACCAAGATGTTGGCAGGAGGCTCCTGGAGTGGCAGACCTCAGTCTCCCGACAGACGCTTGCAATCTAGACATAGCCTCAGATCCTTCCTGAAATCACCCTTCAGTTGTAACACCTGTCAATTTCTGTAATGATATGGGGAGGGAGAACTGGGATCCTCCATACTTTTGCGAGGAGTAGTATGTCACTGAAACTTCGTATTATCAGGCAGTAGCCAAATGCCACACCAGCATTTTATCTGTACATTTAATACCCCAGGTCCTTCCTCTGTCTTCTAGGTATCCAGATAAGGGCTACACTTTGAGTTGCAGGTGGGGACATGTACACACAAAAATAGAAACATGAACACAACAGTGAGAACAGTAGCAGGACAGACGAGCCACACAAGTACTCATGGTTCCAGACAGGATTATGCTTGGGGAAGCTAGCTCATCCCACTGCTCATGAGGTCATGCTTATTCTGTCAGAGCTAGTGTACGTACATCTATCGAAGCTGAAATTTCTCAGTTTTAAAATGCTGGAAGCTCTTTCAGATAGGATCTCTGACTTATTTCAAGCTCATTCAGCACTCACCACAATGTGGACACTACTGGAAACAATGATAGATATTGAATGTGTCCAGGGAAAGTTGTTTAGAAACTTGATTTGTCTATGTGTCCCTGTGCCTGCATCCTTCCATGTGTAAAATGACTTAGCTCTTTCAATGAAGTGGTTGGCACTGACTGGAGGCTTACTATTTCTATCTTTTAAAACTTTCACCAAAACTATATCACTCTACCTTATTTTTCCTGGGGTAAGTATATCATAAGAAATAAGAAGGTTTCTGGGCTGTATTCCTCTCATGCACAACTAAGAGCACTCTCCCACATAAACAGAGTAATAAAGTGAGCCTGTGTACGTCAGAATTAGTCTTACAGTTCACTTTTTGACATTAAGATTTTTCACTTTTTGAAGTTATTGTCATTGATATTAGCCCAGTATCCACAAAAGTTCTGCATGTGAAATAACAGATGCAACATAAAAACAAACCCAATGGTCACACACTGATTAGTTCCTAACACTCTTACAAGGTTTATTTTCAAAAAGTGTAAACATGTTTTAGACACCATTGTAACACACACACACACACACACACACACACACGGAAGAAAAACTGAAATCTATTTTCTAACTGTTTCTCCCCCTCCTCCATTCTTGCATTCTTAAATCAATTGATAAGTGGCTGTAGAAGGAATTTTGAGGGTTTTTAAGTCTATTTTATTAAATGTTTATTACATGGTTAACTCTTTGACAAATATATATAACAAGAGGCTGGTCAAATCTGTAGGCTTCATAACTGATTTTTTTTTTTTTAAGATCCACAATAAACTGCTTGAACCTACTTTACCACTCATTGTTCAAACCAATGGTATTTTCATTTATTAAACACACCTTTCTTACTCAACTCCATATTACTGAAGTTAATCTAAAAGCTAGAGCTCAATTATGAATCACAGAATTGCTACTCTGTGCCCCAAGAGATCAGATAATCTGACTCAAGTATTTTCCAATGTAAAACAGAAAAGTAATCTAAGCAGAAGCGCCTATGGCAGATTAAAAACATTTAATTCAGGTGAGGTGAGATGTGACAAACCCCTAATTTGTCCATCTATTTAACATAGCTCTTTAGTAACAATTTGTCACGACAGGATGCTTGTTACATCAGTATATGCTTTACAAATTTGAACAATGAAAGTAACAGCAAATGTTTAAATCTCTCAAGCTTTCAGCGAAGACAAACTCTTCAGTTAGAGTAGATTTCCATTTACTAAAATAATTTAGGCAAGAATGTTTCCCTCTTGAGCACGAACATTCTTCCTGGGGAGGGTGTGGAATTCAGGGGGTGGGAGAAGAGAGCCAAACCAAACTTTTTCAAGTTTGTGGAGTGTCCATAATAATACGCGAGACTACAGAATGAGATGCGTTCCTCAGGTTGTGATATCACAACTCAAATAACAAGTTCAACACCACTACTGAAAAGGACATGAGATGTGTGTAACAACAAAGACCCGGATCATTTGGTCTGAATTCTTTCTGCACACAGAAACATGATGAATGGTCATGTAAAACCAAAGTGTGCTGCGATGACATTTGAGAAGGAGACAGATACGAAGGCAACATTACAAGTGCTCTTTAACAAGAAAAAAAGAAGAGGAAAGTCTAACATTTAATTCTAGTGGAAAGACTCAAGATATTCAGGATCGCTCCTGAACAGAAAATAAGGGCAAAAACATACTAGAAGACTGGACCTTGTGTATTTCCATATATTCAACATGATCAGTTAAAACTCATCTCATAAAAACTGGAAGAGACCTTAGGTCATCAAGTCCAGTCCCCTGCCCTCCCAGCAGGACCAAGCACCACCCGTTTTGTTTTATTTTTTAAATCTATGTGTCCCACACCCCTAATAGCCTCCTTAAGGATTGAGTTCACAACCCTAGGTTCAGCAGGCCAATGCTCAAAGCACTGAGCTATCCATCCTCCATTTGATTTGTTAGGAACAGGCAGGGTCAGAATCATTGGGCACCCATTTCAAACACCTAGGCCATGTTTATACTAGCAAATGCTTTCAGAAAATCAGGCCCTCCTCCAAAGGAGCAAGTGGAGCATCCACACACAAAATGCGCTCTTTCAAATTTCTTTTGAAAGAACATGGTGCTTCTTCCAGGGGCCCTCTTCCTCTCACAAATGAGGAAGAGCGCCTTCTTCCAAAAGATCCTTTCGTAAAAAAATAGTCTGTAGAGGCTCCAGGCCCTTTGTTGGAAAGAGTGGTCATAATAGAGCCAGATCTTTTCAGTCCCTGGCCAGTTCTTTCAAAAGAGCAAGGGCTGTGTGGACACTCTTTCAAAAGAGCAGGTTCCTCTTTTGATCCATTCTTTCGTGTGTGGATGTGCTGTTTCGAAAGAAGAGCTTCTGGAAGATCATCTTTCGAAAGATCGCTGTAGTGCAGACACAGCCTTAGAGTGAGGATTTCTGTATAACAGAACATTGACAGGATCAACTCATCCTTTCAGAGGGAAGGAAGTCCAACAGGCACACGCATCTCCACACACCCATTACTTGAGAGTCTACAGAGGTGGAGGGGGTCTTCCTCTGGTTTCAAGGACAAGGATATGATGACATTGTCACATATCTCCCCTCTTTCATACATGTCTGCCTGTTATAGCTGGTAATTAGGGTTCAACATGCCCATCGGTACAGAGGACAGTCATCCAGGCGGCTCTCTCTCTCTCTCTCTCTCTCTCTCTCTCTCTCTCTCTCTCTCTCACACACACACGTACGTGATGGCCTCAGGGCAGGGACCTGAGGGGTTGTGATACGAGTGTCTGTAAGAAATGTAAGTGTGGGGTGGAGTGGAGTGTGGAGAGCTCAGGGCAGGAGCTTGGGAGGCTGTAAGAGCATTATTTAGGAAGGGGAAGATGCTGAACCCTTCCCTCTTCCCCCGCCCCCAGATATGTACCGGGAGGCTACCTGCTGTTCCCTACATCCCTCTCCAGGATTAAGGGGAAAGCACAGTATGTGAGTTGGTCAGTCCTGCACCCTGTGCCCCCCCCCCGACCTTGTACCCTTGACCAGAACACACTCCCTCCGACCCAGACCCCACACCCTCAGTCTGCCTCACAGTCCCATCCTCATCCCATTTCCCAGCAGCCCCCTCCCACACACTGAACACCCTCACTTTTGGCCCCACCCAAGAGCCTACAGCCACACAGAGTCTACCAGCCCCAGACGAGTTAATTTAGCCTGGGAGAAGCCCTGAAACATGGTCTTCCCCTCCCCCTCCCCCACGCCCAGGGCTGTAGTGCTAGTGGAGCAAGTATCTTTTTTTCTGCCTCTCAGTCTGAGTCATGTCACTGAAGTTTGGGGGTAGAGTGTTTCTCACTTGTGTGTGGCCCCCAGCTGATTTTTCTCTGGCTCAGTAGCCTCTGATCCAAAAAAGGTTCCTCACACCTCATCTAGCAAAACAGGGCCCCAGTCAGGTTGGTCCCTAAATTCTACTAGGAGACGAATGTTAAAATTATAAACAACAAATGAATTAGTATCACCTAACACATTTCCTGGCTCTCCCATTACTAGCATTAGTGCAGGAAATGCTGAGACCAGCATGGCAGCATTAAGAACTCTATCAGGATGTGAAAGAGAACAGAAGTGCCTGTGCAAACACACCTACACCTAGCACACATTTTGGACAAAATTTTCCCAAGTTTTTTTCTTTTCCCCCCTCCGAGCCACACGGCAGATCTCAAATCTACTCACCATTTAAACACTGGTCTCCCAAAGTTTAATTTGAAACAAATGCTACAAATAAAACAAGCCAAAAGCAAAACATGGAAAGAGAAAAAGCCAGACACTAAAATGTAAAAAAGCACCAATGCAGACCCATGCTCTTATTGCCCCCTCAGGTTTGGCAATGTTGATTGCTACAATACACCCCATATGCAGGAGCAATGCAGAATTCAATCCACCTGCAAAGTCCTTCCAGAGCCCTCTGCAACACCCACATTACTAATTACATGTGTGGCTTTTATGTAATAACAGGATATGGCGTTCAGAACCTGCTCCCATACATTAAACTATCCTTAAACAGGTTAGCCTTTGTCAGTAGGTCCAGATTGGCTTGGGTGGAAAAGTTGTGCACAATTAAGTTCTCTAAAGTGTACATGGAATCTGCAGTCCTCTCCCTGTTACTGCAATGGAAGCAGAGCCAATAACCAGGTCAATGGTATCCACACAGCAAGTGGAGAGACTGTACTCAAGTCCAGGTAGATCGCCCAGTGATAAAACCTATCATCCATAAAAGCACTTCTTTTTATTACTTTTATTTTACCATAGAGAACACATTCATGTTTTATGGGTAATAGAAGTTTTGGGTGGCAATGCTGTCTTGGCTATAAGACTGCAAGAAAAAGGAAATTAAAACTAGAACAGTATTGTTATTAAGCCTTTAAATTACAGGCTTAATTTCAACTAAACATTTGCTGTCTTTTGTTCTGTTTATATTAACCTGATATTTTTCCCTACAAAGAAAATCTGATTACTGCAAACCAGTGTCAAACACCTATATGGTTAACTACATCTGTGATGACTACACTTCAGCTGTGTTAAACAGCACATCCCCAGCTGGGGACCCTAATTAGGGTGCAACTGCCATACAATCCCCTTGACAGATTGATGAAGGAGACCTCTCATAAGGTGATTCAGACAGCAGGATAGATACTATAAATCACGTATCTGTTGATGAGAATACAAAAAAACTCTATCATTTAGAATTTTATACTAGAAGGTACCTTGAAAAAACTAATGCTGAGAACACTAATCAAATATAATTAGAAGGGAGTCTTCAGTCCTTAGATTTTAAGATTTAGCATAAAATTTAACAAGACACACTCAGACTTTAAGGAAATTTGACATTTATGCTTCTGCTTTTTTACAAGGGTAATAAAGGTGGTTAGGTGCCTAAGCTCAAACTTAGCCACATAAACTTCAGGTTTTGTGCACAAATCCCAATTTTAGTCTCTGAAAGCCAGTCTCCCACATAAATCCCAGTACAATCCATGGGAAAGTGGACAAATACTTATTTCACAAGCAGGTCCAACCTAGTGGATATGCTCACAGATCATCTATGAAATCAAGTCCCATTTAAACTCTGAATGCAGAAGAAGCTGCTGCTTTCCCCTTATAACTTTTAGCCTAATAATTAGAGCCAGGTGTGTAGGGGACCCAGTTTCAATTCCCCCCGGTGCAAGGAGTTGAACTAGGGCTCTCACCTTTCAGGAGAGCATAAATAACCACGTGGACAAGGTCATCACCTTATGAGTGGCTTTCAAACTTTTTCTACTGGTGACCTCTTTCATTCAGCAAGCCTCTGACGATGACCCTATCCCTTAAAATTAAAAATGGGGGGGGGGCGTAATTTAATGGGACCTCAGCCCCATGGAGTTGATAGCTAATAATTCCTTTGTAACCACCTCACAATTCCCAGTTTCAGAAGCCCTGCTCTTAAGCAAGTAAGCTGTCATGGCGTAAGAGCTAAGGTCTTTTTCCATGGATCAGTAACTTGTTGAAACATAGGAAACAAAGGATAGGAATAAATGTTCATTTTTCAGAATGGAGACAGGTAAATGATGATATCCACCAAGGTCTATATTAGGACCAGTACTGCTTAACACATTAGTGAATGATCTAGAAAGAGACAAAACAGTGAGGTAGCAAAAATTGCAGACAATACAAAACTACTCAAGAAAGTTAAGTGCAAAGCAGACTGAAAACAGCTACCATCTCAGAGAGCTAGACATGTTAGTCTGTATCGTCACAAAACAAAGAAATAAGTCCTGTAGCACCTTAAAGACTAACAATATTATTTATTAGGTGATGAGCTTTCATGGGAAAGACCCACTTCTTCAGATCTGAAGTCTCATCTGCATAAGACTCCAGATCTGAAGAAGTGGATCTTTCCCACGAAAGTCCATTGCCTAATAAATAATAATGTTAGTCTTTAAGGTGCTACAGGACTTCTCTGTTTTGCAAAGAGCTACAAAGTGATGCCTTAAAACTGGGTGACTGGGCAATAAAATGGCAGAAAAAATACAATGCTCACAAAGGCAAAGTCATGCACTGGAAAACATAATCCCAGCAATACATATGACATTATGATCTCTAAATTAGCTATTACCCTTGAGAAAGATCTTGGAGTCACAGAAAATTCTCTGTAAACATCCACTCAATGTTCTGCAACAGTAAGAAGAACCAACAATGTTGGGAATCATTAAGAAAGTGATAGGTAAGATAGAAAATATCAGTTCCATGGTACGGCCACATCAGGAATACTGTCCCATCTCAAGAAAGATATTTTCAAATTGGAAAAGGTAGAGAAAAGGACAACCAAAATGATTTGGGGCATGGAACAGCTTCCTTAGAAGGAGAGTGAGACGCTTCATCCTGGAAAAGAGACAACTATGGAGGGACTGGATAGAGGTCTATAAAATCATGACTGCTGTGATAAATAAGGAAGAGCTATTTACTCCTTCTCACAACACAAGAACTAAGGGTCATCCAATGAAATGAATGGGCAGAAAGTTTAAAATAAACAAAAGGAATTACTTCTTCACACAAAGCACAGTCACCTTTGTGGAATTCTTTGCCGGAGGATTTTGCAAAGGCCAAGAACATGACAGGGTTCAAAAAATCATGGAGGATAGTTCCTTCAATGGCTATTAGTCAGGAGAGCAAAGAATGCAAAAATCATGCTCTGAGTGGCTCTGTTTGCCAGAAGCTGGGCACGGGTGACAGGGATGAATCACGTGATGATTACCTGTTCTGTTTACTCCCTCTAAAGCACCTGGTACTGACCACTGTCAGAAGACAGGATATTGAGCTAGATGGACAACTACTCTGACCCTGTGTCTTCATGCTTTAGTGGGTCACAAGTGAGAATATCAAGTTCCTGGGAATAAAGGGCAGACACACTCCAAAAATGGTGGTTATTCTTCCATAGGCTATACCAAACCAACAGCAGCAGCAAGCTTTGGTCTCATCACACTGGCTAACAAGGAGGCTGTATTTCTGACTTCTTAGGTATTCCAGTCCTGGATTCAACACTCAGACACTAGACTTAAAGCTGAGTGGTTATTTAAAACCAATTTCATCAAACAAAAGAGTTCTTCTGATCCCAAGAGGCCAGCCACTTGCCAATGACAATACATAACTAAGATCTCACCCAATAACCACACTGTTGTCACATGTTTAGTACCTGGGAAAGGAAAGCAAAAGGAAAGGAAGACAGATTAAAATTGGGTAAAGGAATCAAATACCTACAATAATGGTCAAGTTCTGGGTTCAGGCTTGTAGCAGTAACGGAATGCACTGCTGGCTTAAGTCAATTCTCTGGTTCTTTCAGTTCCTTGGAAGGTCTTCAGTTTTTTGGTTAGAACGTTCCTGTAAGTATAAGTTCATAGTCCAGAGGTCTGATCAGGAAACAGGCAAAACAGAGATGCTTCCATGGCTTTTTATAGAGTCTGCTAAGTGAAGGGAAACCAACCTGATTATTCTAGCATGTAGAAAACCATAGGTAACTAGATTGGGTTTGGAATTACATGAGCTAAGTCACATGTCCATGAATGCTTTGCTAAACCATAGCAGAGACCATTAATTATACTCTAGTTAGTTTTCCTCCAGGAAAGTCTATTAAGTGTAGATAGGTATCTTCCATGGTCCATTGCAAGTTAAGTGTTTCTTGATGGGCCATTTAACTTGAATTGTCCTTTTACCAAGTGCAAGCTAAATACTTCGTGGATTTTACCACATGAGCAAACATTAGAAATACAAAAATGACACCTGCACACAAATAACAATCACATTCAGCAAATCACAAAATTTTTTGACACCTTACTCGACACTTTGTGTAAGATTTCTTGAAATAATATAGCAGTGGTAGCAACAATGATGAACACGGACATATTTTAATCAAATAACTTCACACCTCATATGGAATTTTTAGGCTCTCTCTCTCTGGCCCAATGACTATTTAAGTATTTATTCACAGTGGACAGTCATTGGGGCAGACAGAATGAGAAAGATTTGATAAGGCAAATCATTCTCCCACTACCAGAAAAGGGAAATGAAAGGATCTCCCATATGCCAGGTGCATAAACTCCCCTCAGAGCTGAAAGTTATAAAGACAGCATGTTTATTTTTTCATCTGTTAGTATAATCTAAAGCAGTATTTCCCAAACTATGGGTCAGGACTCCAAAGTGAGTAAGGACCCCCCCGAATGGGGTTGCCAGGGCTGACAAAGACTTGCTTGGGTTCGAGGTTGAAGCCTAAGTCTAAGAGCTTCAGCACTGAGTGACAGCACTCAAGTTGCAGGACACCTGCCTGGGGCTGACATCATTGAGCTTCAGCTTTGTCTTCCCTATCCAGAGTGACTGGAGCTTGGACAGGCTCAGGCCTCAGTTCTTCCACCTCAGCCTCCTCCACCTCTCGGCCCCAGTGCCACAGTTTTTGTTGTCAATAGGAGGTTGTGGAGCAATGAAGTTTAAGACCCCCCAGTCTAAAGTAATGGGAACTCAGCAACAAAGGTGGAAACTAGTTTTTCTCTGTAAGGTGACATCAACCGTCTTTGGTCATGAGTCTCCCCACCCGTATCCTCCCCTACTTCTTAAGAACTAGACAGTCAGACTGTTCCCTCTGATTTGTCCCCCTCCAATCATCAGTTTTCTTTGATGCACACACTCCACACAGGTTGCACACCAGAGACCTACTTGGGATAAAAAATAAACTACAAGTGTATTTAATAGAAAAACCACAGACTTAAAGATGGCATGATAAGCAAAAGCAAACATTGACAAGTTATAGAAAAAGCAAACAAAGGCACAATCTTAAGCTTTACACTTCTGTTTTAGATAAAAATCACTTGTATTATACATGTTACCTTTCGCCTTTCAGCAGTTTTCCTGGACTCATGGACAGGTTCCTGACTAGAGGCTGTCCCTGGGGTTCTGAATGAAAAAATATCAATTTCTAACCTCCTTTTTAAAAAGACTTTCCTTTTCCCCCTGCCCTTCCCTGGCATGTGACTCATGGTTATTCATAGTAGGAGACATTCCTTTTTAACCAGATGGACGGTCTCAATTTTCCCATTAACTCTAATGGTCCATCACTGCCTTTTACTGGATCGGATTATGGATGGTTACTTGGAGCTGGTTTCCTGTAAACACCTGGCTAGGTAGTGACCCTTCTTGCTGCAAAGTTCTAGCTGACGTTGTATTATAGATTATGAACACAATTGTCTATATGGATAAATATACACATTCATAACCACAGTCTGTATTCATATAGAATAATGACCACCAAGTTTAAAGGATTACAATATCACAAAAGATCTTACTTAATAAGCTTTTATAGTGCAATAACAGTATTCATCTGCTCATTTGGGGAATTTAAACCTTCTGTTCTCCCCTTGTGGGGTCTGGACTCTGACACAGCTGGGTTCTAGTATAGGGTAAAATGAATAAAACTGAACATTACCGGGGGCAAAGGGGAATTATATGCTTTTCAGATTCTACTGTATTTAAAATGTAGAGATCTGGCCAAAGGCAGTGGCTGGTGTATGACCATGCAAAAGCCAAACGCTAGAAAACATCATGACAAAAGCAGGATCACCCACCAATCTGAGTTATGATGTGATAGGCAAATGTTAGACTGCAGGACAAGGTTAAAAGAGGTCTACTTGGGCATAGCTTAAAAACACCTGATTCAGAATACAAAAGAAAGTTATTAACATGCTCACACTGTTTAGGATAGAGGGTGATGGACAACTTGGCAAGTAAAACATTTCCAGTAGGCCATAAGGCCAACTGTTCTGTTATTGTTTACTAGTCATTCATATTACTTTCTGTTATACCTAGTTGAGTTCTTTAATTCTTCTTCCCTCTAAAGGAAAAAGAATAAAAATACTAAAGACATTATTGAAAGTTTCTGACCTTAAGCTATTAGTCCCAGCAGGATTATTCTGATGATTTTACTTTGCAAATGTAGCAGAGAACAGCAGGTACGCAAATCCCCATAAAGAAGGACCCACATTAATTCTAGCCATAAATATGCAGTCATCTCTTTGGATGGAAAAACAGTTGTTTTCATTTTCAGACCTTGGTTTCCAATAAATAATTGTGTCATTTTCAAATCTTGATTTCTAAACCATTCTCTTAAAGTCATCTCTACAGGGCTTGATTCCACATCTACACCTTCTGAAACACCGCCAACCTTCCAGAACAATTCCATCTAGCTGCACGTGCATCTAAAGCTCTTCCAGAAAATTCCATCTAGCTGCAAGTAAGGGGTTGTGGCCAGCTGGAGGGAGCCTGCACAGCACTCCCAACCAGGCAGTGAAGGTCTCTTAGTGGGGAGCCAATCAGAGGGCAGCTTTCTGGAGCAGACCTGCACATAAAGGGCTGCTCCAGCAGAGCTGGGTCAGTTAGATCTGGGGGCACAAAGTGGGGAGGGGACTGGCAGGGGCATGAAATTTCATAATGGGGGGCACAGCACAATCATCTGCTAAGTCTCAGGCTCAGCACACTCATCTATCTCATTGAAATATGTTACTGTTTTTATGTATGTATATACACATTTAGATACTCATTAATAAAAGTTTTACTTTCTACATACTTATTTTCTTAGAGCTGCTGAAAGGTCGGGTTTTGTTTCATGTGAACATAAGTGAAATTTCCATCAGTTTGGATCACATGTGACAGGTGTGGGGGGATGGGGAGAGGGCTGCTAATTGCAGGGATGAAAAGTAGAGCCCAGCAAAATATATGTGCTCATCCCAGAGTTAGATCCTGACCAGGGAAGATGCCTGACCAGCTCCCACTAAGAGCAAGAACCTCTGTAGAGCAGTACTGAACAAGCTAAGGGAATCTAGCGAGAGGCTCCAGCCTGATGCCTGCCAGGCTGCTGCTCCCTAGTTGAGGGGTCCAAAAATGTAAGGGGTCAGAGGGGAAGTCGCCCAGTGAGTAAGACAGTAAAGGGGAGAGAAGAGGAGGACTGGACAAGGCTGCTGCCAGAGGGTCCCTGGGCCAGGGCTCAAAGTGTGGATGAGCCTGAGTCCCTCCCCTCCCTCTGGTACTGCACCTAGCCACACACAAGTGGCCATTATGGATTGTAGCCTACCCATGAGGTGACAGGCTAGACTGAGGCTTCAGAGGGCCACAGTAGTGGGTGCCCCAATAAAGGACTACTGAGACCCAGAAAAAGGACTGTAGAGGGCACTGCTGGAGGGCAGAGTCCCAAAGAGTACCTGGCAATCCTGGGAGCAACACAGGTCCAGGGCAGATGAGGAGTTTAGAAAAGGGAGTGGCAACAGCCAACACTGGCCAGAGAGAGGCATCCTGCTGAGGAGAGCAAACTAATTCCCTGAGAACCAGCAGGGTGTGCCATGGCAGTGAGTTCACCCTGTGACACTTCCAAAAGCACTTTTAGCAGTTTTATAAATAGGTTCTTACATCCCTTCTTGCACTCCTTTATCCTCTTTTATAGAGGAAGATGATTACTGTTAGTAGTAGTAAAGCAGTTGGGATAAGAAGTTCAGCCTGGGGATGCCCACAAGAGTTTAAGAGACATACCCGCAACTTACCTAAGCCTCATGAGTTTTTCTGTATTTGTACCACCTGCCTTCCCTCTTCAAGGCTCCCATATCCGTACATCTTAGAATTGACACAGCCTAGTCACTGGTCTACTCCAAGCAGATTTATTCTAATTTAAATTGCAAAAATCTCTATTTTGATGTTTTGAGGCAGTTTAAATGGAACAAAGTGCACTTCAACTTCCTCCAACAAACTCTCAAATACAAGCATCATCCTTTGAATTTTTGAATATAAAAATGAAAGTAATTAAATGTATTGACTCCTAGAGATTCCAGAGACCCCCAACTACAGATAAATAAATTCATTAAAGCTTAACCACAGTGATCTGGTCCCCCAGATCCCTCCTAAAACTGTCACACCCTAACATCTCAGTCCAGCAATTTTCTTTCACCATCAATATTTCATGCAAAAAGGCTAACAGCATGCCTGGAAGTGTGACAAATTCAGGCCATTTTGGAGTCAAGAAAAAAAAATCCAGAATTAAGACTTTCAAAAATAACCCTTTGGCAGAAAGCTACTCTTATCCTTGCTGGAATAGTGTCCCATGAGGAAAAAGCTAACTCCCTATGTATCTAAGGCATCCTCTTTACTTGCTGGAGGTTTTTTTTCTTGTTTTGCTTTTCTACATTTCTTGACAAAATTAAATATGGTGTAAACAGATGCAGACAGACAGACTTGGCCTAAGGTATTCAGCACATTAGTTGATGGAATCCCCTAGGAACTGAACCCAGCCCATCTGGCAGTCACCCGCCATCAACAGAAGCAATCCAAGTGCATAAAACGGAGTGGGTAGGTCAGTTGTTTACATACTTTCTGTTGGGCCATTTCTCTTCCCAACTTGTTTGTTTGCTCTAACATTCTCTTCCTTGCCCTTGTAGCTTTGACTCAAGACATCAGATTGGCATAAGAAGTTCTCTCCTCCTTTTCTCTCTCTCTTTGTTACAGCTCAGCAAAACCATAGTTGCATTATGGCTTTCTGTCATATCTTTTCTCCATCTTTGTCATTACATGGTTTCAATCCAGTGGTCTTTCTGAACACATTTACATTCCCAGTAAGTTTTTTTTTTGTTTGTTTGTTTTTTTGCGCATTCAGCTTCCTGGCTTGCCTTTTCTCTGTCTTCATTCACCAGAGTTCCTTACTGTCACATCTCATCCTAGTTCTGAGTTGCCACCACTTTTCCATTTGCATTTCCAATTACCAAATTTTCATTGTATTTCTGCACTTCTCTTAGCATAAGCAATTTTCTTCTATTTTAAAACATAGCCCATTTTCTTCTCTATGAACCAAGCATTTATATTACTACTGCCTGTAGGCATTTTGAAGACTCTACATTTGCTCGTTCTCCAGCCAGATTAGCCCATGGTCCAGCGATTGTCTCATTACACTTTTTGCTTGATCCTTACCATAAACTATCCAGATACTTAGGACTCCATCTGGATCTGAAAGTCCACATTGCTTATGATCAAAAAGTCAAATAATTTAAGTATTTGAAGAGCCTGCAGTAATTTCTGCACATAACCTTTGCTCCAAGAGGATACAATTAATTATACTTGTACTCAGATAATGAAACTGGAACATCGTTTGATGAAAAAAATGAGAAGTTTTAAGGCAAATTTGATATCAATCTGTTAGAACAGGGTTTCCCAAATGGTGTTCCGTAGAACCGCAGGGTTCTGTGAAGTGAATAAAAGGGTTTCATGAGAAAATTCTATTACAATAGCTGACTCCGACTGGTTTAATGGCCAGCCAGGTGGCAGGAGGGATCCAGCCGTTAAACCAATTGAATTTAGTTCTATTATTTCAGTGGCATCAGGGCAGGGAGCTGCAGGGAGCGCCTCACTCACCCTGCTATCCGAGTGGCCACACCCCTCCAGTGGACATGGCTCAGCTCACCCCCACCAGTGGAACACCTTTATGCTAGCCTTCCTTGCACTGAGGGCATGTGGCTGCCTAGTGTAGGCTTCCCTGCCAGTGCCATGGATGGGTTAATCCCAAGGAGCTGATTTGGGGCTGAGAGGAGTTAAACCTAGGGGGTGAGTTTGGGGGCCGAGAGCGGTAGAGCCTGGGAATGGCGTTCAGCAAAACTCTTTAGCATTTAAAAGGGTTCTGTGGACAAATAAAATAGGGAAATTTTGTGTTAGAAAACAACATATCAGGGGTGTAAGTGCAATATGCTTTGAAAAATAACCCAAACAAAAGTTAAGGAACCAGGGGAAAAAATATGAAACAACCTCATAAAATGACAAACCACTTTCACACGTACACACACAATACAGGAATGGTATTGCAAACTCCTCCCTCAGAACTCTGCAGCCATGTGATTGCAGGCTGCATACCGTGTCTGAACTTGTCCAATGAAGTAATTTTGGCTGGCAATAAAGTTTAAGCTAAATTCACATACATATATATCATTCTTATAAATTGTACTTATCTTTTACCTTATTAATACCCAAATGTTTAACCCTACAAGTACTGACTCATTTATATGCTGAGTAGGCTTGTCTGTGTTATATAGATTATAGTGCACTGAGACGCCTCGGTAAGTTTGTTTTTGAATGGACTATATGTCAAAAAGCAGAAGTGCTTGAAAATTGCATTTTGGCTTCCTAAGAATCTAAGAATGGTGATACTGACACCAACATCTGTCAGCCAGAAGCTTATGGACATCTAGAGCCAGACCCACTGATGGGGGGTGGGGGGAAAGGGGGGCAGTTGCCTTGTGGCCTGGCATTTACATGCAGCTCTGAGGGAAAAAGAAGCCAGCACTGTGATCCAAGTGGGGTAAAAGCTGACTCTACTAGGCCCCACCCCTTCCAGAGCATTGAGACAGGCCCCCCCACTCACCTTGCTCTGGCACCTACAGTGGATGTCAGCCACACTGTCCAGAGCATGGTGTTAGATCTAACCATCTTATCTAAGGATCATTGATGGACCCATGAATTCATTTTTTTTAAATCTGATAATAGTTTTGGACTGCCCAGTGTCCCCAGCAATGAGGTCCACTGTGCATTGTGTGCAGAACTACTTCCTCACCTTTTGTTTTAGACCTGCTCCCTAATAATTTCATTGGGTGACCCCTGTTCTAAGCAGAGAGAGAGATGGCACTTTAATCCCATAAATTAATGATTATTCACTCACATTTTATAGAAAGACAAAAAGCCTATGTTGCGCGCAACAGTCATTATAAATAATCACAGTGTAATGGAATTCAAACTGAACATGAAAATAGGTTAGAAATAGTCTTTGTTTTAGATTCCTTTTATGACATAGCACACATCTAAATGGCAATTATCAATACAAAAATAGAAGAAGGAAGGACCAAGGAATCTAGGCCTGGGTTTTTGTTGCTGTTTGTTTTTTATTTAGAATGAAGTATGCCACCACATAGTTAAGATGTCAGTCAACCTGTCCTGCCCCCTCCATCCCCCCAACAAAAAAAAATATAGGCTGTATTTCACGGAAAAATGTCATACACAACAATATGCTGTTATATGAAGTACTAATTTTCGCAGTCCATATCCTCTCAGCATTGGTAGATACACTAGAATTTGTTGTACCAGGGTCACAAGATGTAAGTAGAGACGCATCATGTTTACTGTACACACTGTACTGAACTGCTGGACTTCAACTGTTGCAATATTTTACTCATCACATGTTATGGACAGGCATTGGTGCTAGAACTACACATACTGAGGATGCTGTCACATGCCTGACTTAAAAGTGTTTTCTCTCATTACAGCACTTAAACTTGGTTCAATGGCTCTCACCAAACCCACTATATAAATTATTCCAGCATGCCTGTGCCCAAGAATTACTTCTCTTGCATAATATGACTCTCCATTCCTATTATGGTCTCTGCTCTTTCTGGTTAAAAAAGAGAAGAAAGCAACCAGGGAAGCCAGTTCTGAGTACCACAGATGAAACAAAGGACACTAAAGTTTCCAAACACTTACACAGAGACACTAAAGTACTCCTAGCTATAGATTAACAACTGACCATGCTTTCTTCGCCCACCAAGATCTGACAAAACAGAAGCATAGAGAAGACACTGTTTTTTTCCATTATATGACACAAAAATAAAACTATTTGAGTTGTCTGTTGTTGATGACATACAGATCAGAAATTGCTGAATTACAGTTAATTTCTACAGCTTTCATGTCATTTGGTGTTTTTTTATTCTAAAAGACTGGTTAGAAAATGAGCTAGTCCAGGGATAAAGCCTACCTACTCACCATTATCAATATGCTGCTGTGACAGATAATGTAAATTGATATTTTACTTTCCCATTATCCAAAAAAAAATAATATATTCATTTCAAGCAACAGTGGAAGTAGCCTTTTGCTACACTGCTTTAGAAGCTGAACATTTCAATTGTTATAGCCCAATATTCACTGTTTTCAGACTATTTCTTTTCTGGAACTCCTTTTCACATTTTCTGTTTAGGTCTCCTTGGCTGTGTCTACACAGCACTTATTTTGAAAAACAGCAGCTAATTCAAAATAACTTTGGCAGTGTCCAAATGACACACAAGCTGTTTCAAAATAAAATCAAAACAGCAGGTGCATCATTCAGATTCTGATAAACCTCATTCCGCAAGGAATAACACCTATTTTGAAATCACTATTAAGACACGGAATAACATTATTCCCAAATCAGCCTAATGAGCTCCAATGGCACTATTTCAAAATAGTACTTATGGAACTGGAAATGCTATTTCAAAATGTATTTTGTGTGTGGATGCGTTATTTCACATTTGCTGTTTTGAAATATCCTATTTCAGAATAGCACTGCCGTGTAGACTTAGCCATTCTGACCTATCTATGTCCCCCCGCCTTACCCTTGTTACTACTTTTAAATAACTTTAAACATTCATTATTTGGAAACCATTTATCTCTGCATTATCATCGCTCATTTACTTGCCTTCTCTTGGTCTTCTTTTCATACTTCGCTTCCTAGTCGAGCCATTTGCCTTCCATCCTACGCAGGTCATCCAAGCCATACACACCATCCTCCTGCACGGTGCCACCTGTGTTGGGGACCTCGATGCCACCATCGCAGGCCTCACCATCCTGGGGTTCCCAAACTACTTTGGGGTACTGGGTGAGACCCATATTGCCATCTGGGCACAGCACCCTAGTACTGAAGTATATATAAACTGTAAGGGATACCACTCCATGGTGCTCCAGGCCCTCATCGATGCCAATGGGAGATTTATGGACCTTTGTGAGGTCTGGTTGGGCAAGGCCCACAATGCCAGCATATTCCGGAACTCCTGGTTCAGTCGCTGCATGCAGCAGGGCACCTACCTGTCCCTACGGGAGCTCCCAGTTGGCGATACGACAATGCCCCCCTGCATTGTGGCCGACGCTGCCAACCCACTGCAAGCCTAGCTTATGCGGCCTTACATAGGCCACACAGACCCCAGACAGGACCTGTTTAATGCCTGCCTCTGCCAAGCCCCACAATATGGTTGAGTGGATGTTTGGGCACCCGAAGGGGCGTTTCAGGTGTCTGTTGACACGGCTGGAGGTTGGCCTCCCCGGTGTGTCCACGGTCATGGCAGGCTGCTGTGCTCTCCACAATATTGCGAAGAATAAGCATGAAATGTTCATGAAGGGGTGGGCGGCCAAGGCCAAACCGCACTTTGAGCGGCCAGCTGTCACTCCACATCACCAGCAGTACCAGGACAGGGTGCATATGGAGGAGGCCCTCCAGAAGGCCTTTATCCCGGGGTGGGGGGAAGGGGCCCAGTGACCTTCCTCCACACCCCCCCGCCCCCCTATCATCTCCCACTCCCGTACACCCACCCCTCACCACTCCCACAAATCCAAAGGGACAGTGGGGTGGTGGGAAATAAATAAATACTTTACTTAACTGTTCAAAAGCATGTGTACAGCTATTTTTAAATTTAACTATGTACAGTGGGAGGGGGCGCTAGGGATGGGGTTTGAACTATATACAGTGGGTGGGCTAGGGTTGGGAGGCCCTCACTGCACCCCGTCCGCTGGCAGGAGTGACTCTCACTCAGCAGGTACAACAGAAGGTTTATTAGACAACAGAAGCCCAGTTTCTCCCAGAAGCGACAGCACAGCAGCCAGAGACAGTCCTTCCAACCCTTCCTGGGGAGAGGAGCCCGAGGGGTGCCCCTCTGGGGTGTAGCTTTCCCCCTCCTCCGGCTGGCTGCCTTCCAGCTCTCCCTTTTTCTAGCCTCTAACTGCCGCCCCCGATTCAAAACCCCGCTCAGCTCCTCCCTGTTCTTTGTTCAGGCAGAGGTGTTACCTGCCAGTTGTAGCCCCAGGGTCATCCTTAGCCACTGGGAGCTGCTGCTTGCCTCAGACATCCAGCCTGACTCACACATGCACTCCCCCAACTCCATCACACATGTGTACAGCTATTTTTAAATTTAACTATGTACAGTGGGAGGGGGCGCTAGGGATGGGGTTTGAACTATATACAGTGGGTGGGCTAGGGTTGGGAGGCCCTCACTCCTCTGATAGGGCCATCACCCATGGCGGCCACGGGTGCCCCTACCACCCCGGATCTAGGGCCCACTGCAGGGCTGGGACAGGCACAAGACCATGGGGAGGTAGGGGTGAGGCAGGGATGCTGTGCCCTCAGCCTCAGCAGGGTATGTGGGTGGGGAAATGGGGTGCCACAGGGGTGGCCACACTAGCCATCAGCCACTGACCCAAGTCTAGCCGGAAGCCTGGGGAGAGGTCTTCCAGGAGCAAGGCAGCAAGGGTGGGAGCACCGGGGGGAGGCGTGGGAGGGATGCAGAGGGGGCTGGCCCTGATAAAGGCATTTAGACTCCCTGCAGTGCACTCCAAGACCACTTCCTCCATGGCCATCCAGCACTGCAGGAGGGGGTTCTGCTCCCACCTTGCTGCTGCCTGTGCAGCAGGGCCCACCTCCTGCCCAGGGCAGTGGTATGCCCCTCCCGTGCGGCTCATGGGCCTTGGCACCGGTGCCCTGTCCCCCTTGCCAGCTGCTGCGGGACTCCCTGGCACATCAAATGCAGCTGGCCCAGCCCTCAGACACAGGAACTATGGAGACAGAGAGGAAGAGAAAGCCAACCCATCAATCCTGTGACCTGGCCATGCAGGGACATGCCCCCAGACTCGGTGCCCAGCCGCCCATGCTCTCCATCAGTCAAGCTGGTGGCCCTGGGGCAACCCAGGGCCAGAGGGGTCCCAGCATGGGTGGAGCAAACGCTGGCAATGGTCCCCCCCAGCCTCTTTCCTCCAAGCCCCTGTGCCCTGTGTGATTGTCCATGGGGGCAGGTGCTGATGGGCGCACGCAAGCCTCTCCTAGGGCCGGGGTACACAGCCAAGCTGTGTGTGTCTGGCCTAGGGCCAGGGTCTGTGTGGGTGGCCTGGACTGCAGCCGGCTGAGGCTGAAGCTGTGCCTTCCACCACCCCCCGTCCGCCATGCCCTCCCTCTTCCACCCCTGGATGTCCAGAATCCCCAAGTCCTACCTGAGGGTCTCTTGAGGAGCCCTGGGGAGGCCCAGCTGGAGGTTGCCTGGCTTGAGGACTGGGGTGGGATGATGACAACCAATGTGCCCTCACAGGACCACTCTCCATTGCTGTCCCGCTTGGTCTGTCACCCCTGCTCCAGGTGCTCAGGGGAAGGCTCCATGGAGGAGTTAAGGCCAATATAACATAGTTATATCAAAATAAGTGTGTAATATAGACCTAGCCTGCTGATGTAATGATATCAGAAAAAAAAGTCACCTTCCCTATAAAACTTTTCTAGTATGGACTAGGCTTAAGTAACTACTGTAATCATGAAAAAACCCTCTGCCTTTGAGACAAGTTGGCCAATTTCAAGCAATATTATTATAAAAAGTCCTGTTTCCTGTGCATTTTTCAATAATACGTGTGTACACAAAGTTTAGAAAGCTTGAAGAAGAAATTTTATTCACTTCCAAAAAAGAGGAATGTATCTGTATCTACCAACTCACATTGTATTAATGTACAAGATATATATACTATAAGCATCCTCTCAGGGGTGTCCTCTTTTTTTTTTTTTTTTTTTTTTTAAATGGTAAACTTACATCCCTAAATACAGACCCCAGGAACATCAGACACGCAACTCTAAAAAACTGCCACTAAACAAGTAGAGCACTTTCCTGAATGTTGTTACTGATCCAGAAGTAATGAAGTAGGAGGTAACATGACCCCACCTCTCTCCCCTAGTGCATACATATGGAGCTCAGCAGTTACCATCTGTCTGGTCTTCTGTTTACAACCTGCTGAAACAGAATCACAGAAAGATGATCATGTTAAAGGAAAATATATAAATTTAACCATTGAATATGAGGTTTATTGTATTTTAGTTTTTTCAGAGTATTACCAAAAGGGATTTTTTTAAAGTCACATAATAAAATTGGACCAAAGTTACAGAGTGTAACTGTACATATACAGATATAAGGATATAGAGAGATATAATTTGTCCTTGCAAGAGAAGAGTAAAGGACAGATCTCTGGTCACTTCTTGAAGGAAGACTTTATTGTTTATAAGTTATTGGCTCTTCTAATTAAACATAATCTAAGCAGACTGCCTATACACTTCCCCAACCCAACTGAAGTAAATGTCAGAATGAACATGGACTTAAAGGAGGATCAGTCTCCACTTATTACAAACCACAAAACATTAACATAACAAACACTACACTAATTGCAAGGCCACGTAAGCACTTGCAAAAGATATACAAGTGTAGAAGTACTCTCGAGTGTTAAGAATTTTAAAATTATCACATGATTATTACATGCCTGATCCTGTAGAGACTTGTGCATATATTTAATGTTATTTGATTGGTCCCATTGAAATCAAAGACACTACCAACAAGGTGTAGGATTAACCTCATGCAAAATCAGAGGCATTTTTGCAAAATCTTATCTAAGAGCCCCATTGTATTTAGACTAGTACAACATTAGGAAGTATAAAATTCCATTATTTAGCCATGTAGCCATATGTAAAATATTTTCTTCAGAATCTGACATAGAAATCTGAATCTGAAAATGTGCATGCTGTACATCACTACATGCACCATGACTATGGCTTTTGGGAGATAATGAAATGCAAATAATTACTAATATAATGTAGCTAAGAGTGGTAACTCTAACTTAAATTAGTAGTGTGAGCTGGCATTAATTAGCATCCTACATGTTTATCTCATTGTCAGAAGTTTTATAGAATCATAGGGCTAGAAAGGACCTCAGGGACACCTTGCCAAACTGCCAAACACACTGTCCAACTGCCCCCCTCTGCAAAACAAATGCTCAGGAACACAGACATTCAAACTGCCCCTCTCTGCAAAACAAAACAAATGCTCAGACACGCAGACAGATATAGAACCCACCAGCTCACAACGCAGCCCCCCAAATGCCACACTCACCTGAGCTCCTCTTGGAAGCTTTTCCGGGCAAACTCCCTGTTAGCTGCTCCTGTTCACTTTCTTTCAAGCATCAAAATACTTCTTTATTGCTTACATACTTGTTTAAGAGTGTGTATGTGTATATATATGTGAAAGCTCTAATTTTTGTACAGTATCTCTTTAATCTCAGAAACATTATGATTTCTCAAGTTCTTAGCAAATATTCTTATGAAGGTACCTTTCTCATCTTTGACAAAGTACTACTTATACAGCATTTTAGTCTGTTCAAATATTAAAAAATTCACTCACTACGTTCAAACTTCTGAAAAAGATTCAATTGCCTCAGAGCTTAACTTGTGGAGATGTATCAGAAACCTGTAAAAGCACAACCTGCGCAAACTGCAAAAAAAATAGTATTGATCAGGATAACCAGGTCAACTCTCAGATATGTGCGGATTTCAATCAAAGTATCAGATGAGCTGTACTTGTGATTTATACATTTTCCTCCACCCCCATTCCCACCTCTCATGACCCCTCCACTTATTTACCTCTTACAGCAGATATAAAAATATAATCGTCTTCCATCTTCTGAACAGCTTCTTTCAAAAATTTCAAAGACTATCTACTCTCATGAAATAGAAAATTAAAAATCTCATCTTAGAGATGCGCAGTGTTTTTCTGTTTATTAGAAAAATTAAATACTGAAAATATTTTTCATACCAACAAAGGATTAAATCATGTGAGACAACTGGAGACTGTGGGCAAAAGGATTGCTTACAGCCATATGGCATTTTACAGTACCTTCCACAAATGGTGAGATCATCACATCAGTACAAGAGGATGGAAAACCAGTCATCATACCAGGTTTATTGTTGGTCAGCGTTCTTTATTGCAGTGTTTCTCAACCTTTTTTTTTTTAAATAAAGTACCCCTTTTTTAAAAAAAAAATTATAAGTACCCCCAGACTTCTCTTGTGTACCATCAGTTGAGAACCATGGTCCTAAGGTAATCTGAGGTCTTGAAACAAGTGCTATTCAACCTTTCCAGATTACTGTGCACTTTTCAGGAGTCAGATTTGTTTTGCATACAGTACTGAGTTACACCTCACAAACTATTTACTTACAAAAACATGCAAAAATATCTGGAAAGACTAGTATTGAAAACATGCCGACTTTCTACCAGCTTATCAAATAACTTAACTGAAATAGAAATATTGTACTTATATTTCAGGCACATGAAGCAGTAGAAACAAGTCATTGTCTGAATAAACTTAGATTGTAGTGCCTTTATTAGTGTTTTTAATGTAGCCTGTTGTAAAACTAGGCAAATATCTGGATGAGTTGATGTACCCCTGGAAGACCTCAGTGTACCCTGCAATGGTACATGTACTCCTAGTTGACAAACACTGCTTTATTGCCTCCAACATGGACAAAGAAGAAGGTTCCACATGGTTTGACTGTGCTGAGTGGTAAGACATACAAATGTATATTGAACTATGAAGATGGCTAAGTCGTAACTTGACAACTCAATGGTTAATGAACGGAGCTTCTGAAAACCTGTTGTTTCAAACACTCATTGAAGTGTTAATAGAGAAAAAAGGACAAGCCAGCTGTGCTGCATTATTAAGGTTTAGAATACAACTTCAGAAGTTATGTAAACCAAAAAAAGGCAACTAAGTACAAGCTATGCTACTTTTAAAAGCCTTTAAACAAGTTTACAGTGTTTATTTCCCCAAACCCATTCTTTCCATATGTAAGTAAAATGTAATTATGTTTTGCCCTGATAAATTTCATATTTAGTAGCAATTTTTGATCTTCATACTGTTCTAAGACACTTTTAAAACAGCTACAGAGCTCTACAATACGGAACACAAAGGGGTATCCCTGAAGATTATCTGCCTTCTAGTTATCCAAGAAACCTGTAAACCCCCTTGACATGGTGCTAAGAGATAGTTTTATCATTCTGACATGCACCTACTGTTTGAACAAAGAAACCCACCAAAATAGGAAAAGGTTTTATCATGTGATTGTTTAATACATCATAGCCAGGATATCTAAACCCTACCGGCATAATTCTGAATACCACTTGAGCTTCTCCAGAGACAGTTTATCATCCGCAGCACCGCAGATGCAAGGTACGGCCAAGAACTGCAGGAGAGTAGCCCTCACCTCTTCCATTCTATAGACAGGCTCAGCTGAGCGAGGCAAGAATGGTGTTTACAACTGAACAAGAAGTAGTCCTGTGGCACCTTACAGACTGACAATATTTTGGAGCAGAAGCTTTCCTAGGCCCACGAAAGCTTATGCGCCAAAATATCTGTTAGTCTATAAGATGCCACAGGACTTATTGCTGTTTTTGAAGATACAGACTAACTCAGCTACCCCTCCGATACCACAACTGCACAGGGGCCAAGGCAGCAGGGAGAAACATATTTAACACCATCTTTGCGGAGTGTGCTGCAAAAGGAATCAACAGCAACTGATGCTGCCCCAAAGCACTGTGAATGGGGGGCACTGAAGAGAGCGCAGAAACTGCACCGTTAAAACAACCCGCTGCTTAAATTTCACGTGTGCAGCTGAGCCCCGCTCGCCCGCAGGTTATTTAACCGGCTGCCGAGCGCTGCTGGAAGCCGGGCGTGTTGCTAAGCCAAGCGCAGACATTTGGCGGCGGATTTAATCTGCTGCCTTTGAACACTTTCGCGGCGTTGCTTCAACGCCGCCGCCAGCGGTTCAAGTACGACTGCGAGTAGCTCGTGTTACGCGACCGGGGCTGGGTTCCCGCGCGCGACCAGAGGGGCTCAGCCAGGAGGCGCGCCCGCGCCCCGCCCCGCCCCCGCGCCCAGCCGGGCTTAGTGCAGAGCCCCGCGCGCGGGGGCACGGCCGGACGCGGGGCGCCCGCACTGCAGCCGCGCAGCCCGAGCCCCCGCGGCTCGCTTCGGCCGCCCGGCGCGGGGCCCGGCGGACTTCAGCGGCTCCCTCCCCTCGGAGCGCGCGGCGGGGCTGACCGAGGTCGGAGTTTGCCCGAAGCACCAGCCGGGCGGGCTCGAGTCCCCTGCGAGCGCTTGGCTGCCTAGGGCTGGGGCGCGCCCGGGGAAGGGGCCGCTGCAACGTGCGCGCAGCCCAGGCTTCGCGTGACCGTTTCCACCGGCCTCCCGAGTCAGCCTCCTCAGAGGCGCTGCGGAGTCGGGCCGGCGCTGGGCGCCGCGGCG
Source organism: Carettochelys insculpta (assembly GCF_033958435.1). NCBI lineage: Eukaryota > Metazoa > Chordata > Testudines > Carettochelyidae > Carettochelys > Carettochelys insculpta. The sequence goes on from NC_134144.1 coordinate 57,351,026, forward strand.
GCCGCTCCCTGCTACGCCCGAGCTGTGCACTTACCAGCCTGGCCTGCGCCTGCCGAAGGGGCTGGGAGCCGCGGCGCGCCTGCCCGAGCCGAGCGAAGATGGTGGTTTAGCAGCCGACCACCCATCCCCGCCTATAAGCGTGCAACAGCCGAGGGGGTGAAGCGCGGGAGGTGGAACGAGCGCTTTCTAACGCCACCTGCTGTACGGCTCGGCGGCGTCATTGGCTGCCAGGTGGCTGCCCGAGCCGGCCCCAGCCGCCTCCTGCGTTCATGAGCCCGAGGGCGGCGCCTCACGGCAGCCTGGCCAGGGCCTCCTTCCCCCCATTGTCCCAGCGCAGCCAGCCTGCCCTGCCCGACTCGAGGGCTCTGAACCAATTCCCCCAGCACAGGTGGGGAGACGGGGGCAGATGGAAAACAGAAGGCTCAGACCTCAGCCCGTTGGAGGCCAGAAGCCTCGATGGCACTGGCTGGTTTTCTGCTCCACCACAGCACCGGGTCTGCTTGTCCCCCACCCCTGAAGTCCACCATGGCCTGTGCAGGATCCCCAAAGGGGAAGAGCAAGTAGTACTTAGCTAGTAGCAGCAACGCTTAAGAAAGAACTCTGAATTTAGAACAAGCTTTTCTTAAAAAAAGCTGGGAACTTTCTGAGTCACTATAGGGGCTCGTCTGCATACTTGGCTCAATCTAATCCTTGACCTTCCCCCTCACCCCTCCACTCTCTGATTTGCTCAGCTTGATTATCTTTTTCTGATTTGTCCTCCTTGCTTACTGTTTTTGGTTCTCTGTGTCTTAAATATTGAGTCTGTTCTGGTCTGGCTATGGTCTGAAGTGGGTCTGTCCCACGAAAGCTCACCTAATAAACTACTTTGCTAGTCTTTAGAGTGCTACTTGACTGCTTTTTGTTTTGATAGTGTCTAGACTAGCACGACTTACTCTCTGTTACTACTTCTTAAAAGAGAGGTAAGCAAATCCCAAGGAGGTGGATCCCCACTGTTCTGAAGTGGAACTAGCATATGGAAATGATTTGGGCCAAAGCAGTCATTTGCACCAAACTGCTGGAATGTTGTCTGTAACTTGTAACTAAATATATGTAACTGTATATAGATATGAAACTGCTTTCTGCACTCTTCCTGTACCTGCAAAATAGCCGTGCTGGTCCAAAGCAAAAGTGGGCAATTGTCCCAAAGAATATCTTGCCCAAGTAGGAGGAGGGGAAGGTGCAGTAACATGAACCTTTTCCTGATCCATTAGCACTAGCTTCACACTCCGCCTTCCCGTTCTTTCACTTCAGGGAGCTCAATACAGCTGCTGCCCTGAGTCTTCACCACCTGTGTTAGCCATCATTTTCAGAGTTCTTGTTGGACTTGTCCACCTGTAGCCAGACAGAACCCCCACCCCATTTTGCTCTACTCCATCTTGCCTTCCCTAGGTGCTTCAGAGCACGAAAGGGTTAAAAGGAATAGCCCAGCCCTGGCATGCCCGTGAGCACAGATGGGCTTATCTTAGCCATGGTCTTTGAAGCTCCAGAGCAAAGCTAAGAACAACGGGCTAATTAACAGCCGGGCCTCGGATTGCCCTTGGTTAATTACCATCAGTTGATTCTCCAGGACACTTGTCCCAGACAGGAGGAAAAATCTCCGGCCCATTAAGACACAAATGCCCTCAATTGTTTACCTCACAGGTGTGAACTACACCCTTGAACTCCCTGTGAGAACCAGTATCAGACAGTCTAATTCAATTGGCATTTTTTTAAAACCAAGGAAGAAGCCTACGTGACCCAATGGGTATAAAAGAGGGGTCTGGCAGACCCCCTATTTGAGCTCCAATCATCTTTCCTGCCAGACAGGAGGGTGGGGGTCTCCCCAGGTCCACGGGGATGCCTGACTCCTGGAAAAAAGGGACAAAGGACTTCTTCCCAAGGAATTGAGAGGAAAACTGGCCAAGCCACGTTGGTAATGCAGGGGTGAGGATAAGACCTGCTAGGTATTTTACTTTTTATTTCTTTTGCGCACATTTAACAAGTATAGATCTATGAATTAGAGTGTATGCTAGCTATTTGCAATCAAAGTATAAACCGTGTACCAATTGTAACCACAAGAACTTAACTCGCTAGGTAAACAAACAAACATTGTAACAGTAAGAGGTTAACTTGTTAGATAAATAAACAAAGTAACTGATTAAGTGGTAACCTGACTCCTCCTGTTACTGTGCAAAACCGAACACAAAACAAAGAACCTAGCTGCTTTTCCGCAGCTCTCAGCCTGGTCACTAGTGAGCTCTGCCCTGTCAGTTGAAATCTCATATTAATACAAGGGCACAGTGGCATCTCACCTGACCATCAGCTAACACCACCTCACATGCCAAGGTGGCATTTTGGAGAAGTCTCCATGGCTGATGACATAGTTTCAATGGGCAATCCCTTTCTTTAGTTGTTACACTCTCTACCATGAAATAACCCAGGTCAGATTTGGGGAAGCAAGGTCAACATCTCAGCATGATGACCAAGTTCAGGACCCATTCAAACTGTAATCCCTGCATACTCTTGTACAGCTGCAAAACATGGACACTATGACAAAGCTGGAGCTTTTCCACACAAAGTGCCAACTTTATCCATTGGGCATAAAGTGGAATGACATTTTTAGTGATGTACATGTTTACAGTCTCTGTGGGCTACAGAAGGGTCATACTCTCTATGGACAGCCTCTTATGTTTTTTCAGACATGTCATGAGAATGCCCCAAAGCATTCCAATGAATACCATTCTCTGGCTGGCTTGTAAAAGCCAGGATAAAATTCCATCCACTGAGGGTTGGGGGCAGCCCAGAGGCAGACACCTTATTAAATGGGTTCCTCAAGTCTGTTCCAGTGCTGGATTCTCAAAATGTCAAGTCCTCGCAGCTGCACAGGAACAGACCAAATGTCAACTATTGCTGGAGAGCCAACCATTCAGCTAAGCACTGAAGATGAATACAGCCATCCCAGTTCTCATTGTTTAACCTCAAAATTAAAACTCAAGCACACAAGTCAGTTGTAAGACAGGTGAGAAGGACTGAATTACAAAGGGCCCAGTGATCTGAAATGTCGTGGGATGTGGGAGCCTGCAACTTCCAGCTGCAATTTGTAATTGTGGGGGCAGTATACACAACACAATGACAGTTCTACATAGTGAGCAGGCACTGCTAAATGGCAGTGTGGTTTGTCAGATCTCAACCAGGCTCTTATTTAAGTAGGTATTTTATAGTGAAAACGGGGAGGGGAGGAATAGTTTTGCTGTAGTAAGAAAGGAGCTCATTTGCCACTGAGTCCTTGTTGCCCAAGGATAGATGCATCTGACGAAGCAGGTCTTTGCCCACAAAAGCTTATGCTCCAAAATATCTCAGTCTGTAAGGTGCCATAGGCTTTATTGTTTTTGAAAATACAGACAAACTCGGCTACCCCTAACCCTGTCCTATGAGACATATCCTCAACTCACCTTCCATCTCTTTAACGCTGTTACCTCTCGGATACTTCTCTCTTCTTAACAGACGAATTGACATTTATATTCAAATTCGGAACATTAACACATGGTTTAAATCAGGATGTGAACTTTTTGAGTCACTATGGCTACATCTACACGTGCAGCCAACATCGAAATAGCTTATTTCGATGTTGCGACATCGAAATAGTCTATTTCGATGAATAACGTCTACACGTCCTCCAGGGCCGGCAACGTCGATGTTCAACTTCGACGTTGCTCAGCCCAACATCGAAATAGGCGCAGCAAGGGAACGTCTACACGTCAAAGTAGCACACATCGAAATAGGGATGCCAGGCACAGCTGCAGACAGGGTCACAGGGCGGACTCAACAGCCAGCCGCTCCCTTAAAGGGCCCCTCCCAGACACAGTTGCACTAAACAACACAAGATACACAGAGCTGACAACTGGTTGCAGACCCTGTGCCTGCAGCATAGATCCCCAGCTGCCGCAGAAGCAGCCAGAAGCCCTGGGCTAAGGGCTGCTGCCCACGGTGACCATAGAGCCCCGCAGGGGCTGGAGAGAGAGCATCTCTCAACCCCCCAGCTGATGGCCGCCATGGAGGACCCAGCAATTTCGACGTTGTGGGACGCGGATCGTCTACACGGTCCCTACTTCGACGTTGAACATCGAAGTAGGGCGCTATTCCTATCTCCTCATGAGGTTAGCGACTTCGACATCTCGCCGCCTAACGTCGAAGTTGGTGCCGCTACTTCGAAGTAGCGTGCACATGTAGACGCAGCTTATAGGGGCTCGTCTGCATACTTAACTCAATCTAATTCTTGATCTTCCCCCCACCCCTCCACTCTCTGATTTGCTCGCCTTGATTATCTTTTTCTGATTTGTCCTCTTTGCTTACTGTTTTTGGTTCTCTGTGCCTTAAATATTGAGTCTGTTCTGGTCTGGCTATGGTCTGAAGAAGTGGGTCTGTCCCACGAAAGCTCACCTAATAAACTATTTTGCTAGTCTTTAAAGTGCTACTTGACTGCTTTTTGTTTTGATAGTGTATAGACTAGCACGGCTTACTCTCTGTTACTATTCTCTCTTCTTGTATTTGGTTAAAGAGGAAGTAGGTGATAATCCCTTTGGAATGCAGCAATTAACACTTATCTGGTAGGTGATAAATGCTGCATTCTGAAGGCATTAGCATGGAAACCTCACTACACAGAGTAGAAATCCACTGAATGTGTTGAATCAACTGAATACTTTTGCTTCTCTATGGGAATGTCTGTATTAGCACACTCTCTCTCTCTCTCTAAAAGATTGCACTTCCTCTCCCACGGTTTTCTAGACTTAGTTTTTACAGCCAGAACAGACTGTTGTGATCATCTGGTCTGACCTTGGGCATAACACAAACCACAGATCCACAAACAGTGACCTAAAGAAGAGCTCTGTGTACACTCAGAAACTTGGTGATAAGTATCAGAGAGGTAGCCGTGTTAGACTGTAGGTTTGAGAACAACAAGAAGTCTTGTGGCACCTCACAGGCTAACAGATATTTTGGAGCATAAGCTTTCATGGGCAAAGACCCGCTTCATCAGATGCATGAGTTGGGGGGGTGGTTTCAGAGGGGTATTTAAAGAGTGGGGTCCCAGCAAAAGGGAGTGCCAGAACTGACAAGGTCTATTCAGCAAGGTGGGAGTGGTCCAGTATCAACAGTACTTATCAAAAGAGGAAAAAACAAGTCAGATCAGACAGGGGGATGTGAGCCTCTGAAACCACCCCCGCCCCAACTCATGCATCTGATGAAGAGGGTCTTTGTCCATGAAAGCTTGTGCTCCAAAATATCTGTTAGTCTGTAAGGTGCCACAAGACTTCTTCTTGTTCTCAGAAACTTGGTTGTCTCACCAGCATAAATTGGTCCAATAAAAAAGTATTATCTCATTTTATTTTTCTGAGTTACAGCAGATCTTTCAGGAAGACATCTACACAATGTCACAATGTGAAATTAAGGTATGCAACTCCAGCTATGTGAACAGAACAGAGGAGTCATCATACTTCGGGTGGAGTTACAGTGGCATTTCCACTGTGGGGGTGGGGAAGGAGAGTCAACTCGAGACATGCTCCCATTGACTCCTCTTACTCCTCTCACTCCAGCCTTGATGGGAGCACAATCAGCGATCGATTTTACTTGATCTTTACTAGACCCACTAAATTGAAGATTTAGATCTATCTCCGTTGCACCCGTCTCCCAGTAAGTGTACATAAGGCCCCAGTCTTGAATTACAGACTTTAGATGCTGGAGAATCCATTATACTAGTAGGTCACTTTTTGTGATGGTTAAGTACACTCACTGTTAACAATTTGTGCCTTGTTTCTAGGCTGAATTTTTCTACCTTCAGCTGAATCCTGTTATTCCTTTTTTCTGTTAAAGCCTTCTGCTATCAGAATCTCTTTCCTAAGGAGGCATTAACTAGGTTAGTGAACTTTATAAATCTCTCACCATATAGTTAATAAAAATCCCAATCCATAATTCAGCATGGAGTGAACTTTTTTATATTCAGCAAAATAAAATCACAATATAGTATGTTCCTCACCATTATCAGTGTACTTGTCATGCAATATTTAAGTCTCTTCCATGATGTATATGGGTGAGATTTTCAAAAGCATTTAAATGGCTCAAGAACACAAATTATACTGACTTTCAAAATCACTTAAATGCTTTTGAAAAATTTGATCTCATAATTATCTCTTTCTTGTACAAGAGAACTTCAAAGTGGCTGAAATTCTCAAACGAAGGAGGAATATTGATTTTTGTGGTAAAGTCTGTGACTTCTTAAGAAAAGAAATAAAATATATTCTCATTCATCACTGATATTTTTGGATGTTTCAGAAAAGCTACCTTCAGTGAAACCAACCAATTTTTTACACTCAGTAACCCTTTTCTTTTGTTTTAATGGTCACATGCAATTAGCCAAGTATCAAATGGCTGTCAAGCAATTAAAAAAAATGATTGTGTGATTTTTTTAAAAAAAAACATGCTGTTAAACAAAACAAAGTTTAAATATTTCAAATGTTTTCTACACTTTCAAATACATTGATTTCTATTACAACACAGAATACAAAGTGTACCGTGTTCACTTTATTTGTAAATGCATGCACTGTAAAAATATTATTTTCAAGTCTCCCATTACAAATACTGTAGTGCAAACTGTTTGTCATGAAAATTAGACTTACACATATAGAATTATGTACAAAAATGTGCATTCAAAAATAAAAAAATGTAGAACTTTAGAGTCTACAAATGCACTCAGTCCTACTTCTTGCTCACTTTATTGCTCAGACAAAAAAGTTGGTTACAATTTGCAGGAGATAATGCTGCCCACTTCTTGTTTAAAATGTCATCTGAAAATGAGTACAGATGGCACCACTGCAGCTGACATCTCAAGATACTTGTATGCAAGATGTCCTACAGGTTCACGTGTCCCTTCATGCTTCCACTATCATTCCAGAGGACATGTGTCCATGCGGATGATGGCTTCTGCTTAACAACAATCCAAAACAGAGCTGACTGACATGTCCACTTTCATCATATGCACCATATGCCACCAGTAAAAAGGTTGATTTTCTTTTTTAGTGGTTCGGGTTCTGTAGTTTCTGTTGCTCTTTTAAGACTTCTGAAACTACATACCACACCTTGTCCCTCTCAGAGTTTGGCGCACACTTTAGATCTTAAATCCTGGGTTTGTACATATTTTTAGAAACCTCATGTTGGTGCCTTTGCATTTTGTCCAGTCTTTTGTGGAAGTGTTCTTAGAATAGGCATCATCTGAGACTGCTGTAATATGAGACATATAATTCTTCCCCAAGGAGTTCAGTCTCAAATTTAAATAACCTTTTTTTTTTTACATGAGCATTACTTGCCTTGAATCATGCCCTTTGTAACTGTCGTCAAAGCATGAAGAAGCATATGAATGTTTAGCCATAAGTGGCACATAACGAAAGCAAATGAAGGCACTGCCTGTCCAAACAGATGTGGGTGGCTCCACCCACCACTGTACCCCAGATCAGGCCCTCTCCTACCTGCATGGAGCAGTGACTACTGTTAAGGCTGAGTGGCTCTCTTTGGCAAGGATGGAGCCAGGTCTTGGGCAGAAAGATGAGGCTCAGCAGGCTAGCTTCCCCAACCAGCCTTTCACCTACTGCCCATGTGTTTAGCGTAACTAGCTCATAAATACCTTACAACGCTGGCTACAAAGGTGCTATGAGAATGCCTGTTCTCACTTTCAGGTGATGGTGAGAATCAGGGGTGGCCAACCTGTGGCTCTTGAGCCACATGCATGTCTTTGATCGATGAAATGCAGCTCCTCCTTGGAGCTGCACACCAGGACTGCTCACCACCACTCTGCCCACACACCCCAGCACCTACAGGGAAAAGCATGTGGGGGCAGCAGCTCTGGTGAGTCCCACGTATTGGGTTAGAGTTGAGGGGTTGTGCCTGATTCTGAGGGAGGGGAAGAGGATTGCATTGGAGCAAGCAGGCTGGGAGGGTTGGGTTAGATCAGGGATAGCTGGGGGTGCCTGGATCTTGGGAAGGAGGGTGACATTGAGCCTCATATTTTATATATCTATTAGATATAGATATATCAAATATAGAGCTATCTGTAGATAGATAGATAAAATAAATATATGGCTCTTCGCACTCCATCCACAGCTATTTTGGCTCTTAGTCTCTGGTTGGCCACCCTTGTAAATAGAAAACATTCAGCATTATCCCCCATAAAGTTAAACAAACTTGTTTGTCTTAGCAATTGGTTGAACAAGAATTACGACTGAATAGACTTGTAGACTGAAAAGTTTTGTATAGTTCTGCTTTTGAGTGCAGTTATGTAAACAAAAAGAATTTACCTTTGTAAGTTATGCTTCCACAATATAGTACTTGTAGGAGGTGAATTGAAAAAAATACTATTTCTTTTTATTAATTTGATAATGCAAATATTTAATCAAAAATACTATGAAGTGGACACTGTACACTTCATATTCTGTCTTTTAATAGAAATCAATATATTTGAATGTAGAAAAATATCCAAAAATTTAATACCTTTTCATTGATATTTGATTATTTAACAGCATAATTAATCATGATTTTTAAGCTGTGATTAATTTTTTGATCATCATTCACTCACACGATTAACTAACAGCCCTAGGACTTTACACATGCAATTATTGCAGTATATATTCAGCTATTATTCAGGGTTCCTTTTTTTCCATTGATGCTAATGGTTTGTCTTTATATTCCATATATTATAAACCTAACTGTGACTCGCATGGGTCAAGAATAATTCCACTGACTTCAGTGATGTGAAGCTGGCATTAATGATTGACAATCAGGCCCCTTGTGATACTACTGTACACAAGGGGTAACCTCTTTAGGCACCAAAAATTAGCTGCGTAGATATGTTTCCCAATTTCCCATTCAACAATCTACACCATTCTTAAGGATAGGGGTGTTTCAGCCAAGAATTCCTTCTTAAGCATTTAACCACCCTCTGGATCACATTATGATGACATTATTTATACTACTGTGATTCCAAGAGGCCCCACCCGAGATCAGCGTCCTATTGTGGCTACACAAAAGACAAACAGTCTTGTAGCACCTTAAAGATCAACTAATTTATTTATGAGGTAATGAGCTTTCATGGGTAAGACCCACTTCTTCAGATTTGAAGAAGTGGCTCTGAAGAAGTGGGTCTTACCCATGAAAGCTCATTACCTAATAAATGAAATTGTTAGTGTTTAAGGTGCTACATGACAGCTTATTTTTCTGAAGCTACAGACTAACAAGGCTACCCCTCTGAGACTATTGTGACACTTTAAAACACATAAGAAAGTCCTGGCCCTGAAAAAGTTACTATTTAAATAGACAAGACAGACAGGTAGGAGGTGAATTGAGTTGCTGAAGGCCACACCAATCAGCAGCAGGTCTAAGAATAGAACTCAGGCCTCCTGACTTCTAGAAGCACATCCTAAGCACCAGGAACACATATTCCCTTCTACTTGTCAGACATATTCCTGAGAAGTTCTCTGGAGAAAAAAAGCCCACTGGAGTACATAAGCAGTTAATTTCAACTACAAGCAGTCCTGGAGAGTCAGCTGCTATACTGGTTGCTATCTTCCATTGCAGCAGCGGTGATACAGTGTATAACAAGGCAAAAGAACCGTTTACACTACTGCAGTGTACCCTAACTTGAAGCAGCAAGTTATCTACTCTTGTGCAAGTTGGTGCTTCTATCAGCTTTGCCTACCTACATTAGGTGTTTTCACCAGCGCAGCTGGCCACCGATATCTAAAATCCCAAGTGCAGCTGGGGCCTTAGGTATAAAGCAAGCCCCCCAAAATGCAGCGGGGCATGCAGGTGTGTGGAAGATAGTAATAAAGCAAAAAATTGTCACTTCAGCTTAAGTGCCAATTTCTTTCCCAGGCTCAGCTCCTAACCCCCTAAAAGTTAAAATTTCCTCTTAGCCTATTGGATGAAACAATCTTCCAAAAGCAGTGCAGGAAGCAAACAAGGAGGCATATCTGCCCTGGTCAGTGTGAATCACAGACCCTCAATACAGAGGGAAAGAGGAAATAAAAAACGAACTATACAGTGTGAGGATCTTAGAAATGTGATCAGCTTCCCATCTTTCAACACAGTTCACTGTTTTCTCATCTAGGAATTGGAAGATCTTCCTGTCATTCCTGCTCATCTTTGGTCTTGTAGAGCATTTTGTCTCAAGTAAAAGAGAATAGAACCTAGAAGAGAGCCCTAGAAGTGTCAAATCTCTTATGGATGACTAGGTCAGATTAAAATGAGAACAACAAAGCCACTTGAATGACAGCGTGTAACAAGCTCATGGTGACCCTTGTCTGTGTAGGCCAGGTGTTATGTAGGATTGGAGGTCATTATGGTACAAAATTTTGGCAACTCTCCAGTCTAACATAGTTTCAAGGGAACTTGGCATGAAGCCACTTAGTACAAACAGGTCCACATACAGCAGGATAGGCAGAGGAGCCTTCCTTTTCTGATGCCCTGTCCTTTGGGGGTCTCAGCCAGCCTGCTGTATCCTGCTTTACAAGCTAATTAAAGGATACGGTTTCAAGCAACATGACAGACAAAGGAAGCTGAAATATAACACTTTATATGGAGAGTCATATCCCTGAATGCTTTTTACTTTCCATGTGTAGTAAATGAATATGTGCAAATATTGTTAATTAGGCAACAAATCCTCCATTATTTGTCTTAAAGATGGCCAAACTATTCACTACAACCTGTGTTAGTTACAAATTTTGTATTTTTTTTGTTAGAAAATCTTTCAAAAACTGCTGCTCTTTGAATGTTTTCAGGTAATTACTGAACAGCTGGAACCAGTAATTCTCAATACTAGGGCTTGTGTAAAACCTCTTTACCACCTCCTGCCCCCTCCGCCTTTTTTTTGTTGCTATTGTTTATTTATATTGCATTACTGTTTGTATAACCCAGGGTATTGTTTCTGATCCTTGTATGGATGACTAAAGCGTTTTCCTTTGATATGGCAGGGCGGGGTTTTATATACTTTTAGCACATAAGATTAAACATTTTGCCATGTTTGATTAATTTTAATTTTCACAATTGTGGAGAAAATGGAGGGGGGGTGTTAGACAATATTATTTAGTGATATCAGATGTCCAAAAAGTTAAAGCTTTATAACCATTAGAACACAAATTGTCAAAGCCACATGTCAAAATATACAAAGTATCTTTAAATCAAACTAATTAAGTTCTCAAGCAGCATAAACGTAATCCTCACAAGCCTAAATTTAACACAAGGAGAAAATTAAGTGAAAAACAAGACTTTAAGTATTTTCAGTACAGTAGCTAAAATTATTGGGGCCTTAATACTTCATGGGAAAGTAGGCTTTGAAAATGGTCTTGAATCTGTTTGTTCCAGAAGTTCTGTGACTGGTCTGAAGTTATTTTAGTAGTGTAGTCTGTGCTCAGATTGGGAAAATTTGACTAAAACCTGCCCTGTTACCCCTAGAGATGGCCCTTCAGAAATCAATGCTAATGAACAAAGTGCAGCACTGGGAGCTTGCATTGCCTTTCCTGTGTTAGTTCTGTGCTTTCACAGGGGCTCTCCAAGTACCATTATTTATAATTAGAGGGTGGATAAAAGAAAAAGATGAAGTCATTCATCCACGCTTCACATGGGGTCATAGCTCCCTGGCAGATTTCAGAGGGATTAACAAACATTCAGTTTCATAATGTTCCTATCTGTGGGGGGGGGGCAGAAATCAATTTTCCTTTGCAATGGAGGTATTTACCAAGACACCAACCACAATCTGGTAGCAGTGCTGACTGCAGCATACAGTTGGGTAGTGAGCTCCTTAAGAGGTAGGGAAGAGGAAGGCTATGTAGATAAAATATTAACAGTAGTTCTGGATATGATCTTGTAGAGGAGAAGCCTATTCCATCTGGTCCCTTTATTATCTGTGCATACTACAGAGCGTAACATGTTGTGTATTACATGTCTGCACAGCAAAGTTATTTTGAACTAAATAACAGCTGTTATTTCAAAATAACTTTGCTAGCATCTACACAATGCAACTGCTATTTCAAAACAATTTCAAAATAGCAGTTGGCTTTTTTTAAACAAGTAAAATAGTAATAGCATTTATTTTGAAATAGGCATTTAGAACTAGGAGCTATTTAGACAGGGAATAGAGCCTATTTCAAAATAAACCATATTGGGTACATCTACACTAGGAACTAACTTTGACGTTAACTTCAAAGTTAGGCACTACTTCAAAGTAGCCAGCAGATAGTCTACCATTTTTCCCTTACTTCGCAGTTAACTTTGAAGTAGAAAGCCCAACTTCGAAGGCAGTACTCCATTCCCTGGAATGGAGTACTTCGAAGTTTACCTTTGAAGTAGGGTGCGTATAGAGGTTACTTTGAAGTTGTACTCGTGTTCTGTTGTGTGTATACACTCTATTTTGAACTAGTTGAGGGCTATTTATTTTGAAATTTGTTTTGTGTGTAGCAGCACTCTCTCTTCTGGAACTGCTTATTTTGAAATAATGCTACTGTTTATACATCGCCTAAGAGAAGGAAAAAAATTAGATTTCAGTTTGCATGCTTAATTACTAATATAGAGCATGGGGTGGCAAACCAGTTAGGGATGAAGAGCCACACATAAGCTATGGTTACACCAGTGAGTTTTGCTGACAAAACCCTGGTTTTGTCAACAAAACTTGTAGAACATCCACAAACAAAATTCATGTTGTCAAAAGTCTGTAGACAAAATTCAGCACTTCCATAAGGCAAAATGCTGCTGTTGAGAGATTCCATCGACAAAATAAAAACCATATGCATGCTCTGTGGGGGCCTTCTCTCAACAGACAGGGCATACATAACAATGGGCAGCCCTGTCCGCTGTGCTTCCAGTCGCCCATTTTGTTGAGAGAGCAACCTGGCAGTCCAGCACTCTTCCGATTAGCTTTTGTGTGCGGCTGCTGTCTGACAGAAGTTTTGTCAGGAAATCTCTTCCAACAGTGACTTCTGTCGACAGATCGTTGAAGTGTAACCGTAGCCATAGTGTGCAAAGAGCCATGTGGATAGAGTGCAAAATCCCATGTATCATATATTTAGTTTTATCTATATAGATATATCTACAGATAGATAAAAATATAGAATACATGGCTTACTGCCCTCCCCCAGAATCAGGCATCCCCAGCCCCTGACGATAATCCAATTCCCCACTCCTCCCCCAGAGCCAGGCACCCCCAGACTCCCTGCTATAACTCAATGTCCTCCCTCTGCTCTAACTCAAGGCTGGTAACTCACCAGAGCCGCCAACCCAGACCCACCGCCGCCCCCATGCACTTCACCCACCAAGTGGCAGGGCGCATGCACAGAGTGACAGATGGCACTCCTGGTCCACAGTTCTGAGGAGCTGCAGTTAGTGGCTCAAAGAGCCACATGCAACTCAAGAGCCACAGTTTGGCCACCCCAATACAGCTAGTTAATGCAGTAGATTATTGTAGCCAAAATATGTTTGCATGGTTTATAGAGTATTGTGTGTGTAATGTAGAAGTATAATATATAATATAGAATGTTTAAGATAATGTGATATGTTTAGCTGGACCCTGCCAGCTTCCCCTTCTGATTAGCAGAAAGGAACAACCTTGAGCCATTGGTAGATACACATCAGATAAGCTGTCTATGCTGCATGAATGTTGAGGCTTTATGGTCTTCATGGACTCTTTATGGTCACCCTCTTACCTCTGTGTCCCTACCTCCCACCCCCCCACCGCCTGCTTTTTATTAGAAGAAAAATCTCTGTAGTGGTTCTTTACTATCTGGAACTTTCTGTAATCACTAACTTGTACTTTCAGAATGTGTTGTACTGTTTTTGTGTTACAAAGGAACTGTGTAATTCTTGATTGTGTGAGTGATGAATGTATACATAGCAAGACATATGCATGAAGGCCATTGTTGAATTCAGATGGACAAGGGAGAAGGGAGAGACTTGGAGGAGCCATGACAGTATCATGATGTGCCCATTGTACCTAACGACCAACGAAGGGTGGATTGATAACTGTGAAGACAAGACAAGCATCCTTTGGAACAGGATAACAAGATTTAACTTAAACCAGAATGTGGCAACTCCCAGAGGCAGTTGTCTGAAATGTTATTGGAAAATGACAATGAAAGAAATCTTGAGAAATGCTCATTAAGGAATAACTGGTTGCAACATGATGAAGCTAAACCCATAGACTTCCCTGAGGAAGAACCACTATGTAGCTGGAGGTTGCCATGGAACTTTGGGTTCACCCTGCAAAAGCCTCAGAGCATCAGATTGTGACTGACAGAACCCAATTCCCCCTTCTGTGCCCAATCTGACTGGCCATTGGATTGGCTGAAGCCAAACCACTGACTGCTAAGTGTCACATAGATGTCAGGAGAAAGAGAGATAAAGAAAGAGTGTATGTGTCCATGCACAAGGAGACGTATGATGATTCTTGTGCTGGATTTGAGGTAAAAGCACAGATTGCCCTTTCTCCAAAAAAAGATTTTCCCATTTTTTATTTTTGGACAGGGTGTTCTCAGTGAAAGACCTGCAATTCTGGAATTAAATTCCCAACCCTTTGACTGACAAGCCTGAGTTCTGTTGACCTTCAAAGTAATATTGCAAGGTGTGCCTATTCTCACTTCAAACCAGCAGAAGCCTGAATCGTGTGGGGAGTTCTAGATGAGTTTTATTTCAATTGGTTCATTTGGTAACAGTGGCTCATTGATGAATTCAGATTTTTTTCCTTTTAATTAGTTTTGAACATACATCTAGAGGCTGCAGTAATAGTCTTGAAATACGAAACTAATAAATCAACAATTGGTATTCATTGGCTATTGCACCAGATATGCAAAAATGGAAGAGTTTGATAAGGAAGTATTTATTTCAGTTTGAAGTTTTTGTCTCAGTCACCGCACAAAGCATGTAATTTACTATGCTGCTATTATTTGAAATAATCTTGTTTATATATGCATATAAAGGAACAAATGCATAGGTGATATGGGGAGAAAAGCTTCAAAGCTCTGTAAGAAGGAAACTAATAGAGATTTTTTAATCATACTTTCAACTAGTCTTTTTTAATTTTAGTGGCTGGGAGAAAAAAATGACACAATGACAGTTAATTATAACTGATCCTGCAACACTTCAACACAGACTAATAAGTTCACAGAGTTCTGCCACCACTTGACTATCTCCTCAGGAAGCACTGAGCCTTCAGATAAAGGAGGTTCAGTTGTTTCTTGATTTAAAAAAAAGAAAAAAAAACAAGTATAATGATTTGCTTAGTAAATATATCTTACAAAGGTGCTGCAGTTTAACAAAAACGGAAACTGTGGTGAGAGAAACTATGTGCCTCAGCATACACAGGGTGTATACAAAGTCTCTTTTAAAAATAAGTTTGATGATGTGCACAGAAAGGCTATTAAGACATTAAATCTATGAAGCAGTAAAATCACTGTTTGTGTAAGCTGTTTGTCTTCATTGTGTGTGTATTCAATACGGAGCATAAATTACCTTTTTATTTCCTACAACTCCACAGTGAGGTTTCTATAATCACAAACCTGGTGTTTGAACTGCTACCTTGATCACATAGTAATAATGCTGCATACTACAGCACAAGGTGGCTATCTTTAGGACAGGCTTTCAGTCTGTCACTTCCAGGCTGCTGATGCTCCTGCATGCCATGCTCATGACAAACTTGTAATCTAGGGAAGTGGGAGACCGTGGCAGTTGGCTTCATGGATAGTATGTCTTATCTGATTAATGGAATGGCATTGATTGTGATCTTCAGCAAAGACAAATACATTATAGGGAAAAGGGAATGGACCAACTGCCCTAATCTCTGAATTGTATAAGGAGGCCGCTAGTTTTCAGGAATTTGTGAGGAAGGAGTTTACACTTGAAATGTAAAACTGGGTATAACATTTATTAGATTATATATGATACATATACAGAGACACAATCACTTGTATTTAGGAGTCATCTCAGAGAGGTAGCTGTGTTACTCTGCATCTTCATGAAACAAAAAAGCAGTCCTGTAGCATTTTAAAGACTAACAATATAATTTGAGGTCCTGAGCTTTCGTGGGACAAATCTGGAAAATCCTGAAGAAGTGGGTCTGTCCCATGAAAGCTCATGACCTCATAAATTATGTTGTTAGTCTTTAAAGTGCCACAGGACTGCTGTTTTGTTTTGCATTTAGGACACTGGTAGATATGTTCTTAGCACCAGAAGTGTTACAATATTTAGATACCAAAATAAAAGGTACCCTTATAAATTTGATATCTAGCTGGGACAAATACAAGGTTGCAAATTCTTCAGCAACCTATATTCTGCACAGTGTCACAGGATTTCAGTGAGATTGTATGGGATAGTGTATAAACCTGAGCAAAACTTAAAATAACACTGTCTAGTCACAAAGAAGCATCCCGTGATTATACCTGTTTGATAAAATTAGCCAAATCCTCCCTAGGAGTTTGAGTTCTTTGGGTAGAAAGTGGTGCCTACTTTCTTATCTAAATGCCATACACATCACCTGCAACAGTCTGCATCCTTATGCTCATCACTTTTATAACCCTAATAAATTTGGTACAAAATCTTCCTTGTCATATATAATTTGAAAGGTCAATCTGCTGAACAGTATTGTCTTAGTAAAATATAAGTGGCAACATTGTATGTGAAGTTATAAAATTCTGTTTTATAAGACACACTCCAAGTCTAGAGAAACTGCTTGAAACCAGTTCCCCAGGGAAAAGCCTAGCCAGATGTCACCATAATCAAATGGTCTATCATCTGGTTAAGTGATTGTTCTTTGGGAGGAAAAAGGGCATGAGAGCAATTTACCTGTTGGCAAAGAAACAGCTGGAAGTTCCCATCCCACAGACTTATCACCTGAACCTCAGCTGGAAAGGATTTTCAGAGAGAAAAATAACTATAATAAGTGAGAACAGAGAACACAAATTATCTCTCCCTTCTCGTTTCTTCTCTTCATCTACTCACAGCATCAACACTTGAAAGACAATGGATGCATGATTGGACTGAGTAGTGATCCTGGCTGAAAGAATGCTAGAACATGTGATGCTCAGAGGTCCCTGTAAGCTTGAGCTGCTACCCAGGAGAGATTCAGGTGCCACCCAGTTGATTAGGAGAGCACTCAGAGTGGCCAGCATGTGTTTCTACTGGTGGTGCACACTGCACATAAAAATTATTCTGCATATGGATAGAAAAAGTAGGAAGCCTACTGGTGACTGTCATAGACTCTAGATATGGTTCCCTCCTCTTGCCCTCAAGATGGGCTTAAAGCACGAGTCAGGCTGTGCACAATTCGCTCACAGGTGCAGTGTAGACATATCCAAAGGGACCTTAATATGGGGGAGAAGCTGGGCTTCTAAGTTTATCAACATGAGTTATATGGTTCCAGCCACATATCAAAGCCAGAGGCTGAACAGAAACGGTCATACAGACTTTCTGAAAGGAAAATTATGCCCCTGTAATCTATTATATATTTGAGAGAGTTTGTCTGTCAGTTTGTTTGTTCAAGGAC
The DNA here is from genome assembly GCF_033958435.1 of Carettochelys insculpta. Lineage (NCBI taxonomy): Eukaryota > Metazoa > Chordata > Testudines > Carettochelyidae > Carettochelys > Carettochelys insculpta. The sequence continues at coordinate 57,368,610 of NC_134144.1, forward strand.
TCCTCCTAAACAGTCAGACCTAGGACCACCAAATTCATAACTTAAAGTGGGACAAGGATTTGGTTGTGACATGAAAATGGAATGTGCCTGCAATGGGATTGCTTCTCAAAGTGAAAGGGGAGGGTTTTCTCTAGATTGAAAGCATGGAGCCAGTAGGGGTACAGGGTGGAGAGCAGGGACCATTATACTTGAAAATGACCATAGGGGGCAGCAATGGGAAACAAGTTAAGAGTTCAGTTGTGCTGGCAAAATAGGATGTGTCCAGTATGGGACTGCTTCTCAGAAAACCATACAGAAGAGACTTTCCAGTGAAAGGGTCTGGCTGGGGTCATGGTTCCCTTTAGGAGTGCCCAAGCCCCAAATCTCCCACCCCCAGCTGTCCTTTAGGGTGGATGGAGGGACTGAAGCTCCCCCCACCCCATTTCATACAGGGATGCATAAAGCAGAAAGGACAATCACCAGGCAGGAGAAAGGGGCTGGTTGGGGACATTCCCCCCATCCTGAACTGGCCCAGTCCCAAGTCTCCCACCCACAACTGCCATTTAGGGAGGGCAGGGAGCACTGAAGCTTCCCACCACCCCAATTCACATGAGTACATCGCTGGCTGTTCCCCTTCATCAGGAACTGAGGGGAAAGTGCACAGTTAGCTGCATTCCTCACGGTGGCTGGGGGTTATGGACCAAGTATATCTTCTAGTATGACAGATATTTGAGCATAAATATAAACGCTGTTGGTAACAAAAGCCTACATCCTTCCATTAGTGATTGATTAGAAATGAAATAACTGGGAAATCAAAATTAATAAAATCCTAGTCTTTCAATTCATGCGAAGTTGCTGTCTTAACTTACCAAAACAAATCAGAACGTAGAAAAAAGAATGGCACTTTCCCCTTGGACTTCAAGTTACTGTTTGACTTTAAAAATATCCTTAAGTAGTAACTGTTGTGGTTCATTAATCTTGTTGCATGGGTTACATGTATTTTAGAATGGTGAATGTCCATTTAATGGAGCTACTCATTTATTTGACAGTGAATAAATCTATTATCCAGCAAAACAAATTTAAGATGAGTCAGGTACTCTTTATAAACAGAGGAAAGCAAAAGATACTTGGCAGCTGAGAGACGTGCTCAATCTGTAAGCTGTTAAACCGAACCTTTACTTACAAGTCCCTGTGACTGCACATGCCAAACAGCCTCAGGTTATTGAGGTGCAACAATTCTTTACCGCAAACCAGGAAATAATGTAAGACTTACAGGCAATGGGTGATTCTAACTACTGTAACCCACAGGTGTGATGTAATAAGTGTTCTAAATACTCATGGCCAGACTGTGTAAGCCTTACATTAAGCAGCTAGTAGTGTTAAGGTCACACTGGTCTCAATGGCTACGTCTACACGTGCACCCAACTTCGAAATAGCTTATTTCGATGTTGCGACATCGAAATAGACTATTTCGATGAATAACGTCTACACGTCCTCCAGGGCTGGCAACGTCGATGTTCAACTTCGACGTTGCTCAGCCCAACATCGAAATAGGCACAGCGAGGGAACGTCTACACGCCAAAGTAGCACACATCGAAATAAGGGAGCCAGGCACAGCTGCAGACAGGGTCACGGGGCGGACTCAACAGCAAGTCGCTCCCTTAAAGGGCCCCTCCCAGACACACTTTCATTAAACAGTGCAAGATACACAGAGCCAACAACTAGTTGCAGACCCTGTATATGCAGCACGGACCCCCAGCTGCAGCAGCAGCAGCCAGAAGCCCTGGGCTAAGGGCTGCTGCCCACGGTGACCACAGAGCCCCGCAAGGGCTGGAGAGAGAGTATCTCTCAACCCCCCAGCTGATGGCCGCCATGGAGGACCCCGCTATTTCGATGTTGCGGGACGCGGATCGTCTACACGTCCCTACTTCGATGTTGAACGTCGAAGTAGGGCGCTATTCCCATCCGCTCATGGGGTTAGCGACTTCGACGTCTCGCCGCCTAACGTCGATTTCAACTTCGAAATAGCGCCCAACACGTGTAGACGTGACGGGCGCTATTTCGAAGTTACTGCCGCTACTTCGAAGTAGCGTGCACGTGTAGACGCAGCCAATGAGACTCATCACTGAAGTGCTATTCTGCATTTAAGTTTTGCACGACTGGGCTCTTTTTAGAAGCAATCTGGAGGTAAAGAGCTTCCATCCACTCAGATGGTAAATAGCAAACATTTATTGGTACAGACATAAATAATTCAACAGCATCTAAAAACTCCTCTGCAATGAATAATAGCTGCTACAAATTCAACAGTTGTGATATTCAGGAATCCACAAAAGGGAAAATGAAAGTGTTCACTGCATCTATTTCCTGCAGTTTCAAAGTCAGACTAACAAGCCTTTAGGCTAGATCAAAGGTTAAATCATCATTTAAATCCCACTGCAATCAGCAATGTTAGGAACTTAAATATTTTTGATGATCTGGGACATATATAGCCAATGCTGGGTACCTTGTGTAATATACTCATTTAGGCCATGTCTACACTAGCCAAAAACTTCGAAATGGCCATTTCAAAGTTTACTAATGAAGTGCTGAAATAAACATATTCAGTGCCTCATTAGAATGCAGGCGGCCATGGCACTTCGAAATTGATGCGGCTCGCCGCCGTGCAGCTCATCCAGATGGGGCTCCTTTTCGAAAGGACCGCGGCTACTTCGAAGTCCCCTTATTCCCACTTGCTCATAGGAATAAGGGGACTTCGAAGTAGCCGGGTTCCTTTTAAAAAGGAGCCCCGTCTGGATGAGCTGCGCGGCGGCGAGCCGCATCAATTTCAAAGTGCCGCAGCCGCCCGCATGCTAATGAGGCACTGAATATGTGTATTTCAGCGCTTCATTAGTAAACTTTGAAATGGCCATTTGCACGGCTCTGCTCCCCAAAAGTGCCCAACCAACTCTGACTGTGCCTGGGCTGCAGCTCTGAGGAGTGTGCCTCCCAGCCTGAGCTGGGTCAGGGAAATCCATGTGGGAAGCATAGTGACCCTCCACCTGTCCTGGACAGTGATCCAAGCCACCTCCCACCCAAGGCAGATGGAGGGACCTAGGCTCAACACAGGTGCCAGCATGGCTCTCTCCATAAGGTAGCTAGAAGTCTTATGGGCCCTTGCAGGCTAGAGTTGTTCCAAACCTTCTGAAAAGGCGAGTTCAATCCCCACACCAAAGGCCATCCACTGGACCTGTCAGGAGAGGCCCGAGTCAGTTTAAACTCTAGTTATCCAAAAGTCCTTTCTTTGGTCTCTGAGAAGTTAGATGTGTGAGCCTGCTCAGGAGGCAATACCTCTCCAGGGTATTAAAACAGGGTGAGTTGTCTTAGTCTAGACCCACAATTGGGCTCCTGGAGGAGCTGTGGCAGCCCTCCTCCACAGAGCAGAGCACAATTACACATTCACTTTATACAATGGACCCCAAAGTTTAGTAATTCAACAAGGCATCCCAAGGATAGGATAGGAAGTTGTCCTCTCCACCACAGACTTGGCAACAGAAGGGTTTCCAACATTGCTACCAGAAGTGGAGCTACCTGGCATTGAACAATAGACACATTTCTGCAAAGACTTAAACACCATGCTGAGGACTAATGCACTAGCTTTTCAACCCACAGGCTGAGGGCAAATGATTTTCAAATCACAAAGTGAAAATAAAACACTAGGTCGTCATCAAAGGGCTTGATCTTGTGAATTGCTAGGTGCCCACAACTCCCACTGAATCTTTTGTTACAAACATGGGTTGCATAGGTAAAAACCAAAATGCCTCTCAAACACATGAAAACTGACTTTTCCAATAATTTCCTCTTTAAGCTTCCCCTCTGGTTTTCATCCTACTTAGGAACATGTTGCACATCTTTGAACCCTTTCTAAGAAACAAACTTTCAGGGTTTTAGCTTGTAATTATTTTGTAATTTTGCAAACTTTGTATGTGCCCTGTGCATAAACTTGGATGGGTAGCAATAGAGAGACCTCCAGATATTAGACTCACTGTAGTCCTGAATCCTCACTGTAGTCCTACATCCGAATACCATTATTACCATGTATCACAGATCCTAGTGACTGCCCCCTCCTGGCCACCCACTACAACTGCTGTGAGGGGAACCCAGGCCTCCATGCTCTGGATCTCCTCTAGGGTTTGAAGCTCCTGAGCCTGAACAGGGTACAGGCTGTGCCCCACTCTTGGAGCTCCAAGACATACTCTTCAAGGTGCTTATCGTCTGTACATCCCTGCCCCTCCCCAGAGTGCTGGAATGCTTTATCCAGCCACGCAGCACCTCTGGCCATAGCACCAACCCTTCAGCCTCCCTGGCCCACAATTACTCTCTAGCTCAGGACTCCACCCCACAGGAGAGAGGCTCTGCTTACAAGCATGCTTCACTTTGACATCACCTGAATTTTGAGAGCTTCACTTTGCAGCCTAAATGTTTCTAACATTTTTGGTGTGGGATTTTACAATGATTACCAATAACCGTCTACAAAGTATGAAACATTTGCACTGGAGCTACATTTACTTTAAAACAAACAAGCACACTTTAAATATGTGCTACCAAGTGTCTGAACTCAAATATAGCAGTCAAAACAAAGGCAAAAGGTACAAATAAAGAGGCCATACTTAGGCAGGTGAAATCAAAAGTTACCTTGCATTTAAGTGCTCATCTGTTTTGAATAATTTCGTAATACTTCAGCCCATGTAAACAAGTATGGGAAAAGTTATAACGAATTTCTTTTTCCTACACAGCAATGAAAAGGTGTTATAGGATTTGTAGCAACAAGTGAATGTCATTTGAGAAGTGTCATTGCAAAAGAATGTTTCTTCTCAGACATTTTAAAATGTTCCTTTCTCAACTAATCTGTTTGTGCAAGCTATGCAACGCTATAATTATGAGCACTCATCCAGAGAGCTGCTAAACTAGCACAGCCAATAAAAATCAATATGATCAAGAGGTGCAAAAAACACTAAAAATTCAGTGCCAGAGCTGCCCTCAGCTTCAATATTGTTACTCATCAACTTTAGCGAACACTTGCTCATTGTTTAGATAAGACCAGAGAAGGTAAGAAAAGATGAAAATAGCCATATTGGATCAGTTCAAATGTCATCATCTAACTCAGTCTCCTGTCTTCCAAGAGTAGCCAATGCCAGGTGCTTCAGAAGGAATGAACAGAACAGGGCAATCATCCATTTCCAGGTCCTGGCAATGAGAGGTTGAGGGTCACAAGAGAAAGGAACACTGACGGGGTTATATTCCTAATCTGGGCTACTAGCCATTGAAGGCCCTATCCCCCATGAATTTACCCAATTTTTTTAACCTATTTATAATTTTTGCCTTGAAGCTATCCCTTTGCAATGGAGTTCCAGAGATTGACTTGTGCACAGTATAAAGTACTTTATTATATTTATTTAAGCCCTCTGCCTATTAATTACCTTAGATGACCCCCGATTCTTGTGTTAGGCAAAGGAGTGAATAACACTTCCTTGTGCACTTTCTCCAAACCATTCATGATTTTAGAACCACTACACAATCCCTTATTAGTCATCTCTTTTCCAAGCTCCAAGTCCCAGTCTTTTTAATCTCTCCTGATACGGAAGCTGTTCCACAACCTTAATAATTTTATTTGACCTTTCTGTACCTTTTCCAATTCTAATATATCTGTTTGAGATGAGGTGATGAGAGCTACATGCTGCATTCAAGGTGTGGGCATTCCATGGATTTATATAATGCTGTATAATATTTTTGTCTTATCTATCCTTTTTCCCCAGGTTCCTAGCATTCTGTTTAGCTTTTTTGACTGCTGCTGCACATTGAGCAGATGTTTTTGCAGAACTATCCACAAGGATTCCAAGATCTCTTTCTTGAGTGGAATAGCTAATTTAGCGCCATGATTTTGCATGCATAGTCGAAATGATGTCGTCCCAATGTGCAGTGCTTTGCATTTATCAACTTTGAATTTCATCTGCCATTTTGTTGCTGAATCAGTTTCACGAGATTCTTTTATAACTCCACTCAGTACTGGCCATGTCTACACTAGCATGTTCTTTCAGAACAGTTTTTGAAAGGAGGGCCCCTTTCAAAAGATCCCTACACACAAAACATGTTATTTTTGAAAGGAATTTCAAAAGAACATGGCGCTTCTTTGGACATCACTCTTCTATTCCTGTTTCAGGAAAAGCGCCTTCTTTTGAAGTCTTCTTTCGAAAGAAGGTGTGGGTAGCTGCTCCACGGACTGCTCTTGCAAAAGAGCGGTCATCCATGGTGCTGGCCAGCTGGCATACAGAGATGCTCCTGCCAGCGCAAGTAGGGCTCCATGGTCGGCGTGTCCAGCCACGTTTAAGATGCAGGTACCCAGAAACTCCATGACAGGAAGCTGAGATAATGCTGGCTGCGGGAACCCCACAAGCCAGCCCTGCCACACCTGGGCCACCCCCAAAGTCCTCGAGGGACCCTCAGGTAGGTAACCAATGATTTGAACACCCTGGGCTGGGGTAGGGCCATAGGGCTGCTAGTCCCATCCTGAAACATCCTGGCCAGCCGTGGCTCCCAGGCCACAGAGCAGCCCGTTCACAACCTCAACATCCCCTCCCATGGGCAGCACCCCAAGCAGCAAGCCTGAGGCAGAGGACCAGTGGGCTACAGACTGTGCCTGGCACATGGCCCGCACCTGTGGGGATCTGCCAGGTGCCCAGGATCCCCCAGGGAGGGCACAGCCCCCTCAGCCAGGTCACGAGGCTGAGGGGTTGCCCCCCGCCTTCTGTCTCCACAGCAGTACAGTCTTAGGGCCAGGTGAGCCCCCCCACACTGAGAGCCAAGTGCTCCAGAGCACTGCAACTCTGCCACCAAGGCAGGTCCATGCTCAGAGGCCACGCTGGTGCCACAGGGAGGAGGAGTAAGAGGCTGCCTCTCTGACCGCAGACATCGGGGAGCAGACTGCCATGCTCCAGGGGCGACTAGAGCTGGAGGAGGCAGACATAGGGTGGCGACAGGAGGCTTGGGGCAAGGGCACTGTGGTCCTCCGGACCCTCATCCAGGCCATTGTTGAGCACCTATTGCCACTACCCCCACTGCCTCCCTTACTGACTCCTGAAATCACTACTCTGATCCTGCCCGACCTCCTGCCAGCCAGCCTGCTGGAACTGGCTCAGCTGCTCATGGGCAGAGCAGGCCAACTTCCTCCACTCTTCCCTATAATGTCATGTCTGCAGTACCCCTGCCACACCCCTACCTCTGCATTGTCCCAGCACCACCATGGACCCCAGACCCAGGGTGGTAGGGGATCCCACCGCTGGCATGTGGCATGGGCCCCCCCACCCCTGTAGAAGAATGAGGCCCTGCACCCCCTCCCACCTTTAGGTTCAGGTGCCCCCACCACACTGTACATACTTCCCCCCATTCACCCCTGAATATAGCCCCTTTTCATTCATGTAGTTGTTCAAACCAGTTTCATTCTGAGAGTTAAGTTTATCTACAACCACCCCATCCCCTATGAGACGGGAGAGGGCATGTGGGGGTGGGGCAGGAGGGAAGGGTTCAGGTGTGGGGGGCCTGATGAAGGGTGCCTGGGGGAGGGTCAGTGGGGCCCCATGGTGAAAGCTGCCCCAAGGGCCTCCTTGATCTGCACCCTGTCCCTGTGTACCTGAGGGCACGTAGTTGCTCATAGCCGGCCACAGCGGTCCACCACTGCACAAATTTCTCGTGCTTACTTTCCATAATATTGTGGAGAGCGCAGCATGCCCCCACCACTTTCGGCATGTTCCACAGGCTGACCTCCAGTCATATGAAGAGGCACCAAAAGCACCCTGTCAATGAGCCAAAGGCTCTCTCTATCATGATCTGGGCCTGGTCCAGGTGCTTGTTGAACAGCTCTTGGGTGGCGTGAGTTTGTCCCATGTAGGGCATCATGAGCCATGGGTGCAGGGATAAGTGGCATTGGCCACAATGCAGTGGGGCATGGTAGTGTCCCCAGTAGGGAGCCTTATTGGGGGTAGGGGGTGTAGGTCCCTTCCTGGATCCTGCGGCCAAGCCAAGAGTTGCAAGAAATCTGGGTGTCCTGGACCAGCCCATGCAGACATCCCCATGAACCAGCCCTTCATGTCTACAAGGGCCTGGAGTACCCTGGAGTAGTACTCCTTTCTATTAATATATCACCCCATGCTGTGGTCTGGGGCCCAGATGGGGATGAGTCCCATCCATGGTGCCAAAGCAGTTGGGGAAGCCCAGACTGGCAAATCCCTCGATGGTGGCATCAAGGTCCCTGACTTGGAGAGCCCTCTGCAGGAGGATGGTGTTGATCACCTGGATAACTGGCCTGGAATGGAGGGCATGTGTACTGTGAGTATGTCAGGGTGCACCAGAGCCCCCATCCTCAGTTCCCACCCCCCCATCCTCCTCCCTGCTCCCTCCTGGCCTCCCTCCAGGGCTCCTGGCCCCAGTGTCCAACAGTCTCCTCTGCCCAGGAGCCCCCATCCCTCCACCATGGTGGGTGTGTGACCAAAGCATTGCTTACCTCCAGTAGGACAGCCCCAACAGTGGCCTTGCCCACCTCAAACTGGTGGCCAGCTGAGTGGTGGCTGTCTGGGGTGGCCAGCTTCCATAGGGTGATTGCAACCCTTTTCTCCAGCTGCATCAGCATGTCCTGGTGCTGAAGGGCAGGAGCCAGCCAGTGGCATAGCTCCAGGAACATCTCATTCCTCATCCAGAGGTTCTGGAGCCATTGCTCATCATCCCAGTAGTGCCACAAGTGCCAGATGGCAGGAGGGATGGAGTGTAGATGGTGCTCTGTGGCAAGAACCTGCATGACCACGGTGGAGGGATTGGTCACCAGGGGAGGTAGAGGATGGTGAGAACGATCGTAGCCAGCAGTCTGACCCAGTCATTGGTGGCATCCCCGTTGTGCAGCTGAAGGGGATCCATGGGGGTCTGCAGAATCCTGGCTTAGCTTCAGGCACAGGGTCTTCAGCGCTGTCTTGCAGAGCAGCCCTTGGTGTATGCAGGGCAGGGGTGTTTGGGAGGGTCCTTTAAGGGAGCAGCTAGTTGCCATGCAACCCCATTTGCTGCATTTCCTGGCTCTTTGTTTTGAAAGAGCACCTGTTGCTGTGTGGCTACTACCTTTTGGAAGAGCACCTTGCTCTTTTGAAAGCATGGATCAGAAGATTGATCAGCTTTTGGATGCATGTGAGCTCTTTCAAAACTGGATCTTTCCAAAAGATGCCTTCTGGAAGATCGCTTTTCAAAAGCATTCTGTAGTGTAGACAGCCAGTGTGATTTGGATTTAACTATTTTCAGTAGTTTTGTATCATCTACAAAGTTTGCCATCTCACGGTTTATGGAACACAGAAAGAGATGACGCTGAAGGCCCTAAGTCAGAGAAGATTTTTATATATACACACACCTCGGTGAAGAGATCTTTGCCCACTGGGTTTCTACACTGGATGTTATTATTTTAACTACTAAGTTAAATATCAGGTTTCTGAGGAACTTCAGAAGTGGGCTGGGGCAAAGATCAGCATTTACAAGTATAAGGGGTGCTGCTCAGTTTTGCTTTTAACTTTACATTTTAAAAGTCTGCTGGATTTATGTATATTAGTTTGAAGGATTTTATTTCTAAAACCCAAAGTAAACAAACTGAAAACAGCAAACTGTCCCTCTTAGTCAAAAAGAATGTAAAAAAGTGGTAGCTTTTTGGTTTTCCTTTCTATCATTCTGATTAATTTCCAATAGCAGCTACTCAGCATTTGGGAGGAAGGCTAATGTGTTTCTACAGAGAGGAGGACTTGGAAAGTAATGCGAGTAGTTCTAAGGCATAAGAGCCATCTCTCCAGGCAGTAAAATCTCAGGATGCAGTTAAAGACAGTCTCTGTGAAAAGGTCAGTAAGCAATTTAATTTGAACAAAAAATATTATAACAAATCTATGGTCATCTATGATTTCATGAGTCACTACCACATACCACATCTGCTGTGCACTTATGTAACAGCATGGGTAAAATTCAGATCCCACACACACAGACCCCCCCCCGCCCCCCCGCAACAGCACAAGCCCTTAAATAGGAGAAACCTAGTTCACTATTAGCAGCTGTGGGATTTTGACATACATCTGCACTTTCATTAAATTCTATATGGTAGAGCTCAGTGACCCATAAACATGCTAATTCTTTACAATTTCAAGTTACTTATGTTCATAGTCCTTGAGTTTTTATTTATACTTATTGAAGAAAGATAATAAAATATGAACATGAGAAGGGCCTGTTGCATAAAAAGACTTAACTAAATCAACTGGGAGGTTTTAAATTCCATTCAAGTAGAATTCAGTGAATTTCTCTGTATTGAGATCCTTTACAATTTAAGTGCAGTTAGCTGCAGCAATGGAAGCCAGAAAAGTTGTCTGTTTGGCAGGAATCCAATAAATAAGACATTAATATTTCTGGGACAATTTCTACCTTTATCAGCAAGTGGTTGGAGAGTATTTGATAGGCATACAAGGATGCTGACTTTCACAACTCAAGCGTGACAAGTGACTTGATTTATTTTGGTTAGATTTATTTTTAAAAAAGGGGGTCTAGCGAATAATTGCTGATCAATTTTAGGTCAAAATAAAAGCGTAACATGCTACTTTGACTATTCAACAGTGGTGACATCTCATCAGGAGTTACCCAATGTCTCCCTTGCTAATGCTGGGAGGGTTTACTGGGGCAACTTCTACACGCCCCAGTCATCAGCAGAGGGTGGCTTCATTAGACCTACTAATAGTCAGTGGCACCAATTGATTTATGTGAGACAGTTGGTCAGATTGCATCTAGCGGCAATCAAGTCTTAAAAGCCCCAAAGAAACAAAAGAACATTTCAGCTGAGCTAGGAACTAAGCTTTTCAACTTTCTCTGAAGACCATTTATGGCATTAACTGTTTGCATTTCTGTGTTTGGCCACATCATTAGGACAGCATCATGCAGTTATGGTAAGAACAATGTTACCTTTATAAAATCACTTTAGAAATTGAACATATATAAAACTTATGCACAGTGATTACTTAGCTCTACAGCTGAAATGCAGCAGTACACAACAACCCATATACAATTTAGCACAGGAAATAAAAAAATTCCAGAACAAAATGCAAGAGGAATTTGAGGGAGACTGAATGTGATTATCTTCACTGGAATGTTGTCAGGACACAGAAATCAGAATCCTCTTTTATACATCTATGCCATAGGATCTTTAATGAGCACAGATTGTCTCACAGGAACGCACTATGAGCAACATTTTTGGCCCCTTGTACTGTGCTGGGATACGCGTTAAATGTTAACTCGCTAAGAAGAGAGCTACCCATTCCTCAAGGCTGTAGTGCAGATACAAGAGTGGAAATCTCCACACAAAGGAATAAAGATTGGGGACTTTTTTCTAGCTCCCACTGAATTCATTAGCAATGAAATGCTGAGCACCTCAGAGGACAGAGCTGATACTGCACAGAAAACATTCTAGGAGAGAATTTATCATGACAACAACAGTTAAATTTTAAAATTAAGTCACCCCAGAAATGCTCTGATGAAGCCACCCAAACCAGCTTTTCTAACTGCAGGATAACAAGTTGTTTAAGGTGTCATTCTAATAGAATGTGCAATGTTGCTTTGGACCTTGGTGCTGTCTTATATAGATAACTACTAAACTTTGTTTGTTGGTCTACTTCTCAGCCAGCACAGAGTAGTGAGACATTAAAATCAATGCAGGTCTCCAGAATAATGCTTTTTGGAAATAAGGTTTGAGTTCTGCCTATAACACCAACCTGCAAATAAAATTCAACATATCTTGTACTTTTTCCCCTGAATATTGACACCCCCAGGATCATAAACCCGGTGAGCAATGTGACAGCTGCCAAGGTCAGTAAGAGTTATAGTGAACGGCTGAATAAGTGTTGGCTGCACAAATCAAAGTTGCATAAGGGCAGCCTTAATATATACAAATATGCAATGTATTCAGAGTGGGATTTGAACTGAGAATATGTTCATGTTCACTTACCCCTTCTTCACAATAAGTTATATAATGAAGTGTGATTAAGTCAAAGGGTGATTGCCCATTCCTGGGCTCATATTTCATGTCACTTTGCTAGAGATAATCTGTCCCTGTTGAAAATAAATGTATAATGCTTTAAAAAAAAACCACACACACCTACCCAAAGAAAATTGTTTTATGAGAGCAACAGTAATGACGGAGAAGGAGGAAAGATCCTCACAGGAAATTTTAATATCTCAACCCTTTACCTTGATGCAAAACTGATTTTCACCTGGATGAGCTATAAATACAGGGTTCTGGATTTAGCCTGACAATCATTTTTAGCCTCACTTTGCTGTATTCAAAAGTCTTCTCACACAAAAACTGCTGGCTCCTATTGTTAATGAATTGCCTGCCAACTGTTAACTTGTAATGTATGTCTTGGATGAAAACAAAATCATCACAGAAGACATTTACAAATGACCCACAAATCAAGTGAGTAGTATATAATGAATGGAATTATTTATCTGGAAGAATCTGGATTTCCTGATTAACTTGCAGAAGTATAAACATTAAAATGCTAATTGTATGTCAGGGTACATGCCTATGAGAAAAGAATGCAGGCCATACTTGCAAGACAAAGGCCACAATCCTGGAAACAGTGATTCTGAAAGATTTTGGGGGTTGTGATGGGTAACCAGCTAAACATTCACTCTCTGAATGACACTATGGCCAAAAGAAATAATATGATCGTGGGATACATAAACAGGAGAAGTAGAGGTATTAGTTTACCTGTATATTTGGTGCTGGTGCAACCATTCCTGGAATACTGTGTCCATTTCTGATGAACATTGATAAACTGGAGAGGGCTCTGAGAAGAGCCAGGAGCCTATTCAAGATTAGACAACCTGCCTGATAGTGATAAATAGACTCAAAGAGCACAATCTATCTTAAAGAAAAGGATAAGCAGGGGCTTGATTATAGTCTATGAGCATCTACATGGGGAATAATCAGGGTTTAATTACAGTCTATGAGCATCTACATGGGGAATACATATTTAATACTAGGCTCTTAAACGTAGCCAGATAGGTAGAATGCAACTCAACAGCAGGAAGCTGAAATTAGACAAATTCTGACCACAAAAAAAAATTAAAATTTTTGACAGTTAGGGTAATTAACCATTGGAATAACTTACCAGTGGTCTCCAGACACATTTTAAATCAATATTGGATATTTCCCAGAAAAGATATGCTCTAGGAATTATTTTGGTGACATTTTATGTCCTGTGTAACATTGGGGGTGGGGGTAGTCAGAGTACACTGCATGATCACAGTGCTTCCTTCAGGCCTCAGAAACTATGAATCTATGAACACTCAAAATGCTGCCTAGCATCTGAGTGGTGGGCATAATGGAATAAATGGGAGCCACCAAAATGTTAATATCTGGGTTTCTCTCTCAATTCTGTATTCCAGTGTGTAGACATAAAAGCCTGTGTATTAAATTGGAAAAGTTGTATTTTGTTATGCTTACATGTAATATAAAAAAAACTAGTAAAAACAGGGCTTGATTTCAGACACAGCCCTTGGGTGCCAAATTTTATCTGTGAGCAAGAGTTTACAGTCAAGTTATAAAGCACTGAAAATAGAAGCTTGCAGCAGAAGTGCTGACACAACTTTCAGTGGAGTGTCGTGAAAAATAACACTACAATAATTACAGTGAAATAAGTGTTAAAAAAGAGGGATGAGCTCTTTGTCCTCCTTCAGATATTTGCCTGTTCTTGGGTTTTGCTTTGAGCAGGAGAGCTCTAGTAGAAGTACTAAAAGAGCTTCTACCTTCCTTTCAATCTGTTCTAAGATGGTTATTGACATGCTGAAAGGCTTAGCCTTTCTCTCAATGCAGAATCCACAATAATAAAATTGGAGAGTGTGTAATGCTGGTGAGGGTGGTAGTGTCATTTATACAAACTTTGATGTCAGCCTGATCCATAATGACTCACAAGACCAACATTAGACCATCTTTTCCCACACAATATGAAACATTACTCTTGCCTGCCTCCTAGCTGGCAGGATCACAGGGGTGAATATCATCCACTGCTTTGTGTGTTCACAAAACAATGATTTGTGTTCAGATTGTTTTGCCTGAATTTAACTGAGTCCCAAACACGTGTGTTATCCTATAAAGCAAAGAGGGGCAATGCTAAACAAGGGGGGAGGGTCAAACTGTGTCACTATTGTATATGATAAGGAGAATACAGTAATCCATTTTGCAATTGTAGTGTTAGACACAGTGGTCGCTTTACCAAGTGCTAGCATATTTTGTTTGAAATAAGGAAGACGAACCCTAGGGAAAGCACTTACGTTTATCAGAAGCCCTAGCTTTGTACCATTGCAAAATGGATTCATAATATCCATCTTCCTGTTATCATACAAGATAGTTTTTTATGCTTTTTTGCCTTGACACTAACAGTTTACAGTTAATGCAAGCCAGGAAATTACAAAGCATTCCAGCAGCCTATACCTCCCTAAGTAATGTGTTAGTTTATTGAAGCACCACTGCAACCAGGCAAAGGATAGTTTTAACAGGGGCTTGCCATTTCAGAACTAAGCAACTTGCCAAGGAGGCACAGGATAAGAGACAAATGTTTCAATTTATTCCCTTCTGCCCCTGTGAATAGTTTAAAGTAGATCTAAGACATTATCTCGGTACATTTGCACTGTTGTGAATAGGCTATTCAGTTAGTTGTATATAGAAGCACCACTCTGTATTGAAATGGAAGGTATATTTAATAAACCATAAATACTTTCCAAGCCACGAGATCTTTATCCATTTTCTTTAGTCTACTCAAAAAGGTTCACATAAGCATGCCTAGCATGCTCCAGCTCTCACTGAAGTCAATGAAAAGATTCCCATTTACTTCAGATCAAGTACCAGTGTAGGAATCCATAGACTCTAATCAAAGATGGACTTGGCCCTTGATATGGATTTGCTTATGCTATTAATTTTCTGCTTGTGATATCTGGATGCCTAACCACACAGTCTTCATTCTACTAACCATCTTTCTTTTTGTACAGGTTTTTAACTGTACTATATTCATGACCATATCTGTGCACCACTGTGGAACTTGATTCAAGGACCATTGAAGTGGATGGAAAGATTCTCATTGAACTCAACGGGCTTTGAAATTGGGGCTTTTAAAGCTCTAACACTCCCTTTGAATGCTTGAAATAATTGGCTTCCAATTTTTATTTTAGGAGTATATGCTTTTGGAGATTTTAGTTTTATTTGTTTTCCTTTACTGATGAAAGAATTACATTTTAAAATTGCACTGTTTAAAGAAATTGGCCATTTTCCCAGAGCTTTCTCTTGCTATTTCATCTTTCCTCACATATACGCATCTTTTAGAATGCACAGCCTTTAATCAGTCAAAGTTACATTAGATTTAGGAAAATCTGTTTTATGTCATGCATATTTCAGTATTAATTTGGTTGTCTTTTAGTATAAGAACATGCAAAATTGATGAAAAGTGCTCCATGGTTTTGCTGGAAAATTATACTTGTTTCATGCCTCAAATTTCACTTTGTCCCTTCCTACCTATGTGATAACATCCCTATTTTCACATTAAGTACACGCAAAGCGATAACACAAAACTTGGAAGCAACGTTTCACTTCAAACATGCTCAACTTTTACTTAGAACAAGATATCATTTTTAAGTGGAATTTTCATGAAATTGTCTAAGGCTAAATCTACACTCCAGGAAAGGTCAACACTGCCATGGTTCATCTTCCAGAGTTCGATTTAGAAATGCCTGGTAGGGAAGTGCTAAACTGAACTCACAGGGCACCTGCACCAGCAATGGTGCTTCTGCCCCTCATTAGGAGTAAGGGAAGTCAACAGAAGCAAATGCAGAAGTGCAAATTAAGGTGCATTGACTCCATGTACCTTAATTGCACCTTCTGCTTCAAATGTAGACCTGCCCTAAGGAATAGACATCTGCCAGAGTTGGAAATGAAATGTCAAAACACTCAGATTTTGAGTTGCTTGGTCCACTCATTTGAAAATACCTGATATTTATACAGTTACACAAATATCATAAGGATTTGCTCTACAGCCAGTTACAGGTTTGGAAAGCACTGTTTCACCTTGTAAAACTTGAATTAGACACCTGCCATTTTTAGAGAGGCCAAGGGCACCTGTGGTGAGTTGTAGTTACTTCAGATTTCTGAGAATTAGAACTGAGAAAAGCGGGATGAGTGATCCTAAAATGTCAGCATACAGGTGAACTCAAATTTTTGAGAGCAGTGACTCTTGGTAGAAAAGGCATTTTTTCCCAAAGAAGAGCATGGACTGGAGACTCACAAAGCAGCTTGTGATGGAAAGTGGTAAGGAAAGATCAGATTGTGCCTGTTCTCATGTTGTTCACTTGATGACCGCTCAACCTGGAGCATATTTTGAAAACTCCACCTTAGCTCACAATTTCATTTAGTAACATTTTTAGATTGGGTTTGGGACTCATGTTCCTTGCCTTTTGGGTATAGAAATGTTAGTATGAAATGGAGTAGATGGTTAGAATGCAGTTTATGTAGCAGGGAGAGAGGGGATTAAGGAGTAAAAGAGGAGGTTACCTGTCACTAAAAGGACTAGAAGAAGCAGGGATTTTTTTCCTTGGTGGTATGCAGCAGAACTGAGTTTTAGCAAGATTTTTCCCATTAGAACACCAGAAAAATTTTCACTGCCAGTTCTGCAGCAGCACAGGGACCATGCAGGAGCCCCCGCCAGTCCCACAGCAATGTGGGGATGGGGCAGGAGCCTTGCTGCCCCACAGCAGTGTGGGGACCAGGGCATTAAAATTGAACATCCTAACCTCTATGAGGAATCATTGGACTTGAGTTCCAGCATCCTTTTTTCTAGAAAAAAAGGACTGAGTAGAAGAAGGAAATTAAGTGAAGTGGGATGTGTGCCATTCCTGCACATATCGAAGGTGGGCAAATTGTTCTCATAATGCGCAAGATAATTGAGATCCCTGGTAAGGCCTAATTTAAAAGTGTTTCAAATTTGCAAATGAATTCCAATTCAGATGCCTCCCTCTAATCTTGTGGTAAAATCCTTTTGCAGAAGAATGGCTACTTTTAAATCCATTATTGACTGTCCAGGGTAGTTAAAGTGTACCCCTAATTCCTGATGTCAGATTATGTCCATTCATTCTTCAGCACTGAGACTGCCCAGTTCATCCAATGTACAAGGCAGAAGGGCATTGCTGGCACATAGCAGCATATATCACATTAGTGGAGGTGCATATGTATGAGCCCCGATGGTGGAGCTGATGTGGTTAAGTCCAGTGACGGTATCACTAGTGTAGATAGGTGGATAGAGCTGGCAGCAGGGTTTTTTTGCATTGATATGTCCTTGAATGACAGCTACAGAAAGTCTAGTACTTTCTTTATAAAGGTGCAATTTTTTTTAAAACGATGACTTCTCACAGGAGACTGTCTCTTTAGACACATAAAATATTAACCAAACTCATGATATTGGGAACTTTTAAAGAACAGTTTCTCCTCATTTTTAAGATGAGTTTAAATTTAATAAAAGAAAAATTCAGCATTTCCCCTGCTGAGTATTTGAGATGAAGAGCAGATCAGAATCCTCTCCTGTTATTTTCCTTGAATTTTATAAGTAAGAGTCCTCACAAACCAAATACACACACACACACTTAAGTCATGTAGTTTGACTCAGGAAAGAATTATTGGCCAGGGGCCTGGGGGTTGCCTGAGGCCACATGAACTTGTGTTTTCAGGCTTCAGCAGGTACATTCAGGAGCACATAGAAAAAAATTGCTCATTTTATTGATTTTAAAATAAAAAAGTTCAATCTTATTAAGTTGCAAAAGGGGTTTTGCTTTACCTTTACAAGTGTTTGTCCTTTATTGTATCATATTTTGTTCCTCTAGTCTTTACTGCCAGACAATCAGTCTCAACCCCTATTGAATTTTACCTTTCAGCATCACTGTCTTGTCAGGCAATTTCTTTTTCTTCGTTAATATCAGTGTATTGGTTCTCTTCATATTCTGGCTATTTCTTAGCAAGACAATTAAACTAAAATTTAGGTTCACAAAGCTAGATAAATACTCTGCAGTTTGCTCGTTTTCAGGACCATTCAATAGGCAACTAAATGAGGAGTCCAGATATTTTATTTCTAACCCTACCTCTGCCTATTAACTCACTGAATCAACTTCTCAATTTCACTATCTGTAAAATATATATATATATATATATATATATATATTTAAATTTATGGATAAAAATAATTTTCCTTACCTGAAGACTAGGTACCAACAGCACAAGTTCCCTGACACTTCCTTACCAATGTACTTCAAAACCGACTTTCTGAGTTCTAAGGCAGAAAAGTTAATGAGCACTACAAAGGATAAAATGATTCACCTGTGTCTCTGGGAACAGAATCTGGCAACATGTGGGTTAATGACACACTCATTATGGTGCCAAATAAAATGAGAGGCTGAGTCAGCCAGATTCACTGAAAATCAGATAATCATTAATTCAGCATTTTGTTTCATTAATCTATATTTAATGTTTTCAGCCAACAGAATTTCAGAGTTCACTCTGGGTTTTATAATTAATGATGGCTCCTCTGGTATATTTTTGTGGATCAATTAACGCCTAAAGGAGTTAAGGGCCCAAGGTAAGCTTGTCATTAGATGCTTAGTTAAAAATGCCAAAAGATTCATTATTGCCATTATAAATTATATTAGGAATGACATGGTGCTTTTGTCCATGTTAGAAAATAATAGGTTTATAAGTACATTATACATCTCCACATTCACTGTGAAATAAAGTGAACTGCATGGTATGAAACATCAGTTACATTAAGATAAGAGAGTATGGGGGGAAAAAAGTTTGATAGGCCAAAATAATATATAATTATTTGAGCTGGTTTAAAATTTAAAGTTCTGTTGCCGGTCTGTTTTTATCTGTCAGATAAGACTCAGCTTTCCCATCTTCTCAGGCTTGTTTTCTTTATTAACAGTAAATATTTATGGTAGATATACATTACAGAGCGATAAAATACAATGTTCACCTTATCTTAGGGCTAGGGTGACTATATTTCCCTACACTGAATCCAAGACACCTGGTAACATTACTTGTATTCAGACGAGTTCAACGCCAATCAATCAGAACTATGCAGTACAAAAGTTCAAATTAACATCAAGTTGTCTGAAACTCAGCTAAAAATAAATACTGTGCAGTGGATTCTGTTTATTTACTTTCTTATCCTTAAGACTTTAGGGTTCACATGGGAAGGGGTGATTAAACAAAACCCCCTACTCCCAACACACACTTGTGGAGGCGTGACACATACTCTCCCACACATGGGGGGTAGAGGTGACTGACCAACCTACCTTACCTGCCGCCTCCCCCGCATGGTCTGTGAATTCGATTACTGACTGGGCCTTCAGAATGGACCCACTTCTCCTGGTACCTTGTGCCACATCTTCTTAAGGCAGAATGTAGCTGGAGATGCAGGGTCACTGCCCATCATCACAGCCCAGATTTCTGCCAGGCAGGCTTGCTGACAGGGAGGAAAAAGGTGTCAGGAGCTCTGGCAACAACCACTGCTACTTTGGCAGTGGCAGTAGCCAGAGCCCAGGCCCCTTTGAAGCACTGTGGAAGCACTGCTCCATGGATCTGCACAGCTGGGGGAGAGGGCCAGCAATCCAGTCTGGGCGGTGCTAAGGGCTGACTGCCATAGGTCCCACACTTTCCAGTGTGGGCCATGCCCCTTCCAGGGGCATGGAGCTAGGCCTCCTGCCACCTTGCCCTGGGGCCAGCAGTGGCTGTCGGTCTGGCTGCTGCCAGGGTTCACAGCAAAATGTGGATAGCTGTAGCCTTTTGGTACTGTGCAGGAGGAAACGGATGAGAGCTGCTTCCAGTGACAGCGCAGAAGGGAGGGGGATGACCATGGGTGCTGGGTGAACCTAGGACTGGGGAAAGCAACCCCCCAGCCTTGCCCCTTCTGTTCAGGACCCAAACCTGGCTGCCCATGGCACTATGAGAGCCAAGCCCCAGCCCTACCCCAATCATGGGTGGGCTGCAGCCCTCAGCCTTCCCCACCCACCTCGCAGAGCACAGGCTGCCCGGAGCCCTGCTCACTGAGCATGGGTGGCCCGCAGCTTTCCCCAGCATCCCTGGAATGTGGGAGGACTGCAGCTCGGCACATCCAGAGACAGCACTCCCAGAGTATGGGCAGCCCAGCACCCTGGAGCACTTGTGGCTCACAGCCCAGTTCCCCCAGAGCACAGGGAGCCCACAGCCCTGGCCTTCCCCAGTCCCTCACCCCTGTGTATGGGGAGGCTGCATGCCCCCATGGCTCCAGCTTCCCCAGCTCTGGAGTACAAGTGCTGGGATAGAAGGCAAGCAATGTTTGTTGGGAAGTCACCCCAACCCCACAGCACAGTGAGCACCCAGCCCCAACCTCTCTGACCCAGAAGATATGGCAGTGCATGGCCCCAACCTTGGCATGGCTGAAGCTGGGTGTTCCTACCAGGGGCTCTTTCTCCATATAATGTTGGGAGTGGGATGAGTCCCAATGTTAGGGATATAGAGAGGCAACAGGACTGCAGGGAGCAAAGGGGTAACACAGGGAGAAGACAGTCAGAGAGGCAGTACGTAAAGAGCAAATGGTTGGGCAACAGAGGTGACAACTGTGAGCCTGCACTCACCAGACAGCATAAAGCCAATGCCAGCCAGAAGTGGAACAAGGCTCTGCTGGCTGAGAGCTAGCACACAGTGTGGGCTGCACTGAGGGACCAGCAACAGGAGTAACCAGCCCCACATTTTGTTTCCTCGCCCCATCACCAGCCTTCCACCCCCACCCCAACTGTCAGCCACTGGACCCCCACACCCAGTCACCACTGATGGGAGGGGAGCTGAAGAGGACGGATCTGGTGAACAGCAGGACCTGCCAATTTTAAGAAGGGGTAAAAGTATCTTACCTTTCTTGAAGGTATTATTGGATTGCCATCCCATGGTGCATGCCTTGTTGTGATCAGGTGGCTTGTGATCTCAATGACCTGGACACCTATGCCAGTGGGAGCTACGCCTCCTGGAAGGGTCACCCAAACTGAACAGGTCAAGGGGTAGAGACCAGACAAATTTGGCTCACCTCTCCCTAAAATTAAAGGGGTTGGATTAGGGTTAACAACCCTATCGGTAAAAAACCCAAAAGTTCGGTAAGAAACATCTACAAAGAAACCTACAACTACACAAGTTTTGGGAGGACTTGGCAATCCACATGAATTGAGTAAGAAGTGTGGTAGGGAAAGCCAAAAAGAACCTGCCCCACAGATGACCCTTCTCTCATCCAGGGCAACCACCCTGTTTGGTATGTGGAATTTTTGGCCCGTGTATCAAGTGGTCCTCAGGGCAACTGGGGTACTCCTGGAGTCAGTCAGAAGTTTCATCTCGAGACAGAGTGAAGTGGAGGAGACTTGTAGATGGCCTATGCTCCACTCGGAGTACAAAGGCTTAAGTCAATCGCTATTGTATTGCACCCAACCAGGGGAGGAGTGAGTTCAGGAGAGGAGGTACCTGTAAGAAATGTAATTGTGTGTAGGGGCTCAGGACAGGGAGTTAGGATGTGTGTGTGTTTGGGGGTCAAGGCAGGCAGTTTGGGGGTGCAGGAGTCAGGGAGGGGGCTAGGAATGTGGGGAGCTTAGGGCAAGGGGTTGGAGGGTATGTGTGAAGGGGGAGGCGTGTGGGAGGAGGCTTCCTGCTGGGACAGTCCCAGACCAGTGGGAGGACTTTGGGATGGCCTGGGGCAGTTCCTGTCATGTCTAGGTTACCTGGCAGATGGACGGGTCCTTGTCCATGCTGCTCATGTTCCTGCACTGCCCAGTGTCCAACCAGCACAGCGAGAGATTGGCCCCACAGGCTGGGATGCCAATGCCCTGCTAGAAGATCAGCTGAGTGTGTGCTCACCTTCTACAGTGCTCCCCCAGCAGGCCACTTTAACTTGCTCAGCTGCCTGCTGGATATTGCAGAGTGCAGGTACAACCACCTGCAGGCGGACTGAAACTTGGGACCTCTGGAGCTTAGCGCAGGCACCTCTGCAGTCTGAACTAAAAAGCAACTTGCTCTCAGTTCAGACTGTGGGAGTGACTCGTTCTTTCTCTGTGTAAGTGGGCTAGGTGCCACCACATGGGACAGTGACTCACACCCAATAGGTATGTTGGTTACATACTTCCCCTAGCTGAGGAAACATGCCAAAAGCTTCAGAGATCCGACTGAAATCATGGACAAGCTCCCTCATGTAACCACCTGCAGGCAGGGTCCAACCTGGGGATTCTGGTGCTAAGTACAGGAGTCTCTATAGTCTGATCAAGCATCTTCCTGGTACTCAGCTAAGACTGCAGAAATGGTCTAGGTGCAACTACATGGGACAGTGAACAGCACCACTAGGTGTGTGGGACACATGGGGGCATGGCTCCACAGAAAAAGAGCCCAGGGAGCCAGCAGGAGCCCTGCAGGGAGCATGTCATGCACCACACCTCTTTTACCTTCAGCAGAGTGCCCCAGTTCTGGCCAGCTCTTTCTTGCCATGGACACACACGGGGCAGCACTGCCTTACTTTCACCTCTGATTTTAAGCTTTGTTAAAATAAAACTTGCAACACTGAATTGATTTAAAGACTCCTGTACCAAATCCAGCCACTTTTAGTTCTTACTCAGACAGACTTTCATTGGCTTCAATAGAAACAGTAAGGTATGCATACAGATTGACTCCTCCTCCTCCTATTATCATAAGCCAGCTTTTCTTTTTTTGGACGAAATCACCAACAATTAGCTATCCCTGAATTCAAGGTTTCTGGAAGCATTGCCAATCTCAAACATTCAAAACCTCTGAACATTTGTCAGGCCCAAGAGGATAATAATATTTCAAAGCAATCGATAGCTTTAGGGTTCACATTTTCAAGCCTTGCTATGCAACCAAAAGGGCTAGAAACTTTAAAAAATAAAATCAATACCTGTATCCTTTCTTAATCACACAACTATAGGAGCTGGAGTGGGTGACAAAAAAGTTGACTTTGGATACCATCACACTTGAAAGAATAGGCAACGCTTTCTAATGTCTAACGTTACTTTCAAAATCACTTCTTTCCTCTCCATAAAACTAATTATTATTATCCTTCCCTAAAATGGGCTGTTCTACCACCAGTTAACACTGTACCCTCCTTGTCTGCTTGCCCTACTGCTGCTCCCCCGCAGTGGGACAGGCAGGGTGGAGGAAATGATGAGCTTCAGCGAAATCTATAGAAATGCCTTTGTTTTGCTAGAAGCCAGTAATATAGGCCTTCTAGATCCAAATCAGGAGAATACTGCTTAAGAAGAATATTCAGCCTCTCAACTTTCACAGAACAGTGTTAGAAAATGTGACTACAATAGCATTATGCTAACTCATGAGGACCACAGCTGTGCAAACAATTTTTTGATGTCAGAACTGGACTTCTGGTGTTGAAGTTTAAAAAAGCTTTAGAGAACTCTATGAAGAGTAGCCTGGAGAATCAGTGAATAGCAGCCACTGCCAAGTGACTGTAATCCTAATATACACCAAATGTATGTCTGGAATTAAAAACTAGAAGTCTGGTTTTCCATGTCTGAAACCCATTAGGAACCTATAAGCTCAAGACTGCTGGTGTTATAATGAAACTGCCAATTTGCTATTGATAAGTCTCAGCTCAGATGCCATGTTGGAAAATTACCCTGTCTGAATACTGTTTGAGCTCTACATTCATTATTTTCTATCCAATTTTGGGGACTGTGTATTACATTCCACATAATTCTATGTAAAAGCTTTATTCCTTTTTTGCCATATGTTAATGTTTATTTTTACCTTTGATGGACAGTATTACTAAATCTTATTTGAAGGATGAGAGTTGGTGTGTTCTCAGCACCCACTGAAGTCAGCAAGGAGGTAGCACTGATATTTTCACAGAACTAACTTTTGAATAAATGTATTCCTTTGCACTTACACTTTTTGTATGGTAATTGGCAAGGTCTCACTCAAGAAAATGAGAAGAGATATTCACCCTGTTCCTCCCCCGACAACTCTCATGCACAGAATTTTTTAAAAACATCCACATTACTTTCTTTGAACCTCACTCCACATGCTCCCCAGCCAGCAGCTTCTTCTGAGCGCTGGTCATGGAAAAAGATCAGCCAGCAGGGTGCCAAATACAGGACAATTAGCCCTTTTGTTAAAATAAGTCAGGACATCTTTCTGGCGCCCAAACTACAGGGCTGTCCTGCCCAAAAAGGGACGGACGGGCACCCTAAATTAAGTTGGAGAAAAGAGATCACTGGAACCATGGAATCATTGTCAGACAGAGGTGAGCATGCAGTAGGGTCTCGCCATTCATGAATTCAATCATTTGCAAGTGGCCTCGCTTCCCCAGGGCTCTGGGCAGGGATCAGTGGCAGCTACAGTGGGTTCCTCAGGGCTCCAGGGCCGGGAGCACTGGTGGCTGCCACAGGTTCCCAAGGGCTCTGTGCCCAGCAGCACTAGTGGCTTCCCCGACTTCCCCAGGGCTCTGGGCCCAGGAGCTCTGGTGGCTGCCGCCACTTCCTCAGGGCAGGGTGTGCCCACAGCTGCTGCTTCCCAGGGTTCTGAGCCCCGCCCACCCCCCCACTCACAAAAAATCAACGTTCACGAGGGTTCTGAATACAGAACCCTCGTGAATGTTGAGACCCTACTGTACTGATTATAACAACTGAAGAGGAATTACATTACTTTAAGAACATAAAAAAGGCCATACTTGGCCAGATCATTGGTCCATCATCCAGTATCCTGCCATCTGAAAACAGCCAATGCCAGATGCTTCAGAAAGAATGAACAGAACAGGTAATCATCAATTGATCCACTTCCTGTTGCCCATTTCTAGCTTCTGGCAAACAGAGGCTAGGGACACTTCAGAACAGGCCTGCCAATGGGGTGGGGTGGGGAGCCACAAAGGGGCAGCCTGAAACTTTGAAATGCTGTGGAAGCATGGCTGTGCCACTCTGCTTGTGGCTCTGTTAGTGTGGGGAAGGGAGAAGGGCAGGGCTGGGCTGACTGCCCTAAGCCCTGCTTCTTCCACTCTCGGCCTTCTGCGAGTGGAGGGGTGGGCCCCCTTCCCACCTTTCCCTGGGCCTGTGGTGGTTGTCACCCTGCTACTTCAGAATGTGGGTTTGCATTATCTGGTTTTGGGAAAGCCTTCTGTACTGTGATACTGTTCAGGATGGAAGAAGAAATGGATGCAGAGTTTACAGAAAAATATGCTAGAGTTAGGCCCAAGAGATGCTGTGTAGATCAGCTCTTCAGACACTGATTATCCTAATGAATGTATGGAATGGCAATTTCCCTTTTTTCATCAATTTCACTCCATTTTTTTCCCCAAAAGGAATTAGAAAGCCTGTCGAAAAACATACTGTGGAATATTCTTCAGGCCTATGGAATCCCAAATAAAGTTGTCAGCCTCATCGAGGCCATGTACATTAATAAAAATTGCTTTGTAAGAGAGACCAATCAGACAGCAGAGTGGACATTGGTGCGAAATAAGGCAGCATTTTATCTCCACTGTTTGGCATTCTCATAAATTGCATAAAGGAGACCAGTGCACAGAAACCACAGAGCTCAAAAGCTTATAACATGGGGTATGCACATGATAAGTGAGATTAATTTATGCAGCATCATACAATCATTAAGTCTAAACACATTCCTATAAATTTAAGAACTACTTTAATAACAGTAACAGCCAGGTAAGCCAGACTAATGCCAGCTGTGCATATTTTTCAGTGTTCATTTGACACACTGGGTCCTTGGCAGCCTCACAATCTTAATTATCATCACTGAGTTTCAATGTCAGTCCATAGCACTGTATGACTGACATTTTTAGAAATCTGGTTTGGAATATGGAGTATCTGATACTTTAATTAATAGGGTCCCAGCTGAGGAGTACGGCTGAGGAGTATGCCACGGCAACTGGCATAATGAATGGTACACCCTCTAAGTGTTAGTTATTACTTCCCTGAGTGTTTGTTATCACTACAGTCATCTCTGGCTCCCCACACCTGAATATCTAAGCATTTCCTAATGATACCTGTTGTCTGCTCTCACTAACATCCAGGACTTCAATTCTATATCTATCCAGCTCCCTCATGAACTGTGAGATCTTTCATGTCTGAAACATTGTTCTCACATTCCAGTAATCAACTCTGATGTGTTTTCTTGCTGTCAGAATCACAAACTTTTCAGGGTCCTCCCTTCCAGAAACTGGCTCTCACCAAGAGCCTTCATGCAGCCTGAGGGGTGGGCAGTTTTCCGTTTTACTGGAGTGCTAGAATGGTTCCATTCTGATAACCACTGAGGTGTTTACATGAGACTAAAGCCTTGTATATAACCTCCCCCACTTTAGCCAGGCTTGGGGTTTACAGCCACATCAAGGGGCAGCAGGTAGGATGAGCTGTCTCTAACCGTTCTTTAAAATGTATTTTAAATTTAAATATGGGGGTAGTGGAGCAGTTATGGGGTGTGATGAGTAAATAAGTTAATAGGAGCATGCGATTAGGAAGAAATAGATATGATAGGAAATGAACAGCAAGAGATGCATGGAACACAGGAACGATTAGCCAAGTGGTGGAGGGACTATGGTGGAGAAGAGTGGAAGGAGACTGGAACAATCAACCAATCTTCAGACTGAAAAGAATATCCACAGTTCAACGTGCAAAATGTAGTCTGCTGGCATCTTTGAGCTTTGAAATTGCCTCCTCCCCAGTTGCAGTTAAAATTCTGGTTTTTTCACCACTCTAGACGCTCCTGTTCATCTTCCTCTTTCCTATGTTTTAGGAGGTCTGACATTCTTGGAGACGGAGGGATACCCTCAGCTGTGGTTCTCCTAGCTCTCATACTGCTACTTGCAAAAGCAGGTAACCGTAGATCTAGGGACCTGTTTGCATGAGTAGTCTCCCACTCTGGCTACGTCTACACGAGCACACTACGTCGAAGTAGCCTATTTCGAAGTAAGAACATCGAAATAGGCTACTTCAATGCATATCGTCTACACATCCTCCAGGGCTGGTGCCATCGACATTCAACGTTGAAGTAGCGACTGGGAACGTCGAAAGGAGCTGTCCCAGAAGGAAATGCAGAGCGTCCACACACACAAGCACTCTCCGTCGAAATAAGGGGCCAGCAAAGCCTGCGGACAGGGTCACAGGATGGACTAGCCCTTCTGGGGCAAGAGCAAGCCTCTCCCTTAAAGGTCCCCTCCCAGACACACTCAGCCTGCACAGCATGAGGTCCACAGAGCTGACAACCGGTTGCAGACCCTGTGCACACAGCATGGACCCCCAGCTGCAGCAGCAGCAGCAGCAGTAGCAAGCAACCAGAAGCCCTGGGCTAACGGCTGCTGCACGTGATGACCATAGAGCCCTGCAGGGGCTAGACAGTGCGTCTCTCAACCCCTCAGCTGATGGCCACCATGGAGGACCCTGCTATTTCGATGTAGCGGGACGCAGATCGTCTACACACGCCCTACTTCGACGTTGAACGTCAAAGTAGGGCACTATTCCCACCTTCGGATAGGAATAGCGATTTTGACATCTCACCACCTAATGTCGATTTCAACGTCAAAATAGCGCACGGTGCATGTAGACACAACACGTGCTATTTCAACGTTGTGCCAGCTACTTCGAAGTAGCTGGCTAGTGCAGACGCACCCTCTATGTACAGACTTCTCTTTTAAGCACTTGACAAGTGAACTCTTTTACTCAGACACAAATAAAGTGTCATGCTGGAAAATTAAATTGGATAAGCTTCATTTAAACCCCATCAGATCAACTAAAACTTAAATGGAAAGCAAACAGTAGGAGAAAGGGAGACCCCCATCACTGTCTCACACCACACACAATAGGGAAGCAGGAATTCTGCAGTAAATGGTTCTAACTGCAGACTTCAACAAACTGGAAAGAACAGCACACACCATAAGGAATGTGCTATATGCAGCCACAGGTTGAATCTCTCTTATCTGACACTCTCTTGTCCAACAACATTTGTAATCCAGCATGATTTTAGTTAGCTGGATAACCACTTATGGATGTGGCCAAGTTTCCCAAGATCCCATAAAGTTTGTTTCCAGCCACCTGTCTTGGCTCTCAGTGTTCTCTGCTGTTATTTAGCCGTAATTTACCCCTAAATGCCTTCTAAGAGCCCAGAAAGCAGTGGAAGTGCTGGTAATGTGCTAGACAAAATTCTCGTGTTTGGTATCGGTCAGGTCCCAAGGGTGCCAGATTAGAGAGGTTCAACCCGTACTTGGGAAACTTTATAAATGAGAGAAGTCATTTTAGATACAAGAATACAGACTACCCCTGTTGTGGCCATGCTTAATGGCATCTTAGAGCTGCAAAATGCTGTGCATATGAATGAAATATTTTGTATAACCCTAATATCACAAGTTAATAAAACTTCCTCAGTAAAAAAATAAAACATAGCCCTGTATAAAAATGCAGAGTAACATCAACATCTAATTCAACCGCATGCAAAAAATGATGTACAGACTACAAAGAAATGTTACACTTTTGATTACATATATAGACCTTTATTATCTGTGGCAATCGATACTTTAGTGATGTAGCTAATGCATAACAATAAGATTTGAATAGTAATCAATTCAACATACAAAACCTGGGAAAAGTATAAAAACATAATTCTTAGCTATTGTCTTAATAAAGAAACTGTAGACCTATGGCTATCAAACATTCTGTGATCCCTTTCATGTCCTCTTCATAATTCTATTTCACTGTTTTCCCTTAAGTCAATGGGAGTTCATCCCAACTAAGTACTGACTATGGAATGTGGCCTTCAAAGGCAGTAAAATACTTTGTGGTATTGGATAACAAATAAGTAAAAATGTATTCTTGGGCTTTTGAGTTTGAAGTTATGAGGGTTAAGGGCAAAAGATACATGAGGATGAGAAAATTCCCAATCTTCTGCCTAAAGGGTGTGGCTTAAATGTTAAAAAGTTATTAGTGATTTTTTTGCTGTGCCCAATGTCAAGATAACCTTGAACAGCCCAGTTTCCAGAAAGTGTTTTGAGAGGGTGGGTGCTCCTCAGTCAGGCCTATTCACAAGATTATCCAGGCGAACACAAACTGGGGCAACCAGAAATCACTCGTTCCTTTTTAAAAATGTGCAGAATCTATAGTTAGTTAGTTAAAGCCCATTACACCCGCTGGCATGTAGGGCAGCCACAAAGATCCTCTACTTCTGTCTGTCTTTGGCCATTTTCTCCAGTGCATCCCAGTTGTAGTTCATTCTCTTCATGTCTGCCTCAACAGTATGCCACCCTGTTTCTTGGGCCTCCCATGTTTCTGTCATCCTTCAGGCATCCAGTGAAGTGCTATCTTTACAACGGCATCTGCCTCCCTTCTCATCATGTGCCCTGTCCATCTCCAGTGTCTTCTCTTGATGATAGTGGTCATGTCCTCCGGGTGGCATCTCAGGAGCAGATCGTGGTTGGAGACTGTCTTCGGCCAAAAAAAGTGAAGTATCTTGCAAAGGCTAGTGGTGAGAAAGGATGAGAGCTTGACATGGCCGCACTCTGTCATCTGCCAGCACTCTAAGTCATATAGCAGTGTTGATATGCCACAGCTCTGGCATAGCTTAAGCTTGGTGTGGACACTTTACTGTGTAGATCTCCATACATTGTTCATACTTCTGAGGACATTCCTGGCCTTGCTTAGTCTGCTCCAGATGTCGTTCTTAGTGCCTCCATCATGGTGGATGATGCTGCCTAAGTATGTAAAGCTGTCTGTGCTGGGTTAGTCTTCATCATCTATCTTGATTGGTGCTGGTGAATCTACGTTGAGAGTCATTAGCTCTGTTTTTTTTTTTTTTTGGCTAAATCTTAATCCAACCTGGTGTCCGAAGGTACATGGGCATTGTGTCTTTTCCTGCATATGTTGATGGGTGTGGGCAAGCAATGCAAGGTCGTCTGCAAAGTCAAGGCTTTCCAATGTGGAAAAAGGTGTCCATCTGATACCCGTTGATGCATCTGCTGTTGTTCTCTGCATCACCCAGTTGATCACCATATTGGAAAGTAATGCAGACATGACACATCCCTGTCTGACCCCAGTCTTGACCTTGAAAGATAGATCGCAATATACCATGTTGCACGTGAAGTTATAAAAATTCTTGATGAGCTGGACCACTTGCAGAGGGATTCCATAGGCTCTCAGAATGCGCCAAAGGCTTTCTCTGTGTATGCTGTCAAAAGCCATCTCAGAGTCAACAAGGTTTATGTACAACTGTCTCTGCCACTCTGTGCACTGCTCCATGATGTTTACATTGTCAAATTACAGACCAATAAAATTGTCACATTCAATTTGAATACAGTGGATTAAAAATCTCCCTTTGTTTATTTCTCTCTGTTCTGCCTGTCAGTATTCAACTAAAACTGAGAAATCCAAACTATTTTCTTTTCACACTTTGTATTATATCTAGCAAAAACTATATAAACGACCAATTTCCACCAGATTTTTATTGACTACTTTCAAGTATTCCACACTTTTAAAGCATAACTGTGTGATAATGCTCACCTATGGAATGAGGAATTTTTGGCTAATCACGTGAGTGGTGGAGCTCTTATCCTTCTAATAGTTTAACAGCCATCACCCATTCATGTTCTAAATAACCATTTTCAATTATATGAGCATTCCCTGTGTTGCATATAAAAATACCTGAATATTTGTAGCATTCAAGCTAACTTTTATTCAGTTACCTCAGGAAACTGACAAAATTAAGGATGGCCATTATATCAATTGCTGAACATTAGAATATATATATAATTATTGTTCCCCTAACTGATAATGATAGACTCTACTATTTCAAGATCTGAAAGTTTTTCAAGACAGATCTGTGAGCCTTGTTACTCAAACAACTTCTCATTTGCCAAAAGGCAAACTCAGCAGAGCAGCAAATGGAACATGTCTTTAATGTCTTTGGAGATTAGCTATGTCTTCATGAATGGCACAACTTGCAAAGACAGGGAACTGAAGCATCAATAAACCAGTTAACACTGAAATCTTAATCTCAGCTATATTCATTATATATTCACAGTTCTTTCTAAATTTAGATCAAGAACCAGTCATAATCCTTTTCATACCCTGAATCTGAAGCCTGGCACTGGAAAAGAAAAAAATCATACCGGCAGAACTTTTCTTTCTTAGTTGCATATATTTTTCCTTTAACATGATTTGCAAGTTGCCACATTTTTGCATCTTTTTGAACAGTTTGGCTTTTCCTAAGTTTAAACATTATGGTTCAGACCTTCATCAGAACCCTGTACTTTATACATCTGCAGGAGGTGAAATTCACCCCAGTGCAGAGTGTGTGCAGCTGTTAAATCCTGTGGAAGCACCATCTAAACAGAGGTTTGTATCAGCTCCAGAACAAGCAATGGGACTGAATCAAAACCCTGTGTCTAAATGTTACACACATAAAAGAGAAACAAGGAGATCCCCTAGTTGCTAAACACTAAGGCTGGGTGTAGACTGCAGGGAACTGTTGACAAAAGATATGCAAATTATGCACTGCAATTTGTGTATTTTTTGCTGTCAGTTCTGTCAGGAGAGGCTTTTTGAACATTTGGCCCATCCACATGAGGCCAAATGTCAGAAAAAAACCCTCTGTCGAGACATTCCATCTTCCTCGTGGAACAAGGTGTACAGGGATGTCAACAGAACAATTCTGGCCAACAGCTCTCTTCTGAGATCTGCAGTCTGGATGTGCAGTCTGTCGACAAAACTTCTGTCAATCGACACTTGCAGTCTAGACATAACCTGAAATTATAATGGTCTGCTGTCTCAGTCACCCAGTTTTGTGATTTTATCACAAATCTCGCAATGTATGGTGTTTATCTAAAGCCCTGGCGGCTGGTAATAAGCAATTTTATGGGCTTTCATTCTTAGCCTTTGTGATTGCTGGAAAGAACAAAGCTTAGAAACATGATCCTAGTGCAACTGGAAAGCTCAGAAACCAGACAGGAAATTAAAATATTGATTCTTTTTTCTTTAAATCTCATTGCTTTTAAGCCAATCCCATGATTGGGGTTGAGGGCTGCATCATGATTTTTGAGTGATTGGAGCTGGCTCTTCTACTACCTTACTCACAGCTAAAGAAGTTCTCCTTAAGCACAAGTTACAGAAGCTTGCAGTTTAGTGCAGAAGGTCCCTTGTTCATTGTGAGATAGAAATGAAAGATGACTGCATGACTAAGCAGCCAGCCAGATAATTCTGGGACTCCCACAGGAGAAGGAAGTCAGGAGTCGATTTGTAAGCTTCTGTACACAAAATACTTGTGTGGAGGGGAGCAAAACATATTGCTTAACTGTGCAAAGACCAGGTGTGTGGCACAGTTTGGTACAAGCTGTACAGATGATATCCCATCCGCTTTATTATCTCAGTCAGCACACTATAATATGATCCCAGTAGAGTTAGAAGCATAGGTGGGTCCTTTTGTGTTCAACATCAGATTTCTTAAACTGAAAGACACACTAGTGTTTTAGGTGAGAAACATTTGATTTTATTTCAGCCTGACTACTTGTATTCAGTTACAGCTTTTATTATCATATTTTAAAATGTTTTAAAAGTATATATTTTAGGATATTAAAACAATGTTAGTTTGTTCCCTTTATTTCTTTTTTTGGTTTACATTTACATTGCACACACACAAAATGCCCATCCTAAACAATATTCATTTTTTTCAATAGACAACATAACTGTACAATCATATCATCCTACCACCACATTCATAATAAACCTTCAAGCCCTTCAGCAGAAAAAGCCTAGCAATGCTCCCACTACATAATTTCAAAAATCTCCTTTTAATTCTAGCAGCATAAGAGATCACCTCAGAGTTGAAACTGCCAATCAGTGTTTCAAGTTATAATAGCTATCAAAAGCCAGATATATTTCTGCTACAAAAAAAAAAGATACTTATGCACTTCATGGCCACATTTACTACTGTTTCATCAGCAGAATAGGCTGTACAAATAATATGCCTTGATAAGGACTAACCATGTTTACGATATTCTCTCCAACAACCCTAACTTTTTTATTTTTAAAGATACCTCAAGGCTTTCTTCATTTCTTACAATCTGTCTCTCTACAAACGTGATCCAATTCCTAGTGAAATCAAGGGAATATGTCCATTTACTTTATGGTCATTGCATTGCATTCTATGTTTGGACAACACCTGCTTCAAATAGAAGGTACTATTATAATTAATAATATTTTATTATCTCTGTACTCTATTAACCTTCACATTTTATTTATATTCTGATGTTCCTCTGAGCCACACAAATAATAGAGGAAAATTAACATGTTCAACTGGAACTTGATTGCCTGTTTAACATGTGTGATAGCTATTGATGATTGAAGGCTTTTCTTTGGGTTGCAGCTAATGTCAGACTAACAGGTTAAGAAACAAATGCAGAATTAAAGATTGTCATTCATATTTCCCTTTTGGATTTTCTTCCTTGGGAAGCCACTACATTAACTCTTTTGGACGTGTTATTTCCTTGTATTTATGTGTGACAGCTGGATTATTTTGCTTTACAAAAATCACTTCAATTAAAATGTTAGTGAAAAAAATGGAAACATTCGTGAATACATGTAAAATGGATTTTAAAATGGAATTTACAGCCATTCCCAAACAATTAAAGTATGGGTACTGGTTCATGTTTGACAACACCCAGAGATTTACACTGTTCAGCTTTAATCATATGGGTATTTAAGTACGTGAGTCACTTTTTGTACATGAGTATGCCCATTAAGTCCAATGGAATCAGAGATCCTGTGTGTCCAGTTGCATTTAGATGCTAAATATTCACAAAACTGTGAATAGATTATAGATTCCAAGACAGCAACCTCTCCCTCAGTACTGGTCTAAAAGCGGCCAGCTTCCCTCTTCAAAGAAGAATACAGGACAGCCTCTCGTCAGACTGTCAACAGGCTCACAGAGCTCCTTCTTTCCTCCATGAAGCAAGATTTATAAGAAGAGCACTGGTAAACACATACTCAAGCTGCAATTTAGGCCTCTTTTAGTCTATCTTGAGTATACCCTTAAGGTCTGGCTTCCTGCATCTCGCCTCTCAGCGAAATCAACCATTACTAAATGAGATCTCTGGTCTTCAGTTCCCCATTTCACAATTGCTTTAATCTGACAGGCCCAACAGAGTTTGGCATATATAAGCTTTTCTTATGATAGTGGTTGATTAGTGAGTCAAACGCAGCTTCTTCCAAACAAAGCCTTGTTGATTCTTTTACTCTACGCTCACAGGGTGCACAGAACAAAGAATTCCAAAAATAAAGCTGTACGTGCATATTTCTCCTAATCTACACAATCTTTCCCAAGAACCATTTGTGAGCACCACCCAGGGCAGTTAATCCCATGTTTGGTGAGGCAAAGCTGACTGCCACACTTGCGGCATGCTCTCACTGTCTATGTACAGGCCTGTGTACCCGTAGGGAAGGAATGCAAAGGGTGCAAACACACACCCTCAAACCATTTCTCTCCCTTCCTCCCTGCTGTGCTGTGCAGGAGAAGCCTGCAGGGCATGATGGGGAAACCCAAGGCACCCTGGGAGCTGTAGTTCCTTGGGCAGCTCCCTGCCAAGAGCCGGCCCCTTAGCAGGGAATGGACTACATTTCCTAGCATGCCCTTAACTGCTAGCAACAGGAAATGGAAATAGGGAATATTTTGGAATAATATTTTTCACTTACAATATTACAGCAAGATCCCAGAAGGCAATTTCCATAAAAACTTTATTACTGTAAATTTTTTTACTATGCTATAACAAAATCATTTTATCAACCACTGTTTCCACTCATATTTTTCATTAACCTTTCTTATGCACACTCATTGTACAACTATTTTGAACTCCTTTATATTTGAAAAAGACACTGTCATCCACATATATTAAAAAAACACCCTCCCACACAGAAATTCCTGCATACAGTCCTGCTGTCAGTCCAGCTGTCACACACATTATTGGCAGCCCACTCCTCTGCTTCTTCACCAGGAGGACATATTTGATCCTAACAGAGGAGTTGCCTTGTTAGTCTGTACTCCAACAAAACAGAGCAGCAAAAATGTAGCACTTTAAAGATGAACAAAATTATTTATTTGGTGATGAGCATTCTTCAATTGATCTGAAGAAATGGGTCTGTCCCACAAAAGCTCATCACCGAATAAAACATTTTGGGTTAGTTTTTAAAGAGCTACATTTCAGCTGCTTTGTTATATTTGATCCTAGGCTTTTGGTCTAAGAAGAGTACACCTCACCAGATTATTAGGAATATTCCTGCCTGAATCCAACTAATGGTTTCCCCATTGTTTCCTCAAGGACCCTACATACACCACATGACAGTACTTTATCTTTGCCATTGTTTTGTTTTCTGTTGGTTTGTTCCTTCCAGTCTCCTTTGGTTTAAGAATGTGTATTCAGGCAGGATAATATCATACAGATAACCACAGTACTTATAAGGGATACGTCATATTTATTTTAAAGAAATCAAGGAATTCACTTATTCTCTATCCCAAGTTTTAATCAAATTCACAGAGACCACCCCACCTCCAAATAAAACCCCAACACATACTCCATAGTCTCTGAGCAGGATTTTTGACAAGTGACCCATCTCTCTAGTCTGGAGTGCTTAGGCACTCATGCTACCTGCATAAAGTCACGCAGGGTGTCAGAAAAGAATGATAAATAGACGCTTATGTATCACATCTAACAATTAACCCTTGTTCTGGTACTGAAATATAGACCACAAAGATACAGTATTCAGCATAAAAATATCTACTCAACTCCTCACCGAAGAGCAACAGAAAATCTTAGCATTTTATGCCAAAATACGTCATGCAAATTTCCTGTCTCGGTTACTTTTTTGGGCCTGTTTACCTACTAGTAGGCACAGCAGTACAGACTTGCCCCATAATGATATGAACCTCACACTTGAACATGGATGACATCTATATATAGGAGAATAATTTAGTTTCCTGTGCATTTGGTCTTTGACATCTTTGCAGACTGGCAACAAAATGCCAATTATATTGATTATTTACGTAGACATTGTTCAGTAGGAACTGCTTCAAAACACACAGAACATCCTTCAGAAGGTAATGATTTTCAGTTAGTATTGTCCTGAGCCATACCTAAACTAGTGACCTAGAGGTATCCTGTACCTTTTTCCCATTACATGATACAGAACATGGAAATACTAAGTGTTATGTTTCACGTAAGTGGATATTATGTCCAAGTTTTTATTTTGCTAAGCTGGAAAAAAAAGCATTCATGTATATATTAAGTGCAGCATTAATGATTTTTCCCACCTTGCTCATTTTTTCTGGGTTCTTTAGAATGGGTTTTTCAGTCTCTCAAGATTTTGTGCACTTGAATGCTTGAACTATTCTTTGTAGTCCTGTAGAACAATTAGTGTTCTCCATTAAATATATTCCCAGCGTAGAGGTAGTACTCTAGGGTAAGTGGGTCCAGTTCCACACCAGAGAAGTGCCATTATTACAAGCTCACTTTAACATAGATGCATGGTAAATTTAGCTGCAGTATTAATTGAAGGGAATAAGTGATGGACAGATTTTCTTTGGATAAAAAAGTTATTGTTTTTTAGCACTTCCTTGCAGTTCTATCATTACAGAGTCCCACCTGGTGAATTTACTACCTTTCCTCAACACTCTCCTCCTGAAAATATTGTGCCTGACATCCTCCCAATTTTCAACCTCGCCTCCTGCAAACTACAATACAGAAGTATTAAGACTATTCAGCCCATCCACATGTTTCAGTTCCTTATTTTGTTATTTTTCGGTTCCTAAATTACACTTTAATTCCCTTATTTGATCCTTCATTTAATTTGCTTGATTGTTTAAAGCCAGGCAGGTCTCAAATCCCTCGCATTGCATACATTTCAGTTCCTTCTCCTTCCTGTCTTTTCCTTTTCTGCAATGTCTCCAGTCCAAATAATTTCTAAGGTCACTGTCGTAAGTTTCTCCCAGTGCAAATAAAGCGGTCCTTTTATCAGTAACATACCTCATTATAACATGCCCAAGCATTTTCCATTTGTTGGATGACATTATTGCCTCTTCCTTATTTTACCAAGCATTTAATTTATTATTACAATATTTCAAAGTCTTTCTTTTTCTGTCACCTATTTTCTCTTAAGGTAGCCAGCTACAAATATGTTGTGATATGCTATACACCCAGACTTTATGATACCCAAAGTTAAAAAAACATTATATTGCTTCCCAGATGAAACTGTAAGCAGATCACAAGTCTTATTATGCATACAAGACAGAAGGTTTTGTCCATTTGCTGGTTAAGAAAGAAGGCACTAATATTTCTTTGGAAGAGTTGGAAGGACTGAGCCCAAGATTGGAGCTGGGGGTGACATCTGGTACTCTTTAGCATGTATGTATATTCATTTATTATTTAAATATGTTTTCTCTGTGGTGCTCTCACCTTAGAATAAATCTGCTTGCTTATAAAGACCTGTGTGATAACGGATAATGTAGACATTTACATACTCACAGCCACCTTGGAGAAACCAAAGTGCAAATGTTGGCTTGTCTAGGAAATCTAGCTTGCAGGGAATAAAAGAGAGTAGGCAAGGAAATATGCAGGGAAACTCCAGTCAAGAGAGGAAGAGAGACTCCAGTCTCTTCTGAAGAGAAGTGACACATTAGGAGCTAGGAAACTAAAAATGTGTGCCCTTGCTCAACCAAAAAGGGGAAATACAGGTGTTCCACTATCTATAAAGATAGGACAACATTCACTGTTTTTAGCTTCTGTCCTTTTTCCATTGTCCTTTCCCCTTTTTCTTTGTTCTTGTTCTTGTACACCTCACTTAGCCCAGTATGCTGAACTCACTGCTGCAGTGTGTGTGCCAGACTACTTAGCTACTTCTAATCTACAATTGCATTTTCTCTCTGATGTGTGGGTTTGGAGCACTCTGACAAAATTCATTCTCCTCTGGAACTTTCACAACTTTGTATGCTCTGATGATCTTGCTTGGCTCATGCATCACTTCTTTCCTATATTGTTTCCCTTGCTTCTCCCCTCCCTTTGTGCTGAAGGTTAAGATCCATAGCAGAACAGTTCCATTTCATTTTGAAATTCTGTTCCTAACTCTCTTGCAAAACAAGATGTTCAAAGGAATTGAAAACTGGATCTCGATACACAAACCTCTGTGTGTCTCTGCTTCTGTACCAGTGTCAGCAGCCAGCATCACAAAGACTGCAAGAACTACAGAAGCAGGTCATGGTATTATTAGAGGCAATTAAACAGATGTAGGTGGGAAAAGAATGGTCTTAAGAGTCTCCATCAGAACCTCATGAATCAAAATTGGCTTGAGTAACAGAGAGATGTTTGCTCATGTACAGAGACTCTGTGGTGCAAAAATGTGTGGTGCCAGAACATATTAGGAGAGATTTGATTTCCTCAGTCTGTGGGGGTGTATTTTGAAGAGGACATCCAGGAATAAACAGAGAGTGCCAAATTTGGAAACACCACATTGATGTGCAGAACCGAGCAGAGGATACCTCTCTGAGGAAGAGGACCCCAGTTATTAGGCAGAGACAAAAAATAATGTAGTATTTGATTATTAGAAATACAGATAGTTGTGTTTCTGATGATCAGAAGAACCACATGGTGAATTGCCCACTGGGTGTGAAAGTTACCCGCTTCTCAAGACATCTAGACAGACTTATGTGCAGTGCTGGGGAGGAGCCACTGCTCATGGAACATATGGCACCAGTAACATATGAAAAGGTAGGAGAGAGGTCCTGGAGACCAAATTTAGGCGGCTAGTTAAGAGATTAAAGTCCAGGACCTCCATGGTCCTATTCTGTGAAATGCCTCCAGTTCCAAGGGCAGGGCCAGTTAGGTGGAATAGCAGGGCCTCAATGTCTGGATGAGAGAGTTGTGTTTGGAGGAGAGACTTAGGTTTATTAGGAACTGGTGGAACTTTTAGAGAAGGGGGAGCCTATAGAGGAACAATGGGATCCACTTAAACCAAAATGGAACCAGGTTGGTAGCATGTAAAATTAAAAAAGTCATAGGAGAGTTTTTAAACTAAGGGCTAAGAGAAAGCTGACAGAAAAGAGTCCCATTCAATTACATCACATGAGGGCAGACAGTTAAATATTGACAAATTTTATAAGTGTTCTATGTAAATTCAAGAAGTCTCAATACTTAGGGGAGTCAACGTGAGTGCCTGGCATTAAATGAGGATATTGACATAATAGGCATCACAGAAACATAGTGGAATGATGGTAATCGATGA
This sequence comes from Carettochelys insculpta, assembly GCF_033958435.1. Lineage (NCBI taxonomy): Eukaryota > Metazoa > Chordata > Testudines > Carettochelyidae > Carettochelys > Carettochelys insculpta. The sequence continues at coordinate 57,407,997 of NC_134144.1, forward strand.
CACATTGATTACCAGTGTACAAAACCTATAGGAGTGACAAAGAAGGTTGCATTGGTGGTGAAGTGGAATTACATGTGAAAGAAAACAGACAAATATAGTACAATTCTTACATGAATAAAACAGTGCCATATAATCTCTATGGATTGAATGCTTGAATAATAAGGGTATAGCAGAAGGAATACACTACCAGCGACCTGATCAATATCACAAGAGCAATCGTGAAATGCACAAGGACATTAGAGAGGCTGCAAAAACAGAGAACCCAGTAATAATGGGGGATTTCATCTATCCCCATATTGACTGTGAATATGTCACTGCAGGATGGGATGCAGACAAAAAAATTTCGTAACATCATTTGTGATTTCTTTGTTCTGCAACTAGTCATGCAACCCACAAAGGGAGAGGCAATTCTTGATTTAGTCCTAAGTGGTGCACAGGATCTGTTTCAAGAGGTGACTATAGCAGAGTTACTTAGCAATAGTGACCATCCTGTAATTTAATTTAGCATCCTTGAGCAAAGAAACCCACCACCATGGCATTTAGTTTCAAAAAGGAGAGAAACAAAAATGAGGAGACTAGTTAAACAAATTAAACATGAAATGGCTAGGAATTTTTTAAAAACACCATAGTAGAGGCTCAAATTAAATGTATGATTCCCCCCCACCAAAAAAATGCAGTAGGAGGACCAAAAAAAGTCATGATGGCTGAACAGAACATAAGAGATACATAGAGGAAGGGTTTCTATATAAAAAGAGGACAACCCTGAGAGGGAGTGTATTTGTACCTGTGTCTACCAATTCACTAATATGTTATAGTGTACATATAGTACATTAATACAACATGAGTTGATAGATATAGCTAAGCCACGTCTACATGTGCCGGCTACTTTGAAGTAGCTGCGCCAACTTCGAAATAGCGCCCGCCACGTCTACATGGGGCGAGCGCTATTTTGAAGTTGACATTGACGTAAGGCGGCGAGACGTCGAAGTCGCTATCCCCATCAGGGGATGGGAATAGCGCCCTACTTCGACGTTGGATGTCGAAGTAGGGCACGTGTAGCCGATCCGCGTCCCGCAACATCGAAAGAGCGGGGTCCGCCATGGCGGCCATCAGCTGAGGGGTTGAGAGACGCTCTCTCCAGCCCCTGAGCTCTATGGTCGCCATGTGCAGCAGCCCCTTAAAGCTCCCCACCCCCTGCCTTCCTGTGCAGGAAGCTGAGAGCACATGCAGGCAGCAGCACTAACACGCAGCTAGCCTGCACACCTCCCTGCAGCCCCAAGACACCCCCCCCGCTGCGATGGCTGCCCGCCAGCCCCCCAAGCACCCCCAGGACACCCCCCCCAAGGGGGGGCCAGGGCTCCCAGCCTGGCAGCCAGCCTGGGAAAAGGCAGAGGGGCCCTCCTGGATGGCGGCCGAGATCCGGGACCTGCTGGGGCTCTGGAGCGAGGAGGAGGTGCTCCAGGTAATGGGGAGAAAGAGGCGGAACGCGGATGCGTTCGCTCGGCTGGCCGAGGGCCTGGCCGCCCGGGGTCACCCTGCCCGCACTCCTGACCACATCAGGAGTAAGGTTAAGGAGCTGCGGCAGGGGTATGCCTGGGCCCGGGATGCGGCCAGCTGATCTGGGGCCGCCCCTGCCACTTGCCCCTTTTATAAGGAGCTCAGGTCCATCCTGGGCCCCCGGTACACCTTCTCCCCTCTGGCCACTCTTAACACCTCGGCTGACGAGCCCCAGCAGGCCCCGGAGGCAGAGTCCGCCCCGAAGGCAAGCCCCACACTCCAGGGGCCCCCCTAAGAGCCCACCCCAGGACACCGGAGGAGGAGGAGGGGGAATCCCCCTCCAGCAACGGGGGGCTGCAGATCGTCCTGCCGTCCCGGAGCTCGAGCAGGGCGTCCGCCCAGAGGGTGTCCCCCAACCATGGGAGTGGACCGTCAGGTACGTACCCCCCCCGGTGCACACCCCCGGGGTTGAGGGGCGGGGACAAGAGACATGACCAGGGCCCTCCACATGCCCAGATGACCATGGCCCCAAGGACAGCAGTGGCATGTCCCTCAGAAGAGTGCATCAGCTCCTGCCCCCCCAGCAGGACAATGCCATGCCCCATCCCTGGGGATGGGGGGAGTGGAACCCAGGGTCTCCTGGGGGGGCGTGGGACACCCATCAGCAGCAGCAGCATCCCCCGGGGACGGGGATGGGGAACCAGCAGCAGAGGGGTGGGGGGACAAGGGCCACAGCTCGGGGGCCACACTAACGGCTGTCTCCACTCTTCTTCCCCCACTGTGTTCCGCAGCTGCACCATCGGAGGGACCGGAGAGCGCCGGCGAGGTGTCAGTGGTCCCAGGGAGCCCACTGGGGCCATCCCAGCAGGCCAGCCCTTCGGCGGAGCACCAACCAGCCCCAGGGCGGGGCCGACAGCAGAGCCACCACCATCTGAGGATGGCGACAGACCCTCAGCTGCTCGCGACCCTCCAGCATCAGCTGGAGGTGTCAGAGCGGCGTCTGCGGGTGGATGAGCGGCAGCTGGAATTGCAGGAGCGGGCACTGGCCTGGCGCCAGGAGGCACGGGGGCCTTTATGCGCACTTTTGAGCGCATAGTGGACTACCTGGCCCCCCCATGCCACACCGCCCGCCACTCTGCCTGCCCTGCCCGCCGCTCCGCCCGCTGCTCCAACCGCCATCCCACCGCCGCCCACCACCACGGGGCCTTCCGCTGAGGGGGACCTGGGGCCTGCTGACACCCGCTGGCCATACCTGCCAGTTCGCCCGGCCCCCCCAGCCAGCCTTGGCCAGGGCTGAGGCCGAGGCAAGGGTCACTCCCACCAACCCCTGGTGCCAGACAGTAGGGGGTGCGGGGCCCAGGACGTGCCCCCCCCTTTGTACATATCCGCCATCATATAATATTTGTGTATATAGTTTGTGTCAGATCCCTGTTCTTTTATGGTACCTGCCCCCCCATGTAAATAGTTCCCCCCTTTTGTTCTCACTATATATATATATTGTTAGTATTTTAATATAAGAGAAATCACTGTTTTGTTTTGGTTTCAAAAACAACAGATCTATTTTTATTTGCAAGAAAAGTTGGGGGGGGTGCTCTTGGGTGCTCTGTGGTGTGGGCGTGGGGGCAGGGAGTGTTGTGGAGGATGCTGGGGGGCGCAGTGGGGGGCCTGCCAGTGTTCACCCCGCGGCCTGGTCGAAATGGGCCTGCAGGGCCTCCCAGATCCGGATCCCCTCGGGGTCCACCTGGCGACTGGGGGCAGCTGGTGACTGCATGTCAGCCCTGCCAGCCTCCACAGCCCAGCCCTGAAAGAATGCCTCCCCCTTGCTCTCGACCAGGTTGTGGAGTGCGCTGCATGCGCCCACAATCCGGGGGATGTTGGTGGGGCCTGCATCCAGGCAGGTGAGGAGACACCTCCAGCACCCTTTGAGGTGGCCAAAAGTGCGCTCAACCACCTGGCGCGCATGGTTCAGGCGCATGTTGAAGCACTCCTGGCTGGCTGACAGATGGCCCATGTAAGGGTGCATGAGCCAGGGCCGGAGGCGGTATGCCGCTTCTGCGACGACGCAGAGGGGCATGGTGGTGTCCCCCACAGGGCTCTCCCGCTGGGGATGTAGGTCCCCACCTCCAGCTGGCAGCACAGGCCCAAATTCCTGAACACCCGGGCGTCGTGGGTGCTGTCAGGCCAGCCCACATAAATGTCCTGGAAACGGCCCCGGCTGTCCACCAAGGCCTGGAGGACCACCAAATGGCAGCCCTTCCTGTTCAGGAAGCATCCTCCGCTGTGCTCCGGAGCACGGATGGGGATATGGGTCCCATCCAGAGCCCCAAAGCAATTTGGGAAGCCCATGCTGGCAAACCCCGCGATGGCGGCATCCGGGTCCCAAAGCCGCACGAGCCTGTGGAGGAGCAGGGCATTGATGGTGCGGACGACCTGCAGGGGAAGGACATGGGAGAGCACCAGTGAGGAGTGTGCAGGGTGTGTCTGGCCCTCCCCCCCCAACCGGGCTTCCCTCCCCCCCCAGGGTTCCCTCCCCCTCCCCATGGGTCCTCTTACCTCCATGAGGACAGCCCCAACGGTGGCCTTGCCCACGCCAAACTGCTGCCCCACAGATTGGTAGCTGTCTGGAGTGGCCAGCTTCCAGACAGCGATGCCAACCCGTTTCTCGACACTGAGGGCACGCCACATGAAGGTGTCCTGGTGCCTCAGTATGGGGGTGAGCCACTGGCAGAGCTCCAGGAATGTCTGCTGGCTCATGCAAAAGTTCTGGAGCCAGCGCTCGTTGTCCCACTCGCTGAGCACCAGCCGCTCCCACCAGTCGGTGCTTGTAGGGTAGCTCCACAGCCGGCGGCGTGTACGGGGGGGTGAGGGGGGCGGAGGACAGCAAGGTCTGGGGCTGCTTCCTCCTCCCCTGCAGGCAGCTCCTCTTCTTCTGTGACTAAAAGGTGATCAGCTGCCTCCTGCATAGCATTGAGCAGGGCAAGCACTGCTCCTGCAGGGGCAGCTGTGTGGACCTCTGGCTGCTGCTGCTGCTGCTGCTGCTGCTGCTGCTGGGGGTCCATACTGCTTCGACGGGTGTGCGTGCCTGTGGCTCTGCAGACCGTGTGCTGTGCAGGCTGTGTGTGTCTGGGAGGGGCCCTTTAAGGGAGCGGCTAGCTGTTGCCCCGGAAGTGCTAGTCCACCCTGTGACCCTGTCTGCAGCTGTTCCTGGCACCCTTATTTCAATGTGGGCCACTTTGGCGTGTAGACGCTCCCCTGCAGCGCCTACTTCGATGTGGTGCTGTGCAACGTCAACGTTGAACATCAACGACACCAGCCCTAGAGGACATGTAGACGCTATTCATTGAAATAGCTTATTTCGATGTCGCTGCATCGAAATACATCGAAATAAGCTATTTTGATGTAGCATACACATGTAGACATAGCTCTAGAGATACATTCCCTCTCAAGGTTGTCCTATTTTTTTGAAAGACCAATTATGGTACCATACATAGAGGCAAGAAGGCATCTTGTAGAAACTGGGAGTCAAATCCTACTGAAGAAAATAGAAAATAGCATAAGCTCTGGCAAGTCAAGTGTAAAGTATAACAGCAGGCCAAAAAAAGAATTCAAATAGCAATTAACAAAAGGGGAAAAAACACTATAGCTGCGTCTACACGTGCACGCTACTTCGAAGTAGCGGCACCAACTTCGACGTTAGGCGGCGAGACGTCGAAGTCGCTAACCTCATGAGGAGATAGGAATAGCGCCCTACTTCGACGTTCAACGTCGAAGTAGGGACCGTGTAGATGATCCGCATCCCGCAACGTCGAAATTGCTGGGTCCTCCATGGCGGCCATCAGCTGGGGGGTTGAGAGATGCTCTCTCTCCAGCCCCTGCGGGGCTCTATGGTCACCGTGGGCAGCAGACCTTAGCCCAGGGCTTCTGGCTGCTTCTGCGGCAGCTGGGGATCTATGCTGCAGGCACAGGGTCTGCAACCAGTTGTCAGCTCTGTGTATCTTGTGTTGTTTAGTGTCTGGGAGGGGCCCTTTAAGGGAGCGGCTTGCTGTTGAGTCCGCCCTGTGACCCTGTCTGCAGCTGTGCCTGGCATCCCTATTTCGATGTGTGCTACTTTGACGTGTAGACGTTCCCTCGCTGCGCCTATTTCGATGTTGGGCTGAGCAACGTCGAAGTTGAACATCGACGTTGCCGGCCCTGGAGGACGTGTAGACGTTATTCATCGAAATAGACTATTTCGATGTCGCAACATCGAAATAAGCTATTTCGATGTTGGCTGCACATGTAGACGTAGCCTATATGTTTTTGTGAGTACATCAAAAGCAGGATGGCTACCAGACACTCAGACAGCCCACTGGACAATTAAGCTGCTAAAGGAGTTCTCAAGGAAGGCAAGGCTGTTGCAGAGGAGCTACATGAATTCTTCCTATCATCTTCACTGTAGAGGGAGATTCCCACACCTGAGCCTTTTTTTTTTTAGGTGACAAGTCTAGGGAACTGTTGAAGACTGAGATGTCAGTAGGGAAGGTTTTGGAACAAACTGATAAATTAAACACTAATAAGACACCAGGACCAGATGGCATTCCTCAAGAGAAGGTCCTCTTATAGATATAACTGGTTTAAAAAGATAGGAAAAAAAGGGCAAGAATAAATAGTCAATTTCCACAGTACAGAGAGAGATAAATAGTGGGATTCCCTAAGGCCATTTCTACACATGCTGCTTGTTCCAGAAGTGGCATGCTAATGAACAGCCCGGAAAATGCTAATGTGGTGTGGATGTAAATTTCCGGCACCTCATTAGCATATGGTCATGTAACTGGGAGTCCAGAAGAAGTTCTTCCAGACTCCAAAATTGCCGGGTAGAAGCGCAGCCCCCCCGGGGACCTCCTGGAAGGAATTCCTCCTTCCGGAAGCCCCACCTTCCCAAAACTGCCTGGTTCCAAATGTCTGCATCATTTCAATCTAGCAAAGATATTCATAAAAAATAAAGTGCTTTAGAAGATTTAATACATGATGGTGATTTGGATTTACTTATTTCCAACATGTGGATTAAAGTTTCATTTAATATTTAATTGATGTATAATAGCATTATGTTTATTTGTATTGCAATTTGTATGTTTTATTAAAACAACAGCTCTCATATAAATGCATTAACAACAATCTCATATGAACACATAGTCAAGAAGTTTAATGATACCATGACTGGAAACTGAGGTACCAGATTTTTCAGGCTTGGTATACACTAGACCATACAGATACACAATTCTAGCTACAGCAATTGTGTAGCTAGCATCAATGTATCTGCAATCAACTGTAAGGTTTGTCCTCACTGAGGAGGTTGACGGCAGCATTTCTCCCACCTACCACCGTTAGTCCTCTACAGAGCAGGAGTACTGGGGGTTGACTGTGGACCCCAGACAGATCGATTTTGCATGTCTTTATCAGAACTTTATCAGTAGATTTCCACTCTTCCAGTGATACCTCACAAGGTATATTTTGGCCAAGATTTATCACAACATTTTAACAGTAGTTGCCGTATTACCATCTATGGTCACCTTCCCCTTTAGACTGCATCAAACCTATATCAACCAAAATCTATTTCACGATCAACCAAAATGTTTTCTATCTACAAATCTAGTACTACCACATTGAATATAAGAATAGTTATATTGGGTCAAACCAAAAATCCATCTAGCCCTAAGTCCTGTCCTCCAACAGTGGCCAGTGCCTGGTATTTCAGAGGGAATAAACAGAAGATAATCAAGTGACCCATTCCATCACCCATTGCCAACTGAAAAGTACTTTGCACTTACATTGATCAAATGATGGGATGTGTGTAAACCATAATAGAATAAGTATAATCTTTTACTCTGTCCCCATTAAAGTGTGGAAATCTGTCCCCCAATGCCCAAAGATGGATCACTAGTAATTGACAAGAGATGCTTGTTATCATGCATAATCTGTGATTGATGAGATACTGGTGATTGACAAGGATGTTTGTTATCAGATATATTCTCTGACTGATGAAATAATGAACCATTGATGCCTAAGAAAATAAGAATCGCTTATTGTCACAGATCTTCAGAGAATAATGGATCAGTCACAGATATCTTTAGCTTATAAAGTAGGTAAACTGAGATATCTGGGATAAAACTCAGGTTAGTAATGGGAAAATTCTTCTTTGTTCTGAACAGAATATAAAGGGAAGAGTTCTGGGAGTTAGTGAGCAAAAAAAATCAAGCTGCAAGGTCAATTTCTCCAGTATGGCATGTGTAACTTTTCTGTGTTGCATTGTATTATATTCTGACTAATAAAGTTTGATTAAATTCTGCTTGAGTCTGTTCCTGACATCTTGTGGTGGTGGTATTTTTATTACTGAATTCAAACACACACCACCTTACATTTGAAAAATCAGGCTCATTATTTGTATTATAGTTTTTATTCCATAAATGCCTGGTTTTAAATGTCTGCTTTTTGCTGTCTCATGGGCATGAATATAACGTCTCTTCAGAACAATAACACAAGGACAGTAGCTCCTCAGGGAACCTTTATCATTGTAAATATAACAGGTAAGGCTTTAGGATGTGACGAGTTCTCAGATATTTAAAATATCTGTCAGACTGAAATACTGCTGTCTTCTTGATAACAAAATTATGCTAGATTTGGCTTTAAATACTTAGGCAAAGTTTTTATTACCAGATTGTTGCTGGGTAATAGTTTACGTGGAGCGCTCCTGCTTGTTGGCTGCTCTAGGATCCCTCTTCACTGAAAAATAAAGAATTATAAAATTGACTTAAACCAGGGGTCAGCAACCTGCAGCTCTGGAGCTGCATGTGGCTCTTTGAGGAGTCACTTGCGGCTCCAAGCGCTGACTCCTCTGCGGCTCCAGGCAGTGGAATTAGGCTTACCATATGTCCAGTTAACTCTCTGTCTGGCTGGGTTTTTACAAAATCAGGACATGTCTGGGATTTTCCTCAGCTCCTGGAAACATTTTCTGCAGCCCCGGAGTTCCTCACCCCACCCCTTCTGTTTTCCTTGGCTCAAGTTACAGCTGCTTCAGCTAGTCACCAGGGAGCAAAGTCAGAAACTGGAGTGAGCAGGAGCGGAGCTGTGCTAGGAGATAGTAGGATGGCTCCCCCATCCCTTTTTTTTTGAGAGAAATATGATCTGTGGTGGTGGGTTCAAGCTGGGAACACATTTGCAGCCTGTGATGGAGTGGGGAATACCTGTGTGTGTGTGTGTGTGTGGCTCACAGAGGGTGTGGGGCTCCTGCTGAGGGTAACCCTGACAAACAGGTAACACCTTTGTACTGCAGACAAAGGAGGAGGTGGAGCCTGAGGGGTTTGAATTGGAACTGGGAGTTGGAAGCAGTTGTTCTGGGCTGAGGGAGAGAGAAACAAAGGAGGGGGCAAGGCCCCGGCTCTGGGGGCCCCTCGGGGCCTCCTCTCCCCAACATGGATGGGACTGGCTATCTCTGCCTGCTGCACTGACTCCTCTGTACAATGCTGTGTCCTGTCGGCTAATAAACCCGCTGTTCTCCTGCTAAGTGAGAGACTCTCCTGCCTGCGGACAGGGTGCAGAGCTTGGGGGACCGCAGAACCCCATCACACTGGTGTCAGAAGTGGGATGTTCTGCACCCTGAGGATGGAGCATCCAGCAGTAAGTGACTGGGGCCCCGGAAAAAGTGGGGCCTGTGAGACCCAGGTGTGCTGAAGGGCAGTGAGGTGCAGCTCCCCAAGGCAGAGGGGCCTGCGGCCGAATGCAAGCAACTGTGGTCGTGGTCCTTGAGAGGGGGTGTCACACCCGAGCAGGGGTTACTCCTGGGAATCTGTTGGAGTCGGTCCGAGAAGGCAGAGGGGCCGAGGGCCCAACCCCCAGAAACAAGTGACCCCTGAGGAGGCTGACGCTGAATGAGTCCTTCCCAAGACAGGGTGCTCATGGTCCCTGAGAGCGGGTGTCACACTGAAGAAGGGGTTCCACTGGGAGTCTGTTGGAGTCGGTCCCAGAGGGCAGAGGGGCCTAAGGCCTAACCCCGGGGAGCTTGTGACCCGCAAGGAGCCTGGCACACTGAAGGGATTCTTCCAGGAAGCGTGGGGTGCAGAGGGCATCAGCCTGAGAGCCTGCAACCACGCTGAGCAACTTCGCTGTGAAGTGGCAGCACCTGGAAACTGAATCGAGATTAAAGAAGCTGGACAAGGCAGCGTGGATGTGCAGTGGCGAAGCTGAGGGCTGGGGAGAATCCTGCAGAGGTGAGCCCGGATCGGGGCAGGGAACCCTGGACTGCACAGAGTTCTGAACCGAGTGGCCTGCCACAGCTCAAGGAGGGAAGGAGCGATTCCAACCCATCGTCTACTAGTGGCCAAGACAGACCTGCGAAAAGTTTTCCAGGCCTGGGCCAAGGAAGGTGGCTGTGTGTCTGTGCAGGAAAGCAGCTGATCCACTGGGAATGGCAAGTTGTCTGTGAGAGAAGCTGCTTCACCTTCTGTGTGTGTGTGGAGACCAGCCGGGGAGCTGGGACAAAGGAGAAAGTGTCTCCCATTGTCTGTCTGTGTTGAACAGCAGCAGCAGCAGCCTGGGAAGAGAGCAGAGCCTGCATTTGGAAAAGGTGCCAATGAGGAAACTAGCCCATTGTCTGAGGAAGATTCACCAGCCTGGGGTGGCTGGAGAAGAAACCACCAGAAAAGAGCATTCCAGGTGTGACTCTGAATCCAGCCATGGGGGCTGGAGCAGAGGGAATGGCTCCGGGATGGGGCAGTGGTATCCCTGCTAAGGACACTGGTCCTTGGTGCAAGAAAAGTGCTTCTGCTTCTGGGGAAGTGAATCCTTTGCCTGAGCCTGTGGGGGCTCAAGATGGAGCCAAGATCCCAAAGCTGGATCTAAGGGCAGCTAAAGCCCAGATGGGAAGTGGGCCTACCTCTGTGTCTCTCAGGGGGGATAATGCTTTAACTTGGTCTAATCCAGTTAGAATCATCAGGGAATCCCAGAGACCAGACGATTCTGGTACTTCTTCTTTGCCTGATGCTGAGGTGTTACTGGGAGGGGGTGAGAGGACTCTGTCCTACCAGAGTCATCCTCTCACCAGGACACAAGAACAAACAGGCAATGGAGTTACGCTGACTGATGAAGATAAAGGAGCTGGTAGCAAAAGGGAGGAAAGGGATCCTAACCTTCTGTCCAGTGGTACTGGCTGTCTGCCTGGAGGGGGATTATGTGGGAATCTGCCTAATGGGCCAGAAGTGATCCTGGGTGTAGGTGAAACCCAGAAGCTGGTTGTGGCTCAAGGGAGCAGTGCCCCTGTGGAGCCAGACAGGGGTGAGTTATTGTTTGGGGGAGCTCTTGAGGAAGAAAATTTCCCTGAAACTTTTCCTAACCCATCTGTGGGAACTGCAGAAAATGGGAGTGAGGTGAAGGAAAGTAAACAGGAAAGGTGCTTGTCTGTAAGAGCCAGAGCAGCCCTTTGCCTGGGGAGAAGTTTGTTTCAGCTCCTGATGGCCAGGACCTGCCTGAGTGTGAAACCACTGGCTGTGCTCTGGAAGGGTCCAAAGCAGGCAGTGTAAAAGTTTCTCAGGAATTGGAAGCTGGTGCAAGTAAAGTGAAAACTATCAGGTAGTGTAAGCAGCCCTGTGAGAACCAAGTAAAACAGCTGCACAGTCAGTCTCTGTAGGATGCAGGAGAGGTTCAGCAATTCCCCATCTCCAGTTGCTAGAAACACTTATATTCTCACACTGGACTCCAATTCTAATTCCATGGGGAGGCAGTAGTTGGAGGTGGAAGGACAAAGGAACTTTGGGCCTGGTGGGCCAATAAGGGATAAACAGGGATCCCTCCATGTGAATTCTGCGTCTGGGACTCACAAAACAACTTTTAGAAACCAGTTTGGTTTGCAAATTTCCAGACTGGCTGGGAGGGCGAAGTCTCCCTGAGATCATCAATGGCCCAGCTCTTGTTAGAAGGGAGGGCACAGCCAGAGAGATCAAATTTCCACCCCAGGGGGCAAGGGAGAAAATTAAAACTTGATGGTGCTAAAAAAGGCCTCAGCCATTTATCCCCAAAATACCAGATTCTCAAGGATGTTGCACAAAGGTTGTGGTCTACCAAAAAGCAACGTAAATGTGCAGTTGCAATGGGGTTGTTCTGTTACTCACGCTGACTGCTGTAACCAAGGGGTGCTGCTACCAAAAGCTGTAAAATTGTACCATGTACTAAATGTTTAAAAAAAGCCATTTAACATGATAACATTGATGTGGAAGCATAAGTTGTATGTTAAAGAAGTCTGCAACTCTAAAATGTCACCATTGTTCCCTGTAACTAGTCTTGCAACCTCTCACATGAGGAGGAACATTCCAAACCTATTGTGTGGCATGGAAGGGGAAACTGAGGCACACAACCATTTTGGTGGTCTGGCTAAATGCCAAGGGTGGAAGCATTTGTACCTTCCTTTACTGGACTGTAACTGAATTCCAAACATTGGCTGAAGCAGCTGTATGGACTGGTGGGCAGACAGGGCAGGGCCCAGCCCAGAAAAAAACTATTTAATCTGTTGGTGCTGCAGCATCTGTATGGGCTCTGCCTGCCCAACTTAAGAACGTGGCTAATGGACCAGAGACAAAAGCAGCAAAACCGACCAACCTGAGGAAACTAAAGGGACTTGCCCGGCTGCATCACATGAAAAGGGCCAATACCAAGCTCCTAAATTGGAGCCTCTCCCAGCAGGATTATGACATGGAGGTGGTGCACATCAAGGGGAGCACTGAGGGTACAGCCGATGCCCGATCACGAGGGGAGGGCCCCAAACTTCCCCAGGTCACTGGCTGAGTGACCCCGCTCAGTTCGGTCTGGAAGGGGGGAGCGATGTGATGGAGTGGGGAATACCTGTGTGTGTGTGTGTGTGTGGCTCACAGAGGGTGTGGGGCTCCTGCTGAGGGTAACCCTGACAAACAGGTAACACCTTTGTACTGCAGACAAAGGAGGAGGTGGAGCCTGAGGGGTTTGAATTGGAACTGGGAGTTGGAAGCAGTTGTTCTGGGCTGAGGGAGAGAGAAACAAAGGAGGGGGCAAGGCCCCGGCTCTGGGGGCCCCTCGGGGCCTCCTCTCCCCAACATGGATGGGACTGGCTATCTCTGCCTGCTGCACTGACTCCTCTGTACGATGCTGTGTCCTGTCGGCTAATAAACCCGCTGTTCTCCTGCTAAGTGAGAGACTCTCCTGCCTGCGGACAGGGTGCAGAGCTTGGGGGACCCCAGAACCCCATCACACAGCCCACCAGCCTGCCCAGGTTTTGCCTCTCACTGGCAAGGTAAGCACTCTCCTTGTGGGGGCAGGCTCAGGCTGGGAGCACAGCCCAGCAGGCAGAGTGCTTGCAACCCAGCTGTGAATGGAGCCAGCCGAGGATTAGGGAGAAGCAGCTCCCAGGAGGCTGCATTGCTACACTTACCACATAAAGCTGCCTTAGTCTGACTGCTGTACAGTTATTGTCAGAGTTTTGGACATTGTGCTCAAATTAATTAACACTGAGGTTTCCCCAAGCTATGGATTCAGGGGAGCAGGAAAGAAGAAAAAAAAAACTGTTCAGCTTGGATGGCAAAAGGTGCTCACATTCACCAAGGGCTATTGGATTCTCTGCCACCTAGTTCCCTGGGTCTGTGATGATCTAAGGCTCAGGGTCTGCCCACTGCCGATGGGCTTTCAGTGTCCCTTCACGCTTATTAAACCTATTTCACAGATAGCACAACTAAGGATGAGATAGAGCCAGGCTTCACAAGTGCTGCAAGCCTGTGTCTGAAGAACAGGGTTCAGCTAACTATTTTGCTGCCAGTGTGCTTTGAAAGCTACTCTCAGTCTTGGTGTATCATTTATGGTCTTCTGCTTAAGCTGAACCAATGAAATGCTGGAAAAAGAATTAATCTCCAGATGTCTCAGCTTCTGCTCTAAGCACTGGGCAGGGGGCATGAAATTTCATAATGGGGGAACAGTGCAATCAGCCTCCTCTTTGCAGTCTCTGCTGGCTCCCCTCCTCGCCCCCACTAATGCCAATGGAGCATGGTGCATAATGTATGGGAGACAGACACTCACTTCCAGGGCATCGGACAAGTTGGGAGAGGAGCCCTGCTAATTGCAGAGACAAAAAGTAGAGCCCAACATAAAAAAGTTTGCCAACTTCTGCTATACTGTATGCTCCTAAATTGACCCCCTTTGGATCACCAATTAATTTCTGGTACTCATTGCCAGTAGACAAGACTGATCTTGGAGCCCAGCAGGACTCAGAAAAAGGTTAAATATTCATGTCGATCAAATTACAAATTATTGCATGTGCGCTGTTTTTAAAATAGGGGTTACAAAAAGTACAGTTTGATGTTACTTGTTAAGGACCGTCTCACGTTCACGTGCATTGTGGCTCTTGAAGAATTGATTTTGTAACTGAATTTGAAAAAAATGGTCTTCTCACTACACAGGTCCCTGACTTAAACAATATGTAATACAGCTCTATGACGTATGTCCAAAAGCCATTTCCTGCTGTTAAAGTAGAGAGAGGAGACAGCCACTCTGATGAAGCTCATGAAAGCTCATTACCTAATAAATAATATTGTTAGTCTTTAGGTACGACAGGACTGCTTGGTTTTTTGTTTTTGTTTTTGTTTTTTGTTTTTTTTTCTTTTTTGTGAAACTACATGCCACTACTTGTGCCTTTGAAAGTCTCCTCTGCTGTTAATAAATGAGTTAATGTGAAAGGGAAGGATTTTTGTTTTGTTTTGTTTTGGCAAAGCTACAGAAAATTAGTTTTTGTTTAGGATTGTCATGCAGTTTCCAGTTACAGAATTAAAGAACTGGTTAACCAGTTTAGCAATATTAATAAGTAGCCTTCATAAGTCTAGAGCCACAACACTTGCTCCCATGCACAGAAAAGGTATATTAACCTCCTTCCTTCAAACAACATATATTTCCTCTGAGAAAGAGGAAGTAATCTAAGAACTAGAAAATTGCAGCATGAAGTCTATCTTGGAAGTTATCTGTCACATCGGTACAGTACAAAACAATCTTCTTGGTGGCTCACTGAAGCATATGTGGCACAGGTCCCTATTCAGGAATCAAGTTAGGAATGGCAAACAGCATAAAAATCATTTCTATGATGTCCCTCAAGAAAGCTGCTTTGTGTATTTTGAAAAGGTCCCTCTTTTTTTCCCTCTTCCCGAGTATCTCTGTTTTCAGCATTAGTGATGGCAGGCACTCAGTGACAGAGATGCAAGAAAAGGGGGTGGTGTTGAAAAGGCAGGAAATGAAAATTTACCTCAGCAATTGCCATAGGTGTCAGATTTATTTTTAGGACAGTGGTTTTCAACCAGAGATCCACAGACTATGTCTGGGGGTTCCACAAAAATTTGTCATTACAAGTTATATTACAAACATTACAAGTTGAACAGGGGTTTCCCCTTGACTACTCCTAAGATTTCCAAAGATGCCCATTCCTCCACTCAAAATTTGAAGGCTCTGCAAAGGAAAAAGGGTTGAATACCACTGCTTTAGTGCATCATTTTCTTTTTTTTTTAAATAACTGAATTATGTGTCCTCTACATGACACTAGGATCACAGCAGCAGAGATTAGCTAAAAAAAGTCAGTCATAAATATATTCTAATATATATCTATTTTATTGACTTTATTATCATTACTAGGTTTATTTCTAATGATCCCTCATTGAGACAGAAGTCCAATTTACATCTGGGAAATACTAAAAATTCACAATTTAGCTCACAATTATTTCAGGAATTTACTGTGCTCAGTACAGCATTAACTGAACCTATTTATAGCTCAGAACCTATTTTTTATATATTATGCATGAGTAACTGGTTATCAAGGAACCTAGGAGAGGGGCTTGCAATCTGGTCAGGGAGAGTAACAAAGCAGGAGTCAGGGATCCTTGTATGGAAGAGAAGGAAATCGTTGAAGACAAATACATGAGTCCACGAAATTGGATTCTAGGTATGGGTGAGAATGCCTGCATGTACTTTTAGAACTCTAGTTACTGCTTTGCAATTTCCTCTCTCTCTCTCTCTCTCTCTGTAAATAATGTAACATCTATGAATCAACAAAATCCTTCAAGACTTCCAAAGCAAGAGGAATCTCTTTACCAATACAACACTCAGTTTAAATAACTTTAAATACACTGCAGGCCTAGAAAATTGTCAGAAAGGAAAAGGTGGTTGAGAACTCTAACTGTTGTTGCTTTCCATATAATTCTAGTTCCAGGAAGACTTTTATCTTTCTGGAGCTAGTTTCAACTTTTATTCAGAAACAATCATGAGTGGTGCTTTAAGACAAAAGCCTCAACTGTCATGTATCTGTGAGATCCATTCCCTCCATGCATCTGAATGCTTAGCTCACTGTGGAATCAAGCACTGAAAACATCAGAGCTTCCTAGAAACTGGAATTAAAATTTCAAGCCTCAGAAATTAAGAGCTGAATCTGTGATAATATTTATAGGTGAATGGTTTGGGCTGTTCAACCTCTGATGGGCAAAATGCACCTTGGGAGCCTCTCCCTTTTCCTGAATGGCTAAGCTCAGGAAAACAATTGTCAGAGTCTGATCAGATAGAGCTCATATTCTGGGCTAGAGCCCCTTTAAGGTCCTCTACTCCCTGAGTTGTGTGAGCCATGAAGAGACAGTCTCTACAATAAAGAGTATGGGGGAGGGAGTCTTCTCATACTCAAGTGTCCTGAGCGTCATTCCGAACAATACATCAATCAATCGAGCCAGTTAGATTTTTCCCCTTGGATAAAGAAAAGGCTGTGCAATATTGAAATTGTCCACTGTTCAGTAAGGAACTTTTCCCCAAAGAACTGCTATTTGACTTCATGGCTGCAGAGAACAGAAGCTATGGTAGATTAATAGTCATTGACAGGCTTTTTACCTGCAGACTGAAATCCATTATTAGCTCTTGCTTTTCTCCTGGCTGTCATTAGCAAATTGCAGATTAACACTGGAGCCCTATAAAATCTTGCCCCTAACATGAATTGCGTCAACATCATGCTATAATGTGACATTACACTAATACAATCCTTAAAGCCAAAGTAGTCCTTAACCAGAAAAAACAAAAAAACAAAAAAAATTGCATTAGCAATTTCACATTATTTGACAAAGGATACAATTTGTTCAGGGCCCAACCCTGCATTCTTTGTATAACCCACATGCTTTCTGTTACAATATTTTCCCTACCTTTTTTCTCCAATGGGTATATGACATGGGCTTCATTTGAACACTCTGTACTTTGTCCACACTAAAAAGACTCAGAAATGTCCAGAACATGGTGTGGCAATTGCCACACCTGTATGACCTATATGATCAGTAGCTGTTCTGAGGCTGCATATGAAAAATTTATCATGGGCCCATGTGGTAGGTAACACCTTAGCCATTCTTGGAGAGCTAAGAGCATCAAAGTACAAGTTGAGGGGGAGGTTATAAATAAAGATATTAGGCTACATCTACACTAGGACACTATGTTGAAGTAGCTTATTTCGAAGTAAGAACATCGAAATAGGCTCTTTGATGATTATAGTGTACATGTCCTCTGGGACTGGCAACGTCGATGTTTGACGTCGAAGTAGTGCCGGGGTACATCGAAAAGAGCCGCCCCAGAAAGAAACGCAGTGCTTCCACACACACAAGCCCCCTCTTTCAAAATAAGGGGCCAGGAAAGCCCGCGGACCGGGTCACAGAGCACACTAGCCCTTCCGGTGCAGCTGCAAGCCGCTCCCTTAAAGGGCCCCTCCCAGACACACTCAGCCTGCACCGCACGAGCAGCCCTGCGTTGGTGATACAAGCCTCGCAGACCTCGAGCCCGCAGACATGGATGTCCAGCAGCAGCTGAAAGCCCTACAAGCCACCTCCCGCGGAGCAGGCGCCCTTCTAGATGCTGCCTGGGCAGCCGCCCAGCAGCTTCTGGAATGGGAGCCCTCCCCAGGAGCACCAGAAGACGCCCCTGACCATGCTATCTCGACTTTGAGCGTGTTATTTCAACTTTGTGCTGGCTACTTCGAAGTAGCCGGCTACAGTAGACATAGCCTTAAAGACATACCTCTGGACTCAGTGTTCATCAGTGTAGGACCAAGATGTGCCCCTGGTAAGGGTTAGGTCCTACTTCCAGTACCAGTCAGTGCTATTCTAGCTTTATTAACTAAGGAAGCACTCTATTAGGAGAGTGTTAGATCCACTCTGGTGTGTTCTATGGGACTAGCATCAGAGCTAAGGAGGAAATATTTGTCACTTCCAGGGGTTACAATGTGGAACATATATAGCGCTATCACCTCTGAACTGTGATTGTGCGTCTCAGTTGAAGGGAATGGGGCAGGGCTCAGTGTGCTGTAGTTTTATGAATTCTTGCCTAATATAGCTGGATTTACAGAGATAAAATGGTGCCCTATCAAGGAAGAGCCTCACTGGGACTAGTGAAATGGATTTTTATCTGCTGACCCCAGACCCTGAAAGACTTTGAATACAGGCTACAGACTTCTGTGTCATCAGCAACCAAGAGGACCAATCCACTATTAACCCAGGGGCTGGACTGCTACCAGCTACAAAGATTCCCATACTGTTGATTGCTGTCAGGGTTCTGAAGTGTCTGAAAGGACTGAGTTGTTGACGTGGTTCAAGGTTAGAAGATTCCAACTGACATGCCACAGGACAAACCAGTACTACCAAGGTGCACAGCAAAGACTGAGAAAACATCTCAGAGAGGTCAGAGGGGTGTGTGCCCATGTGTGCTGAGGTATGAAGAGGCCACATTAAATGTTTTGTGTGTATGACAGCAAAAGAAACAAGAGAGACAGTTGACCAATAGCTTTTGTTAAAAAAGTTATTCGTAATATTCCAAATACTATTTACAAGAGTATAAGCTATTTACAGTGGGTTGTGTGCGCATTAAACATTTTACTAACAAACTTTAAAAATAAACTAGGAAGTAACCTCCTTTTATCACGGTTTAACATACAAAAACCCAGAGGTTTAATAATGTAACACTTTATGAAGAGACAGCTCCAGCCTGTGCTTAGGAGAAAGCAGGTGCCAAGAGAAAGGGAAGTGTTCAGTCATACAGAACATTGCCTGAGGGCCCCTGTAGCCAGACAGAACCCCCCCTTTTCTCTACGCCATCTTGTCTCTCCCGGGTGCTTCAGAGCACCAAAGTGTTAAAAAGAAACAGCTCAGCCCTGGAATGCCGGAGAGCGCAGATGTGCTTTTCTCAGGCACAGTCTTTTTGATGCTTGGGAGCTGCAACAAGAGACAATGGGCTAATAAACAGCCAGGCCTTGGACTGCCCTTGCTAATTACCATCAGCTGATTCACCTACACAAACGTCCCAGATGGAAGAAAAATCTCTGGTCCATAAAGAAAGAATGCCCTAAAATTATCTCCACCCCACAGGTGTGAACCAGCCCTGTGAGAACCAGTGTCTTGAGATGAGTTCATTCAACTGGCACCCTTTTAGATAAGGAAGAAGCGTACATGACCCAATGGGTATAAAGTAAGGGTCCGGCAGCCCCTCTAATTTAGTTCCAATTACTTCTACTTGCCGGTCAGGAGGGTCGTTGCCTCCCAAGGTCCTCGTTATTTATTGTTTCTTCCGGAGGGATTGAGTGAAACACTGGCCACGCCACATTGGTAATGCAGGGGTGAGAATAAGACCTGTGAAGTGTATTGCTTTCCTTTTGTTTTCTTTGTGCACATTCAATAATAGATCTATGAATTGTTACATGCTAGCTATTGACAACTAAAGAACAAAGTGTAAACCTTGTAATCTTTGTAACAAAGTATAAATCTTGTAAGTTTGCAACAAAGTATGTGTATCTATATATCTTGGAATCTTGTAACCATAAGAGTTAAATCTCCTTAGTCAATAAATAAGTAACTGGTTAAGCTGTAACCTGACTCTCCCTGTTACTGTGCAAGCTGAACACAAAACAAAGAACCCAGCTGCTTTTCAGCTGCAATTAGCCTGGTCACTGGTAAGAGAGAGAGCACTGAGAGCTGAGTGCTGAGTCTTGCCACCTCCATGGGACAGACTCTCTGGGGCACCCGTCAGCCACCCCTGGCTGCCCGCTGCGAAGGGACTTTCTTGTCCTGGCAGTTAAAGACTCGGGTGTGGGAAGCTCTCAGTGCAAGCATTGGGGCATCCGTCAGCCTGCCCGGGCTGCCCGCTGCGAAGGGGCTGTCTGTCCTAGCAGTTAAAGACTCAGATGAAAATAAGGGCATAGGTGGTATGTTACCCAACCATTGGCTAACAGCTCTCTGCCCCCCCACTCACATGCTCCCATTGCACTTCACCTGATGTGGAAGACAAAACCATCTTTAGCATGTGCAGTGTTGAGTCAGATGCTCCTTTAGGTGGAAGAGGCATGCAGAATTGACCCCTAAGTGCTAATAACTAAGTGCCAGGTTGTGGCCAAGGCTACAACCCATGTAGGAAGTCTAAGAGTGAATAAGCACCCCCTCATGGCCTCACCTGTTCAGGACTTGTTGGATAAAAAGGAAATTGTACAGTGGCAGGAGGAGGTCCAGCCACAGAATAGGTTAATAATTTTCTACTGTCTTGGACCAGGAAAGAAAGGCTTGGCAAGCTAACGAAGTCATAATTCCTTTCTTGGTTTGGTATACCAGCAGTTCACACTATGCAAAGGGCAGGTGTATACAGTCATATATTAATTACTAACAGTTGGAAGACTATTAAAGTTATTTGGCAAACTTATGACCCCATGGGCATCATGGGTAAGAAATAGCTCTAGAGCCATGGTGGGCAGCATAGGCTAATGACTGGGCTGCATGAGGGCCCTCTCATCTCAGTGAGCTGCAAGATTACCATAACCAAGACAGTCTCCCAGGACTGGGTAGTTTTGCTAACTGTGCTTACCTACAATTTGTGGTGCATGCCAATCGAATCTTTGACTGGATGCAGACAGGTCACACAATTCTCACAGCCAATATTGTTGCAATCAGCACCCACCTCACTTCATGTGCCCTTGCTTTAGGTGCATGTCACTTTAATAACGCCAGTAGAATAAAAATGACACAGACAGAAACTGGCAGAATCTGGCAATCCTGGCATGCGCATTGGTAAACAAAATGTCTCGTGGCCCACACATAGAACCTCAATGGGCTGCTTGTATTCCATGGGCCACAAATTGCTCACCACTGATCTACAGCCTATGGAGCACCCCAGGATGGTGATTGTGTCTGTCCATAGGTTGTTTATGCCTTCACAGCAAACTGTCTTTACTAGACATATATTTTAGTTTTAATATGTTTTTAGTATGTCTTTAACTCACTGAATTTCTTTTCAAACTGTATTTTATTACCATGCTATGATCTAATTACCATAATCAAATTAAACAGTGGGTTTGCTCTTGTTAAATTGATCTATTTCATGTAAATACATATAGCAAAATTGCATGACATGTATAATGTTGCTATTCAGTGCTGTAATTGCATGTAATGATTCTGTTACACTGAAACAATTATAGCGCACCTTATTGAAAGTAGGTGTCTAATCTGAAAAATGACTCTATCAAAGTGCCATCTTGAGGCTGTTTACTAAGGCTTAGTGCCTTCTGACTGATCTGCCCTCCCTTGTCTCACTAAAAACCCCAGTCTATCCCGTGCAAAGTGAAATCAAAATAGAGGGACTGAGTGAGTTGGCTTTCAGCTACTAGATAAGCTAGTATTTTGCCCTGGTGTCTGCATCTTCTATTTCAGAATCTTTGTTTTCATTTAAAAAAATGTTTACTCTTTATGATCACAGAAGTCCCCATAAAATGAATTTAAAACCAAGCCTCATCTGATGTGATTTGCCCCAGTCTCATCAGTGGAGCATAGCGCTAAAATCTGATAATGCCCATTCCTGAGAAAGCAAGATCTACTGAATCAGTCACTAGCACTGGGGAGATACAGGTTCAGTTATCTGCCATGCCATGGACTGCCTGTACAATCTTGGACAAGTCACTTAGCAGACATTTTAAATTGTCTGCTGTTAGAGACACTGATTCTGGATTCTGCCAGTCTGGAGAGAACATGAACGCTGCTCTTCTTGGTAACAATGTAAAACAATGGCTCCTTGTCTGCAATAGCAGACAGATACAGTTTAAACTGCCTGTTGGGCATACCTATCTATGTTGACAGGACTGTAAGGTGGAGTGAAGTACATTGTAGTCACAGCAATATCAGATATTAACCTCCCTCAAAGGGCTAAATCCTGCACCCTTCCAAGTCCTGTGTTGGTTTCAAGTGAGACTCGTGTGATACCAGGTACTAGTGAGATTGGCGGGTGAAAGAATCTTGCCCCAAAGGAGCAACTCTTGCGGGAAAAGGTAGTGACTGACTTTTAGTATGGCAAGTAAGGCATGGACTCTAGTGAGGCTATGCAGGTGTGTAACAGCTAAACGTGAATAAGTCATAGTCTAGCCAACAGTCACATTTAAAGTGCTGTTTACAGTGAGAGATGCAAGAGGGATGCTGCCCAAAGAGAAGCACACCCACAGTATTGCCTCTTGGAAGATGCAATATCTGAGTGATGCCTAAATATTTTTCTCTAAAAATGGCTGAAGCAATAATGGCATTTTATGGGGGGAGATGTCTTCCAAGTCTAGTTGTGAAAAGTGACATCCTTTCAGAAATAAAGAAGCACAATTTTTACAAATAATTTCTGTTTCACTTCCAAAAGAAATCAGAAAGAAGCAAACCTGTGGGTTTTGTTCAATACTAACTCAAAGGCTATAGCATATATATTTTTGGTTTCATGGAAAACATTTGCTCATCATTACAATCCTCAAAACATTGGTGCATTGTGTAATTTTACATATGGGAATGGTCTCATTGATTCCAAGGGAACCATGAAAGTAAGTAATTATATGTACGTATAGGTCTGGCTTAGAGCCAGATCCTGCACATTATTTTGGCCAAGTGGAAGCCATTCTGCATTCTTATGAAATACCAATATTTTAAAAAATGTATAAAAAATGCACCATTGAGCAACATCAGCGATAAGAGCCAGAGCAAAGCAAAGAATTGTGATTGAAAATCCAATCTTTCCTTCCATGCCTCAGCCCACTGAAGCAAACCCAGGGGAATTTGTCCCTTCAAGCTGGCCTTTCGTAGGCACTGAGGCCATTGTATTTCCTGCCAAGCTTCAGGTAGCTTACAAGGATAAGGTCATATCTTTTAAGATGTACCTCTGGATTCCTCACTGCTAGAGAAAATTAAAAAGGAAAATTGCCTGTCACACCCAGAGAGCTAAGATGATGAAGGCTGATGGCTGCTCAGATTTTCATTCTTGGGCTCAGCCTTTAAGGCTGGTTTATTTCTATATTTAATGCACCTTGTGTGCTGTTTAAAATACATAATCTTGGTTTCCACAAGAGTGATAAATTGGTCTGGAGTTTCAATGGGTTGTACATATCCAATCCTTCTTTTTAGATGGTTTGGATGAGTCTTGAGGAATTTTATCACTTTGATGGAATGTAATCTTCAGTGCTAGAATGAGACATTTCCTTTCTATTTTCATTCACCATCTAACTTGTGGCAGGACTGATGGTGCCAGGATTGACAAGCCTAAAAAGTGCTATTTGCTATTTTACTAATGCTTTTATGTTATCTTTCACTTCTACTATTATTTTTCCCATACATACTCTTTGGAGACCAGGAGATATATTACTCTGCATCTCTTTGTAAGTGTCAGATTACTCAATCAAGCAGTGACCTTGCTTTACTTTGACAATCCTAAATATGCATTTGTTAAAAGAGGCAATGGGGACATGCTGAGATAGCCTGTTGAGCTTTGTTACATTGTCTGTATGAAAGACTTTATACAGCCTGATATAACCTTTTGCCTAGCTGTATTGCAGCTCAATCTTGCATTATATATAGATCATGTTTTAACAATATCTGCCACAAGAAATTTTTAACAAACTCAAAATCCGAACAAGAGAAGATGACATTAAAATAACCAGAAGGATCTAATTTAAACCAACAGAAGCAAAGGAGCTGAGTGCTTAATTTCCATCTATAAGACACCTGATAGTACCTAGCCATACCAGAATTTGCAATGTCATTTCTGCCACTGAGGCACCTCACTATGGTTCTATTGAGTAAGAAAATGAAAACATAAAATCCAAACACAATAAATTGATCTCCCATTTCCATTGTGAGTCACATACAGCTGCTAGTTTAATGTCCCTCTTGCTGGTGAAGGATCTATATGGCAGTAGCAATTTTGGGATCACACACTGCATATTCCAGAGCAAATTTCAGGATGAGTAACTAAATTTCATCCAAACAGAGACTGAGGGGCACTGTATACCTGCCCTGGGGTAGCCAGGGTTCAGCTAGCCATAAGCTTGCAACAAACCCCAGTCCCAGGCCTTGTCTATGCTACAGTGTCTTGTCAACAAATGTTATGTGGCTTTAGTTAAAGCACTTTAATTAAAGCATCATTTCATGTGGCTCCTTGGCTGTGTCTACACAAGAGCCAGTTCCCAGTAAACTGGGCTCTTGTTGGGAAAAAACATGGAGCATGTAAATGCAAAATGCACTTTGTTGACAGTTTGTCAACAAAACCCAGCACATCCACCGAGAGCATTACACCTCTCCACATTCAGGTATAACGCCTCTCTCAACAGCATTCTTTTGACAAAACAGCCACGTAGATGCTCCTTTTGTCAACAGACAGGACTTCTGGTTCACCAGCAGCCCTGTTTGCAGCGCTTCCAGTCTGCCAGTCTGTGAAGAGAGGACTGGGCAGTCTGGCTGCTCCCTGTCAGCACAGCGGATTTCTTTTTTGATCTGCTTTTACGTGTAGATGCAATCTGTCAACAGAAGTTTTGCCAGGAAGTCCCTTCTGACAATGACTTCTGTTGACCGTGGCTTCTCATGTAGATGTAGCTCCTGTATCAGCAGAGTACATTCCACACTAGCAGCTCTTGCATTTACAGAGAGAGAAGTGCACTGTGAGATCCATTGCACAGTGCAACTGAATGCAGGGTGCTTTCAGAAGTGTTTGTAATGCCTCCTGGGGCAGGTGCAGTGTCATATGATGAAAGATTTCTCAGTCTCACCCTTCTGATCCAACTACATTCTCAGCCACTTTTCAACAAAGTGCAGGCAGGATTGTCAATACTCCAAGCATGGCCTGGAGTCTCCTGTAACCAGCATCAATCTCTTGGTGACTCTTAAAAGCAATCCTGGAGATTTGAATAGGATATTTTAAGAAAATGATATTATATTATGTTGGAGGGGAAAAAAATCTCCCAGAATAGTTTCAGTCAGAGTTGGCAACCTTAAGTCTGAGGGAAAGGGGAGAGGGTGGAGAGACAGAGTGTGCACTGAAGAAGTGTGAAAGAGATGGTAGGGTGGGGGGAATGTATATCATAGAATCATAGAATGCTAGGACTGGAAGAGACCTTGAGAGGTCATCAAGTCCAGTCCCCTGCCCTCATGGCAAGACCAAGTACTGTCTAGACCATCCCAGATGGACATTTATCTAACCTGTTCTTAAATATCTCCAGAGATGGAGATTCCACAACCTCCCTTGGCAATTTATTCCAGTGTTTGACCACCCTGACAGTTAGGAACTTTTTCTTAATGTCCAATCTAAACCTCCCTTGCTGCAGTTTAAGCTCATTGCTTCTTGTTCTATCCTCAGAGGCCAAGAAGAACAAGTTTTCTCCCCTCTCCTTATGGCACCCTTTTAGATACCTGAAAACCGCTATCATGTCCCCCTGTATGTATAGGCAAAAGAAACAGTGTATGTTGCAGGGAAGTGTGTGTGTTGGGGGGAGAGTGTGTCTGCATGCTGTCTCTGAATTCAGGCAGCCGCCTGAGCAGCCAATAGTGAGGCAGAGGGAGGTTGGGACACCCCTACACCAACCCACCCTCTGGCTCTGGAGACCACAGAGGTTTCCCCTTACCCATCCTGCAGCAGCATTCCACTCTACCTGCCTGCCCATTCCACTTGAATGGTTCTGTGAGTCCCTCTGAGTTTCCTCTCAGATGCCAGAAGCGGTGTCCTCAGCAGCTTTGGTGAGTGCTCCAGACTGAAGCATGGCAAAGCCATCCAGAGCTTTGCAAGGGAAGGGGAGCCTCTCTACATAACTAAAGGCAAGGCAGCTGAGTTCAGAACAGTGAGCAGAGAAGTCACAGTGCTCACTGCAGGATACTGGGGGAGATCAATTATGGTAACAATGAACAGAAGCATCTACACTAATGCTTTGTCACTTTAACTTTGCTGCAAAAAGCTCTATGTCTCTCATCGAGGCAGTTTTGTTTTGCTGTCAAAAGCAGCTTTGTAATGTAGCTTTCCTTTGTTAGCAAAAGCTGCCTTTTGCCAACAAAACTGTGTACAGTAGTGTAGACAAGACCTTAGACAAGAGGTCTTAGCTCATCATAAGAAGAGAACCCTATCCCATCCCATCAAGTTATATATGCCAAGAAGTCAAAATGTGCCCTGTGCTGCAGCCCACCAAGCCCTAGATACAGGCACATCCCTAGCTAAAAGCTAGCCTGTAAGCAGTGGATATATGGAGTCCCTTAATGTCTCAATAGGAGCAGATACCTGCTCTCCTCCCCCTGCCCCATGACTGATGGCTTCCACAAAGTGCTGGGAACATGGCAGGACTCTTCCCTCCCTTTCAAGGACCTAGTTTAAAGTTTCTTTCCCATGTAACCTGGGAGAACATCCACCCCATCACAGAGGCTTTAAAAATAGTTGGAATGCCCTATCTGGCATTTTGACCTATAGCCACTACAAAACAGAAATCAAACACTGTGATTCAAAGGAGCTCACCTGCTACAAAAGAGACACTAAAGGGAGAGAGGACCAAGAAGAAATGCATAGTAGCCCCTTTACAAAAGACACTTTTCCTTTCTGAAATGGGTTTCCTTCATCCCTGTTGCCATCTTCTTCATTTTCCCAATGTTTTACTACCAAAATCCAGATTCCCTCCACAACCCAAGAAGCATGAGATTCAGAATCTACTTCTGCATACACTAGCAATAGTCACCTGTGTGCCAACCATCATTGCTGTGTTTTAACACAGGAGTGAGAGAGTGCAAGACAGCACTGAGCAAGTAGGTGCACATAAGTGACTGTCTGGTAGGATCAGCAAGAAGAGAATCAGGAAGTATGGTCCCTGTTCTCACATACACACATGATTATGATGATGAACAGTGCAACATGCATTTTCATTACAGACCTTACTTCTCAGACCCTCCCTTTAATCCCTATTTACCCCTTCAATGCAAAGCCATAACTAGGTAGTTTTGCACGCAGGTCAAAGTATTATTTAAGTGCCTCCTCTCCTCCAAATTAACACGTTTTTACTTATTTTTATTTATCTTTTCTTCAAGAAAAAATCCACAAAAATTATTAATTAGTATGATAATATAACAAAAATAAATTTAAAATATTAGAAACATATTTACATAGATAATTAAAAATATCAAATAAAATGTGATTCTTAACAAACAGTAAAATAAATAAAGGACCATAGACAACAAAATAATTCTAATGCTCATTATAAAGTTACTTTATATGCTGTTAATGCAGGAAACTCAAAAAACAATGAGCTGAAAAAAAAAAAGAAAAAGAAAGAAACTTCAGCGATCTCATTTTCCCTGTAAGACCAGATACCAAACAACCAAAGGGCTGGGGTTCACCCAATGCACATGGAGGTAGCAGCAGCACGGGATCAGGAAACTCAGCCCAGTATGTGTAGAGCAGCCCAGTCCCCACACCCTCCTGGAGCAGGGAGCATCATGGGAAAGGGAATTAATCCCTTAACATCCAGAAATTGCATGCCCAGACTAGAGAGAAGCCAGCACAGACAAACAACTGGGGGCAGGGGGGGTCTTGCAACTTACCAGAGCTGCGCCCCTGGTTATGCTGTACATGGGGCAAGTGCCCTACCTGCCCCACCCTTGTTACAGTGCTGTTTCAGTGCCCTTTGCCAGTTGGCATTACAAGATTCCTGGACCATAGTGGCATAATGATGCTCTAGCAGAAAGAAATAAGCTTTACACCAAAGCCACTCAGTAATATATAGTGACTTACTTTATAAAGCAACTGGTTTATGCAAGATTACAAGTTTTAGAAGACAGTTAGAACTCAAAGGTCTGGTCTACACCAAAATGTAGTTGAAACTAGTTACACACAGCTGAAAAACATAGTGATGCCAACCGAAGACTCAGTGTAGACAGGGCTAGGTCCACAGAAGAATTCTTCTCTTGACCTAGGTACCCCATCTCAACAGGGTACCCTCTTTCCTAAATTAACTACAGGAACAGAAATACCCCTTTAGCAAGTGTTTAAATTACAGTGCTACGGCAACATAATTACAATGTTTTCACAGTGTCACTCTAATGTAGATTTACTCTAAATTACCTTGTAGCCCTTTTCAGTAGTGCAGCAACATATACAGTTGGAACCCAACACAACGCAAGCCTCAAAATCTGATAGCATTTGCACCCTTTCATCCACTCACCTCTTCCCCTTGATAAGGTGTTCACCTTCTCTATTCCCACTTTCTGCAAAAGACAAATGATGACATTTTGGGATACACACATCTGTTTTTGTTCATGGTGAATTAACAGATCAAAACAATGGACAATACAAAAACAATTTAACAAATTCAGATTTTATTTACACTGCTAACTAAAAGCCTTTATATGAATAAAACATGATTCAAAACATAACTGGGTATATTTTTACTCAGCAAACTTTAACCTTGATTTATTTCCATTTCACTAAAACTTTATTGCTTCCTCATCAGATAGGACACAGACTCCTTTCTGTATCTCAGACAGTAAATATAGTTAATGTGCTGAGGCTGCAGTGCATCCGCAGTGAAACTGTTTAATAGTGACATAAGTTATTTCAGTGACTTTTCCCGCAAGTGAGAGATGAATCCATGTGCTATAAACTAATACCATGGGAATGATGCTATTTCTTCCTAGCAAAGTGCCTGAACTATATTGTTTTTTGTTTCCTGGTGGAATGCTACAAATGTAGCATGCATTACAACTCTCTGCACTTAGGTCATTTCTCTTTGTTTTGTTTTGGTTGCTTTTTTAAAAATATTTTCCTACGCTGAAAACCTGAGTTTCATTATCTGAATAATGGCAAGGTCAATTAATTTCATTTGAACCTGGTAAAATCAGCAAACCCTGAACAGAGAAAAAAAGCTAACTATCTTCTGTATATTTTAAAGTAATTATAACTCTAGAATTTGAGTGAGGACTGCCACACTCCTATCACACACATATACCACAAACCCAGCCCAGCAAAGGCCCCAGCTCCATAAGGCCTCCTCTATCTCAAGAGATTATTTTAAGGTTTCCAGAACAATTCCATTCCACTTGCAGTTCAAAAGCATTTGTACTAGGTTACCAAATTTTGCTGGTCCCTTAAGTGGTCGCTTATAAAAATGGGTTTCACTGAGCACTGTGATTCTTTTATAGAGATCTCACATGCAGGGAAACAGAATGATTATTTGGTAATAGACTTCACAGAAATTAAAATCTGTGGTTGATTGCTGGTGAAGTTCAGTCTGATGATACTATTCATCTATTCGGTATTGATCCATTGTATATTTATGCCAGTCCTTAATCTCTCTGATGCTTGCCCCTCTGCCCTGAATGATTTTGCCCTGACAACAGGGCAACAGGGCAACTTTCTATCTCTAATTAAGGGTGCCACCAGACATTTTTCACATGGTATGTAGAAATGAACATGATGGATGAGACACAGGGCCAGACTTCAACAAACAGCACTGAGACTTGCTTCAAAACATAAGACAAACCTAATGGCTTTGTACTCAAACCAACAAACTGTGAATACCTGTAAGCCCAAACTGTGATTGGTCCTACAAAGTCATATAACCAGGTCATCTGATACTGGAAATTTTCCAGTCAGGGAGAGACATATTTGAGCTGAACACAAAAAACTCTCACCTAGGGCAAAGAGGATATAAAGGTGGAAAACCAAACAATAGATGCAGTTGCCAGATCACATGTATTCCCCACTTGCCACTCTTGATGCCTACTGAAAACATTGAACTGGGGAAAGGATTCAGCCCAAGGTTGGAGGCTACCTAGCTTGTGAAAAAGATGATTAGTACTACTGTTAGGGAAAGAATTTGCATGTAACAAGTTTTTAAATTTATTAGATTAAATTAGGTTTTTAAAAAAATTATTATATGGCAATATACTCATCTCATAGAGCTGTAAGGGATCTCGCGACAGATCATCAAGTCCAGTTACCTACACGCACACAAGGACCTATCACCAGCTCACACAGATTTGTTTTAATCTATTTGCCCCCAAACCCTAAATGGCCCCCTCAAGAATTTAGCAGGCCAATGCTCAAACCACTGAGCTACCCCTTTTGCTTAGCAGCATGCCTACTGTAAATTACTGTTACCTGGGGGTGGGGCACCACAGCTATGCATAGCTTTCTTTCAGTGATAAAGAGAGGTGCCTTATGAGTTTTCTCCGTGTAAGATGTTTATAAAAAGTAAGATGGATTTATTTGGGGATTTGGTCCCTTTTGGGGGTTTGTGTTCCTAGATGCTGCCAAGGCCCTCTAGCTGAGCCCTCTCGGAGCCAAGCTGGTTCGGTGTTTGTGTTGCTCTGCTGGGAGGCAAATTTTGCACCCCAGCTCTGTGACTCCTGGCCCAGCCCAACTGTGGACTTCTGGCCCAGCAAGACAGAATGGTGAGGCACCCCAGAGGGCAGGTAGATGGGCAAAGTGGCACCATCAACATGCTAGAAGACAGCCCATAAGGGACCTCTGTGTTTGAATCCATCACAAAACTAGCTGACTGTTATTATAATTTGTTGCATTATCATCTGTGTTTATCCATCTCCCAAATGAACTGCTCTTCATCATGAAGGGAGAAGTCATGTGCTGGAAAAGATGTGTGGGAACCCTGCAAATGAATATGGGAATGCATGCAGGAAAAGGATGAAAGGGCAGGATTGTGAGGGGAGGCAAGAAGGGATTTTTCCTGTGTTGACCCTAAACACAAAAAATGTAATTCACAAGCCATGATCTATTACCACCCTGAATCTTCACCCTTTCAGGCAGGAACTGTGGCCTCTACTGAACCTGCAATGTGTCTAGCACATTTTAAGAATCTATATGTGTAAATAACTCATAATTTTGCTGATGCTGTAGTCAGAGACTCCATGCCTATGACTATGCCACTTGGATCTTACAAGTTGTCAGGTTAGACATCAAATATTCCTGCTCCAAAAACATCATGATCCTGATAATTGGTTATCCATACGTAAGGCCTATAACCAGAGCTGGGAAAACAATGAATATTTGGTTTGCTGGTAATTCTAAAAACTAACTAAACCAAACGTTATTTTGAGTTGAGTTATACACCATATATCACCCATTCTCAGGCAGCTGAGCCACAAGTCCATGCTACCTAGTTTGACAGTGCTAGGCATATCATTCTTACTGCCTCAGAATAAATTACTTAGGCCGTGTCTACACTAGCCAAAACTTTGAAATTGCCATGCAAATGGCCATTTCGAAGTTTTTGGCTAGTGTAGACGTAGCCTTATTGTTATATGTGCTATTCTGAACTAATTTTCACATGATTTAATTATTGATCTCATTCTACTGGGTTATGTCTACACAGCAGCATTATTTCAAAATAATCCATTCCAGAGTAGCTATTTCAAAATAACACAGCTCTACACAAGAATGCATTTTGAAATATCACCCAGCTATTTTGAAATAGCATTTCCAGACACATAGTGCCTATTTCAAAATAGTTTCTTTGGGCGCCATTGCAGCTTATTTCGAAATAGCACTATCCTGTTTCTTAAAAGCACCAATTCTGAAATAAGCATTATTCCTCCTGCAATGAGGTTTATAAAATTTGAAATAATGCACCCACTATTTTGAATTATTTCAAAATAGCATGTGCATAGTGTAGATGCTCTCAAAGTTATTTTGAAATAATGGGTGTTTGCTGGAATAACTTTGCTGTGTGGCCATTGGCCCAGGGTGTATGAACACTACTACTCCTTTGCATTCAGAGCCCAGGTCAGAATCAAGAAGCTCCTGAACTGGTTAGCCCATGTTCCTTCTTGTGTCAGACATCATTAGCCAGATGTTTTTAGAACTGCAGTCATGAGGAACACTTCAAGTATCATTAAATATACCAATATAACAATTATATTTTATTTTCTCTCCTGAGTACCTATAAATTCACAGATACAGAACAAAAAGTTCCACATCACTATTATAACCAACACGTCTGAATTCCACAACCTTTAATGTAATTGCAAAGGAATCCTATGAGAATTTATATAAAGTCTGACATTCACTGATACAGAGTAGCTATCACTAAAGGCAAATCCATTGCATTTTGGATTATTTCTTCCTAGTATTCATTTGGTAAAAAACTAACTGGATTGTAAAAACTAAATATTTTTGCAATATAAATGTGTATAATACAGGCTCTGAAGTTTAAATTTGTTTTTTTTAAAGTCTGTAAATTGCTGTTCAGATATTGCCTTAATACCAGCATTTTTGCAAACAGTTCTTTTTCTGAAATATCACCAGAAATTTTCCAATCCATTTACCTTCTCTTAATCTGTGATAAAATTAATGTTGTTTTCATGTAAATCTTCAATACTTTTAGGCATGGTCTTCATTTAAAAATTAGATTGATCTAGCTGTGTTGCTGAGGGCTGTGAAAAATGTCAGTGCCTTGAATGCCATACTTAGGTTGGCCTACTAACCCCCAGCGTAGGCAGCACTATGTCAACGGAAGCATTCTTTTGTTGACCTAACTATTGCCTTTCAGAAGCTATGTCTACACGTGCCCCAAACTTCAAAATGGCCACGCAAATGGCCATTTCGAAGTTTACTAATGAAGTGCTGAAATTATTAATAATTTATTATTATTATTTAATAATTTAATTATTTATTATTATTAATAAGGGGACTTCGAAGTAGGTGGGGTCCTTTCAAAAAGGAGCCCTGTCTGGACGAGACGCGCGGCGGTGAGGTGCGTCAATTTCAAAGTGCCGCAGCTGCCCGCATGCTAATGAAGCGCTGAATATGCATTTCAGCGCTTCATTAGTAAACTTCGAAATGGCCATTTGCGTGGCCATTTCGAAGTTTGGGGCACATGTAGACGTAGCCAGAGAGGTGGATTAACTATATCAATGGAAAAAAATCCTCAATCCACGTAGGAATTATCTACACTACAGCACTGAGATGGTGCAACTGTAGTGACACTATGCCACTATAATGTAGACATGGTCTCAGTCCTGTTCTCCAAATTATCCTTGATGCAGCATATCTATTAAGGGGAAGTTCCAAATGTGCCATTAGCTTTTCACAGTCTCCAAGTCCTCTCTCTAACTACTACACAATTCATCCTCTAATTTTCAGGTATGTTTTATTCCATTTTCTTCAGTAATATGAGCAAGGATGCTTCTTAAGTACTCAAAATCTGTTATGTCACCCATCAGTCTTCTCTTCTCCAGACTAAATCTGCACCTATCCTAGCAAGGTCTTTTGGAAAATCCTGCCCATTTACACACACAAAAAGTGTTCTTTTGAAAGTAAATCGAAACAATGCGGCTTTTCTTCCAGAAGCCCTTTTCCACTGCCTGATCTGGAAAAGTGCCTTCTTCCGAAAGCTTCTTTAAGAAGTAAGTGTGTGTAGATGCCCTGGGACCTTTTTTTTCAAAAGAGCAGTCCTCATGGCCCCACATGTTTCAATCCCTGACAGCTTCTTTCAAAAGAGTGGTGGGGCTGTGTGGATGCTCTCTACCAAAAGAGCAGATTGATCTTTTCAATCCGCTTTTTTGTGTGTGCATGCGCTCTCTTGAAAGAAGTTTTTTTGGAGGGGATCTTCTGAAAGAGCTTCTTTCTAAGGATCGCTGTAGTGTAGATGTAGCTGAAATGTTTTCAATCTTTCCTCATAGGTTACATTTTCTAGACCTTTAGTCATTTTTGTTGCTCTTCTCTGGCCTTTCTCCAATTTCACAGTCCTCAGCTGAGGCCTATCAGTGCAGAGAAGATCAGAAGAATTACTGCGTGCCAGAACACTGCATGGACTCTAGGAGTGTGAGGATCTGCCTTTCCCCACTGGCCAAGCCAACACTGGAAGTTCACAAATCCCAGTAGCCTGGTGAAGGCTCTAGACTCCAGCAAACTCTGACCATTCTGCCAGTGCCTGCATCATACCAAGGACTTCAGGGCTAAGCCTACAATTTTTAGACAACCCTCATCTCTTGAATTAGTGCACCTTTGATCTCTTATACTACCCACCTCTTTCCTCTCTTCCTTACCTGCCTGGACTCTGCCATTGGTTGTTCTCTTGCTCTGTCAGAGACTACTAACTGCCTATCATTCTCAGGACTACAGGTATCCCAACATTCCATAGTCATAGCAGTTGTGGAATCTACCACTTGATGTAGATCAATGCTGTCATTAAATATATCTCCTGGGATTCCATTCTGACTTGTGCCAGGGCAAGTCCGAGTAACTCCACTGAAATCAACAGAATTACTCTTGTTAAGAACTGGTGTAGGTACTGCCTTCATGGAAACACATTTTTGAAGACCTAAACTGAGTACAAAAAGATGAAGGATTAGAATCTTGGAATCAGAGAACCCTAGGGCTGGAAAGGACCTCAGGAGGTTGAGTGCAGGCCCATGTCCTACGTTGGTTTACAGCCAACCAGAAAAAATAGCTCAGAGAAAGAATCATTTTAGCCATAGTGGCAATGAGGAGGGCCAGAAAGAGTCTTGTGCTCCATCCCAAACATCAGGAGGTGAGAGGGGCAAGAAAGTGTCAGAAAGGAAGAGTCAGAAAGGAAGAGTTAAGGCCAGAGCCTCTCCTCTTCCAGCCACAATGAGATGCTCAGCACCGTTGCTGCACTTTCCTGACCCACTCAATCTTTGGCCCACCTATCTGCCTTGGGCAGTGTGGTGCAGTGACCACGCTTTCCCAGACAGCTGCTGTGCTGCTCCAGGCAGTGCCCCAAGCAGGGCTGGAGGCTGCCTGGGAGAGTGCATTAGTGGATCCGCAGGAGAACAGAGCACACTCCCATCTCCCGCCAGATAACATGGGAAGAGGAAGGGGTCGGGAGAGCGCCGTGGATCTGGGCTGAGGATAGTGATTGTTACCTCACCTCCCCTTTAGTGGGCAGCCCTTTGTGACCCTGCCCACTACTAGCCTATGGTTATCTAAAATGCCAACTACTTCACAAGCCTAAGCCATTTCCAGGGCCTCCTGGGTGCCAAAAGCACATCATGAAGTTGAAATGTTAAAAAGCAGTGCAGCTAATGTGCATCTCACTATTTTGTACTTCAGTAGTGTTGTACCTGATTTAGCCTGATGAAAGGGAAATGGAAATCAGCCCCCAGGAGTGCTGGCTGAGGTGTTCAACAATGGCCCATTAATGCTCAGTCTCTTGGGGCTAATTGCTTCACTTATTAGCCAGGATACTGTATAGTAGGGTGACCTATTATTCAACATCCACAGAAAAACTTTAAAACCATCTGCTTACACTGGATTATCATTGACCATGTTAGAAAGAGTTCTGTCTCCTTCTGGGCATCTAATGGCAGGTTTGTGTGTTCATCCGAGTTAATCAGCAGGAACTTGGCCAGCCTGCAGAATTCTTTTGCTGATGCTTGCAGCACTACTGCACCAACCAGAGAGAATCAACCAGGCCTGGAGACAGTGTAAGTCATTCCTCCCCAGCAAAGAAGCCTGACATACATTTATACCAGATTCCCTCCTGGCTACTGCAGTTGCCCATGATGCATGACAACCACCACGGTTCTTTCGATCTTTTTGTATCTTAGGGCGACGTCTGCACTTGGGCAAAACTTTGAAATGGCCATCAGCTGATAGGAATAAGGGGATTTCGATGCTTGCAGGGTCCTTTCAAAAAGGACCCCCAGGTAGACGAGTTGCGCATGAGCAAAACACAGGATTTTTGAAGTGCCTTGGCTGGCAGCATGCTAATGAGGCACTGAATATTCATTTCAGCACCTCATTAGTATTCTCTGATTTGGCCATTTTGAAGTTTTCCCCAAGTGTAGACACAGCCTAAGTGTACGGGCAAACAATTGCAGCGGACCAGTCCGTAAGACACCTCTCCTTGGTCT
The DNA here is from genome assembly GCF_033958435.1 of Carettochelys insculpta. Lineage (NCBI taxonomy): Eukaryota > Metazoa > Chordata > Testudines > Carettochelyidae > Carettochelys > Carettochelys insculpta. The sequence continues at coordinate 57,443,672 of NC_134144.1, forward strand.
CATGCTGCTGTTTGATATGTTTAGCAGATTACATCTGTAGTCAAGGTTGCCTGATGCTTTCCACTGTAAGTCTCTGCTTTGAGTAATCTGTTGCCAAACTAACTGTTCAGGTTCTCGGTAAAGGCTATATGCCCCCTAGTGGCCACCCCAAATAGTGACTCTAAACATTCTTAGCTTATATACTACATTATAGTCCCATTACAACGTTATAATCAGACACAATGCATGGATGCGCAGAGGAGGTCTCATGCACCTTCTGCATCAACCCTCCACACCCAAACATTCACTGTCAGTGAATCACCGCTTGTGGTGAGTGAGGGGGCAGGGCAGGAGCACATGTTACATGGGAGTAGGATCAGGTCCAAGATTAAATTCTCAATAACTCTCCAGCATGTGTGGGCTAAAGAGTTATCCTCATTTTGTTGTTAGGCTCCCTAGATCCAGCATACATGTTGCTATACACATGACTTACTTTTTTTATAATTACTTGTGTCAAAGACAAGTATATAGACTAACACGGCTATCTCTTTGTGTCAAAGACACTTGCTTTCAGGCACACTTTAATAACTAAAGATTACCATCTGACCTCTTTGCTCATAAGAAAGACCCGTTCTTAATAAAAAGGGTTCTCTGTGTTTCTTTGTAGGTAATCAGGACCCTATGGGTTGAATAGTCCAGAACAAAAAATTGACAGTTTGTGTAGGAAGCTGTAATTATTTGTCAACTATCTTTCAAAATAACCCACATTATGGCTATGTCTACACTTGCCCCCCCTTTCAAAAGGGGGATGCTAATGAGACACTTTGGAACATGCTAATGAGGCAGTGCAATGAATATGCAGTGCCTCATTAGCACATCCCAAAGTGTCTCATTAGCATCCCCCTTTAGAAAGGGGGGGCGCTAGTGTAGACACAGCCTGTGAAGGATAGATAACATACATAGAGCTAATTACTTCAACCCTGTAAGTAAAATATGAAAAATAATTTCTAATGGCAACTCAAAGTATTTTCCACCAACTATTCTTTCAATCCAATCATTCTACCTTTAATCCAGAGCTGCAGCACACTTTTAAGTAAAACACTTTGCATGTATTGAAATCTCAGTAATCTTATTTTCCCTCTGTGTCATACATACATTACCAATACCTCTCCGCTCAGCTATTCTCCTTTTTTTAGGCTCAGCATTTTCATCTCAAAATATTGTCACTTGAAGGTTCTTCTTTGACATATTTTCAGAAATTTCTGCATCTCAACATTTGAATAATTTGCTTTCTAAAATGCCTGCTAGAAACAAACTACAGTTACATGTATAAACTAGAAATAGGGAGTCCAATTCTCCTTTTATACTCTGCGTAGTCATTTACACCAGTGCATAACGAACTAAATGCTGCTCAGATTTTCATTTGACAATGCTTATATCCTTTGGCACAGATGTAAATGATTTTAGAAGGTGCAAGGCAGCGGAGAACAAGCCACAAACTTTATGGAATATGATTTCAGGAGGTAGAGAAATATGGAAATTATGGGTGCAAATAGCCAGGTAAACAGGATGTGTTAGAAATACTAAACTGCATTTCATATATATATGCACAATTTTTTCAGTACATAGATCCCCTAAGTTTCCTTGATACATGATCTTTCTGAAACAGGACTTAATAAATAGCTGACTAAATTGATGGTTGTTGCACTATCAATCTCTAGAAGATGTGTAGGATTGCACTGGTCAAAATACATGATATAAAGTGTAAAGATTAAAGAAAGGCATGGTTGCCTGCATTCTGATGGAAAAATTGACTTCAGACCTGAGGCAGACAAGAAATATTTTGAAAATACAAAATATGGACTAGGACTATTCCCCAATGGAGTGAATAAATGAAAAAACACAGATGCACCCTTTACCTTGATCACCAAAAACCAAATGGCAACTACAAAACTTTCTGGATTTGAGCACACATCTCCTATAGTTCATGGACCTGAACTGTAATGGCACACAAATGCTTCTTTTATTCTTCTTACTTTATTTTCTTCCTCAACTTTTGCAATAGCAAATTCCAGTGCTTTCTTTCTAGAAAAAAAAAGGGTGCTGGAACTCAAGTCTGATGATTCCTCTTAGGGGTTAGGGTGTTCAATTTTAATGCCCTGCTCCCTGTGTTGCTGTGGGGCCAGCAGGGGCTCCTGCCTTGGTCTCTGTGCTGCTGCAGAACCGGCAGTGAAAATTTTTCTGGTGTTCTAACAGAAAAAAGGTGCCGAAACTCCATTCCAGAGCGTTCTGCCAGAAAAAAAGCCCTGGGAAATTCATTTAATAAGGGAGGCAGTATTGTATGGGTAGGACACTAGAGTAGGAGATCTGTGCTCTATTTCCAGTTGTTGCTAATTATTTGCTGTGTAATCTTGCTACTTAAACTCAGTGCATCAGTCTATGAAATGAGGAAAAGTAATGATTGCTAACGTTGATAAAGTACATAGAGATCCATGCATGAAGTGAGCAAGATAAATACCAAGTATTAACATAAAACAATAGCTATATAAACATATGGATGCTTGATACAAGGCTTTATTGAACATACAATCCAGCAGAAAGAAGTCACAAGAGCTACAACTCTATGGAGGCCCCATAAGGTTTTGTTTAAAAAGGTTATTCCTTTCAGTCCTTGGGGCACTGATTGTCCAAACTAGCGAAGTGAACATTTTTGTTCATCCTATTGCCCTGAATCAGCTCCCAGTGGTTGCCATAGCCCTGGCCAACTCTCACTGAAATTACTTTAAAAAAATGAAGCCCGTTGGGATCGCCTGTGGTCATAGAAGATCCCCTTAGGATTGTTCCCTGGTATGCTGATCATGTCATTGAACAGCCACCTTCTTGCTCTCTGGGGCTCCCCTGCACCCTGTTCTGCTGGGGCAGATCCTCTGGTCTCCCCACAGACAAGGCACAGAGTTGGGGTTACTGCCTCCCTGGAGACCAATGCAGACACCGTACTACTTCAGCTCTGGGAAGACACAGTACAGGGGCACAGCACCCAGGAAACCAACACCCAAAAGTGATCAAGATCCCAAATAAATCCATTTCTCTCTGTGCAGAAGTTCTGCACAGAAAGGGCTGATCAAGTAACCCCGCCCCCCCTTATCAATGAAAGGGAGATATGGACAGTGTGAACCCCCAACCATCGCCCCCAGTAATAGTTATTTACACTGGGCTTTACAATAAAGAGTTCTTATTAGGCATATAAAGTAGGGTTTAAGTCGTTATAAATTAAAAACAGATCAAAATAAGTTACTATGCTGAAATGAAAAGAAAACACATAGCTTGGTCCAACTTAACTAAGAAACTTATCGCATGTAGATTCTTACCTTAAATAGCTGTTTTCATGCCAGGTAAAAATCTTCAAAACACAGTGGTTCTTCTACTCTTTCATAGTTGTTTGTTTCTTCTTATAGGCTGTGTCTACACGTGCCCCAAACTTCGAAATGGCCATGCAAATGGCCATTTCGAAGTTTACTAATGAAGCGCTGAAATGCATATTCAGCGCTTCATTAGCATGCGGGCGGCAGTGGCGCTTCGAAATTGACGAGCCTTGCCGCCGCGCGGCGCGTCCAGATGGGGCTCCTTTTCGAAAGGGCCCCGCCTACTTCGAAGTCCCCTTATTCCCATGAGCTACATGAGGTATTTTGTCCAAAGCATCTCCAAGTTATGCCTATTTATATTCATAAGCTAATTTTCATAAAGCTTGGGTGACCATCATACCTATGTGCCCATGATGTTGAATGGGAGTGCACAAAAGATGACATGATTACGAGGAAAAGAGGTGCAGCTTGTTGGTTAGAATGAAGAGAGGAGATGGAGAAAGAGAGAGACCATTTTAACCTGGCCCTTCCCCTCCATAATGGTATCAGCATCAGAGAGGTAGCCGAGTTAGTCTGTGTCTTCAAAACCAACAAGAAGTCTTGTGGCACATTATAGACTAACAGATATTTTGCAGCATAAGCTTTCGTGGGCAAAGATCCACTTCGTCAGATGTATTCTGGATACCTCCAACACTTGCAAGCATAAAAAGTGAAGTGAGAATTGTTGAAAAGTTCCTGTTTTATTTTTAAATTAAAAAGGTAGTTAAGACTGAGTTCTGGGGCACAAACTGCTGATGAAATAGTAGTTGAGCTTCTAGGAGAGTGGAAGAGGTCTTTAGTCTTGTAAGACTGAGTTATAGACTGTATTCAACCAAGACCCAACCTGCGTTGTTGTAAACTCTCTTTTACTTTATTGGGGAATCTCTCAGCTTTTACCACATTTATAACTTGTAGAGTGGCACTAGTAGTCTCCTGCAATGAGACAGGGCAAGTCTCGGCTTTCTCAGTGATTTATCTAGTTAACAGAAAACCAGCCGTATCAGATGACTATGTTGCAAGACAAGAAGCACCAGTTTACAATGTGAGATGTGCATCACTCCTATTCCACCAGAAAGACTGGAAGAGGAAGGGGGAACATTTCCCCGGAAATCTAAATGAAACATACTCTAGAAAAGAGAGCATAAAGCCTTCACAATACTAAATATTGGTAACTTTCCTTAGTCTGTAAAAGTGAGACAAGTTAATAGTACCAATAAAAGTGATGAGTGAATGAGAAAGGTGTCAGGTTCAGGGCAAAAAGTATAACTGATCATTTATCTGTCTTAGGTAATCACTCTAGTATCTAGACTCTGACCACAGTTTAGAAAACTGAACGCTTTTCAATAAAAGTAATTATGGTCTACAAAATAAAGGAGAAATATCTTGTCAGATTTGCCGGTTATTGATTTAGTCTGGTCAGAAAACAGCATATTAAATCCTTCTAGATTTGCAGTTTAACAGAGTTTACTCTTCATGATACATGGGATTTTGTATTCCTTTAATATAACCTTGGAGCACCTGTTCACAACAGTAGGCTAATATGCAAAGCTGTCCCGAAGAGCTGTGTATTCGCCCGTTCTTCCAGCATGAGGTACTAGTTGAATACCTTTTCACTATACAAGTAAAGTATGCATTTGACAGACAATAGCCAACACTATGGAGTTTTGTCACACAAGAGCCATGTCTATACTAGCCAAAAACTTCGAAATGGCCATGCAAATGGCCATTTTGGAGTTTACTAATGAAGCGCTGAAATACATATTCAGCACCTCATTAGCATGCAGGTGGCTGCGGCACTTCGAAATTGACGCGACTCGCCGCTGCGCAGCTCGTCCAGATGGGGCTCCTTTTCAAAAGGACCCCGCCTACTTCGAAGTCCCCTTATTTCCATCTGCTCACAGGAATAAGAGGACTTCGAAGTAGCCAGGGTCCTTTCGAAAAGGAGCCCTGTCTGGATGAGCCATGCAGCGGTGAGCCTTGTCAATTTTGAAGTGCCACGGCTGCCCGCATGCTAATGAGGCACTGAATATGTATTTCAGTGCTTCATTACTAAACTTCAAAATGGCCATTTGCATGGCCATTTCGAAGTTTTTGGTTAGTGTAGACATAGCCAAGGTGTAATATTCAGGAGGGTTTCTGAGGCACTGCTGAGAGAACCTACACTGGGCAACTTGCTTAAAACCAGGCCCCTCACAGCCCAGACTAGAGTTTCCTCCTCAGTGAGCCAAAACAAGCTAGCCACATAAGTTCCTCTGCTATCCCCTCTGGCTAGCCAGAAGTTACACGAGCAAATCGCACTGTTTCTCCAGCAGTCTCAGTGCCCAAACCAGTACCTGTCTTCCATGCCCAAACCAGTACCAGGCGAGAGGTTATGAAAACCTATTTCATCAAATCCACACAGATTCTTCCAGCCCCCAAAGGGACCGGCCACATTCCCAGGTCAATATATACTTAGATCTTATCCAAGCATCATGTTGTGCTAATCTTTTAGGATCTAAAGGTTTATTAATAAAGCAAGAATAGGGTGAAAGAGAAAACTTGTTAAAGTAATAAATTGCTTACATAAATCAAATCTCATGATACAGGCTACAGCCGACGGCAAAAGCTGCTATCTTGGACATCTCTCAAAATACATCCTCTGAGGGATGGATTCCCCAGTCCACACAAGCTTGGTTCATAACATAGATGTTCTTGTCAACTGCTCCCAAGATGGAGGATGAGAGCAGTAGTCTGAGGAATAAAGACAAGATGGCCACTGCTAGAGTTCTTTTTATAGATTTGCCATGTAGAAGGAAGTTCTCTTCTCCTGAGCACCTACTCAATGGAGGATCACCTGATCAAACTGCCTGTTGGGGCATTTTCCCATTGGTAGACTCACAGATGACACAACTCAGTCAAAATCCTAAAATGTGGATTGACGTCTAAGTCTTTGTTTAGCCCCTCTTCCTGGCTGGGAGGAGACTACACCTTCCATTGTAATCCTTAGCCCTACAACATTTCTGATATGGGTATAGAGCCAGTCTAGTGCTGAGTGGAAATACTATTAATTATTGTGGGGTGTTCACATGCATGATTCTGAGGGCTCTATACATTTGCAGGCCAGGTCTATAGGGCAAGTACCAGAATCAATCGGAGTCCATCATCCAACTACAATCCTAGGGAAGCAGTTGCTACAGATACTAAACATATGGACTATGTCTACATTTACAAAAACCTTCGAAATGGCCATGCTAATGACCAAATTGAAGAACACTAATGAGGTGCTGAAATGAATATTCAGTGCCTCGTTAGCATGCCGCTGGTCGCGGCACTTCGAAAGTGCTGCGGTTCACTTGCCCATGGCTCGTCTACACAGGAGTCCTTTTCAAAAGGACCCTGCAAACACTGAAATCTCTTATTCCTAGGAAGCAGCTAGTTGCATCTGCTGTGCTAACTAGGGCTGTCTTTACATCTTTGGGTGCCCTATACAGCCAGAGCACCTGCACCCCCTCTCCTCCACAGGGGAGCAGGGCAGCAACTCTGCAATTGGAGTGGGGAAGCTGTGTTAAGAGGTTTGGGGGCAGGAGCAGGGCAGGGAGGCTGGTGGGGGAGCTGGTGGAAGGGGAGCAGTGCCTCCTTCTAGAGTCGTGGGCTGGGAGGCAGAACAGAGTGCCAGGGACAGCTCTGGTGCTAACCCAACAGGTTACGTCTACACTTGCAAAAAGCTTTGAAATGGCCATGCTATTGGTCAAATTGAAGAATACTACAGGGATTTCAATGTTTGCAGGGTCCTTTGGAAAAAGACCCCGGTGCGGACGAGTCACAGGCAAGTGAACCGCGGCTCTTTCGAACTGCTGCGACCGGCAGCATGCTAAATGAGGTGCTGAATATTCATTTCAATGCTTCATTAGTATTCTTTGATTTGGCCATTAGCATGGCCATTTTGAAGTTTTTTGTAAGTGTACATGTGGCCTTGCTGGGTTAGCACCAGAGCTGTCCCTAGGCAAACCCAGAGTATGCAGCTGCATAGGGCATCACTAAATTTGTGGTACCAATCTGCCCCTTATGCTCTGCCTGCATATAACTAGCAAAGCCAGAGGACAGTGCTGCCTCAAAGGTCCCGTCCCCTGGCCTCCACTCTCCCCTGCCTCCCAGCCTAATCCCCCATCTCCTCAGCCCCCACCCTACCTCACTGCCCTGCAGACCAATTCTCTGCCCCCTCCACCACCACCCATTCTGCCTCTCAGTCACAGAAGCTCCAGCCCCTGGCCCCTCTACATGCCCTGCTCTGCCTCCCAGCCCCATGGCCCCCACCCCCTGCTCTGACTGCCCCCTGGTTCTGGTGGTCCCATTGTCCTGGTACCCTGTTCTGCCTCCCAGTCCACAGCTCTGGAAGGAAGCACTGCTCCCCTTCCACTGGCTCCCCCACCAGCCTCCTTGCCTTGCTCCTGCCCCCAAGCCTCTGAACACAGCTTCCCCGCTCCAATTGCAGAGTTACTGCCCTGCTCCCCAGTGGGGGACAGGGGATGCAGGTGCTCCAGCTGTGTAGGGCACCTAAAGATGTAAGGACAGCCCTGGTTAGCACAGCAGATGCAAGTAGCTGGAAACTAAAGCAAAGGGGAGGTACACACAATTAAGTCCTGTGTGTATTTACTGGCTTGTTCTGCCATTACATCTGTACAATCTCTAAATAAAGGGGTGCCCAACCACATTCCATAAGTCCACTTCAAAGACAGCTTCCCTTCCCTCTCTCACAGCGAGTCTCTAGAAAAGCCATTAGTCTATAGTCTGATGCTCTATCTTCCCTGTGGGCAGCACCTTGAAGGCTGTGGCTACACTGCCTTCCGCTTTCAGAAGCAGAATTCAAATGAGTGAGACTGAAAATGCAAATGAGGTGTAGATTTACATATATCATGTCTTATTTACATATTCTCACATGATCTCACTTCTGAAAGAGCCTTTTCCAGAAGCAAAACCAGCTGTGTAGACAGGGTTCCTTTTGAAAATGGGATTTGTTTTCAAAGAACATTTCTCCCTATTTTGTTTCAAGAAGAGTGCTTTCGAAATCAGGGTTTGTTTTAGAAGGAATCCTGTCTACATGGCTCTTTTTGCTTCCAGAAAAGACTCTTCCAGAAGCAAGATTGTGCACAAGTGTGCAAATGAGGTGTGAGATATGTAAATCCATGACTTATTTGCATTCTACTTCCAAAAGCAGAATGCAGCGTAGCCACAGACTAAGTGTTTTTTTCTTTTTTCTGGCTGTAGGAGTCATAGCTGACATGTGGCACCCCGTCAGGAGATAATTCAAGGTGTAGTACATCAGTGTCCAGGTGTGCCTAATGTTCCCTGCCCTTCAAAAATGGGCAGGTACAAATGGCACATCCCAGCATTTTCCCATGACCATTAGTCAAACTTAACTTACCTCGTTTTTAATAATTTTCCTTACTGAGAAATTTAATTTCCGTATCTTTATAGTAATCTTCAACGGTGTAGTACCTGAGAAAAGCTTCCAGAGAATTGGGGCTGGGGAGAAGAGAAGGGGAGACAAAAGCAAACATCATTCAAACAAACTTTATCTGTGGACATCAGGTTCACAGGGAGAATTTCTTCCACTAATACCAGGCTCCCCACAAAGGAACCCAAACTACATGAAAGTGAGAGAAGAAATTATCTGATTAACACCAAGCAGAGGCACTGGGAAGAAAGGAGACGGTCATGGAGCTGATGCATTCTGTTAAAGCTTGTCATAAAACATTACACAAATGCCCAAGGGCTGGGGTTGATCCTGATTCAGGGAGGGGGTTGGACTCGATGACCTCCTGAGGTCCCTTCCAGCCCTAGAATTCTATGATTCTACAATTTTATGAACAGAAGCACCATTTTCTGGGTCTCCAGCATTTGAACTCTCAGCGGAACAGATTTGAGGCATCTGTTGTAAGGGCAATTCCCTAGTCAGCCACTAAAGTGTTAAGCATCAGTTCTGTGAGGAGATAGCAAGTCAAACACAGTGCGGAAAGGAGCCCAGAGTGAAGTTTCAAAAGAGAGTCGTATCATTGTGTGTGCTTTGGATTAGCTATCTTTTTCCTTCTGATTACAAAAATAAAGATGCATAGTTTGAACTATGCCTCTGATCTTCAGGATGGAATTTTCAAATGGCCTAGGAACAACCTGGAGGACAAGTCCCATTGACTTTCAGGATTATTTGTGCTCCTGTATTAGATGCTTATGAGGACATTTAACTTCCAAGGTGCATCTCCCTATATAGCCAACCTGTACGGTAAACCTTTGGGTTACACGGGGGTTGTGTTCCTGCAACCCCCAGTATAACTCACATTTTCACACAAGCTGCCTGGTTCCCAGCTCCCTTGGGCTTGCACGAGCTAGAAAACTGACCAACCCACCATTTCTTCCGAGGGTTTACTTTGCTGCAATTAAATCCTCTCCAGAAAAAAAAAGCTCTTCCTTATGAGATATTTCCCAGATAAAATCCACAGAATGATTTACTATATAAAAGGAGGAATTAACTGAATTCAGAGAAACAGTGCTTCAAACCAGAAACCGTACAGGGTCTCTCACAAAGGCTTCCATAAACCTACACTGTATATTGGCTCTGGGCAGGTGTATCTGTATGTGGATAACATTTCTCTCTCTACTACAAAAGATCAGCAGCAAGGGGTCCCAAGGAAGGGCAGACAAAAAGACTGCCTGGCCTCTCAGCAATTTAGTAAACCACAGCTGGGCGGCAGAAGCTTTAATCTCCATACATTGCGGGTACCTGAAAGGAGCAGGTAAAAATGGAAGATTGACATAACAGGGCCAAAGTCTGCTCTCAGTGTAAAACTGGAGTTATTCAACTGATTTTTTTCAGTGTAACACAGCAAAAATTTCGCCTAGAACTTTTCAGCCTTGAACTTTTACTCTAACGAGTTTTTCTCTTCTCCCATGCATTACTGTTCTTCATTCAGTGTGGTTTGCTGCAGCATTATGGTATTACAAGAAATAGAACTCCCAGAGGCATGTCCAGGTCTCACTATATTCTCTGTTTTCCTATATCGAAACATACTGTAAAAGGCATTATGCTAACTGAGAGAATGCCAAGCCTGTATACAACATGAATGCAAGACTGTAACAGTTTTGTCTTTCCTTACTTAATAAATGACATAATCAGGTAACGTTTTAGAGCACAGCATGGAAGTTAAAATACATCTATTCTATTGATAACAGAGTCCTATACTTACAATCCTTTGTTCTGTTTTGAAGTAATATCTCCCACCAGACTGTGATAGATTCATGCTTTCTGAGTGGCAGAGTCACACTCTTTCCCAGCCCAATGCCAGCCTTTCAGCCTCTCAGATTAAAGGACTCTGCAGTGTTCTGCACACTGCCTGGAATGAGCAGGTCTTATCTGCAAGGCTCACACAGATGCTCTATTAATAAGAGATTCAGCATCATTGAAGGGTAATTACAAAACCACTAAATTAGAAATATAAAATGGGGAGATTGTTGTCTCTCTAATATCCTGGGCCTCACATAGGTAAAACTATATGGCATACAAAACAAACAAACAAACACAAAAACAAAAAACACTCTTCTTCTGATTTCTTCTTTACAGATGTATTACCCTTTCCAGCACTGGCACGAGCCCCTGGTATAAATTTGTTCTCTTTAATGGAGTTACACTGGGATGAATTTGGCCTATTCTCTATTCTAAAGGCATTCACTACACACAAGTGCTAAGCTCTGAAAATTCAAATTTATTAAATTTATTAGGCATAACTCACCAGGGTGGTACTTTGCACCATTAAGTAATAGTGAGTGGAAATGACATGAGTAGATGCATGTGTGGGAAAACCTCTTTGGGAAAAGTGTGATATCATGGCTACAGCTGGCATGATGGCTCCAGAAATCTATTCTTCATTCCGCCACTAACTATGATCTTGGATAAACCAGTTAAACTAACGGAATCTTTGTAATGTCGCTATAATAATTATGTACTGTATCTTACAGGTGTATTCTGACTCTAAGTGCTAGAAAATTCTTCAAGTCCCCCAGAGGGAAGTTGTTACAGAAATGCAAATTATTAAGCAGTGGAATTTTCCATGTATGCATAGCATAAGATGCTATTAAAAAATCATTAGGACATAAGGGTATGTGAATAATCATGCTGTAATTACACTATGTGAATTGGAGGGTATGATTGGAGCTTTCTCTGTTTGTGTGAGCTCACTGTTGATTGTTCCAAGCTGCTTCCAGCACCATGACAATTTTCTTAAATTCCATGAGAGGAAAATGGCTATGACCAGTGTTCTCTGTAAGCTGTAGATGGGTGTGGCTGCCTGGGGGGGACTCAAATGGTGCCCATTTGATTAGGAGAACGCTCACAACTAGGTTTTTTGTTTCTATGGAGGGTACGCATTTGAGGATGCCTTGGCATGCATAAAAATTATTCCAAACATGGAAAAAATCCGCACATGGTTGGACAAAACTAGAGAGAACATTGTGCAAAGCAAGAGTGACTTACTCCAGTGAGTACGTCATAACCAATCCTCTTCCCCCTTACTGCATGCCTTTTTGTTCTGGCTTCACTTTAAAGTGATCTGAGGTGTATTTAAATGGCTGGATACCCATTAGCTATCACATGAATCCTACACATCTCATTTACGTTAGACAACAACCAGAAGTGTGCAGGATGTCACCAAGACAGGCAGATATCTAGGCTCTTTGCTGTTTTTTGTATTTCAGTTGAAAGAGTCTCTTCAGACAGAGGTATCATGGAAAATGTAATTGCCATGTTTTTCAATAATAATGGGCCACGTTTGTCATAGTTGTAAGTTCACTCACTTCGCTGGAATGAGTCCAAAAATGATTTTGGATCACTGTGTGCAAGGATTTATGTGCATGAACGATGAGTCATCAGTTTGTTCTTGGCTCTTAAACAACAAATAATACAGTCAATTCATGTAATAAGTAAAAAAGCAGTAAGAGAAAGAACAGAATTTGGTCACCAGCCATGACTGACTAAATGGTAAGAAAAGGAGGGAAATGATTGCATATTTACATTTTGATAAATGCTACATTGATTTACATTCTGTCCTGAGGGTTTCTTTGAAGTTTATATTGATCATCTTGAATCATATTTTCTTAGATTTACTAAAAAATAAAATGAATATTCATTTGGGAAAAGTCAGAATATGCCCTTTGTCCATTTTCTACCTAGCAAAATTTGGAAAGAGATATAAAACCAACACATAGGAGCCACATAAGCTTCTAGAGTGCATTTTGTCCACTGACCTCAACAACCACTACAAAGAATAAGCATTTACAAATGGGGAAACTGAGGGCTGGTCTACACTTGGAGATTAATTTGAATTTATGTGACTTTGATTCACTACAAAATTGACCTGTCTTCACTACAGAGGTAATTCCATCCATTTTAAGGGGTCCTAAGCTTGACTTTTGTACTCCTACTTTTCCCAAGGAGTAATGTCAAATTTTACTTTGCAAAATCAACTTTAGGCTTGTGTAGATGGAGAGTTATTAAATTCAAATTTACTGGCCTTCTAATATGTCCCACAATTCTTCAGCGTGTCCATTCTGACCATCACTTTTAGCTCTGCTGCCCTCCAGATGTGCAGGAAGCAGTCTGAAAATTTGAATTAATTTCCTTTGTGGCCAGTGTGGAGAGCAGAGCAGGTGGCACAACTGAGCAGCACACCTCAAAATCACATCTGGCCATGAATTCTCAGGGTTGCAGATCAGCCCCAACATGGAGCATGCAGGAGAGCCAGGACCTCATCATTGTGTAGGGGGATGAGTCTGTCCTGTTAAAGCTATGAAGCAGCAAAAAACGTACAGACATATATGCAAAGATATCACAGGGCACGGAGGAAAAGAGACTACACTGAAGCTGCCCAGCTCCACTGAGTGAAAATAAAGGAGCTCAGGTAGGCATATTAAAAGACAAAAGAAGCAAATGGATGTTCTGGGTCCTCTCCCCAAACATGGTGCTTCTATGAGAAGCTGCATGCGATTCTAGGGAGTGACCCAAACGCTACCCCCCGAAAATTGTCTTGATATCTCCAGAGACACTCCTCAGGAATCCTCTGGCATCAGGAAGGAGGACATGATGGATGAGGAAGAGGAGAAGGAGGACAATTGTCAAGAGGTGACTGAAGCAGCTGATCTTGCAGACAGCCAGGAGCTGTTTGTAACTTTGGATCTAATCCCCTCATCCTAAAATGTTTTGCAGCCAAACCTTGATGGTGGGGAGGGCATTTCTGGTGAGTACTCTTTTTTAAATAATGCTACAGTGGACTACAGCCAGGGGAGGTTACCTGTTGTGGTTGTTGTGCCTATGCAGCCCTGGGCCCCTGGAACAACTTGTTAATGTGTCTGGGGACGGAGCACCAATCCTCCTTGCACATCTCCATAAAAATCTCAGACAAATATTCTTTAATTTTTCTCACAAGGTTTTTTGAGAGGCCTGCCTTATTCTGACCTCCATGATGATATACCTTTTCAAGCCACCAGTAGGTAGTCTGGAATGATGGAACCACAGAGCAGTTTTGCCTATCTACCAGACCAGTGCCCACAATGAGTTAGCACTCATTCCTTATCAATTTTTCTTAGCTTAACCAGACTGATGTCTCTTTTTGAAACCTAGAAGAAGCAAGGGAAGAAACTACTATGATAGCACAAGTTCTTCTGCCACGCCAGACCACACCTCTCACTTCCCCAGGCTGCTAGGGAGAGGGAAATTTCAACTGGGCCATGTGGTGCCCCAGAAGGTTGCAGGCAGGAGAGCTGGGATTGGGTAGGTGTTAGCAGTTTCTGCAGCCATGTCAGGGTGATTTAAGATCATGCAGTCTCCTGACTTGCTAGGAAATCTTTTCAAGCCAGCAGAAGGAAAGCAGTTTATGTAAAACAATGCAGTTCCCACAGAGCTGTTCTGCAATGCCCCCCTCTATCAGCTTCTGGGGCTGATGTGGCACAGGAAATCTTTTCAAGCCTGCAGCCCACCCCTGCCCTTCCCTGGATAGGTTTGTGAAAGCAAAGCAAACACAGTCAGCATCCCTCACACCCTCCATCATCTTGCAGGCTTAAAGGCAGGTTTACCCCCAGTCTGAGTCTTACCAAGAATGGAAGGTAAATGTGCACAGCAGTTCACGTAGTATCTTTCTATGGAAAATGATCAGCAGTGTCACCCTTAAGAGGCCAAACTCATCCCTGCAGAGAATACATATCTTCTCTGTTTCACAGACTTCCTTTCATTAGATGCCTTTGTGTGTGGTTAAACTTATCTACATTAAATCTATCTCCCTGATGTCTTGCATTCACTGTCTTCCAGGCTTTTCAACAGGGAGTGTCACGAACGCTGCCCCCGCCCCTCACCACCTCCAGCTTGTGAGGCTTTTACAGACACAGGAGGAAAAAAAATGAGGGAAGATATATTTATGGAGCAAAGGGAAGCTGCTTGCAGGGTGAGGGAACAGATGAATGCTTAGAGAAGCAGCATTCTTGAAAGAAGAAGGCAGCAGGGAGAGCAGAGTGCACAAACGCAAACAGAACTTATACAGTTAATGAGGCAGCAAATGGAGCTCCTGCAGTCACTTGTGGAAGAACAAAGATCCCCACTGCAAGCCATGAACCAGTATATGCCCTCCTCCCCATGTTCCCTGACCTCCCTCCCTCGTCACCCCAGAATGTGGAGGGGAGCATGGAATTAAGGGCAGCCTTGTATTTCATGCCCAGTGATAATTCTGACAGCAGGATGCTTACCCACGCTCAAAGCCCCTGCCATGAATTCTGTTAGTGTCCCTTGAATAAAAATGGTCAAGCTAAAAAACAAAACAATGTTTTGTGCTGAAGGAGCTTGGGGTGGGAGGTGGTTTACAGGCATAACCAGAAAGCACACATCACTCGGGAGGAGTGGGGAGGGGACAGGACTCCTTGAGAACAACAGATTTGACTTTTATATCTCTGTCTGGTCATTCATAAAGCTATTTTTTCAATGCATCCCTGCAGTATCCCTTGCTTTGCTCTCCTTATTGCCCTTGTGTCTGGATGCCCATAATTACTCAATAGAGTCTGCCTCTGCCCTCCAGCCTGGCATGACATTTTCCCCATGCTCCCACCATGAGGGGAATGTTGGCTTAACTGAGGTGTAATCAAGTTAGAAGGCTCCTGAACCTGGCTTTTAAATGGCCAAATGCACTTTCTGCTACCATTCAGCATTTGCTCAGCCTGTATTTGAAGAGCCCCTTATTGCAGTCCAGGGTGCCTGTGTAGGCCTTCATGAGCCAAGGAAGCAAGGGAAAAGCAGGGTCACCCAGATTCACTCTTGACATTTTCATGTCTCCAATGGTAATTTTCTGGTATGGGAAGAAAGTCCTCTTCTGGAGCTTCCTAAGCAGGCCAGAGTTCCTAAAGATGCGTGCGTCATGCACCTGCCTGACAATCCCATGTTGATGTGGTTGAAACAACTCTAGTGATCCTCCAACACCTGCAACACCATGGAGAAGTATCCCTTGGCTATGTCTAAACTAGCACCCCCTTTAAAAGAGGGATGCTAATGAGACACTTCAGGATATGCTAATGAGGCATTGAAATGAATATGCAGTGCCTCATTAGCATAAGTGCCACTTTCGATCACATGCAGCTCGTCTACACGGGGTCCTTTTTGAAGGGACTCTGAACATTCTATTTGGTTATAGGAATAAGGGGATTTTGAAGTCTGCAGGGTCCTTGCAAAAAAGACACCGGGTAGATGAGCCACATGCAATGAAAAGTGGCACTTTTGAAGTGCCACAGCTGACATTATGCTAATGAAGTGCTGCATATTAATTGCGGCACCTCATTAGCATATCCCAAAGTGCCTTATTAGCATCCCCCTTTCGAAAGCGAGACTAGTGTAGAGATAGCCCTTATGGTTTACATACAAAGCAAGGCGGTCCAGTGCCACTAGGGGGATGTGCGTTCCATATATTGCCCCACCGCACATAGGGACCTCATCACACCAAAACCATCCGCTGTGTCCCACACATTTCCCAAAGTCACTATCTTTCGCAAAAGAAGTGTGTTGGCTGCCTTGGCTATCTAGCCCCCACTGCAGGTTTGCCCACTTTCAGTTGATTGCTCACTGACAGGTAGCTGTCTGGTGTTGCAAGGTTCCACACATGCTTCTGAACTGTCAGGACAAGTCTCATTTTGGTATCATAGAACTTCAGTGTGGGGGAAAAAGCGATTCACAAAGTTCCACAGAAGTGGCCTTACACATACAGAAATTTTGTAGCCACTGCTGATCATCTCATTTCTGCACAACAATGCAGCCCCAGCAATCTGAGCTTGTTTCACAGGTCCAGAAACTTTGCTCTGCTATGTACAATGCATCCTGTGCAGCCAGTATCTCCACATTCCTCCTCTCCAGTGTTTCACATCCATATAAGTCTGTCCCTTCATGGAGTCCTCATCAATCTCTCACCTCCTTAGGCTCTGGACATACTGTAGCAGAACGTGTGAGGTGACCATAACACTTTCCACAACAGATCTAAGATTCCCTGGCTGCATGCTAGCCTTGTAATGGCATGTGCAAGGCTATGTGAAAAGGGAATGAAAACACTTTTTGCTATTTGTTTTCAAAAGGAGGGCGCAGTGCAATATGGGATGCTGACTCCATACACCCACAATCACTTGCAGCACTTTTTCCCCCATCACACACTGGGACAGAAACCCACCATACAATGGGGCAGCAGGAACTAGGAGACAGGTACCCACAGTGCATTACTGACTAAGTTGAACCTGGCAAACTTAATGGGACACAGTCCATTGACTTTCTGAACAAATGTGGACATGCACCCTCGACTTTACAAAATCCAGTGCTAGTAAAACAATCTTAATAAATTTGACCTAATTTCCTAGCGTAGACATATCCTGAGACATACACAGGTGACATGACCAGTTCAAGATCTCACACTAAGCCAATCAGCTCTCCTGATTCGGACTAAAGTATGCTGACCAAACCTGAGACGTCAAACTGAGCTGGAATCAGGAGCCACCTCAGACGCCTTCAAGTAATTTTGATGTATGTTTTTTTAAGTGTGCCTGAAATATAAAGCGAAGAGAATGACAAATAAGGAGGACCTGGAGCCAAGTAGCATTACATATGTGAACACCTACGAAGATGATATATAAATTTTGCCCTTAAAAACGCTCTGAGCCTCTGTTAAAGAGATAAGAGTAGACAAAACCACATCTCAGATTTTATTTATTCAAAATCAAAACAGATAAATAAAATAGAGGATTAAGCTAGCATCACGACCAGCCCCAACAGCAAGGAGAATTCAGATAAATGGTTTTGGCTTGTCCCCATCTTTAAAAAGTAGTAAGATAAGAAACAAAATGTTAGAGAAAGTATAATCTGATAAGAGAGTTGAGAATTCTGATCATGACAAATTTTCACTCTGAACTCAGCAGAAACTGGAGAAATTGAACAGATTGGGAAGGCTTGCACACCGGAGATTAACATCCCTGAAATTTAGCTGAAGCAAAATAAACATGTTACATGACTGCAAGAAACCAAAGAACTGAAAGGAGAAGACTGTTGGTGCTTCAGGGAGTTAAAACAGGTTTATCACAACCGTAATAATCCCTGGCTAGCAGTATTTACTACCTGTGAGCCTCTGAATCCTCACTCACTCCAAATACTTAAAGTTTTTTAAAGGTGTTTTACTCATTTTAATGCTTTTATTTTTACTGTTCATCATTTTCTCCTTAACTTTCCCTTTGATTAATTCAGTTCCTTTCTTTGCTCTGTGCTCTCCAGGAAAGGACAAAGGACATATCTATATGTCACTCCCAAGTTATGCACTTTCCAAATAGGGAAAGATACAGTCCTCAGAGGGTCAGAGGGATCTATTGCCTGGAGCAGTTTCCCATCTCATAGTTTCCAGGTGGGTAGAGATGCCTGTCCCATACTCTTAAACTGGAGACATCACTCTTGATCATGTTGAGGCCTTACTCCTAACTTGACAATGTAGGGGCACATGGACCATCCAGCTCAAAGAGAAGGGCTTGTTCTCCTTCCAGCCACTTCTATTTTTCACCTCAGCATAAGATTCTGAGGCTACGTCTACACTACTATGTAAATTCAACTTTACTGAAATTTATTTTTATAATGCTGGGTTTTATAAATTCGAATTTGATTATCCTCACCTCCCCACAAAGTCAACTTCTTGCTGACCCACTTGATCATCAGACATCGACTGTTGCAGAAGTGCATTGTGGGAACCTATCCCAGAGTTCCCACAGTCCCACAGCATTCTAGGTATTTTTGCTGGTGCAGGGTGCAGTATGGGAAAAAAATGCCCTGCAAGTGGTTGTGGGTGTGTGATGTCATCTTCCCACATTACATTGCCCTCATTCCCTCCCATAGAAAGCCAATGGACATTTTTTTCAGAGTGAAAGAAGTAAAAGTAGGGAATCCCAGGCTAAGGAAAACCAAATAGGCGG
Source organism: Carettochelys insculpta (assembly GCF_033958435.1). Taxonomy (NCBI): domain Eukaryota; kingdom Metazoa; phylum Chordata; order Testudines; family Carettochelyidae; genus Carettochelys; species Carettochelys insculpta. Next base: position 57,462,538 of record NC_134144.1, read on the forward strand.
GCTTCAGAAGGTATAGTGCCCCAGGCAGAGGGTCTGTCATACTGACCTGGGATCACCCAGGAGTCTGTGTCATCTCAACTGACCCTCCAGACACTTTCCCCTGGCACCCCCTGTGAATCCAGAAACATCATCCCAGAAAATACTGCAGGGATAGGGCACAGCTTGAAGAGAAGGAAAGTAGTAGTAAAGTTGAGGAAAAAAAGAGAATCTGTGATGCAGGGTTTTTGGCTTCCCACTTCATTAAACAAATGTGCCCAATGTGTTGGATAGAGCTTGAAAATTTCCACATGCATGAATGACTGTGTGCCCTGGGATCACCCAGGTGTCTGTGCCATCTCAACTTGCCCTCCAGCACTGCCCCCCCCTCCCGCCCCGGAAAGCACAGAATGGTATGGCTTCTACCTGATAAGCCAACTAGTGCTCCAGGCATGGGATTCCCGTATCTGCCCCCGCCCCACATTCTATTAGGGGTGTTGTGGCGTATGGGATTTCCTGTTGAAAGGCCAGTTGAAATGGTCCCTTCAGTGTGTTGCTCTGGCAGGGGAGCCGGCCCCTCTACATCCCATAAAGGGGGTGTTGTGGGGTGGGGGGCGTTGTCATTTGAAGGGCCAGTTAAAACAGTCCTCTGCCCCCAGCAACAGCAAGCCCCCAAAATCTTTGCTGAGGAAGGAGACTTCTGCCCCAATGACTGCAAGCTCCCAAAAATCTTTCCCACCTTTGGAGTCCTCACTGTGTGCAAGCCAGGACATGGTGCTGCCTGGCAGCATGGTCAGCACCAAACATCAGGCATGTCCTTTTTATTGGGTTGGGGGATAGCCACATGATGTGGCTGGGTGTAGGAAAGACCTTGACTGCATGGTGCCTGTGGGGGAGGGAGGAAGTTTCTCGGCCTCTCATACAAGCATGACCCCCACAGCCTAGCTGCCTCATGGTGCAGTGGGGCATGGGCTGGCACCAGCAGTAAAAAAATCCAAGTGCTCAGCTTACAGAGGGAGAAACAGAACCATGAACTCTGTGTTGGGGCTATTTTAATGGGTGGATGCGCTCACCACACTGATAATAGAGAAAGAAGTTTCTCAGCCTCTCATACAAGCATGACCCAATAGGCTAGGCACCACGGGCTTCCTGGTACCAAATTCAAATTCACAGGCTTCTGATTACCTAACGCCTGTGCACCTGGGGAGCACCAGTGATGAAAGCGGCCAGAGCAGTCAACCATGGGGCGTTGTTGGATACATACAAGACACCTCTGGAGGCTAATAAAGGTGATTTAAAGACATGGTATTTCCATATTAGCCTTAATGAAACTCTTAAATTCAAACTTGATGCTACGATGAGTTGCTTTCAACTATGTTATAATATCAACCTTAGGGCTCCCTAAAAATCAACCTAATGGTATTTACAGTGAAGACAGTGACATTGTAAAATTGAGCTAACTGCCTTAAATTCAACTTTATCATATAGTATAGACATAGGCTGAGCTTTTTTAATCTGCTCCTCCTTCTAGAACGTGCTCTGCATGCCCAGAAGGCCTAGTAATGGCCTTTAACTCCTTTTGGCCCAGCCTGGGGTTTGTACACTCCATCAGACCTTCCTTTGCCTTTGCTGCTCTTCAAGGGAAGAACAGAGAAAAGAGCTTGAGCATAAAGGGTGCTGAGCAGGCGGTCACTCCAGCAAAGCACTTAAGCCAAGAGATAACATGAAGCATGTGACCAGTCTTGTTGATTCCAATGGAACAATTCATGTGTCTGACTTAAATACTTGTATAAATGCTTTTCTGGATCAGTTCTGCAGTGGTCAGAACCTTGCAGGGCCAGCCTCCAAGGAGCCAAGGCATAGCTTATTGCTTATGTGTTTCAGCTTACACTTCTGTTCAATACACTTTATTTCTCTCTTCCACTGTCCTTCTTTAAACTACTTATTTTACCCCTTGTAACAGTAATTAAGGAGACTGGAAGTGGGTGGGGGAGGAGCTCATATTGCCCCAGCCAAAGAAAAGAAAGGGGGTTTTGCTTATCCAAAGCAGGGAGAGAAAGCTTTTAATCCATGCCCAATATCAGTAAGGGTCTGTTTCATTCCCTGGGAGTGGGGATCCCACACCATCCACACAAGTGAGCAGTAATTTCCTAAGATAAATTGGCAGGTGACAAATCCTTGTAAACCTGGCAAAGTGGGTCTTCAGGTGGAATCTGCATAGTTTATGTACATACTAGGTGATCAATTGTTCCTCAGGATGAAAATGCCAAACATCAAAGGAAATACAGAATTACACTCAGGTCTGCCAGGACTATCCACTTCTGTTAATGGACAATGATGCTCCTTTCTCCACCTGGGAAAACAATTCCATGTGTCAGAAGAGAGCAGTGGCATCACTCCTTCTGATCCTCAAGACAGGAACCCTCACTTCACCCTGGAAAAGCATCTCTGTCTAGCAAGGCTATACATATCCCGCTCAATGGTGTAAGAAGTGGTGGCTGAAACTCCCTCACTGAAGAAACCTGGAGTCATATACTCAAGTGAAGGCCCAGTTGAAAAAGCTAGTGAAAAAAAAAAAAAAGCTGAACTTAAGGCAGTGAAGTGTTTTGGGTCCTCCCAAATCACTGGCCAGTTTTCCGTAAAAGTAAACTGTAGTTCCTGGCTATCAAAGCTGCCATTTCCTTGTCCCCTCACCCACTCTTTTTTCACTGTCATACAGCAAAACATCTAAATATGGAATGAAAATTTACACTGTTGCAGTAAAGAGATGTGTCCAATGAAAACATCTAAACAAATTCCATGGCTCTAGTACAGAGTCCAAAGAGATCATCAATAGTTACTCACAATACTGAAAAACAAGAATATAGCAAACTCCTTCAGCTAGAAATGGGCTCCAATACAGCTCGATCCAAACATAGTGAATTTCAATTTGGGTGAGGAATAGAGGGCTGGAATTTAAACCAGGATTTGAAACAGTGTGATATGAATCAAACCAAAACCATAAAACTGACCGTCTTAAAACTTTCAGGTTTTAAAGAACCTTCCTGAATTCTGCAGCTCATTCTTTCTCAACATCATACTGAGAATTTCAGACCTCGTATGGAACAATAAGAGGGTTGTAGGTCAACACTGAGTTGCATTGGCAGAACTGTTTATGACAGTTTCCATAATGCCAAGATGTGCAATACTTTGCTTAGTTCTGTATTTTACTGTCAGGAGCAGAAAAAAAAAAAAGCATTTCCAAGTTAGGAAAAAATTGTGAAGAGTCAAGTAAAATAACTCCCACAGTATTGTACTTGTTATCTCCTGAGCAAAATCACATGGCATGAGGAGGGCATCTTCAAAGTCTGACTAGAGTGATTGGATTTATAGAAATAAGGTTAAAATAATTACCGATAGATTGAAGATATAAATAAAACATGTGAAACCAACCTTTTGAAGTTTTTGCCAGTTAAACAGTGCAGATGTAAGAAAAGCTTCCTCGATTCTGCCACAAACTCTCCTACTGACACCCCAGATTTCCTGGGCCCAGAGTTAAACTCAAATTGTTCTGCTATTTTACTGGGTGTTGAGTTGAAATGCCGTTTCACGTGGGTGTGTGCAAGAACAGCTTTACTAGATCAGGAAAGGTTTTTATCTCTGAGCTTTTCAGGGGCTAGCAGGTTTCTCATTAAATGACAAGTCTTGGCCCTATACTGCACAGTATAATGGTTTCTTCTTATCACTACCTATAACATCATCAGCAGAAATCAAATTCATTTTCCGGTATTCTTTCCAAACTGAGCGTTGTGGATTAAATAGTCCCATATTTTGCAGCCATCACCCATGTGTTTCTATGGGTGTATAGGTCTTACTTACAGAAGATTCCCCAGACCTATTTTCTTCTCTCTTGAGTTCAGCTCCACCTATTGCCACATGTTGTAATGTAAATGAAACAGAGTCCAACTTCTCTGAGTATTAAGTCTTCTCAGTTCAGGCAACGTGTATATATCTTTGCAATAGTTTCAAAGACCTACACTTTCCAAAGCTGACAACAACACACAATACAACCCTGGAACAGCCACACATTTCCTTGTTTTAACTATCTGCCCATTCCTCCTGTTGGCTGGTTTATTATACACAATATAATAGAACTATGGTGTCCTATACGCTCCCCGTTCACCACATGTGGTGAGCGGGGCAGCAGACTGTGGTGAACTACAGCTCAGTGGCTCAGGAGAGCCGCTTACATGGGGCATCCCTCCGGCCATTCTGCACATGCACCTCACCACATAGTGGGACAAGTATGTGGCAGCAATGGCAGAGGCAGCCCCTCCCATACTTTTTCTGGCACAGCGCCTGCAGCGCCAGCTGGGAGCCACGCAACTCGTTCGGCCCCAGTGCAGCTCCTGCTGCTACAGGGCCAGCAGCCTGGCATGGCCTCAGGGTCTAGCATGGCATCTGCGACCCTGGCAGGCCCAAATCCACTGGCAGCGACTCTGGTGAGTCAGGCAGAATATACAGAGGTAGGTGGGGGTGTCTGGCTCTGGAGGATGGGGGCAGAGCATTTATTTGGGGGGGGCAGGCTGGGGACCTATGGCAAATGTGCAAATATGATGACCACAAATGTGGCAAATCCTTGCTTTACTATTGGACTCCACTGTAGTAGGCAATGCCTTTCTGGCTATCTGGGGGTCATTTTGTTGCCCCAAGGTAACTAGGAATACAGCATGGGTAAGAAGAGGCATATGTACTTTGGTTGCATATTTGACTTATGCAGAATAATTTGAGGAATGGCTAACATGATATGATTAGCATCCCTTTTAGTGATTTTAAAACATTTCAGACAGTTAATGTAACTTTGGGGGTACTGCATAGCAAGTCACTAGATATCACCACTAAATATGTGAAAAAGGGGTAAGCTACCAAATATAACTGTACATTGATTTTTGCATGGAGAAATCAAAAATCTTCTTTTCTTAGTGGTTCAAGGTTCCTTTATTCCTGCACCTTTGAGTGGAGGAAGAAAATAGCTACCCAGTGTATTTTATAAAATATTCTTGTCTGTAGTCTGCTTGATGTATCTATGACAGATAATGGACCACATTTCATACCTGAGAGATGGTATTCAAAAAAAAAAAAAAAGGACTGAAAGCAGTGATGGCTCTTTAGATTTTCTCTTTTGCTTCCCTTGGCATGGCAGGGTAACTTTCCTCATATCTGCTCCTTTGTTTTCTTCCATTTTCATTTCCTTCCCATTCATCTTTATTCTCTTTTTTACTTAAAAACTCATTGAGTTGTCTCCTGACTTCATTAATGTTCCTTGCTTCAAAGGCCCTTTATAATAGTATATTGGCACACATGTATTACTCTTTATATGAAGTAATTTTGTTTAAACTCTTCAACTCCCAGTTTTCAAGTAATCTCTATTCTGCACTCTCATATTACTATCCCTAAAATAGTAGTATATTTAACATTATACATACTGATTATGACTAGGGTGATTATAATAAGAATTCATGAAGTCCAAAAGCAGAATACAATGACTTCACAAATGTTCCCTCACAAACGTGCCAAAGAATAACATGAAGGCAATCTGTATGTATAAAATAATGTTCTTTTCTTTCACATTCCTTGCCAATGTAAAGTATTTGTTTAGACTGCAGCTGGGCAAATAACTCACAGTGCATTTTTTATCTGGCTAACTTCACCTCCCTGAATTGTTTTCAAGACGCTTGAAGTTTTTTTGTATAGTTCAATAATGACTTGAAATTATTTGGCAGATAATTGTTTTGGTCTGTAGATTATCTGCAAAACACTGTTCAAGCACATTCAAAAATTTTGATTGGGCATGGATTGTACTATGATTTGTTCCTTCACTGGATGAGCATAACTCTTAGAAGCAGTTTTCTGGAGAGAAAGCTTATGTCTATGATTCGATAGGTATAGGTATATTTTTACTAAAAATGAGGTATTGACAATAGAAGTCCAAATATATGTTATCATTTTCCTTCCTCTTTTACTAAATAGCCCAAGTACACTTGGTATACTGTGACATCAGCATTTAAGTAAAGCTCCTCACTTAGGGCGCTGATGACCCATTTAAAAGGACATTATGCAAAGATATTTTTATGATCTACTGCACACACAATCAATATTTAACACACGAAAATTAAATCCAGATTACATGCTGGCGAAACATAATTCTATTACAAGTGTGACTTCTGTGGAAGTGAACTAGAATGTGTGAGGTTTCAGGAATGCCTTTCGTGGCAACATTAAGATTTTGATTTACTACAGCCACTACCTGTGACAGCACTGTAATAAAAGCTTGGTCTGCTGGTCCATTCTAAACTCTTTTTTTTCAAATCATTTATACTCAGAGAACATAAAGTACTCTGGGCTGGTATTTAGCATATAATATCTCACTCAGAGAAAAAAATAGTTAAAAGAGAGGTCAATCTATTTTGGCCACAAAAATGTAGTTATTCTGAAACAACAAGTCCCAAACCATAATGTTCTATTTAGTTTTTTTTTATTATTATTTGCTTTCCTTTAAAGAAGCTATGCCAGTTTCTTCATAAGGAACCAGTATTTTAGTACAACAGGTGAAATGCTGCCTCCATTGAAGTTAATAGGAAAACATTTACATGAATGGGGCCAAAACTTCTACCAAGCTCTCCAGCTGAGTTGTCCTTTTTGTGGATTTTGCACATTGCTCAAATTGTCCTTGGAGTTAATGGCATTTACAGACAGCCTCTAACTAAATTAAACACCACTATCAAAGAACAGTTAGTCTATAGGCCCAACAATTCAGCACCTTTGGAACCTCCCTGAAGGAACATTAACAGATTACACAATAAAACTCCTGGCACTTGTACTGTATTGACTGAGCAGCAAGTCCATTCCTAAGGCTAAAAGACAGACTCTCTCCACTGTGCCCAAATTAGTACTCTACCAATTTTGGTGCTAGTTCCGTGCCTGCCCAGTCTCCACCATAGACTAAAATTATAAACAGTTGCTCCATGTGGGTCATTTTGGCAGCCAGGACTTGTTTGGGAGTTGAATGGGTACAACCACACCCTCTCCTGTGGCAGGGCAAGGGAGAGATAGTGATACAGGAACCGCTACAGTGTTTGTGCCAGCCACGGATTCCCTTGTTGAGGAGTGCTGCACCAGCTGCCTATGTTCCACACGGCCCCCAGCTTTTCCCAGCTGGGGGCCACACAGCTCCTTGCACCATGGCTTCTCCCAGATGGGGAGCCCAGCATGGAGAGAGAGGCTTTCAGCACAGTTTCTCTCCAGCTGGGAGAAACCATGCTGCAAGCCTCTGTCTGTGCACTGGGCTCCCCAGCTGGGAGAGCTGGGGGCTGGAAGGGGTGATTTTGATTTGCACTTAACACACATTAATGTGCTTTAAGTGCAAATCCAAATCACACTTTGAGGGTTTACTGTACTCAGAGAAGAAATGAAAAGAGGCTACTGAAGTACAATTTCAACTTCTTTTACTGGTTTATTATTGACATAACTTCTTAACTGGAGCAAGGAGGGAGTGGAATGTAAAACTTTAAGCTGCCTCAAATAAACCTGTTGCTTTCTGACATATCTAAATGTAATAAATGCTACAGTTAGGAAAACACAGAGTTGCTCTGAAATACAAAAGCTATCGAATTGTGCACTTTTTCATCTTTTTTAACTAAATGATGAACATCAGTGGTATCTTATTATATGCATTTGGATATTTGCTTGTGGTATCAAAAATTTAGTGTAGTAGTGGAGATTTGTAGAGAACCTATGATCTACCTGGAGCAGTTATTATTAAATAATAATAGTAAATGAAATATCTGTTACTCAAATGGCAGACACTGTCCCTAGGTCTGTCATTTCTTCAGTGTTCACTTCATTTGTCCTCCATGTCCTTTTATGATTTACATTTCCCAGTCTCCTCATATCAGTCACTCTGTTTTCCTCACCTCCTCATCACCAATTCAGCTTTTGAATCAACATTCAGATCAGCATGTTGATTCCTGTTCCTACACTTGCAATCAGTTCAACACCAGAGAGCAATCATCACCTTTAAATCTACACATTAGTGTTACTAAATGAATTTTTATAAGGTGACTGGGGTTTATTAAGAAGAATATTGCATTATGTTACATTCTAGGCTTCTGTATTTCACACTATTTTAGCTGAACAGACACGTACTTGTCTTATGAAGGCATTGGATTTTAAATGCAATAAATAGATTTTTTTAGTTTACAGGCTCTTTCCAACTCCATTATTCTCCCTGCCACACAAAATAAAGTTTTTCTACATCATTGTTGCTGCTGTAGAGAAATGAGTTCTCTGTCTTGCTTTAAAAATAAAGATACAGCAAAACACTGATGGCACAAGAAGCAATTTGAATCCCATGATAGAAAATACTGCCCTAGCAGACAATGCACAATAATAAGTAACAATATAAGAACACTTTGACATTAGAAGAAAAGTGCCTAGTAAACCATTTTTAAGCAAACAAATACGTTTTCTTTTACCTTTTTTTTTTTTTGCTAGTAAAGAAATGGAGAAGAAGAGAAAGAGTAGAAACATGTATAACTTCACAACATTTAGTAATCACAGAAGTGTTTTTAATAATATATGTTATTTCTGCTTTTGGGCGGGCAACATACAGAGGTCAGGCAGTGTTGCAAGTCATTTTCCTCAAAGTGCTTTTATACACTCTATTGTTATTTTCATGGTCATTATCCTGTGTGTGGAATAGCAAAGACAAGGCTATGACATAGTATTGTGGATGTCTTGTTCTGTTTGTTTTACGCTATGTGATTTATATTTGTAACCATAGTTCACCATGGCTGTACTGATTAAAAAAACTGTAATATTGATGTCTAAATCCAGGGAGAGTTCATCATGAAAACCAGACTTTACAAGCCATCCAAAAGGATGCTCTGTATCTGATCTGAATACAGGAGACTATTTACTTGGCTTCTTAAGTAATGTTATGAATTTTTGAACTTTAATAAATGCTAGTTTTATCTTAATGAGACTCATGTTAAATGTCTGACAACATTGGGAGTTCCCATTATTCAATAGCTCTCCAATGATCTATGGGACAACAGTATGGCTTTAGTCAAACTGTAATAGACACCCACATCATCCAAACGATCAAGTGACACTTTCAGCAGTAGAATGGGATTTAAAAGGAACTATCTAAAGTTTTTTTTGCTTGTGGAGTGTCCACAAATGGATCTCAATATTCAGAAATTCATGTGTTATTTAAAATTCATCTACTCTTTTCACTTTTTCAACACTCAAAATTGAGTTGTGATGCTTCATGATGATGAGCTGCATAAATTATCTGGCATTCTTACTCCTATCCACTGGTTTCTGGTGCAAATGACCAGATGTAAGTATGTCTGTAGACCAGCAAGCAGGATTCACACAGAGCCCTTCCAAACGTAAACTCTCAAATTATTAGTTTCATGATCTCTGTTTTCCCAGTTAAATCCCTGAGATTAAACAATGACAAGCAGTTAAACTCTGAAACAATGTGAAATAGTTGTATGCTCTGTGGGGCAAAACCCTAAACCTGTTTCTGTTTCTTTAAAATTCCTTTGTCATTTCTCACAGAAATATTCCCCCAACTCGTTCAGCATGGTATATGCTAGTCGACTGCCATTCTCCCTCCACACCACTGGGGATTACATTTCAATGGTGCTGAATGTGTGAAATTACAAACTGTGGGAGGACAGACCCACTGGCCTCCTTGATAAAATGGAGCTGGGGGGCAGCTCCTCAGCTCCAAGTGTGGGGGTAAGACCTCTGTTAGGAGGGGCTGGCCAGAAGCTAGCTTTCCCCAGACAGCCTCTGTGCCACCTGGAATCAGCATGTGGAGCTCTGGTGCCAATTTTAAGGTTGCAGAGCTTCACCCACTGCTGCCACAGAAACAGCAGTGGGAGGCAGCGAGTCCTTTTGAATCCAAGCTCTGGCGCAACCGCCCCTTTGCCACACCCACCCACCCTCCTACTGGCAGGCCTGGTTACCACGCAACCCAAGGTTCTACATCAATGTAATCTATTATTTTCATTTCATTTGATCTATAGTTAACTCTAAAGTCCCACAATATTCCTGTAGCTCATGTCTGATCACCCTTGCACTGGAGCAAAAGACTGCTTGTGTTACAATCTGAATTCACACCAACTATTTTGTTTCAATTATTTGTCATAGCAGAAAGCGAAACAGAGACATTTTAAAAACATGAATTAACAGAAAGTATCTCATATGACCAAGTTCATGTCAGTGGGCAGGGTGGGAGCAGCAGAGAACAAGTAGTAATGACACAACAGGAAAAGGAGGAGAGCTTATATAATATGTTATCAAGAGACAACACCCTCTAATCTGTTTATGGATTGAAAAATATGCAAAGAGGCACACTGGCAGAATTTATTCTCAGTGACTGTGGTTAGAAATCACAGCCAGCCAATGATGAGATAAGTGGAGGAATGGCTTGGTTTAGAAAGACAACCTAGCTACAATCCATGTAATATCATGAGCATTATTATCTTCTCTATTCTGAATCTCAGTCTAAGAATTATAACATGGTGGGTCCTATATGGCTGGCTAAATACAGAAGCAGCTTCCCCTCCCTTGGTGTTAACACCTCCAGATCAACTGCTGGTAGTAAGCCTCACCCTTGCTGACTGAGCTAACCTTGTTATCCCCACCCTTGCTCTGGCTTATTTATACCTGGCCCTGCAGATTTCCAAGACCAGCATCTGATGAAGTGAGTCTGTGCTCACGAAAGCTCATACTCAAAACTTTTCTGTTAGTCTATAAGGTGCCACAGGACCCTTCGTTGCTGTTACATGAGAATGGAATGCCAAAACCTTCACTAGTACTAACGACAGGACTAAGACAGGTTATGGTTCATTTATGTTACAATGACTCCTAGGAGTCCCATTACTGCAGCCCTAAGCGACACATACTGTACAAGCGTAAAACCAAATAGCCTGAAGAATGGTAAGTCTTATCCTTTTAGACAGTAATATGCTAAGAATGGAAACAGAAGCACCAAGAGGTAGAATGATATGATCAAGGTCACACAATAAATACCAAAGGCAGAAACAGTTCCTAGTGCCAGTCTACTACCCACCACATTAGACCATTTGTCTCTTGTACAGTATAGGGAAAATTAGAATTACAGATTAGAATAAATAACTTTACTGACCTAACAGTTATTATTTCTTGAGAATTATTTTAGAGACCACGGCATTCTAAAGTGATTAAGATTCTGGAGGTTCACCTTAAGAGTCCTGATCTTCAGACACTTGTGAGCGCTTGCCCTTTTGAAAAACAAACTCCACATCCTTTTAAGGTATTGGGCACCTAAAATCACTAGTCACTTCTGAAAATGGTGACCAAAATATTTGCTTCAATAAAAGGTTGAACAGCAAGTTCCGCACATTAGCTGTACATTGTGTAAATAAATTGTCCTTTTATCAGTTTTAAGTTTGCAGTCTTTTAATTTCATTTCAGTGTCCCTTTCACCTCATATTACAAGAGAGTAAAGAGGAAGACTCACCTATTTATTTTTATGCATTTTTCTATCATGTCATGTCTTATTAGTCTCCTCTCCAACCTATACAGTCCCAATATCTCTTCATACTGAAATAGTCCCATGTTTCTAATCAGTTTAGTTGCCCTCCATTTGGACCTTTTCAATTTCTGATTTATGCATTTTAAGATAGAGGGGGGTTGAACACTGTAATGCAGGTGAGGTTGTACCGTCAGTTTCTATATTATGGATATTGCTTTAATACAATGCATTGATGTAATCTAGCATCTCAATTTCTTTTTGGACAGCTCGTGTGCATTGAGAGGAGGTTTTCAGCGAGCTGTTAACAGTGATGACCATGTCTTTTTCCCCAAATTGTTACAGCTACTTTCTAGCCCATCAATAAGTACGATTAGTTGAAATTGTTCTTTCAATGTGAATTACTTTCACTTGTCCATATTAAATTTCATGTGCCACTGTGTTATTAGATTGCTTAGTTTTGTTTGGTCACACATTCCATACAGTCATCCCTTGACTAATCTACTTGAAGTAATTTTGCCTCACCTGAAAATTGCTGCACCTTGCTGTTGACATACTTTTTCACATCATAAACATATTTCCTCATAAAAGTAATTGGGGCAACTAGCTATTAATTTATTTCCTATCCTGATAATAGTTCATATTTATTTCTTTTAAAATTGTCCCTAATCATTGCTGGATCTTTGTGACTATTTAATTGTCAAGTGGTTTTTTTCCAGATAAGCCATGTCTCCTTCAACGCCCACTAGTTTATTGGATCCAAAAAGTCACTTCTAATAGATCTGAAAGACATTATTTTCTTTTACACACATTGTGGTGAATATCAGTTTTATCTGGGTGTTTTATAAAACTTATTTGAATAAATGTAGATGGTACTATAGCAAAGCTTTCTGGTCTGTAATGCCTAGGAGAATTCAAACTAATTTATACCTCCCACTCCCTCCATTTACTAATCTTTCTACTGTCTGTAGCCTTGGGCTAAGCTTTCTAAATTCCTTGGAACAGAGACCATCATTGTTATGCCATTATGCAGTGCCTAGCACAATAAGGCTGGGGCCTACTGCAATACAAATGCAGGCAACTAGCATCTTTTTTAAAACAATAGTGGTGACTTCTCAGTCTGAAAATATTTCAGCCATTTTTTAAAAAAAGTATTCATTGTCAAGTGCAGATAGAAGTTCCTGCTTTCCAGTCTTCTGCTCAGAAATATCCTGCCCCCACACCCATTAAAATCATTCCTCTTCTGTTCAGTAACAAGTTTCTCTCCAATGCTAACAACATACTGACCTAAGTAAATGTACTTCCCAGGGGTACTGTCTATCTACTGGTCCTCTGCATAGGAATGTAACACCCATCTTTTGCATGATGAGGTAACAGGCTCTGTAGACATGGGGAAGTCAGTGCATGTGATACACCCTGACTTCAGCAAAACTTTTGATAGAGTCTCCCACAACATTCTTGCCCATAAGTCAAAGAAGTATGGACTGGATCCATGGACTATAAGATGGACAGAAAGCTGGCTTGATGGTCAGGCCTAACGGGTAGTGGTCAGTGGCTCAATATCGCAATAGTGGATGGTTTCACGTGGAGTGCGGCAAGGCTGAGTTCTGGGGCTGGTGTTGTTCAACATCTTTATTAATCACCTGGATGAAGGATTGGATTGCACCCTCACCAAGTTTGCAGATGACACAAAGCTAAGCGGAGAGGTAGATACGTTGGAGGGTAAAGACAGAATCCAGAGTGACCTGGGTAAATTGGAGGATTGGGCCAAAAGAAATCTGATGTAGTTCAACAAGGAGAAGTGTAGAGTCCTGCACTTGGGACGGAACAATCCCAAGCATTATTATAGGCTGGGGACCGACTGGCTAAGCAGCAGTACAGTGGAAAGGGACCTAGGGGTTCTGGTGGATGAAAGTCTGGATATGAGTAAACAGTGTGCCCTTGTAGCCAAGAAGGCTAACGGCATACTAGGGTGTGTTAGAAGAAGCACTTCAAACAGATCTAGAGAAGCAGTTGTTCCCCTCTATTTGGCACTGGTGAGGCTACATCTGGAATATTGTGTCCAGTTTTGGGGGGCCCAGTTAAAAAAAGGGTATGGATGTGCTGGAGCAGGTTCAGCGGAGGACAACAAAAATGATTAAGGGGCTGGAGTACATGACCTATAAGGAGAGGCTGAGGGATTTGGGCTTGTTTAGTTTACAGAAGAGAAGAGTGAGAGGTGATTGAATAGCAGCCTTCAACTTCCTGAAAGGGAGCTCTAAAGAGGATGGTGAGAAACTGTTCTTAATGATGTCAGATAGCAGAATAAGAAGCATTAGTCTGAAGTGAAAGAGGGAGAGGTGTAGGTTGAATATTAGGATAAACTACTTCAGGAGGCTGGTGAAGCACTGGAATGTGTTGCCCAGAGAGGTGGTGGATTTTCTCTCGCTAGAGGTTTTTAATTCCCAGCTTGACAAGGTCCTGGCTGGGATGACTTAGTGGGGGTTGATCCTGCTTGAAGCAGGGGGCTGGACAAGATGACCTCCTGAGGTCCTTTCCAGCCCTATGACTATGATTCTATGATCCACGCCAAATCTGAAGTTTACACTTCATGCATCTAATGAAGTGGGTTCTAACCCATGAAAGCTTATGCTCAAATAAATTTGTTAGTCTTGAGGTGCCATAGAACTTCTTGTTGTTTTTTTCCATCTAGGAAATCATTTGAGAACCATGTAGCCAGTGCAATTGGTATCCTTAATCTTAAAATGATGTCAGTTCTCCTCAGACATTTGCCTCATCACCACCCCAGTGCAAGTTCTCTCCCTCACCTAAAAGCATAGGATGCATTCAAAAAATAGTGCATTCAAAAGTTAGCTTTGCAATCATGTGCACCTTCAGTGGCTGACAAAGAAAGACGTTCATCTGCTGAAGCTAAAGTCCAATATGTGGTGCTTTGATAATGTTACAACATGGAGGGGTACTTGCATTTGATTGCACCACCTATGTTTTGTATTAGCCATTTGCTCAGAGAGATCTACTTGGATGTCTGTTGATTGGTTTAATAGTATTAGGGTTTGCTTCTGGCCATGAAGTGACTCTTAAATACGTGCAAGTGGAGTTATTTTGAAACCTGTCTCCCTTCCTCTCTTAACAGACATCTTACTTCAAATGCTGACTTTCAGAATCCTTCATGAGAAGGGTTTCTGGGTTTGTAGTGCAGTCTACTATTATTTAGTCACAAAAGGATAGGGAAATAAGATAAGCAGTGAGAGTTCTCAAATCTACTGTTCAATCTACACACTGAATCAGTGTAAGATGAAGCACTGCTTCTTGTCTCTCCTAGTGTCCGCGGAGCTTTCAAGTCTTAATACATTGTGCTTAGGGCTATTGTGGAAATACCACCATGCAAGTGGTTGTGAAATAAAGTATAGTAAGGTTAGATAATCCTAGGACAGTGGGGACATGATGAGGGTCTAGCAAACAGACAAATTAGTTTAATTTAGGGTTATAACCTGGGATTGGGAATGAGGAGTCCAGCATGTGAGAGAAGGTTCAGACCCAGGACAGAGGTTGGGTGACTCTAGGGTGGGGCTGGGGATGAGGTGTTTGCGCTATGGCAGACAGCAGTGTTCCCTTTAAGCTCTGTGCTTATACGGCTGCTCAGAAGAGTTTCAGATGCTCCCCAGATGATTAGCAAAGTGCCCACAGCTAGGTTTGTGTTTCTAATGGTGGTGCACATTCTTCTTCTTCTTGGCAGTCACTTAGTAATGAATAGGATAGGATGTCTTCCTGACACCCTCCTATTTGTGAGTCCATTGATGGCTGACTAGTCCAGTTCTGGAGCCTCAAGTCTTATCACAAAAGGGACAGCAGATGTTGATAGCTGTTGGAGGGACATGGGGCAGTTTTTGCCACTCTTTTCTCCTTCTCCTTCATATTCACGTCTCAGCGCATATGACAAAATTATTCCAAATTTGGATGGGAAAGAAAGAAAGAAAGACCATTGCTGCTTTGTGTTAAAAGCTCCTGAGTCCTGGATTACATAATTATTTTCTTTTATTTTAAATATGTTTGATACTGTTTCTGTGAAACAGGCCACTGATGCTTGCCACGCTGAATTAACGATGCTATCCGCTTTTAGGCTATACCTGCCATGCACAGTTCTGCCAGCATAAGGCAGCCTACCTTGGCCCAACTAGCTGTACACATTGCAATGCTCCACCCACTGCTTTAACTGACTGGTGATGCCAAAATACTTATGCCACCTTGATGAGAGGCATCAGGCTTAAGGCAACATACTTACAGCAATGCCCCATCAGCCCTCACATCAGGCTAAGTGGCCTCCTGAAGATATCCCACAATGCCCACTGACCATGACTCCTCTAGTCACAGTTTTGAACTTCGCTATCCTGCAGCCAGGTATATGCCCCTCATATGTTAAAACCCAATTAGTTTTGAAATTGCTCTTGCTGTTTGCTCAGTGTGGAGAGCTCACCTAGGTACTGGCCAGCTGAGCAGGTCAGCTCCATGCAGCTATCACGCTTCTGCCTGGAGTACATGGGAGGTGGTGGATCTCCTGCATCTGTGGGGAGAGGAGGCTGGGTGGTGCCAGCTCTTCAGCTGCAGGAACATGCTTGGGGCATGGAGGAAGAGGTTTACCATTGGGACATGCAGCAATATCGTGTAAAAATTAAAGAGCTGCAGCTGGCATAGCAGATGGCAAGCGAGGCAAATAGTCACCTCTAATGTGGAGCTGCAGACATGTCATTTTAACTAAGAGTGGGCTGAGGCCAGGGTGGTGCAGGAGAAAACTCCCACCACTGGGTGCTTCTTAAAAATCTATGTTCATAATGCACAGTACAATACTGAAGAGCAGTTCAGGATCCAGGCTTTCTGATACATATGGTTGGCTTGCTGGTTCCCAGAGCATTTGAACAGCTGCTGGAAACCTCATAGGCTGCCCATGGGATGATGGGATTGAGAAACCTGCCTCATGTTATTCTGAACTTGCCCCCATGAGGCATTTCAAATCTTTCCCAAAACACCCTGCAGCCAGTTACACAGTAGGATAACAACATGTGGGCTGCTAAACTCTGCACCAATGCAAGAACTGCTGCAGTTGATGCGCCCCACCGACACAAGCAGCGCACTATGCACATACAACAGTAGCTTAATTACAAGTGGCTGTACATTGCCATAAGTTAAGACACCATAACTTTGTAATGTAGACATAGCCATAGTCCCCTTATATCTCTTCCTCCTCTTATACTTTAGTAAACATCAAGACACCTGTTTGATGTCACAGAATATTGTTCTGCTGTGTAACCAGATGCACTTCAAAGCGTTTATTAAGACTATTGTAAATTGAGCCTGATAGAATTTGGCACAGCAATTTTGACGAGAAGCCTTTCTTCTTTGTTTTAAACCATCCCCTGATGGGTTCAGAGATGAAAGTCACTTATAACTTACAAGTTTTATCATCAGGTAAGGAGATGTCTGAGGAGCATACAAAGTGCTAAGATGTTTTGCAGATTATGAAGCATCAAAGTACAGCTGAAACGTTGAATCCATTCATCAAGATCATATACCAAAAGCGATGAAGGGTGAGTATCACGTCTCTTAGACTGTGAGTCACCTTGTTTTCAGCTTCCTCCAGAGCAAGGGAGTCTTGCCTGTTGTGGCTGGGCATTTCCCCAATACAACCAGCCTGTCAGCCACACAAACACCCTCTGAGCTATACAGTCCTGTTTTTCCCTGGAGGGAAAAGCTCCTCCTACAAGTCTTCTCAAACTGTCCCCCTTTGGCATGCATCCTCTGGTCACTGGATACCCACAGAAACCAGAGACCTTCTGTTCCCAAAAAACAATATACACTGTTTATAAGTTTTAACATAGATCCCTGCTCTTGGGTCATACAGAACACTTTTGTTGAATTCTGGAAGACACAGAAATCTAAGAACACAAACATTCAAATAAAAATCAGTGTTAGGAATGGAAACAAATGGCTGCATGTAAAACATGATCATATCACCCATTCTAAAGATTAGGCTTAATTAAGCTGTCAAGCGATTAAAAATATTAATCACAATAAATTGCAAGGCTGCACCCAGCCAGGGTCACTACGGCTGCAGGGCTGCTAGCAGAGCTCCACACCCCAGCTGCTCCCAGCTGTGGGGCTGCTCCCAGCCTCGGGGCTGCCCCCAGCCAGGATCCCACAGCTGAAGGGCTGCCAGCAAGGCCCTGTCCCACAGAAGCTTGCATTCACAGGGCTGCCGGGGTTCCGTTGGCCCCAACTTGGGTCCCTGCAGCCGTGGGACCCTGGCTGAGGGCAGTCACAATATTTATAGTAACAAAGAGATAGCTGCCTTAGTCTATTCTATCACAATATTTATGATGACCAGTGTGACATGGGCTTTTTTTAGAGAACTTCTGTGAAACTCTTCGGTGAGCCCTAGGGATCTGTGTATTTCTGTATGCTCCTGAACTCTCTACCAGTTGGCATCCAAAGGTTTGAGATCACAGGGTGGGGTGAAGGCTCCTTACTGTGAATAATGAACTCTATAATCTATTTCCAGTTCTGTCACTGAGTTATTGCATAACCATGGGCCACTCACAGGCAATTACATTTTCAGAAATGCAGACTCATTATCTACCTCCACTTTTGAGATGTCAAATTTCAGACACCGTTTCTGATCTTCACAGTGCTGAGCACACACAGTTCTCGCTGACTTTACTGGGAGCTGCATGCCCTGAGCCCTCTGAAAATCAGCCACAAAGTGTCTCAAGTCAGTCCATACTTAGTGAACACTTCTGAAAAATGTCTCCCTGAGGCTTGCTGCTTCTGTCTTCTTATCTCTCCCTAGTGATGAGGAAAAGATTTGCTCTGGAATGCTTGTGAACTGCAGCAGCTTTAGATGGACAGCACTAGAGAAGTGCAAATATTATTTCAATATCATGAGAGTCATCATTCCTGTTACAATATGGGGATTGAACAAAATCATATAGCACAAAAAGGACATTGATGGGGTAATTCAGAGACCAGATGAATGTAGAGTCTCCGTGAGGCCTGGATGGTTTGCTTTCACTGTAGCACAGTGGCTATTCTATTGATTGCCAGCCAGTTTCCTGTGGAAGTCTGGCTGTTGCTGAAGGACTAATCATCAACAATACTCTTCTTTGTAGAAATTTATTTTTCAGTTCTACTTTGAGAATGATGGCAGATCTGTTGGTGTGGTCCTTAGTTTTGAACCCTGTGGGGTGTGATATCTTAGTAAAGATTTTAGCTGCTGAGACCAAACACTTCTTTTTTTGCTATTATGGCTTCAGACTCTCCTGGAGCTCACTTAATTAAGCTGCAGCAAGAAAACAAACATTGGAAAAGAGCATTGAAATGACTGCAGCCAAACTGCAGGCCACTTTGGTAGCTGATTGCTTACAGCTCAGAGCTCACAAGGCTGCAATTTTTTCACTTTACAGAATCAGTTCTCTTTATCCAGGTCTGCAATCTCTTCTCCTCCAGCATGCTCTTCTGTGGCCCAGCTCTTGAGTTGTGGCCTAATTTCTCATCAACCAGATATCTGTGGACATCTGGCCAGGGCTGAGACTGACAGATGTCTATTAGTCATTCACACAGATACCAAGAGATTAACAATTTCACTCCCATCGCAATGTTTTGTTCATCCTTGTAACCCCAGCTGAGCCCAGATCAGCCCAATGGATAGACAACAAGCTGAGCACTAGTAAGGGAAGTCCGCTTATTGCAAGTAGAAACTCCCATGCAAACTACAGTATTTCCTGCCCCTCTTATAGTCACCTGCAGGAACCACTCCATGGTAATACAAGAATTGTGGGGATGGACCCACCACAGCCAACAGCAGCTTTCCTTTTGAGTAGTTACTTGCACAGTGTATGTGCTGTAATGTGAGACCAATCAAGTAAGTTTTGTAACCCAGCCTAAGCTATCAATGTCCCTAATTGTTTCCTTTGTGATTCTTCATTAATAAACATTGATATAATTGTAGCATGCAGAGACCAATCACAATGGCCGTGTCTACACGTGCCCCAAACTTCGAAATGGCCATGCAAATGGCCATTTCGAAGTTTACTAATGAAGCGCTGAAATGCATATTCAGCGCTTCATTAGCATGCGGGCGGCAGCGGCGCTTTGAAATTGACGCGCCTTGCAGCCGCGCGGTGCGTCCCGACGGGGCTCCTTTTCGAAAGGACGCCACCTACTTCGAAGTCCCCTTATTCCCATGATCTCATGGGAATAAGGGGACTTCGAAGTAGGCGGGGCCCTTTCGAAAAGGAGCCCTGTCTGGACGCGCCGCGCGGCGGCAAGGCGCGTCAATTTTGAAGCGCCGCTGCCGCCTGCATGCTAATGAAGCGCTGAATATGCATTTCAGCGCTTCATTAGTAAACTTCGAAATGGCCATTTGCATGGCCATTTCGAAGTTTGGGGCACGTGTAGACGTATAGGGCCCCATTGTGCTAGGCACAGCACAGATGTGTTTCTTCTGCATTTCTTGAAAAGCTCAGATTGCCAACAGTTACATCTGTAAATTCCCAGAGGGTATATCCACACAGTGCAAAAAAAAGCAGCAAGTCTCAGAACTGGGGTTAACTGACTTTGTTACACACATCACTTAAATCCAGGGTAGCACCTTGAGCTCACAGCAGTGGAAACTTTCCCATTCAGGCTGGATCCTGGGTTCTGAAACGGGGCAAGGAGGGAGGTCTCAGAGCCAGGGCTGACTGCTATTTTTAGCCCTGTTAGAGAAGTCTGACACAGCTGCCCCAGGCTCTAGACCAGTGGCTCCCAAACTTCTTGGCATCACACCCCCTTTTTGATTTTTGAGAAACCCTCACACCCCCACCTCGTCTTTATCATCCTCCAAACCCCCTTTTAACAAAAACTTCAATTCATAATTTAAAATAATCACCATAACTCGATATAAGATGTTATGTAAAATTAAAAATAAGCACAAATAGTTTTTTCTTGGCCCCTTTGCAGGAGCCTGGTGCAGCCCTAGCTGGCCAGCTGCCTGACCCCCATGCCAGCCACCAGACCTGACCACAACAGCTGCCTGTCCACCTAAGACCTGCGCTGCCAGAGCCACCCGCCTGAGCCCCACACCCCTGGGGCTAACCACCCACCTGCCTGCTGGCTGCCTGAGCCAACCACCTGCCTGCCCGCTGGCTGCCTGGGCCCCACACTGCCTGCCCACCAGCCACCTGCCCCAGCTTTGGGCCAGCTGCCCAAGCTGCCCACCCAAGACCCATGCTGCCAGGGCCAGCTGCCCACCTGCCAACCCAAGCCACCAGCCACCCACACCTTGCATTTCTGGGGCCAGCCACCTGCCTGCCAGCCCAAGCCCTGCGCTGCTGGGGCCAGCCGCCCACCTGCCAGCCTGAGCCACTTGAACCCTGAGATGCTGGGGCCAGATGCCCGAGCACCACGAGTCCAACAAGCTGGCCAGCCAGCCAAGCCTCGCAAGCCTGTGAGCCACCTGCCTGAGCCCCTCCCATCCCACAAAGCCAGGCACCACCAGCCCCCCCACTCTTAACCCATCCCCCTCACCTGAGGCAGGCACCCCCTGCCTCCCATCTAATCCCATCCTCCTCCTCCTCTCCCGCCCCCAACTCACACTCACTCATCTTTGCAGAAAGCAGCTAGCTCCACATGGGTCTTTGTCATCTGCCTGCTTTTTATAGCAGCTGCACCAGGTCACCCACATAAAATGACAGGGGCTGAGAGCTGGAAGCAAAGGCCAGCTCTTTCTTCAGGTGGAGGGAATGATGGGACGTGGGACTGGGTCGCCTTGTGCCCGCCTTGGAATTTCTTCATTTCCCCCCAGGGGTGCACACCCGTCAGTTTGGGAAACCATGCTCTAGTCATTTATTGCTGTGGGGTTTTGTTTGGGTTTTCTGCAAAAACCCTAACTAGATATTGTCAAGAGTACACTACAGAATTCAGATCAAAGAAAGGTTATGTTTGTATTTCTATTAACTTGTACCCAGCACTATGACTGGAGAGCCATGAGAAAACATAACCCAAACTGCTACAAATATAAAGAAATCCAGGTTCAAAAACTAGTTCCATCATAGTGGGGAAAAAAGCAATATCAAAGCAATAGTCCCATTAGAAATGGTAACCAAAAATGAATGCAGAGTTCAGACTCCCTCATATAGGAGCTCTGAACTGGGGATAAATGAGTGTTTAATCAGATCTTGTTTTATTTGGCCATCAAAATGGACAACTTTAGTCTATTGTCCTTCTTAGACATCTTTTTGTTCTTTTTGTTTATGTGAAATGCTTTAAATCAAATGAAAAGATTAAAAGCTAGACAAATCTTTTCACAGTAAGCAGAGAGTCTGAGCTCATCAGGTATAAAAAGAGCTTAAAACAAAAAGCACAGTTTGAACTTGAATAATAAAATCAGTGATGTGCAGAACACTGAGGAAAGGCAAATACTCTCAGCAAGCACCTTTGCATTTACATAAAACAAAGGTGAAACCACTTCCAAAATTATAGAGGGGAAACAATGCCAACGTGCTGAAAATGAAATGTCACTTGCAATTTCTTAGAGTATGTCTACAGTGCAATTAGACACCCACAGCTGCCAGCTGATTCAGGCTTGAGCTAACGGGCTGTTTAATTGTAAAGTAGACATTTGGGCTTGGGCTGCAGCTTAAGCTCTGTGACTTCTCTCCCATTAGAGCTCCATCCTAAACCTAAACGTCTACACAACAATTAAACAGCTCCTCAGCCCAACTCTGAGCCAAGTCAGCTGGCACAAGCCAGTGTTGGGTTTTTAATTGCAGTGCAGACACACTTAGAGACAAGTCATAGGCACTGTGATTGGGTCACCTAAAATGATCTCTTTTGTATAACTGTAAAAAAATGCAATACTTGCATAGACCTGTGTACTTCTAGAACTGTTTGCACAAACCTGATCACATCTTTCTTTCCTATCTACTTCACATGCTTTTGATATACACTAAAAAAACAAGTATTAAAAGATACAACTCTCACAGGCTGTACAACAAGGATTGCTTTCTTCAGGGCAGATTGTACCTGCAGCCTCTCCCAAGGGCAGATAAGGAAATAAGCTATAATTATATACTGATATAAGTTCAGTGACAGTTATATAAGATTGCCGTGCTGAGCCTGCTCGTTAACTAGATGCAATGCCCTTTTTGGGATGCCTTTTTTCCTTTAAAGAACTCCCAGGAGTCAATTCTTAGTGTGTTATTTTACTTCATTTCTAAGCCTACTAGACACACAAAAATATTGTTCATATGCCAAGATGGATCTCAATATGTTTACTCTAAATCATTACTAGACCGCCAGACTCTGTTTTCAAAACCAGTGGCTTGCTAAAGTAATTAGCAAGCTTCAAAATATAACAAAGACTATACCTATTCAACTGCATAGCTCTGCACCACCTAATTAGGAAGAGTTAGGCTGCATAAAATACCCTTGTCAAGGAATGTTATGTGCCTACTTCTTCTTCAATGACTCAGTATCAAATTAATAACAAAAACTATACATTCAATAAAAAGATTTTATTTAAGGTATGCTAATGGTAATAGTGAATCACAATACATAGAAGACCAATATGTTTCCAAATAAGTAACTGTCTCACTTGAAGCATCCAGATGCAATTTCTCACTGAAATGCACAGCAAGATGTAAGGAGAATGATGTGGATCGTAATGATCTGTCACACCTAAAACTCTCAAGTGCAGGCCATTATTAGGTCAACTTATCTTCTTTGCATCTGTTTTCAACTTTTTAAATTAAGGCTTTTCTTTTTCATTTATTTTTACACTTCCAATCAGTCTATAATTAAAAACAGCAATACATGCTATATATTGGGTGCGCTGATATACAGAATCACTTATAAGGGAAAGGTGGTATACCTGGAATTATCTCCATTCTTTCTTTGTAAGAAATCCCAGACACAAGCTCCCCTCAAAGGCTGGGGCTACACTGCCCTCATAGGGGCATACAAATGCAGCCAATTGGAAATGCAAATGAGGCACATATTTAAATATCTCATGCCTCATTTGCATACTTGCGCAGGATCTTGATTGCAGAAGAGCTGATTTTGAAAGCCACAACAGCGGTGTAGATGCGGTTCATTCGCAATGAAACCCTGCTTTCAAAAGCACCCTTCTTCCTGAAAAAAATTAGGAAGAAGGGTGCTTTTGAATGTAGGATTTCCTTTCGAATGCACCCCATCTACATGGATCTTGTGGTTTTCAAAATCAGCTCTTCCGTAATTGAGATCCCATACGAGTATGCAAATGAGGCATGAGATATTTAATCTGCACCTCATTTGCATTTCCAAATGACCGCATTTGCATGCCCCTTCCAAAAGAGAGGAGCAGTGTAGTCACAGCCAAAAGAATGATTGAAAAGCCTTTTATTTTAAATTTAAGGAATAACAGCAGAAGAGAAAGAAAGATGATCACCAGGAAAGGAGATTGGTCTAATTTAGTTCCCTAGGGAACAAGATCATAATCATTCTGCTTTATTAGTAGCACTTAAATCCAATCCTAAAAGCACTCACATTAAACCTATCAGTTTCCTAAACCATAACCAATCTTTTCCAGCTAAACTCACTGCACACTGTTTGTATAAGGCTATTATAGAACAAGGCTATTAGAGAGATTTCAGTTCAAAGCTCAGAACTCTATTGATGTCTGAGGCATTTACGGTTCCCTCCAGCTATATAAAGGATGGGGTCATAGGAACTCTGGCTTACCAGTAACAGCTGGACGGCTACCAACACTGCAGTTCCCAGTGTGACCTGATCACTGCCCAGTCTCAGCTTACCTCCAACTTCTGGGGCCTAGTTTAATGCCCTGTGGGGAAAGGATATACCCCCAAAATTCTGTGGTGGAACTCATCTGAAATTAGGAAAATATACTTCCACAATCTTTTCAGGGTGGAGCCAGTTTGGTAAAAATGCCACTCCAGGTTCTCTGAGTTTTCTGAAAATTCTAGCTGACTGCACATAATTCTAGACACTCCAAAAGGGGGGGCAGGGCATAGCAATTTCAGCTTTGAGCTGGCTTAAGGCTCAGGTAATCTATTCAGCAGTGTAGGATCCCATGCTTCTTTAAAAAAAGAGAATCAGGACCCCTGGTGGAAGATGAAGCATCAGATAAAGCTGTAGCTAGTTTTCCCTGGGTGCATGCACAAAAGGTTGCCACTTCTGGTCTGGACATTGTACAGACTTGTTTCTAAGGATCTTTCCTCCTGGATTTCATGACTATGTGCATTCATTATCCCAGTGTGGAAGTAGTATGTCCACAGTCTTCTTTTCAAAAATGTCCATATAATTCTGATCCATATCAGTGAAATGAGGTTTCAGGCTGCAAGCAGTTCCTTCTGTCAAGCCACCATCTTCTGGGGTTTCCAAACAAGTTCTCTCACTTCCAGTTGGTTTCAGAGACGGGGCTGGCATTATGGAGGCAGATCCTCTGGCAATGTTTAAAGTGGAAGCAGATTCTTGTCTCTCTCCAGAAGATGCAAGCTAGGTGACGCTGAGGATGGGTCTTTCCTTCCTTATGAATGGGGAATGAGACATACTGAATTGTGGAACTTCCCATTGTCCCTCAAGTACACCCTCTAGGAGTACAGTTTTCTATATCACTGAGGACAAGAAAGACCTATCTGTCATTTCCACAAGAACTACCAAACTTTAACCAGAAAGAGATTTGTAGGGTTTGGGTAGTTCAGTATCTATGAAATTATCAGTAGTCCCAGAACTGATGGAGGTCTGTGGAGTGGAGAGTCAACCTGGCCCACTTTGCAGAATATAACTGTATCTGTGCTTGAAATGTGGAGATGACCTGCCTGTCCCAGATCAGATTTCCCTTGAACACTGCAGATTGGTGCCCTGGGGGTGCACCAGCCTGGCCCTCTATATATCCTGGGCTAGCTTGTTTCTCAGTTCCTCATTGGTGGCGGTCCACAATGGGCAAGAGGCAAGGGCATGTCCTGGTGCTCTGCAATAAAGTCATCAATTATTACACCATTGCCAGTTCCTCCCTTCCAGGGTGTTGCATCAGTGGCCCACAAAAACATGCACAGGGTTCTTGGTTTCGAGCTGAGTGATCTATCCATTCCTGCAGAACTGGTGCCCCATCCCAGGTCCAGTGGGTTGTGAGAAACCCATCTCTTCCAGATCCCTGCTAAGGGGTTTCCACAGAGGTTACCAGAAAGGCCTGAGCAAACTGAGGGACCAGGGAGCAGGAAGTCTTGCCTACTGGTCACAGTTAGGGTGATGTTACCAAGTCAATGATGGTCACAGGGTGGTAGTCACCACACAGGGATGAGCCAAGATCTACAGGCAAGAGTCAGGTTCACAGTGTAAATGTGAGGCAAGAGTCAGTGACTGGAGATCAGCGAGCAAAAGGTGGTCTGGAGTCACTGCAAGCCAGCAGCCTGTACTGTTTCCCAAATAAGTTCCTGAGTTAAATAGAGAGCATGGGCCAATCAGAAAGTCAGAGCGTGCTGTCTCTGAACCCTTTGGGCAGTATTTCTAGTGGTCCCTCATCTCCATAGTGGTCTTTGGCTATAGCTCTTTACAGTCTTCTGATGGTGATATGGGAACACCAGCTGTCACAAATGCTGCAGATGCAGGTTTCAGTCTCATGGATCCTTAAAAGAGTGGCTCAACCCTATCTTTTATTGCTCTCACTATTTCTGTTGTACTTTGGTGCTTTTGGCACACTTTCCATTACACCTGGAAAACAGTGCTCCAGCTCTACCCATTCCCAGGACTCAACCAGTTTATAGCTCCAGAAGGATCACTCACACCTGCCTTTCCCATGGCATCTAGTCACCCAGACAGCCATTCCTCCGGACCATCCCATGTCATCAGCCTCTTCACTTGGCATCATTCAAAAATTGTGAAGAACTAGCCAGGTAAGTAGACTTTAAAATCACAGATTTCCAGCATCTAATAATCATCCACTGCACAGGACCAGTACCTAAGTATGGAGTAGATGCAGGATGCCGACTTTCTCAACTGGATGGACCAGACACCATTTGTGGCAATGGCATCTACTTCACCCAGTCAGGAAAGCTGACAGCATTAGACAGCACAAAGTGATGTGAAGGACAGCTGATCAGTGCAAGATCTGCGACTTACAAACAAACAAAAAATACAACCTTGTCAGTGATGAGGCACCTGCTATAGCTTCCATCACTGAGACTTGGCTGTATGAAACCACATATGGAGCACTGTCTCACCTCATCCCTACAAAACAAACCGGAAACCATACCAGGGATCCCCATTCAAATACACTGACTCATCTGTCAAGCAGAGCCCCCACCTCCCCACAACTCCAGGCACAGGTATTTTCACTCTTACTGCCAGAGCCACAAGTTAGTAGTCTATAGAATGGCACCACTCAACAACAGGTTGAAACTCATTAGCCCAGTACTCTCTGCTCTGGCAGGATTTTAGTTAGCCAGATGTCTACTTCTCATGGGTGTAGCCAAGTTTCCCATG
Organism: Carettochelys insculpta; assembly: GCF_033958435.1. Lineage (NCBI taxonomy): Eukaryota > Metazoa > Chordata > Testudines > Carettochelyidae > Carettochelys > Carettochelys insculpta. Next base: position 57,489,593 of record NC_134144.1, read on the forward strand.
GTCCCATAAAGCTTGTTTCTCAGTGTTCTGTGATGTAATTCAGCTCTAACTTACCCCTATATGACTTCTAAGAGCCCAGTAAGCAGTGGAAGTAATGGTAATGTTGCTAGATGACGTTGCTCTCCTGTGGTTTGACAAATTCTCTTGTTTAGCATCAGTCATATCCCAAGGGTGCTGCTCTAGAGAGGTTCAACCTGTAGGAACTTCCTGCTGCCTTACTGTTACACACTCACTAGGCTTCAAGCCTGCCCCTGTTCTTGCCTAAACCTTGTTCTAGCCTGCTTCAGCCTTTGTCCATGCCCTCTTCCAAACTTTCTCCAGACTTGCATCTCCTGACCACAAGACCCATGGATTGACTTTAACCCCAGCTTCAACCTATGGCTTGCTTCTGGACTCTGATTCAACCCTGATTTGACTTGTGCATTGACCCTCATCTTAGTTCTAATCCATGGCCTGTCCCCAGACCTCAGTTTCAGTGGTGCCTATGGCCCTGTCCTGACTCTGTGTCTAGTTTCAACCCCTGTTCTCCACCACCACTCCAACCATCATCCCTGACCACCTGGAATCTCATACTCTGACAATCCCATAGCTAGTCTGCACATTGCCAATCTAGAATAGACAAGAAGGTGAGCAGCTCTGCATTCATCTTTTCTGTAGACTTCAGAATTAAGAGAGAGGCCTCAGACAAGTCAACTTCATTTGAATTCACCCATCTGCAAGTAAGAAAAAAACCAGATCCAAAACCAGTAAAGCTTTATGCTTATTTACAGACTAAAGGATTCATAGAGAAACCGACCAATACGTTATCAGTGATAGTGAGGAATCTCCCAGATTGACAAATCTGGAGTATTTCAACATGCCTACTAGCAATGCTACAGATGCAAAAGTCCCAGAATTCATTTCCTCACTTGCCTCCCCAGGACTGTCACTAGTCATCTCTAGTCATTCATGCAGCTAGTCAGATCCCAAACCAGGTCCTTTTAGCCTACTTGTCATGACTGAGCCTATCACAACCGAGTCACTGTCTTAATAATCAAGTCAGTGACCCTAGACCTTTCAGCTCCCAGGCAACAAGAAAGACCCATGACTAAGATTTGATGGAGACTAAAAAGAATGAGACTCCAACAAACTCCAAAGCCTGATAAAGGACAACAGCACTACATCCACAGGATGCTCATACAAGGTCTTATAAACACCAGATTGGCAGGCACAGGCTCCCCGCAGACCTAGGTTTACTATGCAGTGTATATATAGTGTCTGTTTCACGCTCTGAGCCAACTGCAAGCTTATTTTAATCAGGAAAAGCATCTGTCTGACTCCTGGAACCAGACTCACTGAGAAGCCAGTAGCATCAACACACAGGTAAAGATGTGGATTTGGACCCATGGTATAGAGGCTCTAGAAGAATTCCACAGAGACTTTAACAATCTACACCCCACCATCAACTTATGCCTCGATTATTCCATGAAAGAGATACATTTCTTGGACACTACAGTACAAATCAAGGAATGCCTGATTGGTACCACACTGTACCGGAAACCCACTGATCGCTATACTTACCTACACCCTTCTAGCTTCCAACCTGCACACATAACTAGATCCATTGTTTACGGTCAAGCCCTTAGGTACAATCGCATTTGCTCTGATCCAACTGACAGAGACCAAAAACTACAAGATCTTTACCAAATATTCGTAAACCTGAATTACCCACCAGGAGAAATAAGAAAACAAATCGACAGCACCAGACGAATACCCAGAGACCAGCTACTCCAAGATCAGCCCAAAAAAGCCAAGAACAGAACACCACTGGTCATCACCTACAGTCCCCAACTCAAACCACTGCAACGAATTATTAAAGACCTACAACCTATCCTTAATCAGGATGCCACACTCCAGAAGGCCCTAGGCGACATGCCTGTTCTCTCCTACAGACAACCTCCCAACCTTATGAAGATCCTCACCAACAGCCACAATCTATACCCCAGGAATACCAGTCCTGGAACCTTTCCTTGCAACAAAGCCCGCTGCCAGCTTTGTCCACATATCTTTTCTGGAAATACCATCACCGGACCTAACCAGGTTATTCACAGACTCACAGGCACATTCTCATGTTCCTCAACTAACATCATATATGCCATCATGTGCCAACAATGCCCAGATGCTTTGTACATTGGACAGACTTCTAACTCCCTTAGACAAAGAGTTAATGGGCACAAAACAGACATAAAAACACTGCAGATCCACAAACTTGTTAGTCAACATTTTAATGGAGTGGGACATTCTGTTAACGACTTAAGAGTTTGCCTGTTACTGAAGAAAAATTTTCGCACAACTATTGAAAGGCAGACAGCTGAACTGTCTTTTATATTCAAATTCGGCACATTAACACTTGGTTTGAACAGGGACAGGAATTTTCTGAGTCACTATAGGGGCTCATTTGTATACTTGGCTTAATCTAATTCTTGACCTTGCCCCACCTTCTACCTCTCTACTCTCTGATTTGCTCACCCTGATCATTTTTTTCTGATTTGTCCTCCTGGATTACTGTTTTTGGTTCTCTGTGCCTTAAATATAGAGTCTGTTCTGGTATGGCTATGGTCTGAAGAAGTGGGTCTGTCCCACGAAAACTCACCAAATAAATTGTTTTGTTAGTCTTTAAAGTGCTACTTGACTGCTTTTTTGTTTTGACAGTATATAGACTAGCACAGCTCCTTCTCTGTTACAGGTAAAGAAATGTGCACCACTTCTCTTCTACAACTGGAAAACTGCACAACAAAAGGACACCTTTGTACCTTCCTGCTAACCTCTACTAACCTAATCAAGATGAGCCCCGGCTCCTTGCCAGGCCCTGGTCCAGCACAATGTTGTTACATCAACTGAGAACAAATAGGAACACAAACTTCTTTATTGTAGAACTTCTTCAAAGCGACATTTATAAACTCCTAACAGCTAGTTAAAAATAATGCACATTAATGAGACAGTGATGGCAGAGAGAAGATGGAAGGGAATAGGAGCAGAGGGATGATTTTAAAGTTGGAAGTGCAAGTCTACTTTTACATTTTGCCCCAGCCCTCGGAATCCCAAGAGCAGGCCTGTAAGGTGATAAACTAGAAGCCTCTGGAAACTCCCCTCCCCAGCCGTCACTCATGCTTCTGATGAAGCGGGTCTTTGCCCACAAAAGCTTATGCTCCAAAATATCTGTTAGTCTACAAGGTGCCACAGGACTTCTTGTTGTTCTCTGAGCAGAAAGAAAGACATTCTCTCCCTTCATTCCAGGATAAGGCATTGAGTGCTACCAGTGCCAGCTGACAAGCTCATTAGCAACAGTCAGTATGCCTGACAGAGCCAAAGCCATCTGCCCAACTGTTTCCTGCTTGATGATGTCATGCTGGTTCATCCATTTACACTTTGTTATTTTTTTATTCTGAATTAATTCATCCATATTTCAATATTCAGGTACATTTTCTAGAGTGGGTGGGCGGAGACTGAGCATCTGGTACTTGTGTAGAGCAGTCTGCACGTCACAGGAACGGAAACTTCAGGGACATAGTGGGCAGCAACGCTAGAAAATGATCCTTCAAAAAGCGTATTTCTTTTAACTACATATTCAAAAAAGTAATTATTTATTACTTAGTTAGCAACACCATTGCAATTAATTTGCAGCACTTCAGCTATCCAGCACCTTGGTTGCTGTAACTGTAATTTAAATTTAATTGCAGCCTAATTTAATTTACAATAGGTGACCTACTTAGAGATTCTCTGAGCTAGAGAAACAGTCTACATGCATGTACAAAATTTACAATCCCTGAAGCACAAAGATGGTTCTCTGGGCAGTCCTGACTCCACAGCCGAATGTATGCAAAAGTGAAGGGACAAGAGACTGCACTGTTCAAAGACAAGGTATTGTCAATCAGTATTTGCAAGACGCATTTCAGGTCACATTTCACCCACTGACAAAAAAACAGTTGTATCAAAATGCTGTGTATCTCCATTTAAAAAGACTGAAAAGCAGCAGAGACCTTTCACATGTATAGCAATCGCCATTTTGCAGCTTGAATATGTGAGAACTTCCCTTCCAGAATAGTGATGTGTTTCAGGGTCTTCTGCGTCACTTCTCCTGTCCCCAAGAAATATTTATCTTTTTTTCACCTTACCCACCATTTACCAGCCTTGTAAATCCTGATCTGCCTGGAAAGAGTACTTTCCACCATAATAGCTGGAAAAATCTTCATGCGTAGCAGACAAGACCAATGGGATAAGACAACAATGGCCACCACAGTGGGGGCAGAGCCATGTCCAGTGGGCAAACAATTTGTCTGGAGAGGTTTCAAACAATCATAGAATCACAAAACACTAGAACTGGAAGGGATCTCAAGAGGTCATTGAGTCCAGTTCCCTACCCTCTCAGCTGGACCAAGCACCATTTAGAACTTCCCCAAAAGGTGTCTATCTACCCTGCTCTTAAAAATCTCCAGTGATGGAGATTCCACAACCTCCCTAGGTAATTTATTCCAGTGTTTAACCACCCTCACAATCAGGAAGTATTTCCTCATGTCTAATCTAAATCTCCCTTGCTGCAGTTTAAGCCCATTTCTCCTTGTCCTATTCTCAGAGGCCAAGGAGAACAACCTTCTCTCTCCTCCTTGTAACCCTCTTCAAGGTACTTGAAAACCGCTACTATGTTCCCTCTAAGTCTTCCCATTTCTAAACAAGCCCAGTTCTTTCAGTCCTCCCTCATAGCTCATGACTTTTAACCATTCTAGTTGCTCTTCTCTGGACCTTCTCCAATTTCTCCACATCATTCTTGAAATATAGTGCCCAGGACAAGTTCTAGAGGGGCAGGGCAGCCAGCAATTGGATCCAGACCCTTTGCAGTCAAGGATCCACAGATGGCAGAGATTGTTAATGCCTTCAATAAAGGGAAGCTAATGTGCTAGCTTGGGTGATTACATACTGTCTCAAGATTATTACTAATCATTTAACATTTCTATTCTAGTAATATCCAGAGTCTCCAATTGGAATCAAGATCCCTGTTGAGTTTCAACCTGAGGTGGGCAACATTGGCCATTTATAAGAGGAGTATGAGAGGTCAAGAGCCATCCCTGACTTCTGCTCAGCCTGCCAAGGGGAGATCTGTCCTTGTCTTGCTGCCCCATCTCCCGGGCCCCCTTGACTTCTCTCCCTAACATCCAGGTGCAGGGGGAAGTGGAAAGATCAGGGCTAGCCACACTCATGCCAACCATTCTGGCTCACTGCTCTGTGCAGTGTGGTGGCTGCCACAGAGGAAAACGTAGTTGGGCTGGCAGAAGTCTGCCCCTTGTGCCCATTTGGGCCCAGCTGGCTAAGGACATGGGTCTAGCAAACCAGAAACTTGCTGGGGACACCCAGATTGCTTGGCTCTTGTCCCTGTCAACTGGGCCAAGGCAGGGAGCAGAGGGTGCAGGGCAGCCCTGACTGACAGGGAGAGCTGCCACCATGCTAGGTTGGAGGGGCAACACAAGAAGGACAGAAGCCCCCCTCCAGTAGCCCCTTAAAAGAGAGCAACTGGGCTCTTTGGGGAGACAGGCCAGGTGAATCAGAATAAGTAAGATGAGAGCTGCCAGTGACTGTACACTTGCTGTGACGGGTTGCCCCCTTTTAAGGTACCAGCAGATGTACTGGGATACCATGGAGCCTGCCTGTTCTGCCAGCCTCCACACACACTTTACTCTCTCTTGCTGATCCAGAGTGTTCAGCCTCCTTTAGTTCACACACGGGCAGGGCCACACCCAGCTGCAGGAAAACACAGACACTAAGGTCAGCTCTGGAAAGACTCATCTTAAGGGACTTGCCCCATCACACAGGTGCTCACCACTCTTGGAGGGCAGACCCAAAGGTATATTGTCTTGTGCTGTACAGGGATTTATACAGAGTAAATTCATGAAATCTGCCCCCCCCCTTCAATGTGAAGGAAAATATGCTACCCCTCTTTTCCACCCCATTGCACAAACTGGGTTTTAGGACAAACATAAACAAGTTCATTAACGAGAAAGTGTAGATTTTTAAGCGATTATGAAAGACAGCAAACAAATCAAAGAAGATTACCTTAATAAATAAACAAAGCTTGCAAACTAAGCTTAACATACTAGAAAGATAGGCTATACCTTCGCAAATTCTCCCCATGGATCAGAAACAGACTGGCAGATTCTCCAGGCACAAGTTGCCTTGGCTTTTCTAGGTTTTTGTATGTATGTTAAAAATCATTTCAGCTGGGGGTCATCACTTTTCACATTTCAGTTCTTGCCCCACAAGTATCTCCAGGTGTGTCACGGCAAAAGAGTGAGGTCCTCCCATGGTATCATTGTCCTCTTTTTATATCTTCTTCCCACTTGCTGGATAATTCTTTCGCTGTGACCTGGGTCAAATAATTGCCATTGTGCAGTGGTATGTCTCAGACATTTCTCTTGTACACTGTTCCTGAGGTAACCATTGTGTTTGTGTGCATTTCCTCAAAAAGCCATTAACCTTGTTCTTACTGTTGTACTTGAAAGGCTGCTTGTGGGTGTTGTTAACCTCACAACATGTTTCAGTAACACATACTTAGCCAAACTTCACAACTTCTCATTCAATGATCACACATACAATTCAACAAGATATTAAAGCTAACAGATTAGACTTTTAGAATGATACCTTACATGACATACTTTGTATAAAAGATATCCTAATTACATGACTGGTGACTGCTGCAGTGTCACACTTGGGACTGGTGGAAGCCTGGCAAACTTTGTAAAATGTGTTCATTATTTTAATTGAGAGCTAAGCCTCAACTAATGTGTTATTTCAAATAGGACTGGCCATAAAGCAATTCTACCTTGTAAAATTTTTTGAGGTTTCCAATGCAGAATAAGATAAAATTGAGACCTATAGAAGTTTCATGAAAAAGGCTACCACCCCAGAACAGCTACCTAGTTAGGACGCCCAGTCCGTCTCTGAGAGACTCAAGTCCATGTTCTCCAAGTTTTGAAGAAAGAACTTGAATCTGGATTCTCCATAGCCCAAGTAAATGGTCTAGAGACCAGGCTATTCTGCAGCATTCTCTCAAATTTTTCAATTGAAAACATGTTACCATGAAATATTTGAATTTCAATGAAAAACGCATCACTGAAAAATTTGCAACTAGCTCTAATCTCAACATGTTTTTGAAAATGGGTTATCTCAAATGCTGAAAAGGGCTCTCTTCAGTAAAGCATACACTTAAGGCCATGCAAAAACTAAAATGCTTGGTTGCATCAGGCACCTAGAAAGAGTGGATTTTAGGAATTCAATTCCCAGTTCTGCAACAAATGCCTTTGGTAAATTACTGATCACCAGCATTTTAGAAGTGTTCATTAACCTATGATACCATCATTCATAACAGAAAAGCTCTTTTGAAAATCTGGCAATGACACTGAGCTTCCTAAATAGTGCTGGATTCTTTGGCAAACTTGCTCCCAGTTACAGTCACTGAACTGCTCTGAACACTTAGGCTATGACTACACTACAGCATAAAGTCAATTTTAATACACTTAGCTCAATTTTACAGTGTTACTGTCTTCACTGAACATACCATTAGGTTGATTTTAATGAGTGCTAAGGTCAACTTTCTCGTGCCTACCGTCTGAGGTGGCATAATGCCATGTCTGAATTTAAAAGGTCTAATTAATGCTAGTGTGGAAAATGTTACTTTAAATTGATTTTATTGGCCACCAGGGTGGCCCACAGGTATCTCACAATACCTCACAGGTGTCTGTTCTCGCCACTTTCACCTCCACTCTCACCTGGTGTGCAGGAAGTAGGTAACAGGAAGCCCAGTAATTTTAATTCATTTTCTTTCTGACCAGCATGCATAGCACACCTCAGGAGACATCTGTTGTATCTAGCCATCACATCAAGTCATCGAACCATCATGACTATTCAGGGTTCTTCTCAGGATTTGAGTTCTCAGGGTCACAAAAGAGCTGCAGTATGGACCCACAACAAGATCCTGGATCTCATTTCTGTGTGGGGTGAAGAATCAGTGATGAACAGACTGCAAGTCAGCAAGTGAAATGAGGACATCTATGAGAATATTTTGCAGGCCATGATCATGAAAGAAGCACCCCTTCTCAGGAATTCTCTGACTTGTACCTGATTTCTCACAGATCAAAGAAATTCTGAGACAATGCAGGCTCAGAGCAAGGCCTGCTGGGAAGGAAGAAGTGGAATAAAAATCAAGCTAGTTTCTCACTTAAAAGTGCCCTGATCCAAGCTATGAGTGCATAAGATAGCAAAATCTAAATCAGAACTATTCTTATTCATAAATAGCCAAGTATTTTTCCCTCTTAGAACAGATATTTTCCTCTGCTAAAAATAAATGTTTGCTCATCTCCAGTTACTTTCTCTTAGAAGTGAAAAGCTAAATTAACCTTGTGGCTGTGGGGTAAATTTGCAAATAATCAACAACAGCACCACATAAATTTGAGAACTCTTAGGCTATGTCTACATTAGAAGGTTTTATCAGCAAAAGTGCTGCTGACAGTAAGTCAAAAGAATGCAGCACTTTTGTTGACAGCTGTACTCTGCTCACCATGAGGAATAATGCCTCTGTCGACAGAGATCTGTTGACAGAAAGCTGGTGTGGATGTTCCAGGGGGCCCTCTGTTGACAGACAGGGCTTATGGGATACTGGGCAGAGAGCCCTGTATGCTGTGCTTCTGTTTGGCTGTTTTGCTGATTGAGTAGCTGGGTAGTCCAGCCACTCTCTGTTGACAGAGTGGATCACTCTTGTGATCTGTTTGGCAGTTAGGCCCTGATCTGTCAACAGAAGTTTTGTCAAATGTTATCTTCCAACACAAACATCGGTCAACAAATCTCTGTAATCTAGACATCGCTTTAGAGAATTTCTTGCTCTTTCCATGTTTGTTTCCATTTAATCTGGTGTACTATTCCATCAGGGAATAATGGCTAATCCTAGGGAGCAGCTAGTCTTCCTTTTTACTCTCTCTCTATTTCTTTCTTTAAGAATACACTTGTTTTCCAGTAGATTTTTTTCAATGGCAAAGTTCATCTCTTTAGTTGCGTGCACAGTATGGAGGTGATTGTTCGTTCAAACGAGTGCTGTTGTTATAGAATGGCAAGATAATAGAATCCTAGCTATAATTCTCTATCATTTGGAGTGAACTGGTGATTTTAGAAATTTAAATTTTGTTTCCTAAAGTGAGATCAGTACAGCATAAAAGCAGCCCACTGAAAATAAATGGCATCTCTGTTTTCCACGCCTCACTGTCAGCTGTTTGAGAATTGAGTGCAATTTTGTTCTTACAGTACATTACTCAGGCTTTAAAGAAGAAAGGAAACCAAGTGGTCATGTTAATGGATGAAACACCGGCCTATCATCTGTCAGATGGCTGAAGATTAACCCGCCCTCCCAAGTGAAAGTGTCTTTGGTGGTCTCAGATGAAATGACTGATTTTTCCTACTTGTAGAATTATGTGATCATATCTAATTCTCACTGTGTTCAAACAGATGATGGTGTGCTTGTACATTTCACATAATATACAGAGTTGGGATCCTAGTGTAGGATATAGTGATTATGAATCTAGTGGTTTTCTTTTTTTCCATCCCAACTTGTGCACATCTCACAACCACTATTACAAGTAGGCATGATTAACAATCTCTGCTCTCAAGGGCAGACCCAGCCTGGAAGAGCAGGGATGTCACAAGTCAAGATGAAGATAGAAATTAAAATTGCTTTAAAAAAATCAGTAGGGTGCTAAGACCCTATTCCCAGCTATTCCCAGCATAGAAATTCCAGAAAGCAATGATGGTGTGTACTGGTCTCTGTGGAGGACTATTTTCCCACCTTCACAAGCAAAACAAAAACAAGCTAAAAGCCAAAAAACAAAAGAAAAAAATAAAGCATGTCCTTTACACTGGGTATTCATGCAATCTGTTTTGTTCTGGAATAGGAAATGTAATTAATGATTCTTTACCTCTTTTTGCTTTCATTGTAGCCAGTGCAATAGGTCCATCCCAGATGCCTAACCATGATTACACTCACATACCACTCAGAAGGTGAAGAGCAACTTCCAGCTATCTTCAATACATTTAGATTAGGCTGTTTTGTTTCACTAAATGTCAGTGCATAGTCTGCCACCTGGTGGAGGCTATCAGCAAAACTCACCTCGATTAGCTAGACCGTATTTAAAGCTCAAGCTGTTGTGTAATAGATTTCTTCTCCCTCACTACAAAGATGAAGAGGGCTAAAGAAGTCAAATCAACTACATGAAAACAAGTAGCTCACATGAGAACGGAGTCTGCTCACTTTCCCTCCTACATTCCAACAGGTTATAGAAGTGGGAAAGTTTGGGAAATTTCCCTTGTCACTGAGTTTCCCCAAAATGCTAAAGGTTTCCCATTTCATTATGAGTAAGGCCACACCTGGCAAAACGAGTCATCGGAGAGAATCAAAATAAAAAGGAAAGCATTAAATGCCTAACTGATATTATATTTGTTTAATCATGTCAAAAGATGCTGAACAACTAACCAGAAGAACTGAGAAGAATGTGGCTCATGAGATGAGATAGAGAAGCCTAGACATACCATATACTTTCTGTCCCAGGGACCTTCTTTCTTCAGCCATTCTGAGTATTTTATAGGCATACCGCAGGTGTGCCTAGAAATTACAACATGTCATCACCTGTTTTCTAACCCCAGGACAAACACACATTTTCTCCACTCACCCCCTACAGCCAGGATGGGCAACCAGGAATAGTGGGTCAGACACATGCATCGCCCTCCTTCAGCTCAGTGGGCCACAGCAACCTGCGGCCCACTAGGGTTTCACCTGCAGCCCACAGACCCCTCCTCCCATGCATCTCACTCAGTGGGGCACTGGAGCCCCACACTTACCTGCTGCTCCCGCTCCCTTCCAGAGCTGGAACATCTGATTCACAGCATTCCAGCTCTGGAGGGAAGGGGAGTAGTGGGGATGGAGAATGAATCAAGCTATCTGCACTGCTCGGAAAGTGCTGAGAGGGTGGGGGAGGTGTAGGAAAGGTGGGGCTCTGGTACCCCAGTACATGAGAGGTGATGGGGGAGAGAGACATCCAGGGATCTGTGGGCCACATGCAGACCACAGGCCACAGGTTGCCCACCACTGCCCTACAAGAAACCACTTTCTTCCTCATCCCTTCTCCCACATAGCTGCAACAGTCTGTGATGTCACAGAAGGAAGCAAAGCTGGTCCAGGCATTAAAGCACTCTAGTTGGTTCCAGGTTGAGAAGAGAACATAACAGCCCTTTTCAATTAGTATAAAAAAGTTTAATGCCTTGCTGCCAGGGAGCAGCAGAACAAATTATCAAGCAGATAAAACTCAAGACTCTTATTCCAGCAGGAGAAAAACAACCTTGTAGCTCCACAGCACTTTACCATCCCTCCCACTGCAGGACTGTTGTGAGTAATTTTTTTTCTGTAAATTGCTATGTTATGTGTTGGTCTCCTGTGGGATTCCATTTTAAAAAGGCAGAATCCGTTTTCTGAAGAGGTCAGATGACAGTAGCAGAGGCAGGCTGGGTCAATCCAGATTCAGTGGGATTTTCCCACCCTTTTACCACAGAACTTTCACGCCATTGGTCAAATAAAAGATTGTGACTGTCAATCAACGGGGGAGTTGAGCAGTAGTAGAACAGCAATTAAGCAGCAGTTTAAGATCCAGCTGCAGTTCCCTCAGACAGCTACCGCATGGAGTCAGTTCCATCTTGTCATCTTTCATCAGGAAGCTAGTGAAGCTGTTCTCCATCTCTTCGCAGGATCTCCCTGGTGTTCCTCCCAAAGAGCTTTCAAATAGCTCAATGGTAGAAGGTCCCAGGCTTCAAGCTGCCCTTCCCTGCCATAGTCTGTAACATTATTCTCCTTCTTGCCAGGGGTTGTCACTATTATCTTCTCTTTCCCTCTCCATTGGATATTTTGGGTCCTAGGCTTCAGGCCTAATTAACTGTTCTGGTTAATGTGGGTTATGTTTATTGTAAGTTATAGTTGCTGTGTTTTATGTTACAGATGCTGTGTTAATTGAATCTTTATTCCCCTCTCCCTATTTGTTGTAAATTTGTCCCTTAATGCATGTTTTAAACACATTTTGGTATCCATTTCTTTCTAATTTATCTTATTTTACTTTATTTGGTGTGATCCTCACTGGTGACAGATACAGCATTGGCCCAGAGGCCTGCACTTCTGACACGGGGACAGCTCAGATTTGGGGCTTGCTCCAATTTCATAGTTGCCCAAGTCCCTGAGGTAACAGGACCATCGGCTCCCTATAGGGTTTAGCAACCCAAGAGACCCAGTTTCAGATTGCCTCCCCAACTTGGAAGAACCCTTATATACAGTTGCCTCCACCTTTTATGCATGTTCTTAGTCATAATTAGAGGGCTCTCCCTACACAGCTGGGAGGTAAGACCATTTCTTCTGGGCAGGGCTGGTCCCAGGCCCAGATTTACACCTTATGTGGCCCTAGGCATAGCACTTTCAGCAAACGTACATTGTGTACAGCTGAGCTTCGTATTACACACAGTTTTAGAGAGGTGAAGCACCCTTAGACACATACCTTCTGTACCTACCTGGAAATCCAGCCCAGCTTGGTCCCAGTGTAACTGCTTCTCCACAGCCGGCTAGGACAAGGAGGTATCTAGTGCAGCTGCATCTCAATGCATACTGAGACCAAGGTTCTACTAACACAATGTTTAGTCACATGCAGGTGATCTGCAAGGGAGAAAGGAATGGCCTTGAGTTCAGACTCCTCTTTTGTGAGGGAAGGAGCACAAAAAGGGAGAAGAGAGGCACCAAGCTGTTTCATTCAGTGGAGATGCCTGAAGGAGGGAGCTAAGGGGACAGAAAACTCTGCTTGGTTCACCTCTCTAAATTATAGAGACACCCTGCTTCTACCCAAGTGATTCTGGCCTTCAATCTCTTCCATACTTCACTTATCCCCCAGGAAGAACATTGTAACAAAAGCAATGACTCAGAATCAGCATCTGGGATTCCCCTGGGTTATAGGCTAGGTTGCTGCTGCAGCTTATAGAAGCCAGTATTGGCTAGAGCATCTGCTGTCTGGGTTCTTATATGCCTGAGCCCTATAATGAGTTCTGTATTTGTAGATCCCTGTGCCCATATGACCCCCCACTATGAGGATGCACAGGGCCATCCACAGCACCTGATTGCAGACTCAGTGACTTCTCTTCCCCTGCTGTGGGGAACAATTAAAAGTCTAAAAGCTAAAGAATTCAGGAAAACTGACTAAATAAAAAACAGACTCCTAAATCCTACATTCAGCTTTTGTAACGGCTATTCAGAGCTTAAATGTTCATCCTTGTTTAATAAAAACAAAAACAAAAGATCTGAGAAGGTACATTATAGTATATTCTTTGTCATGTTTTGTGATCAGCTCTCCTCAGTTCTGAATGCAACTAAAATCAAAGACTAAGACAGCTGGCAGCCCTCTGTGTATATATCATTTATCTCAGCCCAATGTGTGCTCAGAGTCTCTGAGAGGATTCTACAGGTTGAACTCAGGCGCTAGCATTTGCAGTCCTCTTATCTTCATACTTTTGTATGTTTCCCAGGAAATCTTTTCTAAATTGTATCATCAGTTTTTGGACAAAAGCGATAGCTGTGTTCAGCCTCCATATATGGTGAAAAATCACTTCCTTTAGTCACTGTGCCAACATAGGCAGGAAAATTCTTATGTTTATTTTCCAAGGATATGGTAATTATCTGCTTTGAGTAAAAGTGGCACAGGAAGTGTGTGAAATATTTTAAAGGGAAAGCCTACATTTATTGAAAGTCTCCTTTCCCGCTGTTTCTTTTTGAACATCCTTTCCATAAATGCTGAAAAGAGTGGAGTGGATTGTTATTAACTTGCTACTCTACTCAGAACTCAGCCAAAACACTCAAGCATCTGTCTCACCTTGAGATTTGAATGTGTGGTAGAAAAACTGGCTTAGCCAGAATTCCTACAGAGGCTTTGTTAAAGTGCTGGTTGGGGAATAAGCTTCGGTACCAGGGGTCAGCAACCTCCAGCATGCATGTCAAGAGTGGCACACAAGCCAATCTTCATCTGTATGAGAGGTGGGAGCTCAACCTCACCCCTCCTCCCTCATGCAGCTAAGAGTTTGCTCAAAGCCATGCCACCTGTGGATTAACAAAAGACTGGCTAATGCTACCAACCACCAGCTAAAAGGTAAAGCTCTGCATCTTAATTTATTGATTAATGAAGATTTAAGTGGGACTATTAGTGATCTTGAAAAGTATCATTCAGACCATACATAGAGGTCAAAAGGTCAAATTTCGGCCCTCCACCTCGGAAAGGTTGATGACCTCTGTTCTATGATCTTTAGCACAATGCAGCATGCATCTTTCGCTTACATCCTCCAACTAAGCCCTGCAACCTAGGGTGGCAGAAGGCAGATCCTTAGAAATTCTGGACGTGCATGGCACCTGCATTCCCAAATATGACTGTGAATAGATCCTAAGATGCAAGAGGTGTGGGGAGGCACCTTTACCCCCTCTTTCTTGTACATTCACATAGAGCTAACGGGAAGCAGGTCCAGTGTGATTTCCTGGAGAGCCAGTTCAGACACATGCAGATAGAATTGATGTGTAAAGTCCTTGCTAAATTTTAGATTTGGTCTTAGAGCCTTCTGGGAACTTGATAATGACATAGGGAGCTCACTGGTTTCAATCTAGCCCAAGGCAGTTGTGACTGAAGGTTATACCTAGTTTGCCAGCAGTACAAGGTGCAATGCAGAGAATCCTCATACCTACGAGAAATGAGCTAGCAATTACAGTTATTTTTACTGAAATATAGAACAACAAATTCTTTAGATTGCTGTAGACTAGCCTTTGCAAAGTGTTTGTGTCCTCTTTTTATGGTTCTTTTACTTCTTCCCCCTACACTGTCCTATTGTTCTATTTCCTTACCTCAAATCCTCCTTTATTTTGTCATGTCTCAAATTACGCAATCAGTACCCTGAGCAGAGGCCAATTTTTATTGTCTGTAGTGTGAAGTGGCTAGTATATTTCCAGAATAAGTAAAAATAATAGAAAGAAGACTGATTAATTTTGAGCATATTGTAGAATGTATAAAGATCAGCAAGTGCAATGCCTGAGTACCTACATGTTTACTTATGGCAAGGTTACTTAAGTACCCTTAAGGACCAAAAAACAAATGAGGCTGAATTTCTGATCACCGAAACAAACAGAATATAGGCACCAGCTGCCCACCAGTAGTAAATAAGTACCTAAGTTGTAAGTGGCAGTTTGTCAATGGATTAAATGACCATTTTTTAGAGGTTTTATACTATTTGCCTTTCAAGGTCAGAAAGAATCAGTAAATCCAGTGAGGCATCAAATATGTATCCTACTATACCTGAGGGGTGTTTGGATGTGGTATAATTTCTATTAAATCAAGAGAGAACTGACAGTTTTTCTCCTACTTTATTTGGATTTGGTCTATACAATTAGACTCCATCTATCACAAACAGACTCTGGACTTCCTTGACACAAAGGTACAATGCCAGTGTACCTTTCCATCTGTATAATGTATTCTTAATTTATAGACAGGATTCGTAAAATAACCTGAAGAGACAAGTCTCCACAACTGCCAAGTATTTCCACCTACAGACTAAGGCAACTAATGTTCATGTCAGGTCACAGTACAAATACCACCACAAATTTGTGAAAAGCTACCAACACTATTGTAAACAAATTCTACAAAAATTTTATTATGAATTGTGAACATGTTTAACAATTAAATTATTGGAACAGACTTAAACTAACTGATTCTTATCTGACCCTTCTCTTATCAGACCTTTTTTCTTAAAAAAAGGGCTTTGTCTGAATGATAAATGAGAATTAGACCTGTTAGAAGCTTAAATGTTCTATTCAGTTTCTAAGCCTACACTTAAGGTAACTAATAGCTCTCCAGATCTGGCCAGGTGAATTTTCTTGTCACCCTTTCTTAATTGTATGAGTAGCAACAGAAAGGAAATTGTGTGATTCATGCTTCCAGATTATAGTATCCCACAAGCATGATAGAGAAGGCTCAATCTTAAAATGAAATAGTATTAGGTTAGGCTAACCAGCAATGGTACAAAGTTCTGAGTCACAGAGGAAAAAAGTAATAAATGGAATGTTTCTGCAATCCATTATGAAGGCAATTCTTTATAAATTGTAGCAAGTCAAAATTTTGGTTCAAAAGCATTTTTCAGTGGGAAAAAATTGGAGTTTTAAAATATTTCTGAGAACGTCAGCTTCACTGGAAATTTTCCATTTCTTTTTCCATGACTGAGAAACTGAAAACTGGCTTTTGTACAGTTTTTCATTTTCCCCTCCTTTTTCTGGCTTTCCAATGGAAAAAGGAAAAAAGGGATAAATGGGACAAAAATCTCAGAAATGACTTTATTTTCAAACACCCAATAGACTTCACATTCTGGTTCTAGTTTTTCATTCAAAATTTTCTGCTAAAGTTTTTTCCCCAAACCTGCTGAATAGTTTATAAAATTTTCCATTAAAAATTATTGACATTTTTCAACAGTTCTATTGCACATTAATGAGGAAGAGGAAGAAACTATTCATCGTCGTCATCATCATCAACAACCGTGGGCTCAGCGCCCTTTGGCATCTGATGCCTCTCTCACTATTTCCTTCCATCTTTCGCTGTCCAGTGCAGAGTGGCTTAGCTTCTGTAGACTAGCTCCACACCAATCTTCTATATCATTTACCCATTCTCTGTGGGGTCTACCTCTCCTATTTGAACCACCCATTATGCCGAATACTAGGGTCTTGATTTTTCATTCCTTGTTTATTCTGCAAATATGTCCAAATACTTGTAGCTTCCCTTTTATAAACTCCTGCAGCAGGTTCTCTTTCGGTTGTATCTTCCTATATAATTCCTCATTGGTGACCTTCTGTATCCATCCTATTCTCAGAATCTTTCTATAACAACTCGTTCAAATGCCAATATTCTTCTTTTCAACTCTTTCATTATCACCCATGTCTCACATCCATACAACATGCTGCTGAATACACACATTTTCAAGATGCTCAGCTTCATTCTTCAGCTAATTGCTTTGCTTTTCCAGATCTTATCCATCACCTTCAAACTCGCTCTTGCTTTCACTATTCTAGGTGCTATTTCCTTCTTACAGTCTAGATCATACGTTATGTTTCTCCCCAGATATGTGAACTTCTCTATATTTTCTAGTTCAATACCATCAACACTGATCTTCCTTCCTATTTCCTTATCTCCAAATACCATTGTTTTTGTTTTACCGATGTTCATAATCAGTCCATACTACTTCCCTTCTTTGTTTAACACCTGCACCATATTTGCTAGCTTCTCCTCATCTTCCTCAATGATAACTATATCATCCGCGAACCTCAAGTTGTTAATTCTTTTCCCATGCACAGATATCCCTTCTACCTCTTCCTTGATCTTGTCCATCGCTCTCTCCAGATGTGCGATGAAGATACTTGGCGATATTGGATCTCCTTGTCTCGTACCTCTACTTGTTTTAAATCAACTTCCCAACTCCCTGCATGTTCTCATCACTGCCTCTGCATTATCATCGATATCTTCAACAACAGTATCAGTCTGCTATCCACACTGTATGATTCCAACACCACCCAAGTCACTTTCTGATCTATACTGTCAAATGCCTTTTGAAAATCTACGAAGCAAGTGTATACGTTTCTGTTCTTTCGTTGAGCTTTCTCCGCTGTCAGTCTTAGTGCCAATATCTGCTGTATGTTACTTCTATCTTTTCTGAACCCCGCTTGCTCGTCTGCAATATGTCCTTCTATCTGTGATCTTAATCTCTCAGTCAGTATCATCATCAGCACCTTACCTAGATGACTCGTTAGGGCAATCGTTCTGTAGTTCTTGCACTCCAATGTACTTCCTTTCTTAGGTATTGTCACTAGCACAGATCTTGTCCATTCCTCAGGTGCCTTCCCTCCTTTCCATGCTATATTACACAGTCGGTGTATTTCCTGAATCCTGCTTTCTCCACCGTATTTGATCATTTTTTCTGTGATCTGATCATTTCCAGGGCTCTTGTTGCTCTTTTCTCGTTTCACTGCTTTTTCTTCTTCCTCTTTCGAAATAACAGTCTCGTTCTCGATTCTCGGGGGAGATATCTCTTTCAATTCTTCAATCAGTCTCTCTGAGACACTCGGGTCCAACTGTGCTTTGTATAGATCGGTGCAATATCTTGTCCATCGCTGCACAATCTTCTCCCTGTTCATGAGCACGTCTTCGTTCTCATCTTTGATCACCATCTGTTTTGGTTGCCATTTCCTATTAATATTCCTAATTGTTTTATACACCTCCCGGGTCACACATTTGCCGTAATACCTCTCTATATCTTCACATTGCTGCTCTAACCATTTCTCCTTATCTTTTCTGGCTGCTTTCCTTACCTCATTGCATTTCATCCTATATTGCTGTTCTTCCATATCAAAAACATCTCTTCTGATCTTCAATGCTCTCTTCTCTTGAACCAACTTCAGTGTATCCTGGGTAATCCACTTTTTGTTGATCTTTTCTTCTTCTGGAGCAGCCTGCTCAATTGCCTCTTCTATAGCAATGGCTATCCCTACGACTCTCTTATCTAGGTCTTTCTCTGTGGCGATATTCTTAATCTTCTCTTCGAGTGCTGCTCTGTAGGGATTCCCTTTTTCTTCCTCACATAGCCTCACAACATCTCTTCTTTTCTTAAAATGTGTCTTACATTTTCTTTTGAGTTTTATCTTGATGATTGTGATCACCAGACTGTGGTCTGAGTCTATATCCACTCCTTGGAAAGTTTGGCACTGCTGTACTGATGTTATCCATCTTCTTATCAAAATCATGTTCTTGGACTTCCTGTCATTCGATCGCCACATCCACTTCCTCCAGTCCTTTTGTTGGAATCTCATGTTGCAGATCACCATCTCATGCTCTGTAGCAAACTCTAACAGTTTCTCACCTCGTTCATTTCCTTCTCCACATCCAAACTTTCCCATGACTCTCTCCCAACATTCATTGTCTGTTCCAACCTTCGCATTCCAATCTCCTCTGATGATCAGCACATCTTTCTTCAGTATCTCCTCCACCATCTTTGTCAAGTCTTTATAGAATAGCTCAATCTCTTCCTCCGTACTGTCCGACGTGGGTGCATACACCTGAATGACTGAGATGTTGAATGGTTTTGCTTCGAATCTCGCTACCATCACTCTTGCACTCACCAGTTTGTAGCCACTCCTGCTTCATGCTTCATTTCGTTTCCTAACCAAATGACTTCGCAACCGCATATCTCTCCTGATGCTGCCCAACGCATTTCTGCCAGTCCAAGTATATCATATCAGTATCTCTCCCTCTCCTTCCGAAGCAGCTCTGATTTTCCAGTTGCCCACAGTGTTTGGACGTTCCACGTTCCAATGGATAGCATATGTGTTAGCTGTAATTTTCTTTCGGTAGCCAACTTATCGACCCAATCCCAATCGCTTGATTGGTATCGCGGACCTTGTTTATCCGGGCAATGTCCGAGCTGGCATATTTTAACATTTAGTTGTACTGGCATCAGATTTCATTCGTATTGTTGTTTGACAGTCAGCACATCGACACACATCTGACCAAGCCTCCTCCTTCATCCAGGCTTGGGACTGGCATGGAGCTCGCAGTGGCTTCGTGGCAGAATTAGAGACTATTCACAGGGCAATAACATTTACCAACAATACCAAATTTTTGGCATTGTGAACTAGGATCCACATTTTTGGTATAAATACCAAAATTTTTGTATTGTATACCAGAAATAATACAGAGAAAAGAGATGATTGCAAAATGGCCTCAGTATGTTTGGGTCAGGAGTTTTAACATGCCCCACTTTTTTGTGATGATACAGTGATTTTTCAGGAAACATGTATTTACATTTTTCTCTTAGTATTAGGCCTCTGTTTGGTACATTATAACTTCAAAGTTTTGCATCAACATTAATGAAAAGACTGCTACAGTATTTTGTGACAAAACTGTCGTCCCTTGCCCCACATATTGAATTAAAATCACTATGATTTTTGCCCCCCCCATATACATATAGGTCTCTGATAGGAAAGAGCAACCTAGACCTAGGCAGCTAAAGGTTCGTTGTTACCAATCCATAGCAGAACTCAGTAATGTTATGTAACATGCCAACAGACATTAAAGAGCTGCCAGCAGGCCTCAGAAAGCAAGAATGGGAACTTCCATTCCTGTGGCACAACCAAGTTCCCATCCCTGTGTTACAGCCTGTTACAGCTTTGAACCCCGTAAACGTAGCCAAGAGATAGCCATATTGTCCCCTGACACCAGCGTTTACATGTGGGAACTCAGAGAGAACCTGTAACCAGGGCAACCTTGGCTTCAGCCCTGTGAGACTATTAAAAGTGGCGTTGATCCAGTACGTGCACACCCAGTAAACAGGTAAGGGATGAAATCACTGTGAGGTCCCACCCCAGCTGACTTTCAACTGGGGACCCTCAGCCTTAGGAGCACCCTGGACCTTTTCCCCCAGCTGGAGCAATGTGCCTCATGTCAGGGCCACGGCAGACTTCAGGACCAGAATTCCCCGTGGCCAAAAGAGACGTAAGCAAGCCAAATCCCCTCTTGTCTATATATATGTGTGTGTGTGTGTGTGTGTATATATATATATATATATACACACACACACATACCTATATATTCCTGCAGTGCTTTGTTTATCATGTGTACCATGTGAATTGATTGCAGTACGATGGAGTAAATAAGCTTAATAAAGCAATCAGCTCTGTGTTGAAGCAAATCCCAGAAATCCTGTCTGGCCTTGGCCTTGTGAATTGACAAACAAAATATTCATTATTAGTAAAATTTCACCTTTTTAATGCTTATTAATAGTTGATGGTATGTATGAACTTCACAATTATTTGCAATTGTCCAATGAACAGTTTGAGCAAATAAAATTTAGCCTAGGATTGGTATATGATTGGCATTATTTACTTGGTCTCATGATATTGTTTGTGGATGATTATAAGCTTTATAAACAAGAGGAGTCACATTTGTTAGTCACAGCTTTTCCTTAAACACTTCTAAATATTTGATAAATCTATTAAATGAATAATATCTTATGTTTTCAGATGGCCATGCTAGCAGCTTCATTATAAATACAATTCAAGATGTTTCTGCTTTCTGGGAGCATTCTTGTAAACAAAAACAAAACAAAAACAAAAACACTACATTATTTAGAAGTAAGGGAACACAGCAAAGACAAGAAAGGTTCCTCAATACTTTTGACAAGAATATTAGCAAACACTTTTTAGCTTTAGTTTCACAACTAGACTCCATGCTATGGAACAGGAGACTTTGATTGAAGTCTTATGGTTATTGGCATTGTGGAGATGGTGGTTTTAGTTTTCAAGTGGATTTTAAATTGAAGCTATGATTTGTGTATCTCTCCTGGCCAATCTATTAATCAGACACTCTGAGGTTTAAATATTTTTCAAGAGGATGAAAGAGGCTGTAGTCCTCACTGTACAGCATTTTGGCCACCCCATGATGTCAATTACAGAAAGAAATCAGTGTGATATGTTGTTACTTACACAAAAATGAAAGCATTGACATGGGTTTATAAAGCTTAGAATTATCCACAGACAATCCCATGAGCCCTCATTACTCCTCTGAATGTTCCAGAATAGAGCTTAACATTTTAGGGCATACATTTTTGCAGAAATTAGGGGGTTTGCAGTTTATTGGGGTTATTTAGTAGTAAGGAAGGATGGTCGAGACCAGAGTATATGTGTTGCAATGAGTGTTGTAACAAGTTGCTGAACCAGTGCTGCTCAATACACATTCAGTGCATACTTGTATACTGGTTCGGAACATCCAGATAGGAAGCTACAGCAGCTGAGCCTTTTAAGGCAGTAGGGTTACAGAACAAGGGAAGACAACTTCCCACTGGTTTAGGTTATACCCCAAAATGTGACATCCATATTGTTTTGTATCTGAGGAGCTCCCAGAATTAAACAGATTACATTCAACCCACTCTCACTTCTCTCCACTTGCAGAGAAACCACTGCACATCTTGAAAAATACCAGATTCTTTTTCTTCCTTCCTCCTTTCCTCTGTGGGCTCAATGCTACAGGTGCTGAGAAATCTGGCTGCAATCCAAAGCGCATAAGTACATACATACCTTTAAATACCTAAATAGTCCCATTGATCTCAAAGCCAATATGCACATCCTCACATGTTGAATCACCCCCACCAGTACTGAGCCCTAAACAGTACATAAACTAAAAGAATTCTGAGAAAAAGCCGGGTCATGTAAATGATTCTGAACGATGTGACGTCTATGCTCTATCTTTTCTCTTGTGGAAGTTCCATAGGCTATGAGTAGCTAGGGCAGTTTTGTCTCCTGCACCCATAATCCTCCTCCACGGTTTCAGTGTCTGTAGCTATCATTGGAGGTCCAGTGTGAGAGTAGTAGTTATTGTTTCAAGGAAGCCAGGGAACGATACCCTTGATATTGAAATCGTTTATCAGGATTTTCCAGATCTGAAGAAATGGATCTGTCCCATAGCACATCACATAATAAATTGTATTGTTAATTTTTGAAGTGCCACAGGACTGCTTTTTGTTTTGTGGAGATACAGACTAACACAGCTACCTCCCTGAGATTATGTTTCAGAATGCGCCCCAAACATATAGATGTTATTTTTATTAACATTGCAAGGTATTTACATGCCAGATATGCTAAACATTCATGTGTTCCTTCATGCTTTGACCATGTAGTGAGCACCACGTGGCGACCTGGTTTGGCATAAGGCCCATTTCCCAGCCTTCTAGGAGAGACCACTCGACCCAGGGATCAAATGATTCTGTGGGACAACAAATGTAAAAACGGGATCCTATCTGGAAACCAGGGAAGTGCCGGGGGCAGGGCGTGGAGGAGCATAAGCCTGCCCACTGCTAATGGCCCTCTCCCAGACTAATGGAACGGACTACTAGACCAAGAGACCAATTGATTCCAGGAGATAATTAATGAAAAAAACAGAACAAGGGGGAAGACCCCTCCCCAAGCCCTGGTGGGCTGGACCTACCCCTATCCCTTTACCTGACCAGAAGTCAGGTAAAAGCCATGTCCAGGAGCCCAGTCTGCCCCCAGACACTGAAGGAAGCAGAGGCCTGTCCCATGCTCCTGAACTGTGAGGCCACTGAAGACCTGGATGATGTTGTGGACTTGCCAGACTACCAGACCCCATAACAGATGAGGAGGAAAAGCTACAGCCTCATGTCAGTGTTTAGACCCTGATGACGTCAAGGATCTGCTGCAGGGCCAGGCATACCTGAGGGGGGATTTCAGAAGGGCAGCCTACAAGAGTCAGGCTGTGCTAAGCACACTGAGGTAGGGCTCTTGACCAGAGTGCAATGGAGTGGGTGGGCCTGCACCCCCCCACCCTCAGGGCACAAGAACTCTTATCTGTGTTTGTCTGTTGGCCCCATCCTGTCCCAGGGCTTGGGCTCAAGAACTCTTGACTTTGTATGGTACAAAACATACCTGCATTCAAAAACAAAATATTGTAAAACTTCAGAGCCTACAAGTCCCCCAGTCATCCTTCTTGTTCAGCTAGTCTCATAGGCCTGGGCTCATCTAAGGGGCTATCATTCAGCTTTCATGCCTATGAACTGCAGCTCTGGCCACTGGCCTGGGCCCTTGACTTGCATAGAGGTATATCTGGCCATCTCATCCTGTTAC
The DNA here is from genome assembly GCF_033958435.1 of Carettochelys insculpta. NCBI lineage: Eukaryota > Metazoa > Chordata > Testudines > Carettochelyidae > Carettochelys > Carettochelys insculpta. The sequence goes on from NC_134144.1 coordinate 57,513,390, forward strand.
AGGACTGGAGTTAGAAAGACTGGAAACAGTGTGGGTGTTGGCCTATGAGCTCATAGGAATAAGGGGATTTCGAAGTTGGTGGGGTCCTTTCGAAAAGGACCCCCATCTGGATGAGCCGCGCAGGAGTGAAAAGCATCAATTTCAAAGAGCCGCGGCCAGCACCATGCTAATGAGGCACTGAATGTGCATTTCAGCGCCTCATTAGTAATCTTTAATGTGTCAATTTGCATAGACATTTCGAAGTTTTGTGCCAGTGTAGACATAGCCCTACTGTTTTGCCTGCATTCTGCCTTATATTTCATGCTGTAGCAGCATCAGATGATGCCATGTTGTTTTACTTTAAGAATACTTGCACAGCAGATTTAACAAAATACAAAGAAGGTATCAATGTGACATTTCTAAAGAGAACTTCAGCACTTAACCCAAGGTTTAAAAATCAGAAGTTCCTTCCAAAATCTTAAAGGGACCGTGCCTGGATCATGCTTTCAGAAGTCTTGAAAAAGACTCTGATACAAAAACTACAGAACCCACACAAGAAAAAGGAAATCAATCTTCTGCTAGTGTTATCTGGCTCAAATGATAAAAATGAACATACATTGGTTCTCACTGTTTTGGATTGTTATTGAGCAGAAACCAACATGAGTATAGTTGCAATTACTCTGGAACAGTGGTTGCAGTATGAATGGAGCATATGAATCTTTAGTACATCTGGCATTCAAATATCTTGTGATGCAGGCTGTGATAGTGCTATCTGAATGCCTGTTTGCACTTTCAAGTGACAGGTAAATAAGAATCAGGAAGCATTATCTCCTGAAAATGTTGGCAAATTTGTTTGTCTGAGATACTAGTTGAACAAGAAATAGGAATGAGTGGACTCGCAGGCTCTGAAGTTTTACAATATTTTGTTTTTGAATGCAGGTATATTTTGTACATAATTCTATATTTGTAAGTTCAACTTTCATGACAAAAAGATTGCACTACAGTTCTTCTAATGGGGAACTGAAAAATACTACTAATTTTTACAGTGCAAATACTTGCATCAAAAATAATATAAAGACAGCATTGTACATTTTGCATTCTGTGCCGTAATAAAAAACAATATATTTAAAAATTTGCAAAACATCCAAAAATATGTAAATATATAGTATTCTATTATTTAATGGCACAATTAGTCTCAGTTAATTTTTTTATCACACAATTAATCATGATTGTTTTAATTGTTTGACAGCCCTATTATTTAATAATGGGCTCTTCAGTCTAGTACACAAAACCACAGTATGACCTAGTGACTGGAAACTGAAGTAGACAAATTCAGACTGGAAATAAATCACTTTTTTAAACAGTTGGATTAATTAACCACTGAAACGATTTACCGGGGTGATGGCAGATTCTCCATCACTGACAGTTCTTAAACCAAGATTGAATGTTTTTCTAAATGATATATTCTAGCAAATATTGGGGGAAGTTTTCTAAGTCAGAAAAGTCATATTTGTCTAATACTGGACTCTCCATATTTACAACATATTTCTAAAATACACGTATTTTCTTTTATTCAAGAAACACAAAAATATTGCTCTCAATGAATTTTTTAAATCAATATTAAACTTTTTTAAAAAATCCATGAAAAAAGTAATCTATTTCTCTTTGAGAATTACTACCAAGCAAGTTGATGCTCTGTTGGATACTTGTAAAGCTCTTCAATGCAATAAATACTATTGATATAATTTTACTGACATACAGATCAGGATAAAATAATTAGTTCATAGTCCTTCTGCTTGAAATACATTCAGGTATGAGCAGCTACGAGAAGTGGGAAATAAAACAAGCGCTTCCAAAATTTTCTGCCAGTATGTCTGATTCAGTAAAAGTAACATCCAATGAGGTTTTATAGCAGAGAAATAGTATCTTATACAAAATCCAGCCCATAAAAGTTAAAAATAATCATTTTAATAAAGTTATAAATATTGATTTGACTCAATATAATAGCCTGGAAATAAAATAATTTTCTAAACTTACAAGAATTTATTGTTTACTAAATTTGTTGCCCATGCATCAGAATATTAAGGTGACTAAGAGGTGGTCTAATTTATAAAATGGTACAGAACACTAGCTTGCCTAGATCTGCATCCAAGGCTGGGAGCTCCTCCCTGTTCCCAGCATCCAGCCTGCTGCAGGGTGGGTGGGCATGGATCCCCAAGCCTCATGGGCCAGAGTCAGGCAAGCCAGCCCACTCCTGCACTCTACCATCCTCCCAGAAACCCCCAACTCCCAGCCTGATCCTGCACCCTCCCTCCTGCCCAGACCAAATAAACTAAGCCCACTTCCTGGCAGCTCTCTCCCACATCAAGCCCCTCATTTTTTACCCCACACCAGAACCTGGGGGGGGAACCCACAAAATCTACTCATCCTGGCCACCCTAGGATCTGGAGCTAGTGTGCAAGGGGAATGAGGGACGTGGCTTTTTTCCCCGTTTTTCTGCCAGGGACCATGTCAGAGAGGTTTTTTTGGGTTTTTTTGGCTTGTGTTCTTTTGTGGATTTTTGGCTTCCCGCTTGTGTGGTGCCTGACTGATTCCTCTGTAGGCCAGTGACCCCCAACCCAAAAAACCCTGGCCTAGATAATTACATAACTTAAAATCTCTTGGTAACATAGCTTCCACAGAAGTTAACTACTCTGTCTTCTTCTTCTCTGAACATTCAGAGCCGATATTTGCATCAGTTAGTGCTTCCAGTCTTAGGCTAATTTATTCTGAAAAAAACCACATGATGTCATAATCTGAGTCTATGGCTCAACTGTCTCCTTGCCCAGCCAAGACAAAACATGTGGACAAATAAAGATGTAAAGTTTACAACAAGGTGCTACCTGAAGTATGTGTAGAATCTGAGGCCATGTTGTCCCTCCGCATCTTTTATCTTACCTATTAGAATAGTAGAGGGATATCAGGAATTAGCTAGGGAGTTATGACAGGAAAAAAAGAAATGCAAATTTTATCAGGTTTCTTCATCATATCCTGGTTATGTATTGAGAGGATTAATATATTCTCAGATCATAATTTAAAACCATTTAAAGCAGAAGTTTTTAAACTGTGGGAAACACAGTAACATTTGGGAGGCTTTTGGCTGGAGGGCTCGGGGAGCCCCCCACAGGAGGCAGGGAGGGAGCACTGTCCATCTCCATTCCTAACCGTGGCTACTGGCCTCACATCCACATCCCACTAGCTCATCCTACATCCGGTCCTTCCCCAACATTCAGCAGCAGTCCCTGCCTTGGCTCTCTTTGTGTCCCCCCTCACAGAGCCACATCTCTGCTCCCAGCCAGTGGTGACTCATAGTAACTCTCAGGCAGTTCACTGCCTCCCTGTGCCTCTGCCAAAATTTTAATTGCTAAATGGGGTGCCCCATCTCTCCCCACTATCCTCTAAGGAAGGTTGGCCCTCCCTTCCCCCTTTCCTTTACAGGCACCAGCCGCCCCTGTCCGCAACTCCATGGAGCAGGGTACAGACATGAGGAGGGTGACATGAAAAGTTTGAGGGACACTGGCTTCAAGAGACAGAAGAGTGTACAGAAATGATTTTGACTAATATATTTCATTTTAAAAATTAAAATACAAGATTAGTCACGAGCAGAACAATTTAAAAAGAAGTTACAGCAGCTAAACATCACTCCTCTATAATGAAAACATCTAAAATAAGATCTGATTGATCAGTATTACTGGTATGCTCATATCTGGAGCTAAAGAGTCTATGCCAAATTGACAAGTATCAGAGAGGTAGCCGTGTTAGTCTGTAGCTTCGAGAACAACAAGAAGTCTGATCTGACTTGTTTTTTCCTCTTTTGATAAGTATTGTTGATACTGGGCTATTTCCACCTTGCTGAATAGACCTTGTCAGCTCTGGCCCTCCCTCTTACTGGGACCCCACTCTTTAAATACCCCTCTGAAACCACCCCCCCACTCATGCATCTGATAAAGTGGGTCTTTGCCCACAAAAGTTTATGCTCCAAAATATGTTAGTCTATAAGGTGCCACAAGACTTCTTGTTATGCCAAATTGATTCCTTCTCAGATGTAAACTGACAAGAAAACAGGCCTTTTAGGGCCCCTTTTTGCTTTTCTGGCTTTTTTACTCAGTCTGAAGTGGGTGGCGTGGGAATGAGGATAGCATCCCTTGCTTCAAGAAAACCCTTGTGCTTACATCCATCCCTATTCAGGAAAGCTCTTAAGCATACGTATGTGGTTAAGCACCTTTCCTAAATATGGATAGTTCCTGAATCAGGGGCAAAGTTTAAATATTATTATTTGCAGTCAAAAAGTCTGTGTTGAGACTGTACATAAAGTAAACCAGTCCTCCCATCCCCGCCCCCGCCCCCACAAGTGGAGCTGACAGACTCTGTAGGCCATGGGGCAAAGTGGGAGAGGAGCCCAACTCCCTATACCAGAAAAGGGAAAAGCCAAGGATGGAAGGGTGGTGCCTAGGGCTGTCAGCCCTTAGTACCACTCATACCACAGCACTGATTCACCCCCTCAGAGTCATATGAAGCAGCGCAGCAGCACTACTGAGACACTTCGAAGTGGCTCGGGGCTCCAGGCCTAGGGCAACTGTCCCCTTCCCCTGTCCCCCCACCCTCCTCTGCACCTCCCTCTCTGGCTGGGAGCCTGCCATCCCCTCAGACATTTGAGGATTTTCATGAAACAATGGCAGAGCCATTGGCTGGGAGGAATCTTGTTTGACCTCCTGCTGAGCAGATCAAACAGTTTTTTGATAAGCAGGATCAAAGTCCCACATCCTGACATGTACAAATGAATTCTAGCTAGGTAAAAATGAGAGTCTTTCTTCGCAGAGGGTAGGCAGTTGTTGGGGTGATGTTCAGGGAAACCCAGACTGACACCAGCACTTGTCAGGGTGTTTGTAGAAGCTAGGCTTGACTAGATCACGATGGCTGGATGAGGGGGTTTTAGGAAGGAGTGCCTGTAGATTGATGTTTTAAAGTCTCTCTCTCTCTCTAAATGCCTTGTTTCTGCTGGCAAAAGCAACAATACTTGGCTTTAAGAAGGCTGTTGGCTCATATTATCAAGGGAAAAAACTGCAGGCACTGAACTTAGACCTGCTGAATGAACACAGTCAGTCAGAACAAAAAGCAGTCCAGTAGCACTTTAAAGACTAACAAAATAATTTATTAGGTGATGAGCTTTTGTGGGACAGACCCACTTCTTCAGACCATAGCCATACCAGAACAGACTCAATATTTAAGGCACAGAGAACCAAAAATAGTAACCAAGGTTGACAAATCAGAAAAAAAAATTATCAAGGTAAGCAAATCAGAGAGTAGGGGGGCGGGGGGCGGAGTCAAGAATTAGATTAAGCCAAGTATGCAAAAGAGCCCCTATAATGACCCAGAAAATTAGCATCCCAGTTCAAACCATGTGTTAATGTGTCGAATTTGAATATAAAAGAGAGTTCAGCAGCCTCTCTTTCGAGATTGTTGTGAAAATTCCTCTTCAGTAAGATGCAGACTTTTAAGTCATTAACAGAATGGCCCACTCCATTAAAATGTTGGCTGACCAATTACTCCACACGAGAGATGCATTTCCTGGACGCTACAGTACAACTCAAGGATGGCCCAATTGGTACCACACTCTACTGGAAACCCACTGATCGCTATACTTACCTGCACGTTTCTAGCTTCCATCCTGCACACATAACTAGATCCACTATTTACAGTCAAGCCTTTAGGTACAATCGCATTTGCTCTGATCCTACTGACAGAGACCGAAAACTACAAGTTCTTCCTCTCTGTTGCAGTCAATCAGGTTTGCCAACAGGGGCAGGCAAAGGCACCAGTTGCCCTGGGGCCTGGCATTTCAAACGAGCCCAAAGCTCCAGTGGCATACCACAGCAGTGCTTCTCTGCCACTCCCCACAGTTGTGGGGAGAAGGATGCCCAGCACCACAATCTGAATAACACTTAGGGCTGACTGCCCCCAGCTCTTCTCCTGCCTTTGGTCCCACGGAACTGGGCCCCTCTCCCACCTTGCTTTGGGGGCCATGGTGGCTGCTGGCCCCACTGCAGTCAATAAAGCATATGTAGCCTATGACCTAGTCTAAAAGTGGGAAAATTGCAAAATTTCACACTGGGACAAGTAAAGGCACAAGGCTGGACAGCTGAGAGATGTGCTCAGAAAGACCAAACAGAAAGGAGAGGTGCAGCTACCTGGTAACCATAATACCATGTCTGACTTTGCACTGAGCTACTTCATAAGCCTTTTATTTGTCTGTTGTAAACAAGTTTAGTAAGACAACTGTTCCAAAATGTCTTAATAATGAGGCCAGATTAACAGAACAGCAAATCCAATTGGATTTGTCAGTACAATTAAAAAACTACGTCAGTGCTTTGAACTGAAGCAATATTGCAGATTAGAAGATTAATATTTTATATGATGACTTTAATACAGATAACACTGAATAGGAAAGAGTACTGCAGGTGTTAACAGTCAGCAACTATGAGTAATTGCCTTGAGTCTCCATTGCCTGACTCCTTTTGCACTTTTTACCAGCAGTGAGGGCAAGGGACACAAGCAGGAAACAGAAAGGAACAAGTAGGAACAGGGCTTTAGGGGGAAGTGACAGTGTAAGGATAGGGGCTTGTGGGAAAGGCCAGTGTGAGAGTGGGGAGAAAGAAGGGGCAGGGTGGAGAAGGGTAGGACCCTTGGGGTGGTTTGGCATGAGGGCAGAGCCACTGTTTGGAAGCCTGTAGCCTCAACACACTTTTAGGGTGCTCCCACTACTTCTGTTCATGTGCACCTACACAAAATAAATGTAAAAAATGTGCTTCACTTCAGAACTTAGGAGCCTGATCCAGGAATTATGGGATAAAATGTGATGGTCAGTGTTATACAGGAGTCAGAACAGAAGATTATGTTTCCTTCTGACTTTGAAAAAGAAAACTTGAGAACCCTACCAAAGAATAATGGCAGCATTTTAACTACAATTGCTCACAGGTCAAAGAGCAGTGGAGAATCAGGTAAATTGGTGTTATTGTTTTGTTGGTTCTTGTTCCTGTGTGTGGTTGGTGGGGTTTTTTCCCCATCTTTTCATATTAAAGACCTGACTGGAAAGAAGTGATTTACACTGGTGTCAGTGACAGCAGAATTGAACCCAAAACAGTAATATGTGGTACCGTACCTAGTTCTTTTAACTCTTGGGGTCAAATTGCCCCTTGAAGATTTGCAAATTGACTATTGTGAGTGACCTCTCCTCAACACTGCTGAGTGGAGAATTTGGCTCTTTATGTTTACCTGTCTGTATTGAACTTTTAAAGCATGAATTGCTGCCAAGGTTCCAATAGCAGCAATGCAAGAATTACAAAAATCAAAATATTTCAAACAACTATGCTCTGCATACAAAATGGAAAGCATCTGCAAACTTAGTGAATATTAGTGTTGAACAGTATTGGCCTGCACAAAACAAACAGAATTAGTTCTTTCAGGCTAGGTATTTCCAACTAAGAACATTGCCCAGTAACTCTTCTGCAACATAAAAACAAAAAAGCAGTCAAGTAGCACTTGTCCCACAAAAGCCCACCTAATAAATTATTTTCTTCGTCTTTAAAGTGCTACTTGACTGCTTTTTTGTTTTTATAGTACATAGACTAGCACAGCTCCCTCTCTGTTACTCTTCTTCAACATGTATCATTTGCATAACCAAGAGATGGCAGCATTCCATCAACCATTGACTTGTTGCATTCATTTGAAATGTAATTATGTGCCTGTAGGCACTATACCTAAAGTATGAACAATACTATGTGGACTGAAAACAACGTATTAACATAACAAATGGTAATAGGCCAAACTTTTTAAAAGCGTCTTTTTTTTTCCTTTATAAAAACACGTAATGAAAAAACGCATCCACCAGCACATTAACTATTTATTATCTCAGTCTGCACTAAGAATAATGCTACAAGGAGATGTCAAGTAGCCTTCATGACACCAGCATGTAAGATGCACCCACTCAAAACATGTTTCCAGGATTAAATATGATTTAACTCCACTTGCACAATAACATAATATTTACATATCAAATTACTATATTTGCATCTTAGTACAGTACACAGAATGCTACAGCAGTCCACAGCTGTTTCACAGCAACCAGGAAGTTGGATTTCTGGAAATAATCTAGAAGATTTGGACACAGTTATTTAGGACCCAATTCTGTATGGTGCTGAGTACCTGATGAGTGTCTTCTGACAGGCTGACTTTGAGCGTAGTAAAGAGTGCTCATTTAGCTCCTCATATGGGATAAGTCATCTACCAGGTCACTCTGAAGCTGCGTCTACACGTGCACGCTACTTCGAAGTAGCGGCAGTAACTTCGAAATAGCGCCCGTCACGTCTACACGTGTTGGGCGCTATTTCGAAGTTGAAATCGACGTTAGGTGGCGAGACGTCGAAGTCGCTAACCCCATGAGGGGATGGGAATAGCGCCCTACTTCGACGTTCAACATCGAAGTAGGGACGTGTAGACGATCCGCGTCCCGCAACATCGAAATAGAGGGGTCCTCCATGGCGGCCATCAGCTGGGGGGTTGAGAGATACTCTCTCTCCAGCCCTTGCGGGGCTCTGTGGTCACCGTGGGCAGCAGCCCTTAGCCCAGGGCTTCTGGCTGCTGCTGCTGCAGCTGGGGGTCCGTGCTGCATATACAGGGTCTGCAACTAGTTGTTGGCTCTGTGTATCTTGCACTGTTTAATGAAAGTGTGTCTGGGAGGGGCCCTTTAAGGGAGCGACTTGCTGTTGAGTCCGCCCCGTGACTCTGTCTGCAGCTGTGCCTGGCTCCCTTATTTCGATGTGTGCTACTTTGGCGTGTAGACGTTCCCTCGCTGTGCCTATTTCGATGTTGGGCTGAGCAACGTCGAAGTTGAACATCGACGTTGCCAGCCCTGGAGGACGTGTAGACGTTATTCATCGAAATAGACTATTTCGATGTCGCAACATCGAAATAAGCTATTTCGAAGTTGGGTGCACGTGTAGACGTAGCCTGACAGTGAAACAATTTTTCCCATTTTGGATGCCATTATCTTTCTATAAAAGTCTAGAGTATCTAAAGAAAATGCAATAAAAATGGTTTAAGAGAGAAGAGTACAGAATCATTCTCCCCAGTTGCATGGGCCAGGATATCAGTTAAGCATAGAATATAATGTGGCCAATACTTGGAGGGAAAATGAAAGTCAGAAGTTGAGAGGGAGAGGAGTGTGTTAAGAAATTCTTTTTGTTGATCTATTAGTTTGTTATTGTGTACTGTACTACACTAGTAAGAGAGAGCTGGAAACGAGAACCACTGCAGAACACTAACACATTTAACGTAATGATTTTCCCCTATTTTTCCTTCCTCTCAGAGATTTATTTTCTATTTGGAACCCCTCAGAGAGAGAATATAAACATTGTTTATAATCGAAAAGAAAGTACAGAGAAGAAAGACACAAACACTGAATACAACTGCACGGTACAAATAGTTACAGTCATCATTAAGGCAGGTTGCATTATTTATTGGAAAGACATTATACTAACTGTTTAGCACTTGTTTCAATTTGGGAATCTTTCACAACCTGATCCTGGTTTCTGCCTGGTTATTTGTCTGTAAATACAGAATAGAATATACAATCAAATATCAGCCTCTGAGTAGTTCATAAACTCTTTAATTTAACAATCTGTCATTTGCTCGGAGGGGTGGGCGGTTATCTAAATCAGCGTTTCTTAAACATTTTGGCTGTGTCTACAATACAAACTCACTTCAAAGTAGCATGCAGAGGTACACACGCACACTTTCCCTTACTTCAAAGTTAACTTTGAAGTAAGGGAGGCTAATTTCAAAGTCACCACTCCATTCCTGAGAATGGAGTAGTGGCTTACTTTGAATTTTAACTTCAAAGTTAAGTGTGTGTAGATGCTATGCACTCCTTACTTCTAAGTAAGGAGTCCACCAAGGAGGCAGTTGCCCCTGGGGGATGGAGACACTCTGGCCAGCCCAGCTAGGGCTCTATGGTCCCTGCCAGCCATCTTAAAGGAAGCAGCTCCCTGGCAACCCCTGGCATAAGAACATAAGAATGGCCATACTGGGTCAGACCAAAGGTCCATCCACTTGGATTGCCCCTGCTCAAAGCACCAGCCCACCTCTGCACCCCCTGGCCACCATGGCGACATGCCAGGACCCCCCTGCCCTCCCAGACCCTGACCCCATCCCTCTGTGTGTCACGGCATGGGGCAGTGGGCAGTTGATCTTACCTGGCCCCTGGGTCCACAGCCCAGCCCTGGATGAAGGGTTCCCACCAGCCCTCAATGAGGTTGTGAAGGGCACAGCAGGCAGCAATCAGCGTGGGGACATTTGGGAGGCTGACATCCAGCCTGGTGAGGAGGCAGCAAAACCTCACTTTCACCCTCCCAAACACTCACTCGACTGTGCCCCTGGTATGGTGGAGGCGACCATTAAAGGTGTCCTGGGTCAGCATGGTGCGTCTGGTATAGGACGGCATGAGCCACAGGTGCAGTGGGTACACGGTGTTGGCCATGATGTCCCCAAGTGGGAGCTCCCATGGGGGGACATATGTGCCCTCCTGCATCTGGCATCCCAGCCACGAATTCCAGAACACCTGGGCTTCATGGGCCCTGTCCGGCCACCCCATGCACATGTCCAGGATATGGCCCCTCGCATCCACCAGGGTCTGGAGTACCACCAAGTGGTACCCCTGCCTGTTAATGTAGGCATGCCCGCTGGGGTCCAGAGCATGGATCACCACATGTATCCTATCCAGATCTCCAAAACAATGGGGGAAGCCCAGGTCTATGAACCCAGTGAGGGCAGTGTCCAGGTCGCCCAGGGTCACAACTTGTGGCAGGAGCACCCTGTTGATGGCTCAAACTGCAGGGGGGAAGGAAGACACGTCCATGAATGGCAGACCGGAAGCCCCCCTGCCTCCTGCCTACCAGGGGCCCCCTATCTCCTGCCCAGTAGCCCTGTCCCCAGGGTGGGTCCATGGTGGGGGTCAGACGTACCTCAATTGTCACCACTCCGATGGTGGCCTTGCTGATGCCAAATTGTTGGCCGACAGACCAGAGGCTGTTGGGAATGGTCAGCCTCCACAAGGCAATGGCCACCCTCTTCTGCACTGGGACCGCTGGCCGCATCCGTGTGTCTCGGTGCTGGAGGCCTGGGGTGAGTCAGTGGCAGAGGACTTCAAATGTCTTGTAGGTCATTCTGAAGTTCCCCAGCCACGGCTCATCACCCCAGTCTTCCAGCACCAGCCAGTCCCACCACTCACTGTTGGTGGTGAAGGCCCATCGATGCCAGATCGGGGTGGCCCAGGGGAGGGGCAGCAGTGGGTCAGGGTCTGCAGGCTGGATCCCAGGCAGGTAACCCGGCTGCATCACTGTAAGATCAGGGTGACCAGCGTGGCCAACAGGCTGGCCAGGGTGAAGAAGACCTCATCCTCTGGGAGGGTGGGAGTGGGCATGGTCTTCAGTGCTCCTCCCAGCACGTGCTCTGTTGTTGTCTGCAGCCTGGCAGCCTTGAGCACATGCAGGGTGTGGGTGTGGGAAGGGACCCTTTAAGGGGTCAACTGGCTGCAAGCCTGGAAGGGCTTGTCGGCCATGCGACTCCATGCCTGCATCATTTCCTGGCCCCTTACTTTGAAGTAGGGGCTAATTGTGTGTAGACATTTAATTTTGAAGTAGAGGGAAGCTTACTGCAAAATAAGGGAGGGTGCATTTAGTGTATGGACCCTCTACTTCGAAGTTGCTGACTTCGAAGTATAACTTCAAAGTAAGCAACTTCAAAGTTGTTTTGTAATGTAGACACAGCCTTTGAGACAACAGCATACCAAACAATATTTTTATGCAGAACAACTATGAAATTGTCTTCAAAAATTAGTGTCAGGCAAAGAAAAACAATCAGCAACATATACAGCAAAACCAAAATGAAGTAATTTAAACAAAGTATCATAGCAATGAAAAATAACATTGTGTCTGGTTTTAATAACAGAAAATATATACCATCAGCGTATGATATCAAAAAAGTGTCAGATGTCCATGAGTTGCTCATGGAATAGTGTGCTGCAGAAACACTGATCTAAACTGCATGGTATTGTTTCAAACAGAAAAAGCTATTCGTTTTCTGAAGATTAACTTCCCACTTAGTTTGTGTTCTCCTAAATTAAGTGGAATCAGACCTGAATGAATAAGAAAACTAAAAGGAAAACCCAAGTGCTAGTGATTCAGTTTGTGTCACTTGCTCTTTTAAGCAATAAAACAGAAACCAGTTTCAAGCTCAGAGCACTGTATTTGCCTCTGTAAGCCTTTTGTGTGCTAAATTATAAAGTGTACTGCTGTTGCCATTCATTTCTGCAGCAGGTGAAGAATGGTACTGTGAAGATGTTTGTCCAAAAGAAAAAGTATTCAGTACAGATTATTTAAAAATGCCAGTCCAATAAGACTATCCTGCTGATTGTTCTATTCCATTGGCCGTGTCTACACTAGCCCCAAACTTCGAAATGGCCATGTAAATGGCCATTTTGAAGTTTACTAATGAAGCGCTGAAATACATATTCAGCGCCTCATTAGCATGCGGGCGGCCGCGGCACTTCGAAATTGGCGCAGCTCATCCCGACGGGGCTCCTTTTCGAAAGGACTCCGCCTACTTCGAAGTCCCCTTATTCCCATCTGCTCATAGGGAATTTACATGGCCATTTCGAAGTTTGGGGCTAGTGTAGACATAGCCATTATGTACATGCTTCCATTTCAGCCAAGTGAAAATTCCAATTAATCAAACTTTTTGACAAATAAATCAATTAAAAGGAATCATAAGTAACCATTTCATAGCATCTAGTTTGTCAAAAGAGATATATCTAGTCAAATGCCTTAAAGTCACTAAACATTCATGAAGAAAAGCTCAGGGCTAATACTACCAGAAATAAACATTGGTCTGAACTTTACCTCATGTCTAAAATTACAGCAAGAAGGACCACTTACTATAGTGAGAATTACTCACCTCCTTTTGCTTTTTCCTAATGTGCAAGGCTCCAACGGCCTCTTTTTCCTTCTGAGTGTACAAATTAACTCTGCTGAATGTAATAAGCTACGGTGTTACCTGATGGGATACTGATGTCATTATGTATATTTGCTAAATTGAAATACTCCAAGCAGAAGAACACTTTCTCCTATATGCAAATTGCTTGGTATATTACTCTGAATCTTTTTTCATCCACAGAATCAGAATTTCCCCTTATTAGCTGGTCAGTACCTTCACTGGATGATAAATTAATTGGAACACATGACACTGTATTACAAACCACTGGTCAAGGTTTGCTTTTTAAGTTATGGTGAATTGAACAGAAATGTTTGAGAGGGGGGCATTAAGGCCAATTTTATTGTTCAAATCCCAGGCAAAATTAAAGATAATTTCAAATGGAAGTGTGAGTGTGCATGATCTTTTTACTTTCTAGAGTAGTAATGCAATTTCTCTACAGTTTTGCTCTGCTCAGCGTGCGCTGTACTAGTGGTGTTGGCAGCCCCAGTGACCATATAGCCAGTCCAGGGAATCAATTCAAGAAGAATAAAAAAGAGAATTGGCCTTTCAACTTTATTTTTTACCCTGTAGAAAAATGTTGACTGTAATACCCAAGCCAAGCTGCAAGTTTCACGGGTAACTATAAAGACAAAGCTTCTCTAATTCTACCTTGGAAAAAGTACACCAGACAGCTCGTATCTTCCTCTCTCTTTCTAAGGTGACTGACCATTCCACGTCTATTTTAAAGCAATCCCTATTTCTAGCCAATTTTCTTCCACAAATTCTTTAGTTTCCCCCTGAACTTCTGCTTTGGATTTCTTTCCCACCCTCCTCACGAGCGGCCTTCCTAGTCTGTTCATCAGCTCTTCATTGCGTTCTGCCCTCTGATGTCTGTGTTTATAACATGCTCCCATGATGGATATGAGGATGTTTTAAAGATTTTGTCACACAAATTCCAGAAGGGCTGACTTCACTGATTATAAGTAAGAGAGATCAACTAGAAAACAAGTTGTTAATGACTTCATGCCCCTCTACTCCCTCCTCCCCGATTTGACTGCTCATACTGACTCTTGTGTAAAGCATATAGATTATACCATTTGGCCCTTATTCAGGTGAGGACTGTTTCATAGGAAGTGAGAATATTTCAGGATTAGACAGTTTAATAATGGGCATATCTCCCTTTCCAGCGTTCAAATGGTTCTGAAGTTTAAAGGCAAAATGAAGTTTCTAAAAAATAACTGTTTTGGAACACTTGTGTGTGTATCACACATGCAGTGTTCTCCTAGCATACTAGTAAGATGTGTAGAGTTGATTCTTCTTTGTCAGCAGTGATTGGAAGTCTCACATCCTGCTCTTCCAAAATTTAGGAAAAAAACAAGCAACATTGTGGGTGTTCAAATGAATTTTTCATCTATTCATTATGAGGTTTGCACCATCTTAGTTATATCCAAATTACTTCTAGAAAACAGGCCTCTCTCTGGCTGGATCCAAAAACCATAATAAAAACTAGAGGGCCATGTTTTAAACCGGGAATTTGAAGTTGGCCTTAAGATTCAAGAGAGTTTTGGGCCTATCAGAATCTTATCAATGTACTTCTTAGAATACAGAGTTTGAGCAAATACATACAATGCAGGATTAATTTAAGACCAGAAATAGTATAAAGATCTTTTTAAGATCACTAAAGAAAATTACTTTTTGCTTAGGAAAATATTAAATATGTCAATAGCAGAGAGGCAGGACCACGTGAAAGGATTTGGATCCAAATTCTGAATTCCAAACACACCCAGAACTTAGGTTGCTCAAGTTTAAGTGTTGGTTTAAAACCAGTATAAATAAAGGGTAGATTCTCATCTCATTAATTCTTGTTTTACCAGTGTAACCCTATTTGGCTTTAAGGGAGTCACTACTGATTTATTCCAGTTCAAGGGCCTGATTTAGCAATACATTTAAGCAATTTCAATTCAATAGGACTATTCATATGCTTAAAGTTAAGTATATGTGTCATGAATGAATGCTTGTAAAGGGTTAAACCCAGAGAGAGTTGGTTCTGTTGGCAAGCAGCAAGGTGATCCAATGGGGAGAGAGAGAAATCATTTTGAATTAAAGCAGTTGCCTGCTGAAGGTGTCTTTTGTTCTCTGGCCAGAACAGAGAGAAAGAGATCAAGATGCTTAATCCAAAGAAGTCTTAATGAATCTAGTAAATATTCTGGCTACATCATAATCTAGGCATACAGCTATGTAAGTAAAAAGGAAATGTTTAGTTAGGTGAGATCAGGTTATTTTTATTTTGAGTGTTGTAGGACTTCTTAGACTGGTTGATATATTCTCCCCTGTACTCTGTAACTTCAAAACTGAATGCCAGGGGAGTAACTCTCTCTGCTCTAACCTTGATAGTTTTATTTTCAGTTGCGTTGTAACACCTAGCAACCAAGTATGCTGTATCACTTTTCTGGTATATTTTATTTTTTGTTTTGTTAAAAAATTATCTTTTTAAGGCAATGATTTGATTCCTGTGTGCTAGAGGTGTGTCAGCGTAAAGCTATGCCTAAAACTGAAAGGTCAGCTATCAGATTGCAGCTTAATTACTTTCTTTCGCTTTTAAGCTATCTCCTAAGGGAGGCTTGAAGTGTGTGGTTAACCCACAGGATAACATCCCAAGTCTTCCTGGGTTTTAAAGTTTTTTTGTTTGTTTGTTTTCACTTGGGTGGTGGCAGCAACCTCCTGGGGTCAGGGAATCAGTGACCTTGGGAATCTTTTAAGCAGAAGCCTATAGATGCATGGTATATTTAAGGTCTCTTGCAGACCCCCATCTTCTGCACTTGGAGTGTCAGAATGGAGATCAGCCTTGACACCATTTAAGTGCTTCACTGGATCAGCACACAGAATCAGGCCTGAGAAGTCTAATTTTGTATGAACATGGGTTAGATTTTTCGAATTTGAACTGAGTAAATCCTTTTACAGTAAACTCTTTCATATCCAGAATTCTATTATCCACAACTCTCAAATAACCAGCATTTTAACCATAAGTAAAGTTTAGTTATGTCTTCCGTAAGTACAATATAGTGAAAGTAAATACAAATAAATACAGCAAATATAGTATAAGTTTACAGTGTACAATACTACTGTTTCTGGTAAATAAAGTACTCTGCATACATTTTTGTTTGTTTCTTAATATCTAATCTTGACTTTCTTTAGTGTTATGCACTGCTATGTATATCTCCCTATTATCCAGAATATGAGACTATCTGGCAACCTCCAGGTCCTGGGATTGCTGATATGAAAGCATTTACTGTAGTAGAAAACTATTTCAATACAAACTCAAAATCCTGACTAAAGCTCTGACTAAAACTAGGTCAAATTACAAGTAACCATCATCCAATTTATGGTCCCACAGAGAAATCTTGTAAACTCAATGGTTTAGACCTGCAACCAAACAAAACTTCACTATTGGGAATAAATTCCATTTTAAGTTCTAAGGTTTCTTCAAGCCCAAAACTCGAAGAAAAATCCAAGAGGTGGAAACTTAATGTGAACTAAAACTAGATTTGTCTAAACCATGAGTGAATAGAAAACTCTCACACTGCCCTTTTCACAGCAGAGCCAAAAGTCTTTCCAGGTGCCTTGGCAAGGCAGAGGGGTCCTGCTTTGTGCCTCCAGGTGAGGTGGAGTCTCAAGCGGAAGGGTCTGGGCTGGGGCAGTAAGCCCTCAGCACTGCCTGGACTGCCAAGTGGGCCCATCCCTCCCAGTCCTCAATGCTGCCTGGAGTATACCATGCAGTGCTCCACAAGCAATTTAAAGGGCCTGGAGCTGCAGCAGCTGTTGTTGCTGCATTGGTAGCGGTGTCAAGGAGCCCTGAACCTTTTCATGCTGTCAGGACCCAGAGCAGTTGCCCCCATTGCCACAACCCCTTCTCCCTCCCACCACCCGTCAACAGGCCTGCCTCTTTATAATTAGAACCTCTAATGCTATTCTATACAGAAAGGTATAGCTCATTGGGTTCTGAAACTGCGCCATTCCAAGGCAAAGTAAAACTTGAAAGGGGATTGCATAATGAGGAGCTAGCTGCCTAACATCACAATTTCAGAAATTTAAAAAAATATATCCCCATGGTCACTTACAGAATGAATTCACAGCTCCAGGAAGACAGCTCCAGAAGTACACTCCCCAGTTCTGTCCTCACATCCCACTCCTCTCTCTTGATGCTATGACTGTGGAGTTTGATTCGTTCCAAAGCAGGAGCCATTGTAGTGGCTATGGCTATAGCAAACTACCCCACATTATTCTGAAAACTTATTTATTGTTCAAGTCACTAACCACACTCAACCAGTGAAATAGCCACATGTGGCTATTGGCTAGCATGTCGGATACTGTGGCTATAACTTGGTTACCTAGAAAATATAAACTTGTCTTTAAATTTGGTGCAATTGGCCACTACTTAAATGCTGCATTATACATTTCAGTTGTATCTGTCTTTGTGCCTCAACTTTCAAAGGTTACAGCATCTGTTTAGCCAGTGCCATCTAAGATGAATAGCCATAACGGTCCTTCTAAAAAGTTCCTCCCCCCGACACACACACTTCTTTTCTCCCCAGTGACTGAGGGGTGTTAATGGTCCTTGACTGGTGTCTTGGCATATGTGTTAATACTTACACTAAATAATCTGTTCCACTTTATACTTCATTGTGACTCTGGGTACATTGCTCTCTCACCAATCAAAGCTGGTCAAATAAAAGATGTTACCCTACCCATCTACCTTTTCTTTTTAAAAAGCATATCTTGCTATCTCTTTAAACAAGGCAATGATCTCTTTAGCGTCATACAGGAAACCACTGCCCACAAGCACTTACAGCACATGCTTGTATATCTCTGTCTGGTAGACAGTCAGTCCCACCACAGTGAAACCTGTGGGCTGCTGCGAGAGAGAGCAGGGGAGAGTATGTCTCTGTGACCAGGGTCATATCTCAGCTTCTGTTGATGGTAATATACAATTCTCCCCTGTTTAGCCAAACACTCACTTAGCCATCTGTCTCACTTTGTGCCATTAAACACTTCACAGATAAACTTAACATCCTGGCTACCCTGAGTGGTGACTCAGATGTGGCAATCTTGGGGGGTTTTTTGTTTTTTTTTTAACTTTTATAAACAAAATTAAATTGTAGGGAGCCTGTTAATCAAAGGCCTACAGAACACAACCAATGGCACTCTGCAAGGCATGATTTAATCTTCCAGGAAAATCAATTTTACTTGGAGTAAACTAGCAAAGAATGAGGATTACTCAGAGGAATTAATTTGTGAAGTATTATAGAAAAATATAGATTTTTTTTTCACCAGTGGAGTATGATGCTGTTGTGCACAGTCAATGTGTTATCATGATACAGACAGTTCTGAAAGCAATTTGGGTTTGTTTCCCTGGAGGCCCCTTAGATCTAGGTATTTCTACTAAAGACAGAAAAACCAAAATGAGAGACAAACACCTGTTCTATTTTTTTTTAAATTGAATAAGTATCCATTGTATCAATGAGCCACAAAAACTTCACTTAGAAATCATAGAAATTTAGAGCTGGATGGGACATCCTTTTAAGTACTAGCTGGACCACGGTTAGTCAATTGTTTTTTGTCAAGGTACAAATTTCTTGGTCAAGGTATATTCGAGACCCAAACTCCAGAGAAAATAACAATAATGATAATAATACATAAATGAAAAGACTTTGTGGTCTATTCAAAAGCATTGACCTTGTACTCCTGTTTTCTATACTTTTGACATGTCGATTTGTAAAAGTTTGGAGAAAGATGTGAGAGTGAAACTATGCTAATACACAAGAGCTTAATAAATGCCTTGATTACAGCTGCAATGAACTTTATTCACAGATGGTGAGACTTTGTTTAGGAAAATAAGCTGTTGTAAAGAAACCAAAAAAGCATAAATTCTGCTCTCAGTTTCACCTATGCAATGTTTTTAAACAATTTCTATCTGAGATCAGAATTTGAAGAGACAGTGGATAGAATATCATCTTTATTGGACCAATCAACATATTACCTCACCTACCTCACCCCTAGTATACTGGGACCAACATAGCTACAATACTGCATAGAGCAGAATTTGGTGCATTTCATTTTGGGATATCCCCTATTTTCCCCTCCACACAACATTTGTAAGAAGCAGAATGGCTCCATACCTACTGTTTGCTCATATGGCCCACCCAGCACACAGGGTCAGGAATTCACTCTTTATCCCCACATTACGTTTCCATATACTTCATACTCAGGTGGGAACAGATATTCATGGGTTTCAGCCCAGTGTAAGCATATGAAGCTCTCTCTGTTCCATCATTGTTTGCCAGAAGCAGGACTAAGAATAGGATTTCACAAGGCTACAAGTTCATGGAATTTGCTTGCAATCTCACTTCTTAGCAATGTTTATACAGAGCTTTTAATCCTTAAAGAACTTCAACAAAATTAATTAATTAACCCTCACAACAGTGCACTATTGAGATCATTATTATCTCTATTTTGCAGATGGTGACATTAATGCACAGAAAAGTTCTGATAAACCAACCTCTGCAGAGAGATTCAGTATCTGAGCAGCAACTGCTGTTCAGAACTCCTTGGTGCTGACTCCTACTCACAGATAACTCTTCTCTTGTGTTCTCTAGAGGTGTACCAAAACCAAAACCCTATATCCAAACACTTCTTTAAGTTTGGGTCTGGCTTCAAACTCCTTGGCTGTCCCTCTCTAAATGATGGAAACAAAACCTCAGTCTTACCTGAAAATGAGGAGTGATTTAGATTCAAATTCAGACTTCAAACGTTCAACTGAAAACATCTCTAATATTTTCCAAAGTATTTGTGAATTTGATCCTGAGTGAAATATTGCATTTATTAAGGAGAACTCAGCTTTTCCTAGCTAACAACTCTTATATTCCCTATCTTTGCTAAACCATTGGCTTTGCAATTTTTTTCCCCAGGCAAATGTTCATCTTTTTTTTTTTGCAGAAAACTTCACAATTTTCCAGCAAAATGATGTCTTTTTACTGTTTTAATCTGAAGAAAATACATTTTGGCCTTGTCCAAACAGGCCCTTTTGTGTCTCTGCATTTACAACTGTGTAAGTTAACTGTGCCAGTGGAAAATAAGTGACAGAGATATGGCTTACCCTGCTTTGAAGCTCTCTTTATACTTGTGCACCATATCTACACTTGGGCTTCGCACTAGCTCAGCTGCAGTGATGTAGTTAAACCAATAGGACAAAAAAAAACTAACAAAAAAAAAAAAAAAACCACCCTGCAAATTTTCATCAAAAGATATACAAAACCACTGAGAGGAGACTGCAGATCATTTCATGTGATGGTATATGGGGGCGTGGAAGCATGCATTTTCCTTTGGCTGGCAGTTAACATTTGTTCCATTCACCTAAAGATCTGAACAGATTTCGCAGCTGGGTGACTGCTGTATGCTCACAGAGTATCAGACACACGGCTCACATTCTCCCAGTTGAATTTCAGCTCATTTCCCCTTTCCCCGCCTCAACCGTCATACCCCTATTCTTTGCTGTAGGAAATAACAACTCAGACAACAGCAATGTCTCTTTTCCTTATTGGTAAATAAGCACAGCTGCTGTGATGATGATGACGATGATAAGACAGAGGTCTGGTCTCAAATGGAAGAAAAACAGAATGCCAGTTTACATATTGGCTAATAAACAATCAAAAGAGCCTGGAGCAGCAATCCTCTTTCTATGTTAGATTCATTGTTTTAGTGGGATTCTTAGTCTATATTTAGAGACATGGGAAACTGTGTTAACCACACTACCTATTGTTTCTTAACCTCAAACAGCTTATATCAGATGCTGTCCTGTAAGGACACTGAATATGTTGGCTAATCTGGCTAGCTAAACAAAATTTGGGAAAATAAAAATTAGTGTTTGTTCCAGGGTAGGGGGGGACAGGAGGACTCCTTCTTCTGCTCACCTCTCTACAGAAAAGGGAAAGAAGGAGGGGCTGAAGTAATCTTTGCTATTTTTAATAAGTTTCTGGAAGTTTCTGTAAAACCCCACAGTAGATTTTAGCTCACTGCAGTGCATCTGTTTGCTTTTTCTATCATTCATCCTCACCACCAACACTATGTCTACACTAGCCCCTGCCTTTTGAAAGGGAGATGTCAATGAGACACTTTGGCAGATGTTAATGAGGCACTGCCATGAATATGCAGCACCTCATTAGCATAATGCTGGCCATGGCGATTTGAAAGTGCCACTTTCGAATCGCATGCCACCCATGCAGGTGGGGGCCTTTCGAAAGGACCCCTAATCTTCAAAATCCCCTTATTCCTATTGGGCTTTAGGAATAAGGGGCTTTTGAAGACTGGTAGGGGGTCCTTTCGAAAGGCCCCCGTCTACACAGCTGGTGCACGATTCACAAGCGGCACTTTCGAATCACTGCGGCTGGTATTATGCTAATGAGGCACTGCATATTCATGGCAGCGCCTTATAAGCATCTGCTGAAGTGTCTCATTGGCATCCCCCTTTCGAAAGGCGGGGGCTAGTGTAGACACAGCCCCAAATGATATAAAGATTCTCATAAATTCCCCTTCTTCATGATTAGGTGGAAATGAGGGGAGACAGATTACCACACAATGGCTACGTCTACACGTGAAGCCAACATCGAAATAGCTTATTTCGATGTAGCAACATCGAAATAGGCTATTTCGATGAATAACGTCTACACGTCCTCCAGGGCTGGCAACGTCGATGTTCAACTTCGACGTTGCGCGGCACCACATCGAAATAGGCGCTGCGAGGGTACGTCTACACACCAAAGTAGCACACATCGAAATAAGGGTGCCAGGCACAGCTGCAGACAGGGTCACAGGGTGGACTCAACAGCAAGCCGCTCCCTTAAAGGGCCCCTCCCAGACACAGTTGCACTAAACAACACAAGATACACAGAGCCGACAACTGGTTGCAGACCCTGTGCCTGCAGCATGGATCCCCAGCTGCCGCAGCAGCAGCCAGAAGCCCTGGGCTAAGGGCTGCTGCCCACGGTGACCATAGAGCCCCGCAGGGGCTGGAGAGAGAGCATCTCTCAACCCCCCAGCTGATGGCCACCATGGAGGACCTGGCAATTTCGACGTTGCGGGATGCGGATCGTCTACATGGTCCGTACTTCGAC
Source organism: Carettochelys insculpta (assembly GCF_033958435.1). Taxonomy (NCBI): domain Eukaryota; kingdom Metazoa; phylum Chordata; order Testudines; family Carettochelyidae; genus Carettochelys; species Carettochelys insculpta. The sequence continues at coordinate 57,535,601 of NC_134144.1, forward strand.
GTTGAACGTCGAAGTAGGGCGCTATTCCGATCCCCTCATGAGGTTAGCGACTTCGACGTCTCGCCGCCTAACATCGAAGTTAACTTCGAAATAGCGCCCGACGCGTGTAGCCGCGACGGGCGCTATTTCGAAGTTAGTGCCACTACTTCGAAGTAGCGTGCACGTGTAGACACAGCTAATAAATACCTGGGGATTTTCCTTATTTACCACACTGACACTATATCTAATTGGACAGACAATGGTAAGGAAAATCTGTGGCAAAGAAGGTTTATTTACTAAGGTTTGTCTTTGCTAGAAAATGTTGATATGTTAAAGAACAATTGAGAAGAGGTAGATTACCTGAAGCAATGTTTACCATGAGTGATTGATCATTGTGAGGAATAGTACATTGACAAATTGTGTTCAGCTTCACTTCATCTCATTGTGCTTTAATCTTAACGGGTCAGCAAAGTCATGTTCAATATCAGATCAACTGACCCAACTTTTCACCACTGGTTTTAAACAGGATACCTTATTTAAGTGAAGACAAACCCTTTCAGTTGCATGAGTCATAGATATGTGTTCGTCACCCCAAAACCTTGACTGTGCAATATTTTTCGTCACAGAAAGGCTGAAGTTCTTTATGCAAAAACAAATTTATGCTTACTACTAGCTAAAAAATTGGCCCGTTTGTTTATATTATATTCTGAGCTCATCTCTGTACCAAAACTTCTGTCCTTCGCCTGCATCATAGTGGATTTTCAAAATAGATTGATCTCAATCCTAAATTCTTTAAAATTTTAAACACTCAATTTGCATAGACAGTATTTGCCTCTTTCCATAGTAATTTATTCTTGAACCACATAATCCTGACTTTCACATTTGTGCAATAATAACCTACTTTCTCCTGGTGTTTATAGCCTTTCAGATCTCTCAACATTTTGTCCTTTACAGTGTCATAGTGACAGGGCAGTGAAGAGGAGTTGTCATTAAAGACACAATTTTGGCTTCCTGTTATTGAGTCACTTCACCCTGGTGCCTAATAGGAGTGAAACAAATCTTCTCCTGGTAACTTCCTCTACAGGCAACGGGACTCAGGTTGTTCAGTTCCCCAAAGTCAGGGCTAGCCATAGACCCCAGGTCTTCTAATAACCTGTCATCTGAGAATTCTACGTTGACCTGAGGAGGAAACAGTTGATCCACTACAACACCCAGCAGAGCAAGGGGAGATTCTGAGGTAAAATCCCACTGGACTGTTGATGTCCACACTGAGGGGGAAGTGGGGTTAAAGCAACAGCGAGTGGGACTGAAGAGGCACAGCTCAACAAAGAGAGGCGAGCTCTCCCTGCTTCCCCTGACTTGGATGAACAGTGCTCCCATCCCCCATTGGCTGGTGCAGTGAGAGTGTTAATTCCCCCCCATTACCCGTCACCCCCACCTCTATCAACTTTAACCATTGCTCATAACCTATGTGTCTCATGATTTACAAGTCCCAGGCTTAGTCAGTAGTAGAGATGAAAACAAATTGCTGTCTGGGAGAAACACCAATGGCGGGCTTCCTCCTCAACAGCTGCTGTATCTTGACAGCGTGCTAGGAGTTCAGTCACTTTCAAAATCAGGACTCCAGTAGGATTTTTATACACTAAAATTATTCCTATTTCCTCCCCCTCCCCCAGTCTCTCTTTCTCTCAGGTGGTGGCATTGCTGCACCTTTTGTGTCTGTCTATGCAGATCTCTTTGACTTTACAGTGTTTCTTAACAAATTATTGGAAGAGGTTTCACCTTCTGCTGTTCTTCCCCTCCTTTCTGATCCAACTGGTTCTCAAGGCATGTGGTATTGTGGTTGGTTTGTTATTGTTTGTTCCAGACCAAAGTATTTCCAAAGGGGAGGGGCTATTAGTCACTTCTTATATGTGATGTCTGTCTCTGATTTCCCTATTCTTATTCTCAGAATTCTTGCTTAGTCTTCATTTCTTCCAATAAACAAAACCAGAATGTGCTTTGAGAAGTAATTTATCAGGTTCAAATAACAAAAGGCTAAAATGTTTGCAACTTCTTTAAAAATAATAAATCAATAAATGAATATTGGAGTTTAGTGGCAACATCTCCTAGTTTAATAGTTGGATTAGCAGCTCATGGACTCCTTATTCAGCAAAAATCACAGTATGTCTTTAGATGTGGCCAGCTGCTAACCCCAACTAAAGCTTAAATGTTCCTGTATTGTATGCCTTGATGTAACATGAATGCAGCCCACAATACCTCCTGCCACCTCAGAACTTTGTCAATAGAATATTAAATTAATGTTAATTAATGTAAATCCAAATCCCTCACCAAAGTTATATTTAAAAATACTTTTGCAAATCATTAGAATCCACCCTTTTCCATGCTAAAATATAGAGATTTGGTGAAAATCTGAGAGTTAGATACAATGGATAAATATAATGCTGATTTACTCCACTTACAAATCCATTGAGTTCAGTCAGCCCACCATGTTTTTAAGGATGGCATGTAAACAAGTAATTAAATGATCTTTTGGTAGAACTGTAACTTCACCTGTTCTTCCTGTTGGATTTGTTAAAGCAGCATTCATATTCAAAGCTGACAAAAATACTAATGGGCAAAAGCAACTAGGAGTCTTAAAAAAAATCTTTGCAATGAAGTCTGAAAGCAGCCAGACACTGCTAAATGTGTTTTGCAAATAGATTGACTATCCTAATAATTAATAAATAATACTTTTCATTTACATAATTCTTTACATCTTCACAATGCTATGCAAACATTGACTAAGCGATCTAGCCTAAAAACAAGTCCCTAACTGACCTAGCCAAAAACAAGTCTAATTTCATGCATGCATTACCAGAATAACAAATTATTAACTAAAAGGAACAATTTATTTGGGATCCTATCATCATAAATTATACACTTTTTTAGATATTCTTTCAACCATCTGATTAATGATCAGATTGAAGCAGATTAATTTACTTATGGCTTGTGGAAACTTAATAGGTGGAAACTTAATAGAAGCCTGATAGAATTGTCAGAGGTAATTGATGCTTTACAGGGCATGAAATCTGGAAAAGCACTGGGTCAGGGTAGATCCACAATGGCCTTTTTCAAAGCACAAAGGGACAGGCTCTTTGTATTCTTCAGACAAGTTTAATTAATTGTATAGCATAGGACTACTGTCTGCTTCCTAAACTATGAGAGGCAAAAGTTGAGCTAACATATCAAACCAATAAGAAGCTGCTTCATTAATTTTAGATGTTGTGTAAACAAGTTCCCTTTCTTTCCAGCAGGTTTCCTGTGATTCTAAATCATTTAAAATGGGACTTTTTAACTATAATATTTGCACAGAAGAGTAAAAAAATGTGCAGGAAAGATATATGACAGATCTTAAGTCTCTTGTCACACCAATAAATAATGACATGGAACTTGATGTCACTTCTATATGTCCTTTTTTCTCTATTTGAACAATGAAATAATTAAAAAATGTTTGTATTAAACAAAATGAAAAGCAAAAATTGGGGAACCAATTTTCAATTGTTTTTAATTTCACTGATGAATGCAGAAAACACATTACAAAGTCTGTGCAAAAGGAGCCAGTCCTGTTTTAGGTATACACAGGAATTGTGGGTATATACTGAGGGATAGAATTCAAGGTGAAGAGAATTAAGTCACCACAACAGATTGTAACAGTTTCATCTGTAAAATGCCTGACTAGACTGGTGAGAGAAAGACCATATTTTCTTTTAAAGTCAGCTTTTCTGCACCTAATCCCTCTTTCTGTTACTACCATAAAGTTCCGGCTGCTGCATTCACACCGCCAGTCTTCACATTAACTCTTATACTAGCCAACAAGTAAAATCTATTGTAATGCTGTCTGGCTTGTAAATGAGAGGAACAATGGTAGAAAGTCTAAGCCTGACAGGCAGCAATCCATGGTGATTACAGAGAAAGGGTTTTTTTTTTTCCTGTGTTTTGTTATTGATATTAAGGTCAATGTCATCCATCAAGACGTAGAATTATTTCTGACATGGTTTCAAAGGTCAATTGGTCATGTGCAGTGACAATAGAAATCCATGGAAAAATGTATGTGAAATCTAGGGAATGCTCCTTTTCACTCTCTATTGTCCTGACCTTATTCATATTTCAATGCCTGAAAACAACAGAGGCATTTTAAAATACTGATTACATTAAAATGAGCATCAAGAGGAATCTGCAAGCAGCTCATTTATTTAAAGAGTGGGAGCCAGGGAAATTCCCCAGCCAAGCTGTTAGTTCCTTTATTCTAAAGAGTCAGTTTTCAGCCAGCAAATGTATTTCTCCAGTCTCTTGTGTTAATCAGCGGTACAGTTACAAAACATCGGCCTGATGCAGCTGCAAATGAATGTGATGACAAAACTCCCAATGAGTTCTACTTTACAGGCCCTATACCCTTACTATGACTGAGCTGTGAAGGTTTTGTGCATCTTCCTTAATTCTAGGTATTTCACAAATAAAACACAGCTGGAATACTGGGGATTCAAACCTACAAAATATGATGGAGCAGATCAGCATCCAGATCAACACTGGGGGGGGTGCACAAGGAAAACGGAATTTCATCTGCAAGCACCCCCTTTTGTGCAGTGGCTGAAAAGACTGCAGTCCTAGTGCATGTTCTCTCCTGGAGAACAGGACAGGAGGAGCAGTGCTCCCTAGTGCACCAATAGGGAGGCAGCCACTGTGAAGGTGAATTCAGTACCATGAAGAGCATGTGAACTTTCTACAAAGTGCCCCTAAATCCTTCTTCCCATCCCTTTGGGTACAAGAACCAAACTGGCTGAGTTTCATTCCAATACCATGTGCTTTTAACTAAAGAACCTCTTTGCAGTTAGTTTTCTGGGTGTTTTTGTGAAGAACTGTAAGCAAGGTAACATCTCAGATAGTTAAGAACTACATTTTGACCACATCTACAGAGCAGATGCAATGGGTGTCATATACCAGGGTTTCCATGCATGGGAACATGCAGTACTTCCAATACATGAAATAACACTCACACTTCATCTCAATTTATGGCAAGAAACAAACACTGAGTCTGGCTGTTCAGTGACTCTACTGCCAAGAACAGAGTCCCACTGGGCTAGGCACATGACAAGGAGTGGGAGACAGTGGCTGCCCTGAAGAGCTTACAGTGTAAATAGATACATAACACATGCACACAGAGTAAACAATGTGCTGGCAGCATGTTAGGTACATACATTTATTTGATTGTGGGTATTACATTGTTTTTGTGAAACAAGGGTAAGTTCAGAAGGGGCGAGTTAAATGGAAAGAAAAGAGGAGAACAAGAGGATACTTAAGGAAAAGGAGCTTGGGTGACAGGATGGGGAGACGAGTAAGAAAGGCAGCTGCAGCATGAAGCTGAAGTAAAGGGACTGAGAGAGGGAAAGGGTGGGAGCAAACAGCTAATCTGCACTGGACAGAGAAGGCCCATTCAAAAGTAGGACATGTTCTGCATACCTAAAGACACAAAGGTGTGGATTAGATAGCTTAAATCATATCTAGTCAATTTAGCTCCTCTAATTTGGTAATGGTTTACAACTTCAGGAAAAACACTAAAAACATGAGCACAGAATCCGGTCCTACGTGACCTCAGTATGTTATTCCCATATTGAAAGGGTGACATTGATTGCCTGTCAACATCAAATTGAATTTAAAATTACTTTAAAGACTTAAGACAGTGCATAAGTTTGTGAATTGTCTATTAATCTGAGTTGCTGACTATAAATCACTACCTGAGATCATCTGACACAATCTATGGAGAGACTGGGTGGGTGAGGTCATATCTTTTATTGGTCTAACTTCTATTAGTGAGGGAGACAAGTGTCTGACCTACTGATCCTTCAAAAAAATGTGGGCTAAATAACTTGTGTCTGCAGATCCAAAATTCACTGCTGGCCAACATTACAAATGCTGAGTTAGCAGACTCATTTCAATCTCATGATCTATTATTTCACATAAGCGCATCCTTTATGCCAAAGAGTGCTTCTGCAACACAGAAACACAGCTGCACTGTGTTTTACTGGAAAGCATCTTGGGATGTATTGCCATAAATGAGCCTTTTACACCCTATTAGGCTATATTATCTTGCAAGCGTAAGCAGAGCTATGACAGTTTGATACTGGTTTAATAGTAAAAACAATTCCACACCTATTCCATCCCAAAATAGAAAAATAAAAGCTTAGAAAAATAGCCATAAAGAATACTATAACAGATGTTGTCTGCATTTAGTATATGAGGACTGAAGCTTCACTAAGACAGTGACAATTTTGATAATGATTCAGTAAAAATTCATAATTCCCACAGGTTTAAACATCAGTAGTTTGCAACCATTATAAACTGTATCTTGTCCTCAACACCATAATCACACAGTATTTATTAACATTCTAGGCAAGAGGGTAATTTACAGAAAGTGGAAGTGGGAATTATTAGAGACATGATCAGATTATTACATCAGAAAGACCGAAAAGGTTAGGACTGTTTAATTCAGAGAGCAGATGGGGACAATAAAAAAATGAAAAAAAAAAAGTAAATTCAACACTCCTATTTACCATCTTTCATACTTGAAAAACAAGGGAACATTCAATGAATCTGCAATACATTTAAAATTGATAAAATAATTTATTTTACACAATAAATAATTATGCTTTGGAATTCATTACCACAAGATGTCACTGAGTGCAAGAGCTTAGCAGCATGCAGGAAAGAACTAGGCATTTATCAGATAATGAACATCTACAATTATATTAGATAGGACAAAAATATAAGTAGTATTGACCCTTGCATTCCGGGTCATCTGCCTCCCCATGATTGCCAGAGATCGAGAAGGTGCTTCACTTATGGCAATGTTGTCCCATAATTGTCCCATGTTGCGATTCCTGCACCTTCTTCGGCAGAATCTGGTACCAATCATTATCAGAGACAAGATGGGGAACTAGATGGATTGCTGGTCTGATCTGTTATGACATGTCTATGAACAGCCATTAAAAAAATAGAAAAAAAAAGCCAGCCTATATCATATGACAATGGAGAAAATGTTCCCTTAAAAACATTTTAGACTATTTACAGTGAAATGTTGTTCCAAGGTGCTAAACTGAATGAGTTACTAGATCACTTTCTTTGTCTTTTACTTGCAAACAAGACCAACATTTTGACAATGAGGACAAATGTAGACCTAACTTGCAAATTAAAAAAAAAAAAGCTGTCAATAACACTCTGCTACTGTAGCTTTTATTACCCAACTCCCTCTCTTAAAACACTATTTCATTTGTAGCTGCTATAAGTCACCAAGGCCGTGTCTACACGTGCCCCAAACTTCGAAATGGCCATGCAAATGGCCATTTCGAAGTTTACTATTGAAGCACTGAAATGCATATTCAGTGCTTCATTAGCATGCGGGGTGCCGCGGCGCTTCGAAATTGACACACCTTGCCGCCGTGCGGCGCGTCCAGATGGGGGTCCTTTTTGAAAGGACACCACCTACTTCAAAGTCCCCTTATTCCCATGAGCTCATGGGAATACGAAAGGACCCCCGTCTGGACGCGCCACGCGGCAGCAAGGCGCGTCAATTTCGAAGTACCGCGGCCGCCTGCATGCTAATGAAGCGCTGAATATGCATTTCAGCGCTTCATTAGTAAACTTCGAAATGGCCATTTGCGTGGCCATTTCGAAGTTTGGGGCACGTGTAGACGTAGCCCAAGATGCTTTATTTTCCAAACAGTACTGCTACATTTTACAAAAACCTTTGTGAAATATATTCCACAGCACTTTACCTCATTAGTATTGCTACAGCATGCATATGTTCTTGACCAGCATCCTCATTTTGTACAGTGGTATCCTTTAAGAATGCTAAGAGCTCTATATATCAAAGTTATGAAGCCGTATTTTTCATGAAATCTGTAAATAAGGTCAACATGACAGGGATGTTCCAGAAGACAGAGCCCTTAATAGCTTTTGAGGAACAATCTGTTTTCCTATAAGAAGTCAATTTACTTCGATCCATGTCTATTAGGAAACATACTTGTTATTAGCTGAGGTATAACTCCATCACTTTGCATGGCTTTTGGTAAATATTGTTAGGCAGGTGTATGCAAGTATAGCTACCCATAGCTAAAGTACTGAGGCACTGAGGACTTGAGGTGAAAATGAAAAGCAGCTCATGACTTTGGACTCATGCCTGCTCCAACTGGAGTCACTGGGTTTTACTTCACAGTGGAAGGATTCACAGTTTCTTTTTCTACCCGTCCCCCACCACTAACTAATCACAGCCTATTAATACAAAATGACTGAACTTAGGTTAAAAGGTCAAGATACTCTCCAGGTCATTAGTGACTGAAAATCATTATACCTTGATGATTATTCAGTGCCATGTTATAAATAAATTATTGGGCTGAGACCAGTTCCTAGTGAACAGCTGTCCACCATGTTAAAACTCACCATTATTGGAGTGACAAGGAAGGAGAAAAGGTGAAAGATAGGAGAAACAAAATTGAAGTGAGCAGAAAAATAGAGGTGCAGAAATAGGAGAACCAAGTGAACCTATCAAAAACAGTTATAGAAAGAGAATGGATTAGAACAATCTAATGAGGTTTTTGTTTGTTTTGTTTTTAAATCCCATCATATTGCCAGGAGAGGATTTTATTTTCCAACACAGAACTGAACAGATATTCAGACATTATACATGGTTTCAGCTAAAGAACAGGGAATAACAAATAAAAAAAAATCGTGCACAAAGTGAGCAGAATTGAACAAATTATTGCGAGAATATAGGAGATAGGAGAATAGAAGCAAGAAATGTACAACGATAAATACACAATCCTGCAGTCCAGCACACACACATAAACTCCCATCCATCTCTGTGAGACCTTTATGCATATAATGGCTATATAGTCAAACTGGTGAGAGTCAAAGATAAGGAGTGATAAAAATAGGCTAGCATTAATTAAAAGAACAGGTTGTACTTCATTTATTGAATTGTCATGGTGCTGAGCAGTTAGTGCACAGCCACTTGAGAAGTGGGGGATGGACTTAAAAGAGAAATGGAAGTCCAGCAGACATTGGATCCATACAATTATTCTAATCCACTTTCATTTACAAGTATACAGTTCCTGCAGATAGGCTTTGAGCAGAGGTGGTTTTAACAACAAAAGGACTGCACAGTTGTTACTGACTTCTATGTGATGCCTCTCAGCTTTCCTTTCCATCAGTGTAGTCCAGAATCTTTATCACTCTGTTCTTTAAAACTCACGACTCAGACTTTTTGGAACCCAAGTTAAGAAAAAAACATTAAATTCCTTTTGTTCTATGCTCAGCCACATGTTCTCTAGGATCATTCAGGTAAGGAACCTGCCTGCTGGTCTGGCAGCCAGCTTGGCTAAGATTTACTTACAACACCAAAGAAGCCAAATAATCACTTTGTCACTTTAATTGCATCTATTTTATTGCAAAGGGGCCTTTAGAGACAGCCCCTAATTTCTTAATTGCTGTCCAGCAAAGACCACTTGCTTTTCAATTCTGACCAGCTCTGCAATGGAGACAACACTCCTGTTTGAAGCAGATCTGTATGTCAGTTGGAAATTACTCATTTTGTAGAATAAATCTGATTCTCACCACTTTATCAACAATATTTTATACCTAGTTACACAGCTGTATAGTTCTGTTGCACCAACATCAGCAAGAATTAATCAGGATAATAGCCTGGGCTCAATATCCAAAACCTTGGTAGGAGGAAGCCAGAAGAACTAAAAATAACATTTCTGCTATCAGAATAGTCCTCCACAAATAGGAAACAACAAACTAAAATCCAGTGTGTGATACCAGCTGTGCACTTCACAAGACCCAAGCAGGATTCTCATTTAAAGTTGATTGTTCACCCATCTCTTATTCCCCACAATGATGTTTCACTGCTCACCTTTTCATCTGTATGTATTTATGCATCTATCCTATCACACCCTTATTTAGTTTTACATATTTGTCTAACAGTCACTCAGCTGCACAGTGCTTAGCAAAGAGGAATATCGATCTGGTAAGGAAATGAAGGTGCTATCACTATATAAATTATATGGGTCACTGATACTGCTGGTGTATGTGGAGCTTCTTTACACTAGATCTCTACTTAGATGGGAGCATGGTAAGTAGGGTGTTGGGAGAGTATTAATGAAGTGATGCGGTACATAGGCAGCACTTCATTAAGCAAATTCCCTCCTGCGGCAACTTCGAAGTGTTAAACTTTGAAGTGCTGGCTCATGTTGAGGCGCGGCTCACCCGTTAGTACTTTGAAGTGCCCAGGGTACTTTGAAGTACCGGCGGGTGAGCCATGGCTAGATGCATGCTGGCACTTCGAAGTTTCACACTTCGAAATTGCCACGGGGGGGAATTTGCTTAACGAAGTGCTGCATATGCACCGCAGCACTTCATTAATAAATTCCCAACACCCCACTTACCATGCTCCCTTTGAAGTAAGGAGCTAGTGTGTAGACACAGCTGTGGAGCTTTCAGCCTATGTTTGTGTTTGTTACTAAAATTTTTCTTGGCTGCATTAAGGCAACCATCATTTCTTGCTCTACAATCCAAGAGGGTCATACACATGCTAATGCAAATCTGAAACCTGAAGCCTTGCTCCCTGACACTTTCTGCTTTTTAGCATTCTTGAATTTGGTTGGTGCATTATCACTCACTGCACTCTGACATACACCCATCAGGATCATATTGAAATCCGCCTTCATTCAGTCAGATGCATCTGATGAAGCGGGTCTTTGCCCATGAAATCTTATGCTCCAAAATATCTGTTAGTCTATAAGGTGCCACAGGACTTCTTGTTCTTATTTTTGAAGATGCAGTCTAACACGGCTACCTCTCTGACACTTGCCTCCGTTCAGCACACCTCTGTTTGGAAAATGTAAACTACAGTGCAAAGCCTTGAATGGCAATGATGGGTAGTTTCTCTAGCTTCCACCACCTGCTGGAAGGTGTCAGACATAAAGAAGATTATGATAGTTTAATTTATGTTTTTCCTCCTCATTGATTGGCTATCAATATCAGAGGCATATTAGCAAAAACTAATTTATTCTTGATGTACAAGCAAACTGTATGCCCATCGTAAGTCCATGTAACAATGAACAACATGGGACAACATGTCCCATTGGATAGAATCAGGAATTGTTGATGTGATTCAAAGCACTGCCATTCATTCTTTGAGAGAATTTTGCCCAACCATTTCACTTCTGGATTGCAGGTTTCCCCAGATGCAAAACTGGGATTAACGCTTTGTCAAGCACACAGAGAACTGCATGTGAGAATTGTTAAATGTTATTGTTACAAGATGTTTGTCATAAAACATGCCTTGTTATTTCAGAAGTGCCAAGCTCCTGAACTGTACTGAAAGAATTTGAAACAAATTTGTGATGGAAAGACATTTTGGCATTTGATCTGTAAGGAACAAAAATGTTTCTAAAATATGTGCACATTTTTGCTTTCTAACAGAAAGTTTTACCCTGATGGAGTTCAGTCTTTGTCGGCAGACTGCACTAAATTTGCTAATGTATCTGTTGGAGCACTTCCAATTTTAAAAAAAGGAATTTGGTTTATATTACTTGTTTTGTTTTGGTCACTTCTCTCACACACAATGGTCTAAATCAGTTTCAGTGGTAAATACTGAAATATTATAAGGAGTCCAAATGGCTGTGGATTTTTCCCATCTGTCATGGACTGCAACTAGAATACCACACGAGGAAAGAGACGACTTTCAAACTAAAAATAAATCATCAAGCCAAGTCTGTGTCTCTACTCCTCTGTGTGTTGTCTTACCAATGACCTTCTCCTGGCCAGTACAAATTATACCCTTTAGGGAATTCATAGAAACTCAGTCTTCTTGGTAGCTTATTTCTGTTCTGCTTGTAAGCTAGGGCTGACAGCCACATTACATCTAACAAGAAATGCTAGTGGTACAGCATTACAGGACGTTGTGCTGCTCACTGTTATGGTGTGGTCCAGCTACTGTCATAATCATCTCTCTGCACTTGTTTATTAGTTGTTTGTAAAGAATGAGAGACTGGAGTGATGTAGAGGTACAAAAAAGAAGGGGTAAACTAACCTGAAATATACTCCATACTGCTGAAAAGAGAAGTGGTGCCAGCTGTGTTTACTTTTCCCATATGCTACTTGAGACTACCCTGGACTCTGGGGGAAAGGGGCAGGAAGGGATAGAGAAAGAAAGGGAGCATCTTTTAAGACATTCAGGTAGTAAGCAAATGTCCTGGTATAGGTCACAGACACGAAAAAGGAAGATTTGAAGGGGGACTCATACTCTTAATTGGAATAGGAGTCAAATTAAGCTACCTTGCTAGAATGTATGCTGCCTTTCAACAGCAAGCACCAAACGAGTGTGCATACATGAAGCTCCATTTCAGAGGACTGGTAATACTCCAGGGCAGTTTTCCTCACCATCTCATCGAATTCTGCCATGTACCGGGCAGTCAGATTGAGAGCTACTTCTCTGCTCACCATTCCCACACTGGGCAAAGCAAGGTTGAGGATAACCCCTTATAAACGTGCTTTACAATGCAGACTCTCGCAGAGAAGTTAGTCTGTATCTTTACAAAACAAAACAGCAGTCATGTAGCACATTAAAGACTAACAACATAATTTATTAGCCAATGAGCTTTCATGGGACAGACTCACTTCTTCAGCTCTGGAAATTCTAATGAAAGTAAACTGTTCCACTAAAGGTTGGCACTAGACGTTGGACTTGGATTTTAACTTCTCCAGATTTTAAGTGGCTGAGTTCAGATTCGCATCTGTCAAAGACTTTACAGATTTTCAGAGATGGACAATAAACCTGGACAGGGGATATCTGAAAATTGTTACAACTTCTAAATAGGGAATTCCTATCTTAATTATAAATAAATATAATAATGATAATAATAAAATACATGTTCACCACCAAGTATTTTAAATAAATGTCCACAGTTTGATTCAAACCAGCAAGAAATTGAAAGAAAAATAAATAATCACACATTTTTAAATGGAAAATAAATCAGCTGAACTATGAGCTTTGAGAAAGATGAGGATTTTGATGCAGGCACTCCTGGAAGCTTAAGAATGGGATTCATGTGGCAGGCCCCAAACCGTCTGCAGACATGAAAAGGATTACCTTTGAAGTGTAAAGATCAAAAAACATTTTTTCAGGTAATGAGATCTCCCTCAGATGGATTTCAGTAATAAGAACTGACTTCTCTATAATGAAGTAATAAAAAAAAAAGGCAGAGCACTATAAAACTATGGCTAAGTCATTCGCCCTTGAATATTTAGCATTGGATCTCACAAATTATGAATTAAGTTTATGGGGGTAATGTAACCTTTGCACCTAACAGGAAAAAAATTGCAGGTGGCTGAGAGCGATGAGGCTTGAAATAACTTGGAGATTGTGGTGACATTATAACAAACCCCAATAGCAAGGCCCAAGCAGTCTTGTGATGTCACAGAAATCAAGAGTTGCACAAACATTCAGAATGTCTATTTTTTAAGAAGTTTGTGAGGGCTGTAGGTGGAGAAGAAAAAGAGAAAATACATTATTTCCCCACTTGTGTCTTCTCCTTTGTTTAAGCAAGATCTGCTGCTTTCTGCTTGTTTCCAGTACAGATTCACGTTAGTCATGCCACTTTAACTTTTGTTTTAAATAACACCTTCTATTATAGCATCTGAAAGTGCTTTACCACACCAAGGGAGCCTCACATCATGCCTGTTAGGTAGAGTATTAATATAAATATAAACACTTGATAGATGCAGAAAGGCAAGTTCACACAGTAGCAAAACTGGGACGAGAAACTGATTTTGCTTCTGACAACCAGTCCCCTGCTCTAGCCATTGAACAACATACTTTTGCATTGTTAAGGCTCTCCAGCAATCCCAATTTACACTTTTCATTGACAAGGCTAAATAAGTTCAGAGTGGTACAGCAATATGTGAAGTACTAGAAAGTTGGGACAATTGTAAGAATAGGGAAAACAAACTATTTTATGAAATGTCATCCTTGCAACTGACAAGCTTTTGGCACTCTCGACCCTTGAAATGTTTTTGTTTAACATATTTGCAATGGGTTGATTCCATTAAAATAAATCTACTCCTTGCAGAGCCTATACACAGCCAGGAACATAGAGGATGTTTCCTACAGTTCAAGTCCCTTATTCTGCACCCATTGAAGTCAAAGGAAAAACTCTAATTGAAGTCAATGGTGTAATATCAGGCCCTGACCCACGCATTTACCCAGTTCAACTGCTGAATCAGATTTCTAGTGAGATTTTTGTTTTTTGCCAATTTTCCAGCTAAGCTGAGCTGACAAAAGCACTGAAAGATCAAGTGATTTACTCAGGGCCACATAATGAGTCAGTAGCACAAGACTGTCTTAAAACCCAGGAAACGCCCTGGCTCCAACAGGTCTCTTCCCAGTAGTTCACACAAGCTCCAGCTGTTTACCCTACTCACATGGACTTGAATTTAGGGAAGTCTGGGGAGAATTTCTTTTAAGTACAAATTCAGCTGGCAGCAGGCTTACTGCTGTCAACATTCAACTGGATTTAAAAGGACTTCACATCAATATTCAGAATGGGGCCCGATTGTGTTGCCCCTTTTAACCAACAGCTGTCTCTTTTTCTGTTTCAGTTATCTAAGGAGCAGAAAGGTCTTTGGAATTTCTGATTTAACATGTGGTCTATGAATGAAGGAGGGAAACAAGTTTAACTACAGAACATTTGCTCCCTTATTTACTACAACCCTGGGAGGCTGCATTTGCAGCCATTCTGCACAGGCACCAGGTGAACATTCAATCTCTCTTGCTTGGAAAGTCTGACATGACAGAACCAAAGTTACAGAGTTGGTATTTCCAATAATTATCTCAGATATAAACAGAATTTCACAAAGGAGCTATAGAAATTAAGTAAGCTCTTGAGAAATCCCCCAGCATAAGGGGAATCCCAGATAACACAGGGCGGAGACCCCCGTTCCAACCCAGTGTGCCTAGGAAAAAGAGGATGTGATCAGTTTGCCACTGTTCTCAGGATCTCTCAGCCACAGAAACAGCTCTTTTGGGCCTTTGGCAGCTGGGGTAAATTTAATGCAGCTCTGAGGCTACTGTAGTTTTACTGTAGACCATTTTGTTTCCAGGATAAAAGCAGCATAAGGAAATATAAATCCACATTTGCCCCCCCAACCCAAGTTTTGCACCAGACCTGGAAATGTATGAATATATTATTCTCAATGTAAATTACAAGATGTATATAAATATAGATATGTAGAAGTATATATATTATAAGATTACAACTCCAAGTACTAATGTTATAAGGAATTTTGACAAAATATTGGACATGAAGGAGGAATTTGAGAAAACTAAGTCCTTTTGAAATAGCATAAGTCATCTACATGATCCTGGTTTAGTTCAGAAATAAGACAATTTTATAAGTACTTATGTGATGCTAAATGAATTTGTTTCCATGCTAATATTTTGGGACATCTGAATAATAAAAAGTAGCATTTAATAGTAACCAAAAAAAACCAAAAATCCACACCTCCTCCAAGTATGAAACATAACTAAGAGTGATGGAAATAACCTGTTATATATATTTCTTATTATTATAACCTGTCATGTTATATTATAGATGTAATTCACTTTTGCTAACACAACTTGCCTGGATGCCTGGAAAGAATGTTTTAATGCACAGTTCTCAATCAGTTCAGTTCTCAAGCTATTTGGATGGCCTAAACTTAGCATTCCATGCAAGGCAAGATGTACCCTTCTAAAGAATAGCAAATAAATGATGCAACATGACTTTTCTGAGTAACGGACAGCTGCCTAGCACAAGACCTGCCAGAATTTCAAACACGTCAAATTTTTATCGTGTGCAACCTTCAGGCAAAATGGAAAAAATGGGAATTTTAACTTGTTAACTGAACAAATCTGTTCTGAAGTCAATGATTTTACCTGCTTTGCATATATGTATGTTGTATATATGTATTCTCCCAAATATATCAAAGTATTTAGAAATGTTAAATAAATGATGCCTCACAACACCCTGGTAAACTAAGCACATATTATTTTTCATGTTTTATAAGTAGAAAAATAGAATCCTGCAAAGATTAGGTGACTCTTCCAAGATCCCACATGAAGACTGTGGCATGAGCAGGAATGGAGCAAAGTCAAGGAGCTTTCAGATAGGGTTTTCCTAGTGGCCTGGGGAGACCTACAAAATATTCTTTTAAAAGTAAGCAACACTGGAGACAGATATTAAATCCAAAAGAGAAGACAGGAAATTCACAATTATATTTGACACCAGATATTAGTTAATTTTCCTTAATATACTTAACTCCTCACTTTGTGAAAAATAGCCATGAGTTCAGAGTTCAGATTTCAGAGTCAGCTCCAGCTATAGTGACAGAGAGATAGCCATGTTAGCCTGTATTCTATCAAAAAAAAGAGCAATCATGTAGCACTTTAAAGACTAACAAAATAAAATGTATTATTTTGTGACTGTTTTTTTGTTTTGATTATCACCTAATAAGCTCCAGCTATGAATTTCCTGGCTCCTATCCATTTGTATCATCACCACATCTTAAATATTAATGGTCCATTGTGGGAATGAAAGGATTTATTGACTCAAGAGACCAGATATGTCTAAACTCTCAGGAAATTTGGTAATTAGGCAATTTTCTTTGGAGCTTTGTAAGGGCTGGGTTAGCATAGCTTTTTTCCTAAGAAGAGTATTATATAAAGGATGTGGTACACACACACAGACCCTACAGCAAGCTCATACACCATAAATGAAAAAATTACAGGTGAGAAAAGAAAAACACCTTCGTAGATGTTAGAATTTGATCCAAATTCTGCCTGACAGTTTGTTCTTTTTTGTTGTATTGGAATTCTCTCCTGGCTTGCCTGTAACTGCCGTTTGCCTTAACCAGGAGCCCAAACAATACAAGTTTATTAAGAACATGTCACTAAAAAGTAAGAAATCCTAACTTAAGAAACAACTTTATCCAAATTACTGGGGATTGTAAACAAACTGCAACTTTTACAATTTTTTCTGACTGTTAAACATACCCTCATTTGCTTTCTGTAGTCATGCTTCGCATCCTCCAATTTCACACAAAAGGATCACAGGATGGTCATGACCTAGAGGGGGTATGGTTTGTTTAGGAGAAGGGGCACGGTTTGCCTAGGAAAGCTAAAGATAAAGGGACAGATGGTGCTTCCAGGTTAGCAGCACTTGCACCACCACAAGCTAACAGAACTTCCTGCTAGGTAGTGCTTTCCTCCAAATATCAATTCCCCTCAAGAGTCCTTGTTCTCATTTCCTGAGCTATCTTTACCTACCCATCCTACCAATGCCTCATATCCTCCTGCAGGCCCCAGATATAGGCAGAGGAATGATCCTTGAAATGCCGAAGGAAGGAAATTTGCCAGTCCTTTTCATCCTGCAAATAATCTCACTGGTGCGTCTTCCTTGCTGCTGTCCTTCCTGAACTACCTTTTCTCCTGTGGTTTCTGCTTCAACCCCAGCTCCCTGGCTGCTTGCTGTATCTGCTGGTGTTGCTGAAAAAAGTCTGAGGCCAGGTCATTGTCCATCAGATCAGTAGCAGCTAGCCAGTCGGACATGGCAGAATGTTAGTGATGAAAACCTGTTATATGACAGTTCAACACCAATGAGGAATCCAGGCACACTCCTAAATCACAGACTGAATCAGCCAATTGCGGGTGTGTACCTTCAAGTGAAAGAGAATTATGGGAGGGGGGCAATGGGTCATTATTCATAGCTATACATACAGTGCTGGATGGGGATTGAGAGGGTGGACAGAGGCGGGATAGAATTTACAGAAGGGAGATGCAATGACTTATTCCTCCCAGTGTGGGATGACTTCAGAGTTTATATAGACAAGACCTCTGTCAGATGCATCCAGGGCCTCTGATGTGGCCCAGTGACTTAAAAGGATCCAAGGGTCAGGGCCACTGCTCCTGCAGTAACAGTGGCAGCCAGAACCCAAGGCCCTTTAAATCATTGACAGAGCCCTATGCAGGATGACCCAGGCCACACTGAGGGCTCAGTGGAGGAGACACAGCACAGGCCCTGCCCCTTCAAGGAGATCCAGAGCTGAGCTCCCTACACAGCCCATTTCCCAGCAACATCTGACAATAGCCCTGACAGCAACCACTGTGATAGACAAGTGAGCTTATAAGGGGTCTTGATAACACAGAACATTGGTCACTGTGGGATCATCTACAGGCCCACCATAAGATCCGCCTCAAGGCTCTGACTGAGGAAACTGTTCTTGGTCACCTCCCAGCTGGCTCACAGTAATTCAATATGTCTGGGCATGAAGCCATCAACACGTAGGAAACTCCCAGCTAATTCAGAATGCAGCAGCATACGTCCTCTGAAACATGGACTATGTAAAGTACATGAAACCTATTCTCTGTTTTGTAGATTGGCTTTCCATAGCCTATTCAGCCAAGTTCAAGGTCTGGGCACCCATAGCACTTATTGGTCTGGGTCTAGGATATTTAGCATATCACCTAAAGCTTTGGTATGAAGACTGCAGTTGACAGCTTTGTCCCTCAGACACAATGGAACCTTCTATCATAAAGATAAAGTTTGCCTGGGCAGTAAAGAGCTCTTTCTTCAGGGAAGATTTGAGATTATGAAAACTAACTCCCACAGAAGACTAAGAACCACAAACCTACCTACCCTCCCTCACTGCTACGACAGAGAGTTTTGTTTAATGGCTTTCATTACCCTCACTATAAAAATTGTTCCAGAACCTGTGACTGCAAAAGTCATTTCTTTGACTTTTGTCTTCTTTGACCTAATCCCTAGTGGTGTGTAGATATTTTAATAAAGCCTGCTAAAACATTAAACTGCACCACTATTTTCCAGGGGACAGGATGAGACAGAAAATGAGCCACACCTGACATACTTAAGTCACATGTCTTAATGAACTACTGGAAAGTTCTCCTATACCATAGCCATGAGAACAGCACAAGAATGTATACAGAATGGGATAGAATGCCACCACCTTCACTCACAGAAACAGAATTCTAAGATGACTGCTGATCTACATGTGCCTAATGAACTTTGTCTCACCAGTCACTAAAAACACTTCAGCTACTGACCCAAAATTAATTTTCCTCTAACATGAATGCAAATAAACCTTAACTTGGGGGAACACTTGTTAAAGATAAAGGGCTTATAGATATGGAAACAAGAAATTCAGTTTCCAGTTCAACTAAAGATTTGATAATATTCTACCAGCCCCTCCCACTGATTCCTCATTTGGCCAGGTAGACAAATTTGAAATTAAAATGTTATTAATAAGGACTAACATTGCCTTGGGTAGACCTTGAATGGAGCACACACTACTTCAATAGCATTTTTCTGGGTTCTTCCAGTGTAGGTTTATAAGCTTGTTTCCCTGAGCTCGATAACTCCATATGAAACCGATTTGCTTCAAGGTCATATGTTGTTCAGTAATTTCCATTATCACTCAAACTCTGAAGACAACATTTTCTTTGGCAACTTGATTTCATCAAGATCTGTGCTGAAACCTGTGTTGTATTGTTAAGTATCAGAGGAATGCACTTTTTTAAAAAAAAACACTCTAGTGGAGAAGATCGCTAATGTATGGGTGTCACATGGCTGCTGAATATTTGAAGGGTGTACATACATATAAACATGTCCTTTATATAATTATAATGGTTGGATATTCACTGCCTGCTAGGTTAAGTCAGCTTCTGATGTGTGTTCAGAAAACCCACGTGGACAGAAAACTCTCCGGGGACTATTCTCATTTGCACCAGAGCTCCTTTAGGCTGCCTTAGCTTTAGCATTGTGTGCATTCACATTCAACTTCCTTTAGCTAGAATAATAAACTAGGGTTCTGATTGACTTTTGTTTTTGACTTAATATTAAATTCTTCAGTGGAGATAATTAATCAAGAAAATTAAGATAGCTTAATGAGGAGAGGCAGAATGAACATTGTCCAGTTTAACTAATTGTTGCAAAAAAGAAAGAAAGAAAAAAAAGGCAAGATTTGATTTTTAGTATCTGTTTTATCTATTTTAGTATTTGTTTTTATTGCCATTTCTGGAGTTTTTCTTAAAGTCCAAGCTGCTAGAATCGGGAAGTCATGTGAATGTCAGCTTTCGAAAAAAAAAAACAAACTCATATTTTTGGAGTAAAGCTTAAAAGTGTGAGTCACGTGCATTCTGAAGACTCAGAAACCAGAAGTGAAGTAAGAAGTAAGAACTCCAAATTTATTCGTATTATTTAAATTTCCTGATTCTTTGGGGCTTCAGTCAGGGTTTCTGAAAACAAGTAGAAATTGCTCTAAGAAGTTCAGGCACTCACTACTCTTACCTATAGGAGCAAGAGCAGGCTCATATATTCCAGAAACCTGTGGGGGTGGGATAAGAGTGAAGAAATCACCATATAGGTCCCTTTACAGAGTTTCTTCCTCAATGTTCCATCAGGGCTTGCAGAACCCCACCCCCATCCCCCACCCAGAGAATAATTCTGGTGGTTTCCCAGCAAACCATGGATCCTGAGCAATCTGCTGTAGGTAAGAACTATCTATACAGAGGCCATGTATGCCTAAGGTGACCACATTCCCCTATGACAAATACGGGACACCAGCCTCTAAGGATGGGGGTGGGCCTGCTGCTGACTCCTTGGCAATAGGGGCTGCTGCTTCAGGGTGAGGCACCAGGGATGGGGGCTCTGCAGCATCCAATGGAGAGGCACCAGGGATGAAGGTGAGTAAAGGATGGGGGTGGGGTTTCCAAAGCTTCTTAGCAGGGGCTGTGGAAGCAGGGAATGAAGCAGGAGCTGCTTCCCTGGCGTATGGGAGCCCATGGAACAAGGCAGCCAACCTGTGGAGGGGCTCCCTGGGAGTGAGAGCTGCCTCTCCTAAGTATAGGACACCAGGGAATGAGGCAGCTGCCCCTTTGTGGAGTTCGCAGGCAGCAAGGGGCTGCCACCATAGGGTGCCTGGGAATGGGTTAATTGCCCCACAGAGGAGCTCCCCTACAGCAGGAGCTGCTGCCATAAGGTGCAGCACTTCAGGGAACAGGGCAGCCACCCAATGGAGGATGTCCCTAGCAGGAGAAGCTGCCACCCCAAGACACAGGGTGCCAGAGAAGCCCTGAAAAATATGGGACAATTTGCCTATTTCCTTAAAAAAGTCGGTACACCTGTGAGGCAGCTCAAATAAGGGACTGTCCCAGTACAAATGTGACAGATGGTCATCCTTTGTATAGCTCTCCATGTCCTGTCCTGGCAACCCTATTTCCTATCAAAGATACTTCTGTTGCTCCACAAGAGCTTCTTGCCCTCCACGACTACCACTTTTAAAGATCTTAAGAAGTGTGTAAATTATAGAGGCAATTGCCCCTGTCCTCTTAGACACTGAAGAGATGATACATGTCCAGAGGGACCTTTTCAAGTGCTGATCAAGTGAGTTCAATCAAGGCTCAAAGCATTCCATTTCTTGTTTTAGATTTTGCACAGATAACATCCACTGCCTTCAATAGGAATTTGCCTAAGTGAGAGCTGTTAAAATCTTGCCCACTGAAATCACCAGTAGCTTTTCCTGAGGAACGGTTTCATGATGTGCTACAGCAAGTTAAGCAGGTTTCTTTTTCTTTTCTTTTCTTCTTTTTTTTTTTGTTTTGTTTTCAAGCAGCTGAAAAAGTTCCATATCAAGAAACAAGAACTGTAAATAGGGAAGTACTTGAAGAATTGGTGCACAAGATACAACACCTGACTGTTTCCATTACGTAAATGTAATTTATTCAGACAAACAACTAGAATCGTGCATCATTTCTGTACAAGCTGCCCCTCAGGTTTACACAGTGAGCTGGTATCTTTGGTTTTGAAAACAGGAAGCTCTAGCTGTAACACCAAGTGACCCAGACAGTGAAAAGCTAGACAGAAGGCTAATTTGGAAGACAGGAAGTTAAAGTTCATGATCATACCACAAACAACACAGTAATAAGGAGCTTTGAGGTATGTTTGGCTATATCACATTCCTTTGCGAGTTATAAAATATAAGAGAAAAAACTGCTCGCATACATGTTTATGGAAAGACAGTTCGATGCTAAGAACATATTACTAAACTAGTAATAGTATTATAAGGAGAGAACTAATGTTTTACACCTAATTCAAACTGCTATTTTATGAATGCTTTACTTAGACAATGAAGTAAAAGTCACTTGGAGTTTGATGCTGCTACAGTGCAGCACATCCTACCAAGCACTCTGGTAGCAAGCTGTGGCAGGACCACAATGCCAGCTTGAGTTTCCCCTTTCAGAGACCCCAGTAATGCCATGCATACTCTCTTGTATTCATAATGCCCCTTCATGGAAATGTGGAGCTGGAAGGACCTCAAGAAGTGATCAAGTGTTGTCCCTGCACTGAGGCAGGACCAAGCTAACCATCCTAGAGACCATCATTGACAGGCATTTGTCCAATCTGTTCTTAAGAACCCTCAGCAATGGGGCTTTTATAGCTTCCCTTGGAATAAATCTACACCCCAGTTTTATTATGCTTATAGTTAGAAATTTTTTTTCTACTACTTGACCCACATCTGTTTTACTTGCTGAAGATAAAGCCCGTTACTTCTTGTCTTACCTTCAGTAGACATGGAGAAATATTGATCGCTATCTTCTTTAAAGCAAACATATGAGTTCATTCCTCAGTCTTCTAGTCTCGAGATTATACATGCCCTGGCTTTTTAACCCTTACTCTTAGGCAGGGGGAGGCAAGGTCCATCCCACCAAGTCCCTTAATCCAGCCTCAGGCTGGCCCCTATGGCTGTGGAGGGGGTAGAGCTTCAGATGCTGCTCCCCACCCCAGAAAAATTGCTCAGCTCCCATTGGTCAGTTTCAAGCACTGTACCCACTCCAATCCCCCGCTCACTTCTGCACCCATCTGCCATCCCAGACTCCACACCCCTTCCACAGTAAAATGTGGCCCTTGACCACTTACCAACATCTTGGAGTGCTCCCCCCCGCCCTCATTAAAATTACTGCCCACCTCGGCTCTCAGGCAGGCTTTCTCAACCTATTGTAATTTGGGTTACTCTCCTCAAGACTCTCCAATTTTTACACATCTTTCCAAAAGAATGATGCCCAGAAGTGGACACACTACTCCAGCTGAGGCACCATCAGTGACAAGTACAGAAAGACAATTACCTCTCACCTCTTACATATGACAAACCCATCAATACATTCCAGAATAATATTAGCCTTTTTCATAACTGCGGCACCTTGTTGGCTCATGCATTTCTTGATTATAACTCCCTGATCCTTTTCAGGCATACGGTCACAAGCCACTTATTCCCAAATTAATAGGTGTGTGTTTGGTCTTTCCTTTCTAAGAAACACTTTGCACATGTCTATATTGACTTTCAACTTGATTATTTCAGATCAATTCAGTAATTTGTCAAAGTTGTTTGAATTCTAATTCTTTCCTCCTAAGTCCTTGCAACCCCTCTCACTTCATTGTCATCCATGGATATTATAACTAGTCTCCCCATTCCATTTTCTAAGTCATTAATGAAAACAGTGACTAGTATTGGACCCAAGACTGCCCCCAGAACACCCCACTAGACACATCCTCCCAGTTTCACAGTGAACCATCGGTAACTATTCTGACTATGATCTTTAAACCAGTTGTATGTCCCTACACAGTAATTTAATTTAGACCTAATTTCCATATTTTGCTCATGAGAATGTCATGTGGGACTATCTCAAAAGTCCTTCACTAAAGAGCAAGATATATCACATGTACAGTTTCTCCCATCTGTTAGGCCAGTAACTTTGTCAAAGAAGGAATTAGGCTGATTTAGCATGATGTGTTCTTGACTTATCTAGCTTGCAATTCCTTACAACCCTGTTCTCCTGTAGGTGCTTACAAATGTATTGTTTAATAAATTTTTCAACCACCTTTTCAAGCATCAAAACTACACTGAAGGGTCTATAATTTCCCAGATCCTCTTTGTTAACCTTTTAAAGATAGGTATTATGTTTGCCCTACTCGAATCTTCTTGCACCTCATGTGTCTTCCACTCTCAGCTCTCTCCAGCTCTCTGTCTTGGTGCAGTCAGTGAGCAAGACCTTCTTGCTGCTCTCCTGCTTTCAGCCTTCTCCCGGGAAGGAACTAACTACAGGTTTCACCTGGGACCTTCCACAGTTCCCCTGACCTCTTGCAGTTCTCACCTGCCCTTATGCCTGACTGATTCAGTGTAGCCACGTCTACACTAGCCGGCTATTTCGAAATAGCCAGGCCAACTTCGAAATAGCACCTGGTGTGTCTACACGTGCCAAGCGCTATTTCGAAGTTGAAATCGACGTAAGGCAGCGAGACGTCGAAATCGCTATCCCCATCAGAAGATGGGAATAGCACCCTACTTTGACATCCAACGTCGAAGTAGGTCATGTGTAGACGATCCGCATCCTGCTATGTAGAAATAGCAGGGTCCTCCGTGGCAGCCATCAGCTGAGGGGTTGAGAGACACTCTGTCCAGCCCCTGAGCTCTATGGTCACTGTGTGCAGTAGCCCCTTAAAGCTCCCCGCCCCCTTATTTCCTGTGGCAGGAAGCTGAGAGCGTGCAGGCAGCAGCACAGACACGTGCACAGCCTGCATGCCCTCCAGACGCCCCAATCCACCACCCAGCACCCATGGAAGCCAGCCAGCCCCCCAAGCACCCACAGGGCACCCCCGCAAGGGGACCCAGGGCTCCCAGCCATCCAGCCAGGGGGCGGGGAGAGGTGGCGGGGCCCCTCCTGGTCAGACGCCAAGATCTGGGACCTGCTGGGGCTTTGGGATGAGGAGGAGGTGCTCTATGTAATGGGGCGCAAGCAGCAGAATGCAGATGCATTCACCCGGCTGGCTGAGGGCCTGGATGCCCGGAGTCACCCTGTCCGCACTCCTGACCATGTCAGGAGTAAGGTCAAGGAGCTGCAGCAGGGTTACGCCTGGGCCCGGGACAGTCTGGGGCTGCCTCTGCCGCTTGCCCCTTTTTACAGGGAGCTCAGGGAGATCCTGGGCCCCTGGAACACCACCTCCCCCCAGCCACCCTTGACACCTTGGCCAACAAGCCTCAGCAGGCCCCAGAGCTGGAGTCCGGCCCGGAGGCCAGCTCTGCACCCCAGGGGCCCTCAGAGGAGCCCATCCCTGGGACAGCAGAGGAGGAGGAGGAGGGCTCCAGCGACGGGGGGGCTCCAATCAACCTCTCCTCCCGCAGCTCCAGCAGGGCGTCCAACCGACATGTGTCCCCTGACCGTGGGAGCGGACCGTCAGGTGTGTACACCCCCAGGTTAAGGGGAGGGGATGAGGGACACGACCAGGGCCCTCCACACACCCAGCTGACCACAGCCCACCATGGCCCAGCCAGACCACAGCCCCGAGGACAGCAGTGGCACATCCCTCAGAGCCCGTCAGCACCTTCCCCCCAGGACAGCGCCATGCCCCATCCCCTGGGGATAGGGGGGAGCAGAACCTCAGAAGGGGGTCCCCCCCGGGGGGGATACCACACCCATCATCATCATTTCTGAGGGACAGGGGATGGGGAACCAGCAGCGGGGGCTGGGGGGACGTGGGCCACAGGTCAGGGCCCAGACTAACGTCTGTCTCCTCTCTTCTCCCCTCTATTCCACAGCTGCACCATCTGAAGGCCTCGACGGCACGGGCGCTGTGTCTGTTGTGCTGGACAGCCCACCGGGGCCATCGTATCGGGGCAGCCCAGTGGCAGAGCAGGAACCAGCCCCAGGACGAGCCCACCACCGCTGGAGCAAGCCATGAGCAACCGCTGACCCCCAGCTCCTGACCACCTTCTGGTGTCAAGTGGAGGTTCCAGAGTGCCACCTGCAAATGGAGGAGCACCGGCTCCACTTGCAGGACCGAGCACTGGCCTGGCGCCAGGAGGCTTGGGGGTCCTTCATGAGGACTTTTGAGCGGATCACTGAGCAGATGGCAACCCCCGTTGCTCTGGCCAGCATCCCTCTGAGCCACCCTCCACCTGTCCTGCTGGAGCCTGATGAAGAGGGGGACCGCGGGGCTCAGGAACCATCCCAGCCATATCTGCCAGTTCTCCCGGCCCCCACCCAGACTTGACGGGGCCTCCGGCCCAGACGTGGGTCACGCCCCCCCACCAGGCGTTGGACAGTAGGGGCAAAGGAGGCCAAGGACTAGGCCTCCCTTTGTACATATTCCCCCCCCATTATTGTACATAGTTGCCTTGTCCCACCCTCCTTTAGTAGCTGCCCCCCCACCCCCCACCCCATTAATGTAAAAGTTCATCGTTTTGTTTCAAGGTTTGGTTTATTTAAACAAAACAAACGTGTGGTGGTGTGTGCTCTTCAGTGCTCAGTGGTGTGGCCGTGGGGGCAGGTAGTGTTGTGGGGGGTGGAGCTCACCAGCTGGCCCTGCCAGCGTTCACCCCGCAGTCTGATCAAAATGGGCCCGCACGGCCTCCCGGACCCGGATCCCCTCATGGTCAGCTTGGTGACTGGGGGCAGCAGATGGCTGGGCATAGGCCATGCCAGCCTCCACAGCCCAGCCCTGCACAAATGCCTCCCCCTTGCTCTCCACCAGGTTGTGGAGTGTGCAGCACACGCCCACAACCTGGGGGATGTTGGGGAGCCCTGCGTCCAGGCAGGTGAAGAGGCACCTCCAGCGGCCTTTGAGGCGGCCGAAAGTCCTCTCGACCACCTGACATGCATGGGTCAGGTGGGTGTTGAACCACTCCTGGCTGGCACTGAGGTGGCCCAGGTAGGGGCGCATGAGCCAGGGCCGGAGGGGTAGGCCACATCTGCGATGAGGCAGGGGGCACAGAGGTGTCCCCCAAAGGGATCTTTTGCCAGGGGATGTAGGTCCCTGCCTCCAGCTGGCGGCACAGGCCCGAGTTCCTAAACACCCGGGCATTGTGGGTGCTGCCAGGCCAGGCAACATATATGTCCATGAAGCGGCCCTGGCTGTCCACCATGGCCTGGAGGACCACTGAATGGTAGCCCTTCCTATTCAGGAAGCGTCCTCCGCTGTGCTCTGGGGCATGGATGGGGATGTGGGTCCCATCCAGTGCCCCAAAGCAATTAGGGAACCCCATGCTGGCAAACCCCGCGATGGCCGCATCCAGGTCCCCAAGCCGCACGAGCCTGTGGAGCAGCAGGGCGTTCAGTGTGCAGACCACCTGCAGGGGAAGGACATGAGCACCCGTGAGGGGTGTGCCTGGCCCTCCCCACAGGCTCCCCCCCGGGTCCCCCCTTCCCCCCCCGGCTTTCCCGCTGGGTTCCCCCTCCCCCCCGTGGTCTCTACCCCTCCCCCTGGGGTTCCCTTACCTCCATGACGACAGCCCTGATGGTGGCCTTGCCCACACTGAACTGCTGTCCTATGGATCGGTAGCTGTCTGGAATGGCCAGCTTCCAGACAGTGATGCCGACCCATTTCTCAACAGTGAGGGCATGTCTCATGGTGGTGTCCTGGTGCCGCAGGACAGGGGTGAGCCACTGGCAGAGCTCGAGGAACGTCTGCCAGCTCATCTGGAAATTCTGAAGCCAGCGTTTGTTGCCCCACTCCCCAAGCACCAGCTGCTCCCACCACTCTGTGCTCATGGGGTACCTCCATAGCTGGCGGCGCATCCGGCGTGGGGAGGCTGGGAGGGCTACGTGGTCTGGGGCGGCTTCTTCATCCCTCGAGGAGGACAGCTCATCTTCTTCTAGGAGATGCTGGGCGGCCTCCTCCATGGCACTGAGCAGGGCGGCCACTGCTCTGGGGGCAGCTGTGTGGGCTTCTGTCTGCTTCTGCTGCCTCTGGGGGTCCATGCTGCATGCATGGGGTGCGAGTGGTTGTGGGCTCTGCAGACCTGTGCTGTGCAGGCCAAGTCTGCCTGGGAGGGGCCCTTTAAGGGAGCAGTTTGCTGTTGCTCCGAAAGGGCTAGTCTGCCCTGTGACCCTGTCCTCAGGCTTTCCTAGCACCCTTATTCCGATTGGGGCTGCTTTTGTGTGTAGACGCTCCCCTGTGGGGCCTATTTCGATTTAGTGCTGTCCTACGTCGACGTTGAACGTCGACGGCACCAGCCCTGAAGGATGTGTGGACGCTATGCGTCGAAAGAGCTTATTTCGATTTCGCTATGTCAAAATAAGCTATTTCAATGTAGCGTCCCAGTGTAGACGTAGCCTCTGTGTTCTAAGACAGCCCATGCACATCAGGCGTCCGAAGGCCAGTTGCCCTCCTTTACACATCCAATTTAAAAGACACTAGATAAATTACGGGGAGCTAGCCCTACGTCCTTTTAAAGGGCCCTGTCACTTTGTGGTAGACATCTAATTTCTTAGGGTCCTTTAAACATCCCAGCCAAAAGCTCTGTGTTTCAGGCCACTTCAGACCTTGGTTATGGGATCTCATAGCCCCCTCTCTTCCTCTCTCCTGGCTGCTTCAGAGTGGAAATATGAAACAACTGCTCTTAATCTACAGTTATTGTCACAGGAACAACACTTTTCTACTAATAACAGATTTAGGCATGAGTGTATCTGTCTATGTATTACATTCCAAAATACCACAGGTATAAGCATTGTAGAATACCTTGCAAATCTTAAGCTGGAGAAATGTCATTTGAAACTCAGCATTTTGGTTGTGTCATTAATTGGTTAAATTTCAAGGGAAAGAAAGCTCATTGTATTAATGCATTAGAACAAGGAAATGAATTGGACTAGAAAGAGAAAAAGAAAACTATCAGTTTAGTTTTAGTAAATAAACAAAATCAGTGGTGAAGAACAAATGAGATTTTTCATGTTTTTTCAGGTTTTATAATTTCAGTGTCATTTGCTATGTAAATAAGCATTTTTTAATAACCTGATTTTTAATTATACTATGTCCCCTTAGCCAGGTAAGGCACTCACTTCTATTTACAGCAAACTTTTTTATATCCGGCAGCCCCGGGACTGCGAGGTTGCCGAATATTCAAATATTCTGGATAATAGAGAGGTATACCCAGCAATACATAAAACACTAACGAAAAGCAAGATTAGATATTAAGAAACAAACAAAAATGTATGCAGAGAACTTTATTTACCAACAACATTAGTAATGTACACTCTAAACATATACTGTATTTGCTGTATTTATTTGTATTTACTTTCACTGTACTGTACTTATGAAAAATATAACTAAAATTTACTTGTGGTGAACATGCTGATTAGTTGAGAGTTCTGGATAATAGAATGCCGGATGTGAAAGAGTTTACTGTAATTTTGCCCTCATGAAGAGCACTTCAATATTTTCAAAAAATGGAGAAAAAAATACATTAAATTTTTCAAATAATGACTAGTGACTAACACAACCACCACCCTCCCCTTTCAGCATGTGGTAGAGAACAATAACCCTGAACCACTGCCTCATCACACTATGACACAGTATTCATTTAAAAATTATCTAATTCATCAGGGCATTTTCTGGATTATGTAAAATGAGAGCTATGTATTAAAAAAATTTTTGAGGACAACAGTGCACATATAACAAAAATTATAGCTATCCCAATGACAATAAAGAATATATCATGTCTGCTTAAAATGCTTGAAAAATAAAACTAGAAAAAAATACAGATGACCAAATTCATTGGTACATGCTGGCTGCCTTCTACCACCAAGAACCATAAAGCAGCTAGAATGTACTGATGGATCTTACCATTAGCACTTTTCATTAGTACAGTATTCAACATATTTCACAGTGAAGATACATGGCCCTGTCTTCCTTGTTACACAAGTGAAAATCAGTGTAAATCACCAATAACTGCTTGAGGTGTAACTGGTCTAAAAAAAGGGTAATAAAAGGAGAATTCAGTCCTTTGAATAATTCTTGAAGATCCAATATTCACCATTCAGGAATAGAGAGATATCAATCATGCTATTATTTTTAAATAACTAATATGAAGATAACATGTATACAGTTTCTCTGAACATTACTGTTGACTCTATTACAGAATCCTTGGTACAAATTTTAGATGACAGGACTTCCCAGTGCACATCAAAAAATCACTGATGCTCAAACAAAAAGTAGTGAAATGTATAGTGGGTTTTCACAATTGTACATGGTCTAATGTTTTATTTTATTGCAGGTAATGCTGTTATTTTCCACAGTTTTGTCTGAAGGCTTCCTCACTGAGGCCTCCCCTTCATCTCATTCACCTCTTCTGTGCACCAACTTTTTAATTGTCTTGTTTACATTCTTTTCGTCTTTTCTATATATGAATCCCACTGAGCAGTACTACCACCAGTCACCAATCCATTGAAGGGACAAAAATCACTGAAGTGCTCTCCACTTTCATTCATGTCACATAAGCCTTCTTTTCCCATGGTCTGCTCTCTTCCTGAATTTATGCTTCCAATTTTTGCATTGACATCTCCCACTAAAATCAAGATATCCTTTGCTTTCTGGTTCATAACACTTTGTAGTCTCTCACAGAAGTCTGTTTTACATTCCTCAGCTGCTTCTTTGATTGGTGCATAATATTGCAGTGGAGGTAAAACAGTACAAGCTTTCAGGTTTGGGCTTGTGTAGGAGAAGATGGATACAAGCTGGGTAGCTACACCTGGCAACAGATGAAACTGTCATCTACTCAGGACATAAAGAACAGGGTGCACCACACCAGAAGGCATAGTCTTAATGTTGTCAAGAAAGGCATATGGTGCTTTAATGGAGTGGATAGCAGTATCATCACACATCATTGCAGACAGATTCTACACCAAAGTATGGAAGGTACTGATTCGTTTATATAAATGTTTACAAATCTCCTCTGTGGGTCATTTGGTTTTAGGTCATGCGTTTCCGCACCTACATAAGCAAAGAGGGAAAATGCCCAAGCCAGGTAGCATGCTGGGGGGAGAGGAGAGAAAAGATGGTTACTTACTTCCATAAGTGCTGTTCTTCAAGATGTGCTGTTCATGTCCATTCCAATGTAGGTGCACACATACATGTGCCTTCTTGCTGGAAAATTTCTTCCCCTAGCAGGTAGCCATCAGGTCAGTGCAGCGCACCTGGAGTAGTGCATTCATGGTGGTCAATATAGGCACCGCCAACCCACCTCACCCACCAGGCTCAGGTCCCTTTTGCCAACTAGTCTGACAGAGCGGAAGGTGGGAGGGTTTTGGAATGGACATAAACAACACATCTTGAAGAACAACAGTTAAAGTAAGTACCATATTTTCTTCTTCAACTTCATGTGCATTCCAACATAGATGAATGCCAAGCTGACATTAGGAGGTGGGATCAGCGTTCTGAACCAACTGCAGCACTGCTCTACCCACTGCAGCATCCTCTCTAGCCTTCTGTGTGAGTGCACAGTGGGCTGAGAGAGTGCATATAGAAGACCATGCGGCCACCCTACATATCTGTTGAGTAGGGACATGGGCCAGGAAGGCAGTTGAGGATGCCTGCACCCTCTTGGAGCAAGCCTTGATAGGAGGGGAAACCCCTGCTAGTTTGGCACACCCCACTCAAGAGTCCAGCCACCAGTGTGAAGCCTGAAGCACATCCTGTAGCAATGTCACTAATTTGTCTATGTTGTCCCTGACAGGGTGATATGCCATGGCAAGCCATGACTGGAGGGGATGCAGGCTAAGCCTGGCATACTGAACCACAAACATGCATGCTGCCATGTGCTGCGGGAGCCTTATGCAACACCTGACCATTGTGTTGGGAAACCCAATGAGGTCATTTATGATGCTGGCCATGGCCTGAAACCTGACATCTGGCAGGGACACCCTCATGGGAACTGAGTCCAGAAGAGCCCCTACAAAGTCTGTTTTCTGCACTGGGATCAGCGTGGACTTCATATCATTTACCGGCAGACTGAGACTGTCAAAAGTCTGTCTTATGAACTGAATGTGTTGTTGGACCTAGATCTACAAGCCCCTTTGACTAACCAGTCATCCAGGTATGGGTAAAACCACTGCCATGCACTTAGTGAATACTCCCAGAGCTGCCAAGAGTCCTAATGGGAGGACCATGAACTGATAGTACCTTTCTTTTACCACAAACCTAAGGAACTTCCTTGGGTCAGGTAGATGGCTATGCAGAAGTATGCATCCTGTAAGTCAAGGGCGGAAACCTGTCCCATGGATCCAAGGAATGGATAATAAGACCTATGGAAACCATGCAAAAATTGCCTTTTTTTATAAACTTGTTCAGGCCTCGCAGGTTCATGATAGGCCTCAGCCTCCCTTTAGATTTTAGAATTAGGAAATATTGACCCCTAAATTCCTGAGGAACCTCCTCTATCACCCCCTGAGCTAAGAGCGACTGAACCTGAACTGTATAGCATATTCCCTTTCTACCCTGCAAAGGGCCCACTAGTCTGAGGTTATACGACAGCAGGCATGGTAGAAAGGGAATAGGCAAAACGAAAGAGTAGGACAGAAAGGATCCAGTGAGGGGAATGGTGTGGTGTCCTCGAGTCCACCCTCAAAAGTTTGTTCAGGCCCAGAAGACGGCTTCTGCTGACACTGACCCTGGCCAGGCTGCTGCGAACTCCTATTATTTTTGCCCCTGCACCTTTGCTGTTCTCTAAGCTGCTAGTTGAAAGGCCACAGCGGGGAGCAAGGGGTGAAGTGCCTGCACTGCATCATGGGGGTATGGAGGTCAAGTGACCTCAGGGTCACCCTCGAGTCTTTGAGGATATGGAGCCTCTTGTCAGTTTTCCTAGAAAAGATGGTGGACCCCTTGAAGGGCAGGTCCCATATGATC
The DNA here is from genome assembly GCF_033958435.1 of Carettochelys insculpta. Taxonomy (NCBI): domain Eukaryota; kingdom Metazoa; phylum Chordata; order Testudines; family Carettochelyidae; genus Carettochelys; species Carettochelys insculpta. The sequence goes on from NC_134144.1 coordinate 57,568,399, forward strand.
TGCTGGACCACATATGGGAGCTCAGAGACCTTCAGCCAAGCACTTCTTCTCATGGTGACACACCAGCAAAATCCAGGGCCACCTGCAATGCTGCCCTAAAGATCTAATTGCCCTTTTTTACTAGGGCTGTGAACTCTGCCTTGGAGTCTGGGGGATGAGCTCAGTGCAATTGGTCAGAGATGAAGATGTGTTGTATGAATATCTACTGAACAAGACTTGCTGATCTGATATTCTCAGCTGTAGGCCCCCTATACAATAAACTTTTCTACCACAGAGATCAAGTCTCCTTGCTTCTCTGTTTTTTGGCGATGGCCTCTGGTGCACCTGTCTTTCCCTGTGGTTCGCAGCATCAAGCATTAGGGAGTCTGGTGGATGCAGAGATGCTCATGAACAGTTCATGGGACTAAATACTTCCTTTTGTTATGTTTGCCTGTAGGAGATGCGAAAGCAAGGGTCTGCCACACAGTCTTAGCCATGTCAGCTATAGTCTTTATGAGGGGCACAGCCACATGAGTAGGAGCTGCAGAGGATAAAATGTCCACCATGGGGTCTGTTTCCCCTACCACCTCCTCTGCCTGAACTCCTAGGCCTTGGGCTACACAGCAGAGGAGTTGTAAAGCCTTACTGTCCTCCAAAACAGGGGAGGCAGACCGCCTCATCTGCTGATGATGAATATGATAGTCCCCCTTGGGGAGGGTATTCAGTGCCTGAAGGGTCAACAGCTCCAGAGGCCAGAGTCTGAAGGCCTGTCATAGGTGCTGTGGGTACAACATGCAGTCCAGGCACCAACACAAAGGTGTTGAAGCTGGTCTGACAGAAGAAATGGAAAGAGGAGCAGCATGAAGAGAAGATGAAGAAACAGAGGTAGTAACTAGAACTGGCTGCACTGGTGGTCTAGCAGGTGCCAAAGATATCGAAGTCAGTGCCAATGGGGAGCCCCCAATGATGCTTATGAAGCTGACCTTGGTCCTGGGGGAAATCCTGACACCAAGGCCAACAAAGAAGTTGTGGAATACAGGCACATTGAAGAGGCCACTGGCCAGAAGCCAAACCATGACTTCTTAATGAGGAGGAGCATACACCCCTACTTTTGCTTATACTAGATGGGTAGATGTTAGACTCGGACCCTGAAGCCTTGGATGTCAAAGACGTGGGAGGAGCTTCACCACATGGTGCCTCAGTGAAGACCAGACATTCTGCTGGTACCCTGACTGGCACTGAAGCCACAGTGTTTAAAAGCAGTGTTGAAAGCCTTGATAACATGTCTGGTTTGCCCCCGGAGGGAGGACTAGTGGTAAGGTGCCTTGGGGAAGGATCCTTCTTCAGCAGTGAAAATGGCACCATCACTTGCAAAAGCATTTGAGTGTGCAAAATGCCTCCAGCATCAATGGGAGGTGAAGGTCCCTTTCACCTACTGGTGGCAACTGAAGCCATGGACTCAATCTCCTCATGGGAAGGAGGCCATACTCTGTGAATGAGTCTAAAGCAGAATAAACATAGCCACTTGAGTAGGAGCTGTCGGGGATGAAGGCTGGGGGAGGGAACTCCAGAGTGGGACAGAGAACTGGAATTCAGGAATCCAGCAACACTTACCACCACTCCCAGGAAATTTCCACCAGCTCCCTGCAGCCCCCTACTATAAGGAGACTCTGCACATTGCCCTCATACCTGCAGGTAACATGACCCACAGCTCCCACTGGTTGCAATTTCCAGCCAATAGGAGCTGCAGAGCCAGTGTTTCAGGCTGGGAAAGCACACAGAGCCTCCCTGCGCTTATGGGCCACAGTGATCTGGTGGCCACTTCCAGGAGCTGTGCAGAGCCAGAGAGACCCTGCTTAGCCCCAGACCCCTGCTGTGCCACCAACCAGAATTTTAACGGCCTAGGGGGCAGTTCTGACCAGAGCCACCAGGTCTCTTTTCAACCAGGAGTTCAACCAGAAGCATTTAATTCTTCACTTGTCTTCTGATCACTGAGCTGCACAGCACCCTCCCTAGTGGGGTGCAGGGCACAGGACAACACCCCCTTCACTCCATGCCCTGCCCTGCCCTGCCCTGCCATACTCCGACCTCACTTCAGCCTGACTCTCATTGTTGTAACTTCAGCCAACTTCTGCTCTTTATGCGGAATTTGCCTAATTCCTGTCAGGTGAGGGAGGATCATTCTATAACCAAGTGGGCTTAGCCCCAAGGTTTCCAGCTCACAGACAAGCCTCCCTGTTGTACTTCTACACCAACAGAATTACAAAGATGTTGCATACATTTCTATATAAATTGCTTGGTTGCGTTTCCTGGCTTTAAGACTTGTTTTCATTCCATTTTATGAAAGCTAAAACCTAAAATTTAAACTTAAATGACAGATATTCACAAAATGGATAAACCAGCTCTGATCTTTTTTAATTTATTTATTGCTGGTTCACTGTTATTAGAGTTAATTATATATTGTGGCTTGTGTAGTGACAAAGCACCTACTTCTTTCCACACTCACATTATTTAAGCTGCAAGACTGTTTCCGGAAGTTGCAATTTCAATTTGCTCATTCTTCCCCCAGCTCATCTCTTTCCTCTTTTTTTATACTAAAATGCCATTATGAAATCCTCCAAATGTGCTTTTCAAGTTATTAAGATTATATCAGTGACAGCTGATAGAGTGTTCTACCCACCTGAAATGGCTAGGCAGGAACAGATTAGAAAAATTTGCTAAAAGAACTTAAATCTGCAACAAAAAGTAGTCAAGTAGCACTTTAAAGACTAGCAAAATAGTTTATTAGGTGAGCTTTCGTGGGACAGACCCACTTCTTCAGACAGAACAGACTCAATATTTAAGACACAGAGAACCAAAAACAGTAAGCAAGGAGGACAAATCAGAAAAAGGTAATCAAGGTGAGCAAATCAGAGAGTGGAGGGGTGGGGGGGAAGGTCAAGAATTAGATTGAGCCAAGTATGCAGACGAGCCCCTATAGTGACTCAGAAAGTTCCCATCATGATTTAAACCATGTGTTAATGTGCCGAATTTGAATATAATAGCCAGCTCGGCTGCTTCCCTTTCCAGAACGGTGCGATAATTCTTCAGTAACACACATACCTTTAGGTCATTGACAGAATGCCCCGTTCCATTAAAATGTTGACTAACTGGTTTGTGGATCTGGAGTGTTTTGATGTCTGTTTTGTGTCCATTGACCCTTTGTCTAAGGGAGTTAGAAGTCTGTCCAATGTACAAAGCATCTGGGCATTGTTGGCACATGATGGCATATATGATGTTAGTAGAGGAGCATGAGAAAGTGCCCGTGATTCTGTGAATAACCTGGTTAGGTCCAGTGATGGTATTTCCAGAGAAGATATGTGGACAAAGCTGGCAGCGGGCTTTGTTGCAGTGAAAGGTTCCAGGACTGGTGTTGCTGGGGTATAGACTGTGGCTGTTAGTGAGGATCCTCATGAGGTTGGGAGGTTGTCCGTAGGAGAGAACAGGCATGTCACCCAGGGCCTTCTGGAGTGTAGCATCCTGATTAAGGATAGGTTGTAGGTCTTTAATAATTTGTTGCAGTGGTCTGAGTTGGGGGCCGTAGGTGATGACCAGTGGTGTTCTGTTCTTGGCTTTTTTGGGCCGATCTTGGAGTAGCTAGTCTCTGGGTATTCGTCTGGCCCTGTCGATTTGTTTTTTGACTTCTCCTGGTGGGTAATTCAGGTTTATGAATATTTGGTAAAGTTCTTGTAGTTTTTGGTCTCTGTCAGTTGGATCAGAGCAAATGCGATTGTACCTAAGAGCTTGACTGTAAACAATGGATCTAGTCACGTGTGCAGGATGGAAACTAGAAGGATGGAGATAAGTATAGCGATCAGTAGGTTTTTGGTACAGTGTGGTACTGATCAGGCCATCCTTGATTAGTACTGTAGTGTCCAGGAAATGTATCTCTTGCATGTTGTAATCGAGGCATAAGTTGATGGTGGGGTATAGATTGTTAAAGTCTCTGTGGAATTCTTCTAGAGCCTCTGTACCATGGGTCCAAATCATAAAGATGTCATCAATGTATCTTAAGTAGAGGAGTGGTAATAGGGGACAAGAGCTGAGGAATCGTTTTTCCAGGTCAGCCATAAATACATTAGCATACTGTGGGGCCATGCAGGTGCCCATAGCAGTTCCACTAATCTGGAGGTATACAATGTCCCCGAAATGGAAATGATTGTGTGTGAGAACAAAGTTACAGAGGTCAGACACCAGATTGGCTGTGGTGGCATCAGGGATGGTGTTCCTGATTGCTTGTAATCCGTCTTTAGGTGGAATATTAGCATACAGAGCCTCTGCATCCATTGTGGCAAGGATGGCGTTATCAGGAACTTTTCCAATGTTTTGTAATTTCCTCAGGAAGTCGGTGGTATCTCAGATATAGCTGGGAATGTTGGTGGCATAGGGTTTGAGGAGGGAGTCCACGTAACTGGATAGTCCGGTGGTAAGGGTGCCAATACCTGAAATGATAGGGTGTCCAGGGTTTCCAGGTTTGTGGATTTTGGGAGGTAAATAGAATAATCCAGGCTGCAGCTCAGATGGTGTGTCTGAGTGAATGAGGTTCCCAAGTAAATCTGCAACGCGTGGGGGACCCCTTCCTCAAATATTACTCTGTTCTGTCGCATCTTATGTCAGCTAAAACCTCTCCATTGGTTTTCTTCAAGTAGAGCATGGATTGTACCTCTAGTTTTCTGTGCTTCCCAGTATTTTATGACCACCCATCTGTATTTCTAAGAGGTCAGCACACAGTGAAGTACACAGTACGTAAAGTTCTACAGCTAAATGTTTTGTATGCAGACCATTAGAGAGATTTTTGGTGCATTATTGCTATTGTTTTGTACACAGCAAGAAGAAAACATTTACTTGGCATAAAATTGTTCTATGCAAGTATATACACAGATACCTTATAGCATTTGTCACAGAGGAAAGCAGGTGCCCCAACCACTGGCTAGCCAGATGGCTATAAGAAGTCCCAACCACTGGGTCTCTGGCTGTGTTAGGCCCAAAGTCTGAACAAAGTCCAGATACTTTCCCAGTCTTAGGTTCCCTAGGTACAATGTTAGGGTGTAGATCCTCTATCTCATACCCCATCCTAAGGGCTACAGACACATCATGATCCCACTGTGCAGTTCCAGGCACAACTGCTGACACATGCTCTGGCGTATCTTAAACACACCCTTTCCCCAGAACACCACCCAAAGGTGGAAGCCTTCTGGTTTCTACTTTTCAAGAATCCACACAATAGGGGTAGCATTTAACATACAGAAACTTTGCACAGAAACCTAAACACACTATTGCTCATTACGTAATCCCATGAGAAATACACAGACATATACAAAAATAATCAACTTTACTCACATTTCCCTACTTCACTTTTCCATAGGCTGGGCTTGGGGAAAGGATACCAACAACCCCTGCCCCCAAGGCTAGTGGGACTCATATCCCAGCAGATGTGTGCAAGCAGGACTGTGGAACTGCTCAGGCCATAGACGGCCTGCAGGCCATGAGTTTGAGACCCCCTACTGTATGGGGGTCAGCACATTATATAAACAGCATTATTATTACATATATTTGTGGTATTTCATGCTATATCCATCCATGTGGATGTCCCTAGGTGACAATCACAATTTGTAGCATTTTAATCAGCCAGTATTTTGTTTCTCAATGGTCAGAATTTTTAAACATGAGTCCCTGAGGTCAGATGTTTAATTCATATTCAGAAGTGATTCAGTACTCACCAATCTTTGAGTCAGTGAAAACTGCAGGTACTAAGCAACTCTACCAGGCCACATATTCTTAGATACCTAAATATCTATTTAGGCATCTAATTTTAAGCCTCTAGTCACTCTGTGCAGCAAAGTTGATCTGCAATTGTTACTCCAGTCTCAAGGCACAGGCCCCACTTCCTTCCTGTCTCCAACTGGAACCATGAAAGGCGGAATCCCTGATAAGCTGTGTTCCATACTAGGCAGCTGTAACCTGCAGCATTTGAGCCCTGAACCATCAATACAAGCTGCCATTACCTAAGCTAAAGGAGAAGCTCCATCAGCTTAGAGAAGTAGTAGGGTATTATCCTTTGTAAGTAAACCATTCACCAAAGGATCTATGCCACACACCAAGATGTGTCCCACCCCTTTGAAATCCTGCCTGCCTTCCCCCACATAATGATCACCTCAATATGGCAGTTCCACAGCACATCAGACTGAAAAAATTGATAGGCTTTGTGGCAAAGTGCAGGTCTGTATATACAGCGACAGTATAGTGGTCTGAAAAGGCAAGATAAATATTTGTCTAGTTAAAAGAATAGGAATGATTCCATCCAATTCAGTGATGTGCACAATACTAAAAGAAGTTGCAGGCCTGTGTCTGTGCACACTGTGATGAAAATAAAATCTGGTGACTTTAAGTGAACTGTGTAAAACCATTGTTCAGCCTTTTCCTGTACATGAAAGGAACGGACATCAAAGTACAAGTTCACTGAATTTAAATTTTTCAGTCTCATATAGCTTTCTGGTTTTATTTCTCTCTGCATCCTTACTGTTATGAAATGCTGTGTACATTTACAACCTGCCATTCTTCCTTATGCTACTGTTCAAACAAGGTGTAAAGCACAGAGTTATAGTGTTCCCAGGCATATTTATGGCACAAAGCACACTTCACAGATGGTTTCAAATGTCCATGTAAAACAACTGTGAAAGCAGACAAAATGAGCAGGAATGCAGAGCGCTAAGCATCTAAACAACAAGAGCACTATGGAAGTGTGTGACTTTAGACTGTGTACAATTAAAAACTTCTCTCTTTCACCATGAGAAGTAGCTTCAGTGGAAGATACTACTCTACCCACCTTGTCTTGCTACTCAACTTCTTTTGGAAGCTTTCCTCCAAGTTACTAAATCAGAATTAGCAAGTTCCTGACAAGTGTAGGATGGAGTCAGATATGCCAGACAACTCCTCACATGTTGTATCCATTACAGGAAGAGGATGCCAAACTTGCCAAACAAATGTTTTCTATAAAGCTGGAGGATCCTAAACATCTCACAAAGGTGCCAGATAAACAAAAGGAGAAAGAGAAGGAGATGGTAAAACTCTCAATGAAGTGTTGTTGCTGCTGCTGTATGAAAGACAAGACTGACAGATACAGACTTTTCCCCCATTTGACAACAGATAACTAAAGAAATACTAAAACTTAATCTGGCGCTCTATGCAAAATACAAGTTTGTAGGAAATTAGATTTTTCAAAGGTAGAGTAAAAAGTCTAATTTTTATCAAAGAAAAACCCAGTTAAAACTGCAGATACCAAGTTTCAAAGTTCTAAAGTTAAAACCAAAAAAAAGTCTGTAATTAAATTAACTGCACAACTTCACTGACCAACAGGTTTATCCTCATACCATTTTAAGTCCCAACCACTACCACCACCACAGAACTAGCAGTACTAGCTAGCTACCAATTATCCAAAAAAGCAATTACTGGGTATATTTACTGAATAGAGAGAAACATGCATCTGATTTCAGACAAAATAATTCTAAAATCAGACAACCGTAATGGAATATGAGCTGAATAAATACAGAAACAAGGAATAGCGAGCAAATTAATGCAATGACACTCTGATCCACATTTATTTGAAGAATAGTTTGAATTAATGGAACATTAACTTCAGCATTTATCTTCTTCAGCAGTTTTTAGAAATTGCCTCAGTTCAGATTAACCAGAGCAGGCTCATAAAATTTTGTTTCATTTATTTAACAGAAATGATTAAGAAAACGCAGAAACAAAAGACACTGCCTAAGCTCACAGAGGAGTTCTCCTGTTGGCACAAATAATCCACTCCCCACTCCCATTCCCCCCCACACACAAAAGATAGGACAGATATGGATTTAGAAGTGGCTCAGAACCGAGTCCAGAGACAGGGCTAAAGATGTTAATAAAGGCACAGGGACAGACCATGTTGGACCTTTTACCCGAGCAGGGGTTTGTTCATCAGTTTTAAACTATATGTGAGTTAGTTGGAGGACTTAGCCACTGACAGCAGCCAGATGATGGCAACAGCCAGGAGGGGACACCGTGAGCAGACAGAGTACAGCGGCCCAACCAACAGCAGGCACTCACAAGAGATGAGCATGCTCCATCACAAGGCAACACACTGCTCAGATCACAGGATATGGAGTGTTACTTGCAGTGGCAAGCTGCAGTAAGGAGAAACGTGTGCTTCACCGTGACTTTGGACCTTCGCTAAAGTGAAATAATCAAAATCGCTGAAAATTCCATGAAAGCTACCTTTGGCACAAAGAGGAGGACAAGCTTTCCAAAGTAATACCAGCCTTCTCTCTTTCACACAGGGTTCCCTTTGCCTATACTAAAGCAGCTAGTGAAGGATGGATAATAGTCATTAATGGTACAAGTCTTCTCTATGGAACTTTAGATTAGGGCAGAAGAAGGTTCTGCACAGAATTCAACATGTTTTTAAAGCTAGTGAATAAATCCAGTGAGAAACAAGCTTGATACAAAGATGAGCAAGATGTTGGGCCACCTTCCACACACACAACTATATCCATGTGTCTCAAGTACTGACATGCAGCTTCCCTGAGTTCAGTCCTGGGCCCTCTCTTAAGCCTGGTTGTTTAGTGGAGTTAACACACACTTGTTCCCGAGGCCTCAGCCAAGATTTGAAGCCATAGCTACTGAGGTGAAATCTCATATCCTGACTCACTGCACCACTCCAACTGAACATCCTGGCAAAGGCCCAGCTGACTGTAGAACCATATTACATAAGTTTTCACAAACAAGAGAAAAAATAGCAAAAGTTTGTCTACAGAGAGGGCATGGAGGGGAACCATAGGTTGGAATTTCAGTGCAATAGGGAGGTGGAGGCTCTCGGTAAGCCCATTACCAGGCACAGCTTTAACTTAAGTAACAGGCTGTAGTCCCACACCAGCAAAGACTCAGCCATAGCAGAGCCTTACTCTGACATTATTCCTCCCTTTCTTCCTCCCTCAGCATACTTTCTTTGTTCCTCTTATACTAAAGTCAGGGTTGCAGAAGTATAGGAGGTGACAGAATCTAGCAGCAGAGCTTAGAGATCTCCAGTACAAGTCTTCAGTCACTTTAAGTTAATAGAAGAGTCTACAATATAGACTAAAACAGAGTTAGGTGTGGCTGACAGCTATATCGCCCCGCTGACAGGCCCAACAGATTAAAGCAATGCTGGTAACTTTGTGGTTTCATCTGAAAGGTGAAAACTGGACTCAAACAGAAAATGCATTTTTGTTATGCCTGGCAATATTTTGCCTTCTATCAAATATTTATGTATCTTCTGAGCCTGTAGCTGCAGAGCTAATTCCCTACAAACTGTCCTTTTCTCAGGCAAACTACCAAAATACTTTACAGTAACAAAAATGACCAGAAGCAGAGACGATATGTGACACTCCATGGGAGGCCATGTCTTTACACTAGCTTAGGCCCCTTGCAGGACACCATTATGTCCTGATAACCCCTAGGACTTCTAGAGGCAGTCGAGAGCTGGGCGCAAAAGACAATACAGCCTCAGATTGCTCTAACCCACAGTGGTGGACCGGCCTGACACACAACGGGCTGGGAACTGGTGGCATTGCAGATGCCACTTTTGCAGCCCATTCAAAGCTCCACTCGTGTACCTCATCTATAGCTGGATATTGGGTTTGTAGCGAAGAGTCATAATGCAAAACAGTAAGTTCAGAGGATAAACAAACAACAGGCAGAGGAGTCAGGGTGTACTGTCCCAAAGAACCAAATGCACAACACAATACTTGTGGTCAAGGGTGTAATCACTTTAGCAGAGTAACCATCTGAATGACAACATGGCAACATCAGTAGGCTTGCTCCTGGATCAAAAATCAACAGCAACAATAATGACTTCTTAGGCAGCACTGTTCCTATTTAGAATGGTTTGAAAACACTGGGCTGCATGCCCAAACGGTAAGATTCAGACTAGTTCTGTTAAGTCTGTGGAGGAGCTATGCTGATTGATATGGGCATGGAGGAGCTGCCCTGTTAACAGACAAGGCCATGAGGGGAGTCAGAAAAGTAAGTATGGTCATAATGTTAGAAATGAGGTCACTAAGGCAGAAAAGTTATGTGGTTTTCCTAAAGCCACAAAGAGTAAATGCCAGAGCTAGGACTAGAACATGGATATTCCTGATGCTCAGGCTTCATTCAGATCATATATCTCATTACTTTAATGGAAAATATTGCAAAGCAGGCCTAATCCTCTGAGGGGCTAAGAACCTTAACCAAAACAGCTCATTTTGCTTTTGTCCATAGTATTCTGTCAATTGACATCAGGAGAGGGTAAAAGTAACATGATAAGGCATCATTGCCCTATCTACAATATGGGTTTAAAACATGTTACGTAAAATATATTAGGTAATTTAAAAATATTTTGTCCTAATCTATACAAGGCTTTACTGACCCTTACAGGAAGGGAACTTTGAGACAGCATGCCTGACCCTTCTCTCAGTGGTACATATCTGGAGTTAACTCTGTTAACATCAGCCAAACTGTCAAAGAGCAGTCCTTGCTGAGTGCTCTGCTACACCGTTTTCTCTCTTCCCTTAAAGCTCCAGTGTCCTATATGCCTCCCATTCAACACATGTGGAAAGTGGGACACTGCCATGTAGCAAAATGGGGTGTCCTCTGCCTGCTCTGCACATGCACACCACCATTTTGTGGGTAGGGTGACTGTACCTCCCCAGGCCAAATACGGGATGGGGGATGCCGCTAAGTTACCTGACGAAAACAGGACAAATGAGCACTCTACAAGTCAGGTGGTGGCTGGCCTGTGGGGGCTGCCACCCTTCTGTGGGGGTGGGTGCTCCCTGGCTGTGGGGGGCAGCTGTGGCTCCCGACTTCTCCAAGCTGTGGGAAGCTGGGTGGCAGCTGGGGAGCAGGGATCCAGGTAGCAGCCACAAATACGTAGCAATTAGTCCCTTTGTAAAGATAAATTGGGACGCATTCCTGTCACCCAAAATATGGGGCTGTCCCAGCCAATACGGGATGGATGGTGACCCTACTGGTGGGAAAAGCATGTGGGGGCTGAGGCTGCAGCCCAGCATGGCTGGCACATCTACAGCTGTGGGGCCCGGCGTGGAGCCGGGAGGTACGGCGCGGCTCACGCAGCCTGGCAGTTGCAGAGTGGCAGCAGAGGCTCTGGTGAGTCACCAGCAGTTAAGGGGGGAGGAGTTCCTTGCTCTAGGGGTGAGGGGTGCCTGGCTCTGTGGGAGAGATGCCTGGCAGTGGGGGTGCTATAGCCATCCTGAAATTCCTATTGCACACCACTGCCTTAAATTCTCAACACATTGTGTAAGCAGCCTTTCATGTCCTTTCTTTTAAGGCCAGATCAATACTAGGAGAGAAAAATCTATGTAAGATACACAACTCCAGCTATGTGAAATGCATCGCTGGAATCAATGTACGTTACATTGATTTTCTGTGCTGTTCCCACAGTGGGAGAATTTTTCCCATTAACCTCCTCATGGGTGTGAGAACTATTGGGTTGATGGAGGTGCCCTTGGTGTTCAATTTAGCAGGTCCTTACCAGACCCACAAAATCAAGCCCTGGAAGATCAACTTCCAGAGCATTGACCTTTTGGTAGTTATAGACATGCTGTCAGTCTATGCTAGGCTGTCTCTTCTCTCCCCCACTTTCACCCAGTCTTGTGGTACTCCAAACTTACCATTCTACATCCAAACTTAAAACTGCATGCCTATTCTGAACCTACACCACTGACATGTTATGTTTTTACATGTTAGCTAGAAGAGGTAGGCCCTACAGTTACTATTACATTTTAATAGTACACCTTTTATCCTAGTCTACAAAACCCTACATTCTAGGCAGACGCACTTTAAAAATATCAGAGTAAATGAACTGTTAGATTAAAATGAAATCATACTATACATGTGTCATCATTTTTAAGAGACTGAAAAAGCCTTGTATTTAGAATTCACTAACAGTTATGTTAAACTGAGAAAAATCTAAGCGAAAAATGTAACCTACCATTTACTGCTCAAATATAATAATTAACTTATTTTGTTATTTTCACTTTTTAGTGCATATTAACTTCACATTTAGAATTGTACATTTGTAAATTTCCTTTATCAGATATTTTAAGTTGAGTCAGAACATAAACTCATTAGGAAAACCTGATTTCCCTTTATTCAGTCCTTGTGGTTTGTTGTTAGATTTTAATCTACTCAGTACAGAAATACTGAACATACTGTTCCTATATAATGTTTACACTTGAGATATTTATCTGTTCTTGTTCTGGCTCTTTATGTAAAGTGGTGTTGCAGCTATAAAAATGTGCTTAACAGCCGCTAAAGATATCACAGTCGAATAATAGTGACAATGTGGTGATAACTGGAATCTGAATGATGAGACACCTCAAAACAATAGGTCGCTCTAATTAACTTTTGCCATCATTAAGAGGCCTTGCAGGAAAAGAGATTTTAAACAAATACACTCAAAACTGTACAATTAAAAAAGAGAGCGTGAGAGATCAAACAGTGGGCCACAGCTACATGGACTGTCCCCTCTAACTTTATTAGCTTCAAAAGAGAACACATCTTGACTCAATATGTAAATATAATCTGCATAGAAACATACAATACTAGAACTGGAAGGAGCCTCGAGAGGTCATCAGGTCTAATCTCCGGAACTCATGGCGGGATCAAGCACCATCTAACTCATCCCTGACAAGGGTCTAACTTGCTCTTAAAAATCTCCAGTGACTGAGATTCCACAGCCTCCCTAAGCAATTTATTCCAGTACTTAACTACCCTGACAGTTAGGTACTTTTTCCTAATGTCCAACCTAAACCTCTGAAATTCAAACCCATTGCTTCTTGCCCTATCATCAGAGGCTAAGGAGAATAATTTTTCTCACTCCACCTTGTAACAGCCTTTTAACTATTTCAAAGCTGTTACCTTCCATACCTCACAGAATTGTTTCATGTAGCCTGCACTCTCTGAATACAAAATACACATCCACGATACACCCCTTTCTGGTACCTGTGACTGTTTTCTTAACATGTGACTAACCTGAACAAGGTGGAAGCAAGTGGACCTAGTTCAACAGCTTTCCTGAAAGCTACCTCTGGAAAGCAGTAATGTGGATGTAACACACAGGCTACGTCTACACGTGCCCCAAACTTCGAAATGGCCACGCAAATGGCCATTTCGAAGTTTACTAATGAAGCGCTGAAATGCATATTCAGTGCTTCGTTAGCATGCGGGCGGCCACAGCACTTTGAAATTGATGCGCCTCACCGCCGCGCGTCTCGTCCAGACGGGGCTCCTTTTCGAAAGGACCCCGCCTACTTCGAAGTCCCCTTATTCCCATGAGCTCGTTAAATTAGCTCATGGGAATAAGGGGACTTCGAAGTAGGCGGGGTCCTTTCGAAAAGGAGCCCCGTCTGGACGAGATGCGTGGCGGCAAGGCGCGTCAATTTCGAAGTGCCGCGGCCGCCTGCATGCTAACGAAGCACTGAATATGCATTTCAGTGCTTCATTAGTAAACTTCGAAATGGCCATTTGCGTGGCCATTTCGAAGTTTGGGGCACGTGTAGACACGGCTACAGTGATACATGTCATTCGTCGAAGAATTTAGGACTGTGCTACCACTCATAAGAAGTTCTGTGGTGTGTGTTAATATAGCCCCAGGTTCAAACAGAACTATATTACTGTGTGCTAAGGAACATGAGTACTAATTGTCTTAAACATGTTTCTGAGGCAAATATTAACAAGACCAGAAAATTTATTCAATAAGGGACTTGTGAAGAACCTTCAGATTATGACTTTTGGTAACTACTGACCTGGGCTGGATTAGAATTGATGACCTATCAAGATCCAAGGCTATCGATCCCATTAACAAACCCTACAACGTTTTTGTGGTTTGTTTTCCATAGCACATATTATTTGTAGTCTTAAAGGAAGCTTCCAGTGCTGCAGGTGTAATTTTGCCTGTACACATGACCACGCAGGTACTTTTGCTGAATTAACATCTGCTCACATATCTTGACTATAGGTCAAAGCTCTATGCAAAAACCCATTCGGATACATTGGCTTTGTGTATCACTTTCACACACAAAGGGCAAATACAACACAGAACAGGTGTGCCTACCAACATTGCCACAAACAAGTTGATAAATAACTGGCCCTCTATCTTTTGTTTGATCATCCACTAACTCCCTACTGAGTTAAGCCTACTGAGTTAAGTCAAGACATGACCTGATGCTTTGTGTGACACATTTCTAACAAGGAAATGCTTTATTATTTACCTGTTATTTGAAATCTGCATTTTTCAACCTCTTAAGATGTTCAGGCTTGGCCACACCAGCCCCTCCTTTCAGAGGGGCTATGGTAATGGGGTATTTCGGCAGATGCTGATGATGTGCTACCATGAATATGCAGTGCCTCATTAGCATAATGGCAGCCATGCGCGTTTCAAAAGTGCCACTTTCTAAATGCACACCGCCTGTGTAGCCAGGGAGCTTTCGAAATGACCCCCTGATTTTGAAATCCCCTTCTTTCCATTGGTTTTGGGAAGAAGGGGCTTTCAAAATCAGGGGGTCATTTTGAACAGCCCCTGGCTGCATGCGCGGCGTGCGTTTCAAAAGTGGCAATTTCGAAGTGCACACAGCCACCATTATGCAAATGAGGCACTGTATATTCATGAAAGTGACTCATTAGCATCTGCCAAAGTGCCTCATTACCATAGCCCCTCCAAAAGGAGGGGCTAGTGTGGCCACAGCCTCACTGTTAAAAGAACTCACTGCATGATTATACATTAAAGAAGCAGCACAAATTATTCATGTAGACTGATTATGGCTAAGTTGTGGTACTTCTGTGTATCTTTAAAATCATTATTTAAAAAGTACATTCATCCCTCGCTATACGACCACAGCTGGTTCCCAAATTTCTGCTTGTAGGTGAAAACTCATAAGAGCAACACTAAATTCCCATTAAAATACATGTAAAAGTCTCCAATTCATTTCAAGGGCTTGTAACTTGTCATAAACCAGTTGAGTTTAGGTACTTTTCTGATGTATTTGAATAGTTTGGCACCAGAACTAGAATGTAGTGTATGTATGTAGAGCAAGGATTTCCAACCTATGGATCCCATTAGATTTGTTAAAGGTCGCCAGCTGGGCAGTTCCCAGCTGGGTGTTAAAGAAGCCATTCGCAGTTTCTTAATACTGTTGCCTCAGGCAGATATCTATCAATAGCGATAACGTCTGGAGATGGCAGCTATCTCTATCACTAAGGACAGCAATTACCTTATGCCCAGGTACTGAAACCTTTACACTGGAGTTAATTACTGGGAGCAGGAGGGCTGGGGGAGCCACCCACCATAGCAGCCCCAGTGAAGAGGCTGCGGGAGGAAGAGGAGTGTCTAAGGCTGGGACTGTTGAGGGATGCAGGGAGCAGTCTAACGCTGGGGGCACTTTGGGGCTGCCGAGGTGGGTGTAAAGCTGGAGGATGTTTGGGGCTGCTGGTTGGATTTAAGGCTGGAGGCAGTTTGGGACCATGCAGGGCAGTTAAAAACTGGCTGAGGGTGAGGTCTGCAGGGCGGGCGGGCGGGCGGGGGGGTCTAATACAGTAGACCCTGGAGTTACCCAGCGGTTGTTCCTGCAACCCCTGAATAACTCGAATTTTCCTGCAAGGGGAGTGGAACCAGGAGCCACCAGGGTATACATAGTCAGTTTCCTGGCTCCCAGAGTGGTAGCAGCTCAGAACCTGGGGCAGGCTGGTTCAAGTCTCCCCATGGCTCTTGGGGCCGGGAAACTGATCAGCTCATGGCTGGTCAGTTTCACGTTCCCACCATAGCAGGGGAGGAAATACATTCACATTCATTACGGGTCTCTCTTTTGTTAAAACATTTTGCTAAGATGTCTTGGTCTTACTGAGCCATTGGCTCAATTATTGTAGTTGTTGCTTCTTTTTGGCTGACTCCTATAGCCTATGCTCAAGGAAAATTCCTTCTACCAGCCTCTGGCCAAATCCTAAAAGCATGGGTAGAATTTCCTGGATGGGCACTATGGGGACTGCAGGATTTAACCCATGAGAAACTAGAATTAAAAAGCATTAGCCCAATGCATCAGCAAGATTAATCCATCTAGAAAAAAATCAAAAAGGGAAGTCTAGCAAAAAGGGGAAATGAAATGATGAAAGGCTAGATGACATCACTACAAAGACCTTTCATTTAGCAAAAGACCACAGCAGAATAACTCCAGAAGACATCCTCAGAGGGCAGGTAGCTAGATGTGGACTCTGAAATGAGAAGGCCCTGATTCAGCTGGAATTTCTAAAGGAAATATAATGACACTTTGCCAATTTGTATCACACTAACAACAAGTAGTCCCATGGCACCTTAAAGACTAGCAAATTTATTAGAGCATGACTTATTGTGGGAAAAACCCACCTCATCAAATTGAAAAGTGTGACAGAACAAGCCATCAATAAAAAAGATTCTGACTAATACAGTAGCATTTCAATCCTTCCCTTTATACATTTCAGCAGGAAAGCAGCCAAAATGCTGTAGAAGTCAAATCTGGGCTGCTGGGTCCCTAGAAAGCGGCTTGGAAAAAGAAGAGTAGAAACAAGTATGGAATATTCACTTGGGCAGTATTAGTGAGGTAGCTGCCCTTCTGCTAGTTCAGGGGAGACAGCAAACCTTATTTTAGTCACTCTTTCTCTCTCACACATGCAAACACACAGTTTTTCACCCTGTAGCTATACTCCCAGTTCATTCCTGAACAATATATGTGGAAAATGGGGCCCTCCGTGAGTAGAAGGATTTCTTAGACTCTGGTAACCAGTCTCCACACAAAGGAAAGTAGAACACGGATGTAAATATGAACTAGGAAGATGGTCCAAGAGAAGGTCAGAGTAACAGCCTTCATATTATCAGGAAATTAGTTTATTGGAACACAAGACAACCACTGAACTACTACAGGTTGGACCTCCCTGGTCAAGCACCTTCTGGCTACAGCAGTACTGAACAAGGGATTTTGCCAGACAAAGGGAGGTCAATGCACCTCTGCTGGCCTCCAGCACAGCTCCCCTACTTCTCTTCTGGAGATTGGCAGAAGCATGTGACCACTAGCAGGTGTCATTTCCCAGTGCCCAGCCCTGCCTTTCCAGCCCCAGGCCATGGGCTTCCCAGCCCTAGCCACAGGCCCCAGGCCCTGGCCATGGGCCACTAACTTCCCAGCTCTGGCCCCATGTATCTGGACCCAGCTGCAGACCACTGGCTTCATGGCAGTGGCCCCAGCTCCCTGTCACTAGCTGCAGGCCTCCAGCTTCCTGGCCCTGCCTGCAGCCACAGCCATAGTTCCCTGGCCCCAGCAGACCCACTGCCACCTACCTGGCTGTAGTTGCCTGGCTCTGGCTGGGGCTCCTGACCACTATCTCAGCTGGCCCCCACTGCCAGGACTCTCTGGTTCAATAACATCCATGGTCATGCCAGACCTCAGATGTTGCCATATCAGAGTTTCAGATTTCAGAAGTTTAACCCGTATCTCACATTACAGACTCATTTAAACCAGGTTCCATGAGCCCATCATAAAATCATAGCAATGTAGGGCTAGAAGGGACCTAGAGAAGTCTTCAGTTACATCCTGCTATACTGAAGCAGGACCAAGTAAGCATAGACCATCATGACAAGTGTTTGTCCAGCCTGCTTATAAAAGTCTTTAGTGGCAGGGATTACACACTCTAGAACTCATGGTGTAGCCTGTAGCAGGTGGAAGGGTTCTGCAGCTTGGTTTCCATCCCAGGCACAAAAGTCTACAGAGCAGTGAATCCCCCCCCAAGCCTCACAAGCCAACATCATCTGGCATAGACGCAGCTGCAATCAGACTTCCACATCTTATTTGCTCAAGAATTTGGGTTGTGGAGAAGCAGGGGAAACCTTTGCATCTGCAGACTCACAAGAATAAAGTCATGTTGTTTTGTCCTTTTTACCACCTGACAATTTCTGCTTTGTTGTGAAACTTTGCAATGCAACAGAATGTCAAGATGATGGAATGTGCTTTTGTAATGAGATTCATTTCTAGCAAGATTCTGCACTATTTGCCAACAAGTCACAAGGCTTCCCTGTGCTGAAAAACTGAGGTTCCTACGGAAGATAGTCAGAAAGATAGATACTCAGTACCTCTGAAAATCAAGCTCAGAGGGTTTAAACCAGGATGCCTACATGCTCTAGGTTATGTCACGACATCATACAGAGGGGGAAGGGCTAGCTCAGTGGTTTGTGCATTGGCCTACTAAACCTGGGGTGGTGTGTTCAATCCTTAAGGCCATTTAGGGATTAGGGCAAACAGATGTTAGGGATGGTGTTTGGTCCTGGCAACAGGGCAGGGGACTGGACTACATGACCTCCCAAGGTCCCTTCCAGTTCTAGGAGATGTGTATCTCCAATTATTTAATTTAATCTAATCACTCTCAGGCCATGTCTACACTAGCCCAAATCTTCAAAATGGTCATGCAAATGGCCCTTTCAAAGATTACTAACAAGGCACTTAAATGTATATTCATCACCTCATCAGCATGCCACCAGCTGCAGCTCTTCGAAATTGCCGCTTTTCACTGCCACGCAGCTCGTCCAGACCAGGGTCCTTTTCAAAAGGACCCTGGGAACTTCAAAATCCCCTTATCCTATCAGCAGATAGGAATAAGGGGATTTTGAAGTTGGTGGGGTTATTTTGAAAAGGATCCCCATCTGGATGAGCTGTGCAGCAACAAAAAGCGGTAATTTCGAAGAGCCATGGTCAGCAGCATGCTAATGAGGCACTGAACATGCATTTCAGCACCTCATTAGTAACCTTCAAAATGGCCATTTGCATGGCCATTTCAAAGATTTGGGCTAGGTAGACATAGCCTCAGGCTGCTACTACACTACCATTCTCCTGTCGGAGGTGCCACCGTAATGAGCCAATTTGAAGCACATTAATAAGGTGCTAAAGTGCATATTCAGCACCTTATTAGCATAATGGAAGCTGCATGAATACACTTTGAATTGCAGATTGACAATGAAGATGGGAGCAGCTTCAAAATAAGCACCCCACTTTGACATTCCCTTATTCCAATCTAGTTCTGTGGGAGTAAGGGAATGTCAAAGTGGGGCACTTATTTCAAAGCTGCCCCTCTCTTCATTGTCAATCTGCAATTCAAAGCCTGTTCGGGTGGCTGCTATTATGCTAATGAGGTGATGCATAGGCACAGTAGCACCTCACTAGCCTGCTTCAAATTGCCTCATTACCATGGCACCTCCAACAGAATGCTAGTGAAGCAGCAGCCTCATTATGCTCTAATTTCTGTGATTTCCTATTTAGTAATATTTTCATTATAGTTTCTTTCTCTCACTGATGGCTCAATCCTGCTAACCATTTTTGAGCCACATTATTGACATGAATTAAGACTGTATCATTACAGTTAGTGCAAATATTCACAGGTAAGTATTATTTCTGTTAATAAAGATTTGCAGAAGGATGCTTAATAGGCTAAATTCATTCCTGCTGCTCCTCCACTGAAGCCTATGGTCCCTCCAAGAATTAATTTGGCCCATTACATTTCACTTAGTGCACACCCTTTGACTGAATTATTCAATGGATCTGCTGTCTCCTTACATTTCTGGTCTCTGCAAGAGCATCCAACATTAGACTTCTTACCTTACTTAAGGTATCACCTAGAGTCACTAGTTAATTTGACCCAAAAACTGGAGTTCCCTTTTGCAGTCTGAAGCCCCAGCACTGTTGGGACTCTTAAATCCACCTTTAAAGGTTATTGTAGGACTCAGACTATATCTGTGTTTCAGGAGAGTAACTTCATGATGATTTGTTTTCCTACCAGAGACATAATCTGCAGCTTTGCAGGAGTCTTGAGATCTTTCTCCCCATGCTACTTCTTGACCACCCTTCCTCCTTGCTGAGGAAGAGGAGAGGATATATTAACTGAATGCACTACACTTCCAAAATTCAGCTTGCATTAGTAACAAGACATTGGAGACTGGGAATGAAACTCAGGCCCCCATCAGGTGTTCAATAACTGTTTTTAATCTGTAAAGTGGCCAGTAATATTTTAGCAACAGACACCTGCTGTTTCAATTGACTGTGGGATCATTCCAGTTAAATAAGCACAAATGCATGCATCTGGAGGCTCCCCTTGTCAAATATACACAATTGTCTTTATTTGAACTGCAGCATAGCTATAGCTGTGTAGGTACCAGGATATCATAGAAGTGTGTGAGATATTTTTGTATTGAACCAACTGCTGTTGGTGAGAGAAAAGCTTTCAGGTCTCACTGAACTGACCTGAAGAAGAGTTCTGCATGGAGCCACAGCCTCTCTTCCTCACCAACTGCAACAGGTCCAATAAAAGATATTACCTCTCCACCTTGTCTCTTTATTTGAGCTGAGTATTGACAGCAGCAGTCCTTTAATTTGTTTTATTGTACTATATTTCCAGTGATTTAAAAAAAGTAATATGGGTGAAGTAATGCACTATTTGGGACAATCTTGAAAGGCTTTGCTTGACCATAGAGGTGCAATCCCCACCCATACATGTTTCTGCTTTCCACTGTAAATTAGAGCAATTTGAGCATTGGAACCAGAAAATCCCTGATCATCTCACACTGTGGGTTGATGTTGTTATAGTTTTTGGCTGTAGGAGGGAAGATAAAATTTACCATGTCTGGTGCTTGTTAGGCATGGGTGGGGCGGGGCGGGGGGGCGGGTTGGGTTCTGATTCAGCAAGGCACCTTTATTCAGGATGGCAAGAAAACACATACTTTAAGTAGGTGCTCATCTGCCTTCCTGAATAATTAAGGTTCCCACATTTGACCTTTTAAAGAAAGAGAACACCCCTGGAAGGGAATGTATTCGTATCAGTATCTACCAGTTCATAGTGTATTAGTGTGCCATACCTATTATAACACATTAATATGTGAGTTCACAGTGGCCTGAGAGGGGGAACATTTTCCCTCTGCATTTGGCTCCATACATCAGCTTACCCTGTATACCAGCTTTCACTTCCCCATCTGTTGCCTTGAAGGGAGCACAGCTTTGGCCCATTATAAATAATGATGTTGAAATTTGAAAGTTCAGAGTGACAAAAGCAAAGGGACTTTTTCATATTAATAGGTTTCTTTATAATAAGTAGTGAATCATTTTATGAATTAGTCTCAAAATAACATAAGAATGGCCATACTGGGTCAGACCAAAAGTCCATCCAGCCCAGTATCCTGTCTGACGACAGTGGCCAGTGCCAGGTGCCCCAGAGGAGGTGAACCAAAGACAATGATCAAGTGATTTGTCTCCTGCCATCTGTCTCCAGCCTTTGACTAAAAGCTAGGGGCACCATACTTTACCCTTGGCTAATAGCCATTTATGGACCTAACCTCCAAAAATTTATCAAGCTCTATTTTAAACTCTGTTAGAGTGCTGGCCTTCACAGCCTCCTCCAGCAAGGAGTTCCACAGGTTGACTGAGCGCTGTGTGAAGAAAAATTTTCTTTTATTAGTTTTGAACCTACTACCCATTAATTTCATTTGGTGTCCTCTAGTCCTTATATTATGGGAACCAGTAAATAACTTTTCAATATTCACTTTCTCCCCACCATTCATGATTTTATATTCCTCTATCATATCGCCCTTCAATCTCCTCTTTTCTAGACTGAAAAGTCCCAGTCTCTCTAGCCTTTCCTCATATGGGACCCTTTCCAAACCCTTAATCATTTTAGTTGCCCTTTTCTGAACTATTTCTAATGCCAGTATATCTTTTTTGAGGTGAGGAGACCACATCTGCACGCAGTACTCAAGATGTGGGCGTACCATAGTTTTATATAGGGGAAGTATGATATTCTTTGTCTTATTTTCTATCCCTTTTTTAATTATTCCTAAACACCCTATTTGCTTTACTGACTGCCGCTGCACACTGCGTGGATGTTTTCAGAGAACTATCCACTATAATTCCAAGATCTCTTTCCTGATCTGTTGTATCTAAATTTGCCCCCATCACATTGTATGTATAATTGGGGTTATTTTTCCCAATGTGCATTACCTTACACTTACCCACATTAAATTTCATTTGCCATTTTCCTGTCCAATCACTCAGTTTGCTGAGATCTTTTTGAAGTTCTTCACAATCTACTTTGGTTTTGACTATCCTGAACAGCTTGGTATCATCTGCAAACTTTGCCACCTCACTGCTTACCCCTTTCTCTAGATCATTGATGAACAAGTTGAACAGGATTGGTCCCAGGACTGACCCTTGGGGAACACCACTAGTTACCCGCCTCCATTGTGAAAATTTACCATTTATTCCAACCCTTTGTTTCCTGTCTTTTAACCAGTTTCCAATCCATGAAAGGATCTTTCCTCCTATCCCATGACCACCTAATTTACATAAGCGCCTTTGGTGAGGGACCTTGTCAAAGGCTTTCTGGAAATCTAAGCATATTATGTCCACTGGATCCCCCCTGTCTGCATGTTTGTTAACCCCTTCAAAGAACTCTAATAGATTAGTAAGACATGACTTCCCTCTGCAGAAACCATGCTGACTTTTGCCCAACAAATCCTGTTTTTCTACGTGTCTGACAATTTTATTCTTTACTATTGTTTCTACTAATTTGCCCGGTACGTACAGTAGAACCTCAAAGTTATGG
The DNA here is from genome assembly GCF_033958435.1 of Carettochelys insculpta. Classification (NCBI taxonomy): domain Eukaryota; kingdom Metazoa; phylum Chordata; order Testudines; family Carettochelyidae; genus Carettochelys; species Carettochelys insculpta. The sequence continues at coordinate 57,591,094 of NC_134144.1, forward strand.
ACACAACAGTTACAAACTGACAAGTCAACTACACATCTGATTTGGAACTTCAAGTACACAATAAGGCATCAGCAGCGCCCCCTTAAAAATAAAGGCAAATACTGTACAGTACTGTGTTAAACATAAACTTACTTAAAAAAGGGAAAGCTTAATAAAATTTAACAAAGTAAGGATACTCTTTCTGCGCTTGTTTTATTTAAATTGGGGGGGGTTAAAAGCAGCATTTTTCTTCTGCATGGTAAAGATTCAAAGCTTTGATAAGTAAATGTTCAGTTGTAAACTTTTGAAAGAACAGACGTAACATTTTCTTTCAGAGTCACAAACAATCTCCTTCTAAAGGTGTTTGTAACTCTGGGATTCTGCTGTACCACATGGTAAAAAAAATATCTTCTTAGAGCTTACATATCTAGGACCTCATCCAAAACTTTTTGAAATCAGTGGGAATCTTACCATCGACTTCTACAAGCTTTTGATCTGGCCCATGATGTATGTGTTCCATCTTTTAACATCAGCTATTGCTAACAATTGTGGTTTGATAGTACAGGATTATTTGCATTTAATGGCAATACACTTCCAGAAAGCACAAACCTGTAATCTTTGCTCTGGTAAAATGCCACTGAACTCAGTGGTCCTTACACTCTACTGAGAAAGTTTAGTCAGACTTTTACTTGAGTACAGAGAACAGGAGAGGCTTGAAAAGCTGACGTTGTTTTTAAAAAATGCTATTGAAGAAGCCAGCAGAGTGCATCCACCAACAGCATTATTTAACAAGGAGCCTGATTAAGTGAGAGCCAGCCAGAGAGATTGTGGAACATATCTTTGAGGAAAACGCTGTGACCATAGTGAAAGAACCCGGCATGACCCTGGGAAAATTAACTTGTGGAAAGCTTTAAACAAAGAACTGTGGGCAGATCAAGACCCCTCAATCAGTCTAGCGACACAAAAACCAGAAGCTAAGCTGGTAGGGAAGGAAACATTTGAAAGGCACTTAGAAGGGTTATGTTTATTCTTTTTCATTAAGCGAGAGGATTATTGTTTTGCCCAGGAAACATTTCAAAACAATTGTATTTAATTCATCCATAAATTGTCTTATATGAATATATGAAATAAAGAGTCAAATTTACAGTCTTGGAGCTTTATTTGATAGCCCATTTGATTTAACATATATAAAAATTAAGGGATGCTTATCATTATAGATGCATGAATAGAACGAGTGGGTCAATGGGATTTGTGTCTGCCAATGGACTACAATATGTAGCCTGTAAAGGAGATTTTCACATATAGCCCACGAACAGCATATGGCTGGAAATATATATCTTCAAGCTAAAACACAAATTCTGCTATCCCAGTCACACCTCGTCTCTCTTTTTAGCTGTAAATTTCTCTCTAGCACAGAAAAACATGTCTAAAGGCTACATTTATAAAGAGGCTACCTGCCCTCTGACACCTTCCCTAGATATCTCCAAGTAAATGCACCTTTATTAAGCAAGAACCATCAAAACTCACCCACAAAGGAGAAGCACCCTCTTCTAAGAAACCAGATGAGCACTTTGGCCTTCACCCCCACCAAAAACAAACTCTATTTGAGCATAAAGTTTGTGCATAAGAAAATGCACTTTGCACGGTTCTTTGCATTGCTTTAAAATTTTAGGCTGATACCTCAGGCATCAAGTATAATTATATTTAAAAACTGTGTTAAAAAGAACATTAAGGTTGCAAAATTAAGTTGTAAAGATCTAAAGGTGTTGATCCTCAGTTTGGTGGAGCTAGAATGCAAGGCTCTGTGCCTCTGACACTTCCCTACCATAACCAATAACCAAGCAATGTCTCACCAGCCCTGGGAGATCAGGCCCCACAGAACATCCCATCAGAATGCCTAATATGTGCAGTTTCCTGATTGACTCACACCCATTATGTGAGCCTGGACTTGAGTCAGGAGGCTATCCAAGCAACTAGGAAGGTTTTCTGTGGCTGTTACCTAGGACTCTGCCTTTGCTTGAATCCTGCAATCTGCATCTAACACCAATTGCTGGTCCTGCTCTGCTCCCCAACTGTTCCACATTCCTGCCCTGTTCCACCTGTGATCCTTGTTTCAACTCTGCCTTCTGCTTCTACACTCCATTTCTGACCAATAGCTGCCAGTCCCAGCTACAATCCCAGCTCATCTTCTGGGATCTTCTGATCCTAACGTGACACCTGAGTACTTTTCCCAGCTTCTCCAGTTAGGCCAGACTGCCACAAGCGCTTGCAAGTTAGGAAATGCAGAATGAAGATTGCCTCTTGAGTCAACCCTCTTGTGTGTGTTCATTATGCTACAGTCTTCAGTTAAATGATCACGTGCTACCTTTTCCCTTTGGGATCCCCACCTCATTCACTGGACATTATGAACAGCGCTCACTGAATGGATTGCTATTCCATCTTTTTTCCTCATCATTCAGTGTGTAGCCCAATGTATTATTTATTGCATGCCATCCAAAATATTAACTTGTTTCTGGGCTTTACTGTGTGACCATCATTGTATTTTACTAATTTACAAATGTTCATGAGCTTATCTTCCCAACATCCCTTTAGGTGAGCTGGTGTTAATATCCTTCTTTTACACATGGGAAATAGAAACAAACTGAACACAAATTATGAGAACTGCTCACTCATTTTAGGTAACCCGTGTGAGAAGCCTAGGGCCTGATTTCTCAGAGTACTTTGCATTCTATAGCTCTTTTTTAGTTAAGAGTAGAACTCCTACTGACCTCAGTTCCATCTGCAAGTACTCAGACTTTCTGCATATCAAATCCCAGGCATCTAAAATGGTGGCTACACAGAAAACATAAGCATATGTTCTACAAAAATCTTTTTTGTGTCCAGGACAAGAAGTGATGACAGAACTTAAAGAATCCAGCCCATATTTTACAGAAGAACAAGTATGTGCTTGAACAGGAAACTTTAGGGCTATGTTTACACCAGCGAGTTTTTCCAGCAAAACTGGTGGAACATCCACACACAAAATGCATTTTGTCAGTAGTTTGTCAACAAAACCAAACACTTTCGACGGCAGCCTTCTGCCTCTCAGCCACGAAGCATAATGCTGCTGTTGACAAATTCTGTCAACAAAAAAGCTATGTGAACAGACAGGACATCTAGAAAAATGGGCAGCCCGGTCTGCTGTGCTTTCGGATGCCTGTTTTGCCAAAAGAGCAGCCGGATAGTCTCTTCCAATTGGCTTTTGTGTGTGGCCATACTCTGTTGACAGAAGCTTTGTCAAGAAATCACTTCTGACAGTGACTTCTGCCAACAGAGCACTGTAGTGTAACTGTAGCATAGAAGCAGATTTCTTCTATGTAGACACAACATCAAAGCTGGGTTATAGTCCTTAAAGCTGCTACTTACTTAGCCTAAGAATAAGTTTTAGTCTATTAAGGAACGCAACAAAACAACTACACATTGCACCTCCCTTGTCCAGGATCCTCAGGACCTGACAGGTCCCAAAGAAGACAATTTGCCAGACAAAGGAAGGTGGACAGTGAAGGCTGCTGGGGCTGCCACAGGGCTGCAGCCAGACCCTGCACCACCATCCCATGCCACAGGTCAGGAAGGGGCTTCAGCTCCCAGCCACACAGCAGCCTCCCAGCCCCCACACCAGGCAGGGGCTCCAGTGCAGGTCCATAGCAGACTCCCCGACCCTGCTGCCATGAGGTAGGTGGGGCTCTGTGTCCCAGCCCCATGGGGAAGGGGAGGACTCCAGGTCCCAGCCCGCAGCAGCATCCAGCCTCCACTGCTGAAGGACAAGCAGGAGCTCGAAGTCCCAGCCCATGGAGCAGGTGGGGACTCCAGAGCCAGTCATGTGGCAGCCTCCAAGCCCCTGCTGCCATGGGGCAGGCAGGGGCTCCAACTCCTCACCCACTGCAGCTGCAGGGCAAGCGGAGCTCTGGTCCTGGCCCCGCTGCAGCCTCCCATCTCACGCTGCTGGGGGGCAAGCAGGGTTCTGGCTCTTGGACCCACATCAGCCTCTCACCTCACAGCCATGGGGCAAACACGGCCTCTGCTGACAACCCCTTGGGATTCCTGCACTTGCTCACTATTCTCTCATCTGCCAGATGAGGGATGTTGCCAGATGAGAGAATAGCAGATTTGAGAGTTGCAACTTGTATTCATGAAAGTGAGTAGGATTATGTAATGGCTGTAGTTACAAAGAAAAATTGAACTGTTACAAAAAATTTACCCTGAAACAGTTGAATTTTTCATGGGCCCTATAGCTTAACAACTTTCCACTTACTCATTTAGTGATCTGTACACCTATCACCACCCTTGCACAACTTCTGTGCAACATTGAAAATGAAAGCACCTCTCCCACTTACAGAGAGAATCCGTTTCTCAAGGTTTCTGCAGCCTACTGGTCTCTTCCCAAAAAGATTCTCAATTCTCAGTTTCTCAGCTGCTGTGCCCCTCCCCATATATGGGCATTATGGGCCAGATTCTCATTTACACTATGGTCTTTGTAAGCCATTTTCCTGATGTAGGAGATTTGGCAGTGGGCATAAATATGATTTATGTCCACTGTAAGGTCTTGTGTCAGTATTAAAATGATGTAAAAAGGGCTTAGTGCAGGGGTGGGGAACCCTTGGCTCACAGTCCAGATATGGACCACAGCTTGACTGGATCTGGACCCCAAGGCTTAGGGATCCCCTCCCCAGCATCTGGCCTGCAGCGGAGTATGAAATGGAGAGTCCCAAGCCTCACAGGCTGGATCAGGCAAGCTGGGGCAGGATTTGGCCTACAGCCTCTGCCAGCGGGAGCAGCGGGGGGGCATGAAGCGGCTCTGGGTTCCTCATGCTGCCATCCCTCCTCTCCAACCCCTAGCAGGGGAATGGTAAGTGCTGCCTTCAGAGAGGCTTCTCTACTATTCAGATTGGCCAGAATTCCAAGGGGCAGTGCATAGCAGCAGTGGGAGAAACAGCTCCCTGGAGAGGCTTTTCTCCTGCCACTGCTATTTCCCCAGCTGGGAGAGGGAGCAGCAGTGGTGGCAACAAATACAGGTAAGTGCCTCATCCCATTCCTGCCCCCTCCTCCTGCCCAGACTCCCCTACCCTGCTACTTCATCCCCTCTCACCCAGACCCCATCCTCAACCCATTCCTATACCCTCTCCCACACCCAGACCTCCACCCTCAGCCTGTTCCTGCACCCTCTCCCCTGGACAGACCCCTCACCTGCATACTGCTCCTCAACCACCACCAAACACTTACCCCAGACTGCTCCTGCACCCTCCCTCCCACTCAGACCCCAGACCTGCTCCCCAGCAGCCCCCTTCCATACGCTGAACTCCAAAACTCCCCATTTTTGGTCCCACACCAGGCCCCTAGAAGTTAATCTGGTCTAGGAGAAGCCCTGAATGTCATTTCCCCTCCATTCTCCACCCTCCTGCCTGTGGTGCTGGAGCATGAGGCAAGTAGACAAGTGAAGTGTCTCAGTCACAGCCACATCAGTGAGGAGTTTTTGTGCTTCTCAGTTCTATGTGACCCCAAAAAGGTTCTTCATTACCCCTGGCTCAGTGTAAATGAGAATCTGATCACTGCATTTTAAGATGTGATAATCGGTACACAAGGAACTGGACTGAACCTTGTAAACTTTTTGCACTTTGGCTCCTTAGGGCTTACAGGATAAAATCCTGCCCTCTTTGAAGTGGGACAGAAGTTTTACCATTGATTTCAGCGGAACCATATGGAGATGAAATCCTGCAGTGTCTATACATGCCTTTCCCAGCCGAATGGTTGACCTAAAAGTCCAAAAGAACTATTGTGCATCCCAATTTCCTGAGCCATCCAATGCCCCACTAATTAGTAGTTTGATAAAATAAAATTAAATTAAATTAAATTAAAAAGCATATTTTTCCACAGCAGAATCTTTGGCCTAAGAAAGAGCCTCAAGTTAAAATAATTCTGAGATAATTCTGCTTTCTGATCATTGCTATCAGGAAGGCAAGCTGCTTTTTCAAACTTCTTAAGAAGTTCACAACATGATTGGCAAAATATCAGGAAGAACAGGATGAAATGGTGATGTAAGCCCCAGAGGGAACAGTGCAGCTTTTGTGCAGGCCTCCCATCAGGATCTTGGAAATCTTGCAATGGGAAGTGATGCTGGAAGGAATTTGGGTTCTTAATTAGAACTCTTACATGTTAAACTTGCAGCACATGAAAAGTCTGAATTGCTTGAACTGTAAATAAATCCATGACTTTAGTGTCTACAATGATCAATACAATACACTTTTCAAGATCCGTGGATCCTACCCAGGCCTACCCCAACACATAAGATATCTCATCCAGTGCATTAAATGTCCCAATAACAACTTTGTGTGTAAAACTATACAATCACTTTGCTGTTGAATCAACTAACATAGGAAAATGATAAAAGATGAGCACCCTATTACCTATCAAAACAAAAAGCAGTCAAGTAGCTACTTGACTGCTTTTTGTTTTGATAGTGTATAGACTAGCACAGCTCCCACCCTATTACCTGTAAGTGAACATTTTTCACAAAGCAATCACTCTATAGTTGACTTATCAGTCTTCATCCTCAAAGGAAACCTGCTTAACCTTTTCAAAAGATGAGTCTGGGAGTTTAAATTCATTAGGCTAGACACCAAAAAAGTACACTAAAGAGACTGTGAATTTATGGCATATTATAACAATCTGTAGCCCACTAACTCTCCTTTTGTCCAATGACTGCAGAAGTGTTCACAGGCCACTGTACATTGAATGCTATCTTTTCAATCCATTTTAATATCTCATATTTATGCTACACAATCTTTTCCACCTTGCTTTTTATGTAAGGCTGGTAATTCATTTCTCAGACTTGAGCTCGAAAGCTTGTCTCTCTCACCAACACAAGTTGGTCTAATAAAAGAGAAAACGCCACTCACCTTGACTCGCTCATATTTTCTCATCAAATTTATATGAGTGCCTTCATTACAGAGTTAACTCAAATTTTCCAGACTCCAGTTTTCTACTTTGCTGAAAGTAGCCTTGTTTGAGCAAAAGCTGATACAGTGCAAAAAAAAAGAAAAAAAAAAAAAAGCTCGAGTTGCTCTGTCTGCACTGGTATTGCATGAATTCCCTTGTGTGTGACCCTAAGGATTCTGGGGGAATATCCCATAGTAATTTGCACTTCAGATAGCTGAGCTGCTTTATTAATTCTTTCCCAGTGAACCATGGGAAAATTTGCCACTCCTTTCTGGGTCTCTGCGGGAACTGTGACAAGGCGCTAGAACGACAATGTCCAATTTGGTCACCACTCGCCACATGTAGCGAATGGGACACCATAGTGTGGCGATTTGGCTCTGGGGCTTCATGTGGCTCATGGAGCCTTTAAATCCAGCTCCTCCTGCTGAGGGGCAAGGGGTGCTGTGGTGAATATAGAAAGACGTTAGTCACAGTTGTGGTGATCTTTCAATTTCCATTGGACACCACTGCACTAGAAGGACCAGTGATACTTGAGGACAGCTCACTTGGCTATGTCCATGCTACAGAGTGGGTTGCCTTAGCACCAGAAAAGGTGTGCTAACTTGAGCTATAGCCTATACCTCTTAACAGGCCAGCCAGCTCCCATTACAAGTCTTGCCACACTAAAAATAATAGGCTTTGTGTGTGGCCAGAACTCAAGTCAGGGACAACATTCTAGTTACACATCAAGTTAACTTTGCAGTGTTGGCAAGCTGCAAGTGTGCAGGACCAGGAATGTTTATTATGATTGCTCAGTTTGCAATATTTAATTCAACATTACAACTTTTAGCCCAACCCATACATACATTTTCAAATCAACTTAAGGCATTAGGTCTCAGTGAGAATTATAGCCCGTTAGAGGTTCCTGTTAGAAGTCATTGATACATAGTATTCAGGACTAAGTGAATGGGTGGATTAAATCACTTCTTTTATAGTGAAGAAAGTTTCTTTTATAGTGAAGAAAATCTGAACACAAAAGAGTCTGCTAGTACCCAGCCATGCAGCAAGTATGTGCAGTCAGAAGAAGACGACACTGATGGGGTTTCCCAGGTTTAAAACTCTTTGAAACTTCTGCTATCTGAGCTAAAGCCATGTTCAAACAAGTTTCAATTAGAACAATAAGTGGAATGCATGACCTAGTGGGCTAGGAACTGGCCTAGCACTAGAAATCTAGGTTCAGTTCTTGAATCTGCCAAGAACTTTCTGCTTGATATTGGGCAACCTTTCATTAGTCAGATGGGAGCCAAAGTAGGTTGATATTGTCTGCAAGACACAGAAATAGATCAGTTTTTCATTGTACCTCCAAGGCACCCAACTCTCATCACCTGATCCACCCCAGTACCATGTTGAAATCCCATCTTTGGAGGGTAGGGCTCTGCCATTGAATGGGGTGCAAGGAGAACCTAATCCTTTTGGCATTCTCCCTCCTACACATCTCCACCCTCATAACAGAAGAGATCTCAGCTAGTGGGAGATGAGTTGCAAGTATTTAAAGCAATCAGAACTATGATCATCTTGGGAGCAATCCAAATAAACCTAAAAATCTGTTGCTCATTTTAAAAAAACACTATGGTACAATATACTACTTAACTATCTCCCTTAGAACACTGTTTTTGAACTGCTACCTCATCACTGGACTTTCCCCCCCACACCTCTAGTCAGAAACATATAACACTTGGTCATCCTTCCATTTCAAAACCTATGGTTGGTCATTTTCTGCAATCAATGTGCAAATAATAATTTTAAAAATTCAACTCTAACATTAAGATTTCAATATTTCAGCTTCACATACATATATATTTTACACACCGATATATAAATATATTCTAACAGGCCAATATGTGAATGTGAGTTTTTAAACAAAGCAACAGCCTATTATTGAAAGATATTGATTATTTCCAACAGACTCCAATGGCTAAACTGGTTCACAAAGGGAAAGAAAGCTGGTTGCCCTGGAGGTACAATGAAAAGCAACAGGCAATACAATCAATTACAGCTGGGACATAGGAGCACCATGACCAAAAGAGTACCTAGTTGTGTACTGCCTATCTCAACAACATGTTTTTCTTATTTCTAGAAGTTTAAAAACATGTCACTATGATATACGTGTGTGTGTGTGTGTGTATATATATATATATATGTTTATATGTATATATATGCATATATGTGTATATATATTATTATATATATGTTATATATTACATATATGTTTATATATATAAACACACACAATTTACTCTTCTGCCTATCAACTAGGTAGATATTGTTTTGCAGAGAGATCATGAAATTCACTGCAACAGAAAGCCAGTCAAAAGCCACAATTTCACTCTCTCATTTTCCATATATTCTCCTCATATAGGTATCCAAGGCATTGACTGCAGTTTTTGAGATGTTTAAGAAATGTTATAATGATGCCAGATGGTATAAATAAAAGGTTTAGGTTAAAGGCACAGGCACAGTAACATTAAATAAAAAAATAGTCAGTTAAACCATTCACCAAATTAACCGTTGCTCTGTAGCCTATGGCTATAAAAGTCTTGATTGGGACAGCAAACTTTCAAAGCCCGCATCCTGTCTGCCTTCTTGCCTTAGGCTTAGAGAGTCTTTTGTATGAAACTCATTGTTAAACAAAGCAGCTAGTCTAGCAAAGGACTCAGGTTAGGAATTTAAGCCTCATTCAGAAGGATTATCAGAAGCCATTGTTTTGAGGTTTCTTAATTTGCTATGTTCAAGAGAGAAAATGTTAACCCTCTTTGTAGTCTCAATTCATTAAAATCCCTTGGCTTCTTTCCAGGGAAGTCAAGTTAATTTACCCTAAACTGTTCTAAAGTACAGTTTTTACATAAAATGTGTATTGTCTAAGTAAATGATGCATATGAAGTTCACGAAGCCATGCACCCACTGTGTGAAAGTGATCCGTTCTCTCTTGCATATATCACAGAGAAGTGGCATATATAGGCCTCTCACTAGGGAAACAGCAATATAAATGTCAACAGATTGAAATAATGCTCAATAAATAACATTTCATTGTTTTAAGAATGCCACTTACCTATTACTTGGGTCTTCAGCAAGTAGTATTTTTAATTTACTTCTTTAAGCAAACTAACTAACATAAGAACATAAGAACATAAGAATGGCCATACTGGGTCAGACCAAAGGTCCATCCAGCCCAGCATCCCATCTGCCGACGGTGGCCAATGCCAGGTGCCCCAGAGAAGGAGAACAGAAGACAATGATCAAGTGATTTATCTCCTGCCATCCATCTCCTGCCCTTGTTCTGAAGGCTAGGGCACCATACTTTATCCCTGGCTAATAGCCATTTATGGACCTAACCTGCAAAAATTTATCAAGCTCTTTTTTAAACCCTAATAGAGTCCTGGCCTTCACAGCCTCCTCGGGCAAGGAGTTCCACAGGTTGACTGTGCGCTGTGTGAAGAAAAATTTCCTTTTATTAGTTTTGAACCTACTACCCATCAATTTCATTTGGTGTCCCCTAGTTCTTGTATTATGGGAAAAGGTAAATAATTTTTCTATATTCACTTTCTCCACACCATTCATGATTTTATATACCTCTATCATATCGCCCCTCAATCGCCTCTTTTCCAAACTGAAAAGTCCCAGTCTCTCTAGCCTCTCCCCATATGGGACCCGTTCCAAGCCCCTAATCATCTTAGTCGCCCTCTTCTGAACCTTTTCTAATGCCAATATATCTTTTTTGAGGTGAGGAGACCACATCTGCACGCAGTACTCAAGATGTGGGCGTACCATAGTTTTATATAGGGGAAGTATGATATCTTTTGTCTTATTATCGATCCCTTTTTTAATAATTCCTAACATCCTATTTGCCTTACTAACTGCCGCTGCACACTGCGTGGATGTCTTCAGAGAACTATCCACTATAACTCCAAGATCCCTTTCATGATCTGTCGTAGCTAAATTTGACCCCATCATGTAGTACGTGTAATTTGGGTTATTTTTTCCAACATGCATTACCTTACACTTACCCACATTAAATTTCATTTGCCATTTTGCTGCCCAATCACTCAGTTTGCTGAGATCTTTTTGTAGTTCTTCACAATCTGTTTTGGTTTTGACTGTCCTGAACAACTTGGTGTCATCTGCAAACTTTGCCACCTCACTGCTTACCTCATTTTCTAGATCATTGATGAACAAGTTGAACAGGATCGGTCCCAGGACTGACCCTGGGGAACACCACTAGTTACCCTCCTCCATTGTGAAAATTTACAATTTATTCCCACCCTTTGTTTTCTGTCTTTTAACCAATTCCCGATCCATGAAAGGATCTTTCCTCCTATCCCATGACCACCTAATTTACATAAAAGCCTTTGGTGTGGGACCGTGTCAAAGGCTTTCTGGAAATCTAGGTATATTATGTCCACTGGTTGCCCCTTGTCCGCATGTTTATTAACCCCTTCAAAGAATTCTAATAGATTAGTTAGACACGACTTCCCTCTGCAGAAACCATGCTGACTTTTGCCCAACAATTCGTGCTCTTCTACATGCCTTGCAATTTTATTCTTTACTAGTGTTTCTACTAATTTGCCTGGTACTGATGTTAAACTTATCGGTCTATAATTGCCAGGGTCTCCTCTAGAGCCTTTTTTAAATATGGGCGTTATATTGGCCGTCTTCCAGTCATTTGGTACCAAAGTGGATTTAAAGGATAGGTTACGAACCACTGTTAATAACTCCGCAATTTCACATTTGAGTTCTTTCAGAACCCTTGGGTGAACACCATCTAACTAATTTTGTTACTTTGACTTTGCTTTTAACGAGCCACAATATTCCATAAGCAGTCACATAGGAGTCAGAGGAAGATTCCTTATTGCCCATCCAGATTACTCACTACTTCCAGAAAACCAAAGTGTGGGGCTGGATGTTTTCCATCTTTGGTGGAGAAAAGCACTGGCTCCTTGACTATTGGATTAGACTTTTACCACAGAAATTCATATATTTGTGACCTCTACACTTGATTATTGTACTTCTTTGTGCCTATATGTATAACTGCTGAGCTTAACAAAAATTGCTATTGGTTCAGAACATATCACCACACATGCACAGCTACACAAACTACCACAAGCGTATTGCCCAGACTCTGGTCTTTTCAATCCCTTCCTGAAAGTATATTACCAAGTCTAATTAAAGATTTTGCTCCTCATCTCCAAAGCTCTCCCAATGTATTAACGAACCACTTCACCCTATGTGATCATGACTTCTCCTGACAGCTTTGTTCTGCTTCAACTATGAAACTGTGAAATTCTAGAGTAAAACTTACAGCAGATAATACTCTCTCAGTAGCTTTCCGCATATCTAGAACAGCCACAAAAAACAGCAAAATGACCCACAGCCTCAGGACATTCATAGCAAAACATGCAAGCCACTACTTCTGTGAGCCTACCCACAGTGACACCACCAAAAATACTCTTTGGCTGAAGGGCAAGGAAAGAGATCCCTACACATGCTAGGCTACACAACTGCACTACAGTGCTTTCAGTGTCCCAGCTGCACTGACACAGTTACACTACAAGGGAGAGAGCTGTCCTGTTGACTTAATTCTGGCTTGTCCACACTACGAAGTCAATGTCAGGCAGTTTACATCAACCTAACTGGAGGTATACACACTGCCATGCTCCTCCCATCAGTTTAACTCTCCTGCTACTCTGACATCATAAAACCACATCAGGGAAAGGCATTGCACTTAGAGTCATGTACTTAGAGTGATGCACTGTCAGTGTAGTCATTGCACTGCTTTTCCATCTTCCAGGAAGTGCCCCACAAAAACATCCACTGTGATCAGTCTGGTCACCCTTGAACTCCACTACCCCGCAACCTGGTACACAGACATTAAAGGTCCAGGAAGTTTTGAAATTCCTTTTCCTGTTTGGTTGGTGTGAAGAGCTCACAAAGTTACCTCCAAGCTGAGCATGTCTGCTCCTCATAGCAAACATGCTGCTGCATGATGTGAAAGGGCAGTGTGTGTGTGTGTGGAACTGCTAGATCTATAGGGAGGAAAAACTGTAGAACTCCACTCCAGCTGCAGGAACTTGTTGTAGCATGGAGGAGAAGGGCTATGATAGGGCCTTGCAGCAGGACTGTGTAAAATAATCAAAGAACTCCACAAGGCATGGGAGGCAATCTTGTTTAGAGCCACAGACATATCATTTTTAAAAGGAAGAGGCTGGGATCAGAGTAGGGGTGTATGGGGAGGAGGCTGGCTGGGGAAATAATCCATGTAAGGGTCAGGGTGCTTTGCTTTAGGCTATGGGGAAAGAGGATATCATTTTAAGAAACAATGAAAAGAAAGAGTATTAAAACTTTCCTGGGACAAGTATAAACAGACACCACTGGCACTGATGTTTTCATATAGATGTAAACTACACAGGGTTAAATTACTGATAGAGGGAGAAGGTAGCACATTCAAACAGACAATGCCAGGCTTAACCCACGGCAGCAACACACATTACTGTGGCCCATTGTTAAAATTCTCCTTCGAGGTCTCTCTCAGCTGAATAGCTACCCTGCTGAGATCCTCTTACAGCCTTGTGTTCATTACACACAGCACAATACTGAAGAGGAGTGCAGGATCCATACTTTCTGACGGAGGTGGTTGGCTCACAGGTTACCAAAGTAGTTGAAAAGCTGTTCAAAACAAGTAAGGTACCTATGGGAAAACTGGACTGAGAAATGCATATCATGTGACATCGAACCTGTCCCCATAATGAAGAATTTCAAACCCTTCCCAAGGCACCCTACAGTCAGTTGCACAATAGGATAACTACTAATTGTACACTGCTTTCTGCACTGATGCAAGAGCTGCTACTGTAGACGTGCTCCACTGACACAGGGAGCATAATGTGGACATGCGACAAAATTACAGTGATGGCTGTACATTGACATAAATTAAGTTCACCTAACTTTGTAATAGATATAGCCTAACTCTAGCCCCTGTGAGCAATGGTAGCTATGTTCGTAGGAGAAGTTCTCCCACCGACAGAGCACTATCTACACCAAATTTTGGCTATGTCTAGACTGAAGGGTTTAGTTGGAAGAAGTTCATGTTGGAAGATATCTTGCAAGAAAACTCCTGCCAACAGAGCACGTCCAGACACCAAGCTGCATTGAAAGAGTGACCCATTCTGTGGTCAGAGAACGGCTAGACAGCCCTGCCACTCTCTCAACAAAACTGCCACCCAGAACCCCATCAGCCAGGGTTGCAGGTCACCTGTTCCTTCCAGGAGCTGGTGCCAGAGCCCTGTGGAGACAGGTACTTAAAGGGGCCCCTCTGAAAAGCCATTCCCTATCCCTGCTGTGGACTCACTTACCCCTGCAAGGAACAGCAGAGCTCTCACTGTGCCCACTCTGTCTGCCCTGCCTTTGTGAGCAACACAGCCTGTCCCTGGGTGTCATGCCACTGCAGCTGTCCCTGGGCTTGCGATGGCCCCACATGGACATACTGCAATCAGTGCTGAACTTTCTGGCAGCTGCCTTCCTGTTCCTCACTGAGGTCAACCCCAAGATCACCTTTTGGGCTGCTGCTCTGGCTGCAGGACTTTCACACCTGCACCAACCGCTGCCCCTGGGTGAGTAGGTAGGTCTGGAGTTACATCACCAGTTCTGACTGGTGGGACCGGCTAGTCATGGAGCAGTGAGACAACCAGGAGTTGCTCCAAAACTCCTGCATGTGGAAGGCCACCTTCTTGGAGGTCTGTGCCTGGCTCGCCCCTACCTCCAGAAACACAACACCCAGCTGCAGCCCACCATCCCTCTGGAGAACCACCCCTGGAAGCTTACCACATCCAACAGCTTCCAGCTGGTGGGCAAGCAGTTTGGCAAGGAAAAGTCCACGTGGGGGCCTGCTCATGGAGGTAACACACTCTTGTGCTGTGGTCCCTGCATGGGGGGGGTCCCACTAAAGGGGGACACTCAGGAAGCAGGGCTGGGGGTGTGAATGGTGGAGGGATGTTGGGGGGAAGCCCAGTCCTCAGGGGATCATGTCAGCCTGCTCACACACAGCTCTGGTGCTGGGAGGGTGTTCTCCCAGGGGAGGTCTCCCGAAGAGCTTGGGGCAACAGACAGAAGGGGGCTGGGGACCCCCCCCCAAGGCCCCAGGTACTCCCTCCCTCAGTCCCTTTTCTGTGTGTTTAGTTGCTTCCTTCTGTAGGTTGTGAGAGCAACCAACTCAATCCTGCTGCAGAGGTTATTCATTTGGGAGATCCCAACTAGGTCATGATCAGATTCACTGTCCTGGGGTTCCCCAACTGCATCAGGGCCATCAATGGGACCCACATCCCAGTGCGTGTCCTGGAGCATCATGCAGCCAAGTTCATCAACCAGAAGAGCTACTTCTCCATGGTACTGCAGGACCTGCTTGACCACCACGGATATTTATGTCAGGTGGTTGAGCAGGGTGCATGCCTGTTCCTCAGTTCCAGCCTGTGCTGGAAGCTGGAGGTGGGCACATTCATCCCCTACTGTGAGTTGGCATTTGGGGATATGCAAATGCCAGTCTGCATCATGGGGGACATGGCCTACCCTCTTCATGCCATGGCTGATGAAGCCATATGTCAGCCAGCTGGACCCCAGCAGGGAAGTATTCAATCAGCACCTGAACCATACCAGAACGCAGGATGAGTGCACCTTTGGCCACCTCAAAGCATGATTCAGGTGCCTGCTGACCCACTTTGACATAGGGGAGAGCAACGCTCACCAGATTGTGGGGGCTTGTTGTGTCCTGCACGACATTGTGGAGGAGTAGGGGAAGACCTTTTACCTGAGGTGGAGGTGGGGCCAGCTACCAGCCTCGAGGGATATGCCTATGAGCAGCTGAGCACAGCCTCCATCCACCAGGCCCATTGGGATGGGCTGAAGATCCAGGAGCCCCTGAGGGAGAGCTTTTCCCCAGGACCCCAGTAACCATCCTCAAGATACTCTCTCCCTCCATCAGGGTCCTCAGGCCCACAGCCCTAGTCCACCCCCCCATCACCCCTCCATGTGCCCCCTCACTCTTCCCTGACCCCTGCACAATGAAGATGGACACATGTGGTGAACAATTAACTGGGTTTTAGTGAACAAAAAAAGTGATGTTTACAAAAGAAAGTTTTGAATTGCACAGTTTATTTACAAAAAAGTGATGTGAAATGTTAAACATGATCATGTGTGAACTATTCACAGTGGGGAGGCTTGGGACAGGGGTGAGGGGCCTCAGAACATGCAGGGGTTGGGGGCCTCAAAGCCGATGGGGAGCAGGACCATTAGCAGCATCAGTCTCGGGATCGTCCCCCACCATGGGTCCAGGGCCCCTGTCAGAGCTGGGCTGGGGCCAAGACTGGGGGAGATACAGATGAGGAAGGGCTGCAGTGGGGTCTGGATGGGCAGGAGGAGCAGGGGAGTCTTGGGGACAGGAGGAGCAGGAGCAGCCTGAAGGATACGGTTAGGGGCCATGGCCATCACCCTGGCAATCAGTTGGGGGTCCAGGGTGCCTTGCAGGAGGGTAGGTGCAGAGTCATGGGGGTGGCCATGGCCAGCTGGACCAGCATGTCCCACCAGAACTTGGTGACAGCACCACAGCAGACATTAACTGTTCCCATGCCCACAACTGCCACTCCATGTCTATCCTAACATAGTATTCCAGGGTGCAGTGGATATCCCATAGCAATGTCATGTGCTGGTGCATCAGTGCCTCATGCACCCTCCAGTGACTCCTCCAACTCTGAGGGCAGCCTGGTGGTGTCAAATGGGTGGCCTGGCCTTCGGTCAGTGCAGGTCCGCTATACAGACACAAGGAGGGAGAGAAAGTGAGTCATTCATGCAGCACAGCCCCCCGAGACCATGTCCCCCCAATGTGAGCATTGACCAACACCCCTCAAGCCAAGGGATGGGGCTGTCCCAGGAGCAAAGACATGGGTAGCCTGTGTAATAAGCCCTGACACACAGGGGCTCCACAGTGCCTCTGGGACCATGCAGACTGCTGCAGCACCCCTTCCACTTGATGGGCTAGCAGCCAAGATGGGTGTCTGGCCACCTAATGGTTGGTGGGTGAGCTGGGAGTTGCACCAGGGAAGGGTTGGCTTACTCACATGCCTGCAGCTCGAAGTGCTGACTACAGGAGCGAGTACAGCCTTGCACCTGTGGGCATGCCCATGTGCCACACTCCTCAGTGTGTCTGGGGTCAGGTCGGTGCCCTTGTGGCTCACTTGCTTCTAACTGTGGCAAGTGCTGGGAGGGCTAACCCCAGGGCATGATGCTCATCCAGCTGCCCATAAGCCTGGCAGCAGGATGCCGCCTGTGTCCTGGGCTGTCTGTTGGGTCCAGGTGGTCACACTACCACCATACATGGTTCCATATGCTGGGACCACAGTGCAAGGACCCACCCAAGCAGGCTGAGTGACACTTGCACCCCTCCATTTGTGCCTACCTCCCATGCCTTTGATGTGTGACACATGGGGTACTCACTGGAGGACCCACTCTGAGCTTGAAGGAGGCCCTAGAGGTGGCCTGGCTACTGGGGACTGAAGCCAGGGCAATCACTGGGCTACTGGCCTCAGAGTCCAGCTCCTGCAGGGATTGGCCCTCTGGTGGCTGCTGCTCCTCCTCCATGGGCTCCTGCTCCAATGGGATGGCCTCAAGCCCACAGTTGAGATTCAGGCCAGGGACTGAGGTGGAGGTCATGGTAGTAGGGGCAGGATGGAGGTTCTGTCCCTGAGTGGCCCCCAGTGGCCCAGGCCCAGGCATACCCCTGCCAGAGCTCTTTAACTTTGTCCCTCACTTGCTCAAGTGTGCAGCAGGGGTGGCCCCATTCAGCCAGGGCCTTGGCCATGCAAGAGTAAATGTCTGTGTTGTGGCACCTGGCACAAGGGTCCTGAAGGATCTCCTCCTCAGCCCAATGATTCAGGAGGGCCTGGATCTCTGGGCTGGACCAGGATGGGGCTTGTCTCTTCAAGCCCCAGGGAGGGTCCTGGGATCCCCTGGGGATATTCCCTCAAGGGCCCAGCAGAGTCTCATGGGGCCTGTGTCTCTGCCATTAGTGCTCTGGAGAGACGGTATGGCTGTGAAGTTGTGGAGGACTGCACCATGTAGCTCTGCTGCTCCTGTGCTCTCAGCTTCCTGCCATGGGGTTCCAAGGGCTCTCTGAAGCTTTAAGAAGGGACAGAGACAGGAACCATAGAGCATGAATTGCTATGGAGAGGTTGTCAGAGGCCCCAACCCACCCCCTGGAACATCCAGACCTGAATTTTGTCAACAGATCTCACTTGACAGAGGTGTTCTTCCTCGTGGCAAGTGAGGTACAGCTGTTGACAAAACCACTCTGTTCTTGTCAACTTACTGTCGTCAGAATGCTCTTTGCAATCTGGACGCTCCCTGGGTTTTGTTGACAAAACGGCCATTTTATCAACAAAAATCTGCAGTCTAGACATAGCTTCAGAATAAAAGAGCAGTCCAGTAGCACTTTAGAGACTAACAAAATAATTTATTAGGTGATGAGCTTTCATGGGACAGACCCACTTCTTCAGATCATAGCCACACCAGAACAGACTCAATATTGAAGCCACAGAGAACCACACATAGTAATCAAGGCTGACAAATTAGAAAAATATAATCAAGGTGAGCAAATCAAAGAACAGAGGGGCAGAAGGGGGGTGGGGGGAAAGTCAAGAATAGATAAATCCAAGTATGGAAAAGAGCCCTTATAATGAGCTAGAAAATTCCCATCCCGATTCAAACCACATGTTAATGTGTCAAATTTGAACATAAAAGAGAGTTCAGAAGCCTCTCTTTCCAAACGGCTGTGAAAATTCCTCTTCAGTAAAATGCAAACTTTCAGGTCATTAACAGAATGGCCCACTCTATTAAAGTGCTTGCTGACAGGTTTGTGAATCAGGACTAGTTTTATGCCCATTAATTCTTTGTCTGAGAGTTTGAAGTCTGTCCAATATACAAAGCATCTGGGCATAGTTGGCACATGGGTAAAGTTCCTGACAACACCACCCTTGTCACCATAGATGTAGAGGCTCTGTACACTAATATTCCACATGAAGATGGATTACAAGCGACCAGGAATACCATCTCTGATGTCACCACAGCCAATGTAGTTTCTGACTTCTGTATTCACACCCTCAATTATTTCTGATTCAGGGACGATTTATACCTCCAGATTAGTGGAACTGCTATGGGCACCTGCATGGCCCCACAATATACTAACATATTTATGGCTGACCTGGAACAACGACTCCTCAGCTCTCATCCCCTATTACCCATCCTCTACTTACGATACATCGATGACATCTTTATGATTTGGACCCATGGTATAGAGACTCTAGAAGAATTCCACAGGGACTTTAACAATCAGCACCCCACCATCAACTTATGCCTCAACGACTCCACGCGAGAGATATATTTCCTGGACACTACAGTACAAATCAAGAATGGCCTGATCAGTACCACACTCTACTGGAAACCCACTGATCATTATACTTACCTACACACTTCTAGCTTCCATCCTGCACACACAACTAGATCCATTGTTTACAGTCAAGCCCGTAGGTACAATCATGTTTACTCTAATCCTACTGACAGAGACCAAAAACTACAAGATCTCTAACAAGTATTCATAAACCTGAATTACTCACCAGGAGAAATAAAAAAACAAATTGGCAGGGCCAGACGAATACCCAGAGACCAGCTACTCCAAGATATGCCCAAAAAAGCCAAGAACAAAACACCACTGGTCATTACCTACAGGCCCCAACTCAAACCACTGCAACACATTATTAAAGACCTACAACCTATCCTTAATCAGATGCCACACTCCAGAAGACCCTAGGTGACAGGCCTGTTCTCTTTTACAGACAACCTTCCAACCTTATGAGGATTCTCACCAACAACCACAGTCTATACTGCAGGAACACCAGTCCTGAAACTTTTCCTTGCAACAAAGCTCGCTGCCAGCTTTGTCCACATATCTATTCTGGAGATACCATCACTGGACCAACCAGGGTATTCACAGAATCACAGGCACATTCTCATGTTCCTCAACTAACATTATATATGCCATCATGTACCAACAATGCCCAGATCCTTTGTATATTGGACAGACTTCAAACTCTTAGACAAACGCTGGGTCTACACGTGCCCTTTCCTTTCGAAAGGGGCATGTTAATGAGCAGGTTCGAAATACGCTAATGAGGTGCTGCAATGATTATGCAGCGCCTCATTAGCATAATGGCAGCTGCAGCAATTCAAAAGTGCGGCTTTTCGAATTGCGCCCCGCCCGTGGAGATGGGACCTTCCGAAAGGACGCCCCCAGTTTTCGAAAGCCCTTCTTCCTATCTGTGATCGGAAGAAGGGCTTTCGAAAACTGGGGGAGGTTCTTTCGGAAGGTCCCGTCTCCCTGGGTGGTGGGCGATTCGAAAAGCCACACTTTTGTATTGCCATGGCCGCCATTATGCTAATGAGGTACTGCGTACTCATTGCAGCGCGTCATTAGCATATTTCGAACCTACTCATTAACATGCCCCTTTCGAAAGGAAGGGGCACGTGTAGACCCAGCCAAAGAATTAATGGGCATAAAACAGACAAAAACACTCCTGATTCACAAACCTATCAGCCAGCACTTTAATGGAGTGGGCCATTCTGTTAATGACTTGAAAGTTTGCATTTTACCAAAGAGGAACTTTCAGGTGTTTGGAAAGAGAGGCTGATGAACTCTTTTATATTCAAACTCGACACATTAACATGTGGTTTGAACTGGGATGGAAATTTTCTAGCTCATTATAAGGGCTCTTTTGCATACTTGCCTTTACCTAATTCTTGACTCTCCCTCCCTCTCCAGCCTTCCGCCCCTCTGCTCTCTGATTTGCTCACCTTGATTATATTTTTTTGATTTTTCAGCCTTGATTACTATGTGTGGTTCTCTGTGCCTTAAATATTGAGTCTGTTCTGGTATGGTTATGATCTGAAGAAGTGGGTCTGTCCCATGAAAGCTCATCACCTAGTAAATTATTTTGTTAGTCTTTAAAATGCTACTGGACTGCTTTTTTTGTTTTGATAGTACATAGACTAGCATGGCTACCTCTCGGTTACTATTTGACATAGCCTCAGGTTGTGTAACTTACCCCAGTGGTTATCAACCTAGGGTGTCAGTACCCCTGGGGTTACTTAGAGGTCTTCTAGGGACTACATCAGCTCATCCAGATATTTGCCTAGTTTTACAGTAGGTTATATAAAAAGCACTAGCAAAGTCAGAACAAATAGTAAAATGTCATAGACAATGATCTGTTTATACTGCTCTCCTACACATTGAAATGTAACTACAGTATATTATAAGGTTAAAAATAAGAACATCAGCAATTTTTCAATAAACATGCGCCACTTTTGTATTTTTGTGCCTAATTTTGTAAGTTTTTAAGAGAGATGAAACTACAGGGTACAAAAGACAAATCAGACTCTTGAAAGGGACAGCAGTCTGGAAAGGTTGAGCGCGATGGACATATCACCCCTGAATGACATAAATTATATTGACTTAGTTCTAATGCAGTAATCCCTCAACGTGTGCAATTTCAAGTTGCACTTAACTTGCATTAATGCAAGTTAAGTGCATCTCAAAATCCTGCTTCCCCCAGCTGGGCTCACTGCCCTGGCCCTGTACAGCCACGGGTCAAACCCCCCTGCATGGCCCTGCTTCAAACCCTGCTCATGCCTGGCCTGGCTCACCCACCACCCCGCCACCATGCAGGGCCACCTTGCCCTGTCTCAACTCCACCACCCTGCACTCCCTGCGGCCCTAACCCACCCAAGGCTTAACATCCCTGCCCCACTCCCATGGTCCCAACCCACCACAGGCTGAACCCTCCCCACCTGCGCCTCACCATCCCCCGCCAGAACCCTAGGAATTACCTTTCAAAAGCAGCTCCAGGTGCTCCTGCTGCTTCCCTGGCTGAAGCATGTGCATTCTGCTGGGAAAAAAAAGCCAGCACCGCCCGCAACTTATGCGAAATTCAAGTTATGCGAGGGTGAGAGCAGGAGGAAAAGGCCTCCCTGTAATTGTCTTCATATCATGCTTCTGAATAAATTGTGCTTGAAATGCTTCATTCAATCTTTTTTTTAATAAAATGTGTCCAGGTACCTCTTGATATGAATTATCTACTTCAGCTACTGGTTTTAGCAGTTTATCTTATGTCTACATAACTTTTCTGTACTTCCAAGACTTCTCTGAGTTCAGTGTATTCTACATTGTAAAGCTTCTGGTGTTAGCGTCTGAGACTTTTTCTGGCCACTTTTGGTGTATTTAACCTGAAAAAATTATTTATTCACAACTACGTGAAACACGTATCATGAATAGTTTTAGCTGTCTTTCTATATAAGGTATTTATAAAACAGAGTGTAAGCACTTACCCCATCCAAACTGGTCTCTACTCATCTAACAACTGGAACAACTGGAATGCCAGTTGACCCAGACCCAGCACTGTGCTACAAGCACTACCACAACCCCTCCTCTCTTAAAATAAATATATTTTTTCCTTGTGCCATTAGAGGGAAATGCAGGAATTGCCATACTGGACCAGACTCAAAGTTCAGGACCTTTCCTTCCATAGTTGCCAGAATCAAATTCTTTTGTGGCAGGCAGATGTGGAGACAATCTACCCATGCCACCACTTTAGGTCTCAACCTGACTGCTTTAAAGACTTGTCTACGCTTAAAATGCTGTAGCAGCACAGCTGTGATGACACTTCCTACGCTGACAGGACTTCTCCCATCAGTGTAGTTACTCCATGTACCACAGAGACTGTAGGTATGTCTACGGGAGAAGCCCTTCCTCAACATAGAACTGTCTACACCAGGAGTTAAAAAACCTAGCTGCATTGCACATTTCTACATCCTGGAGCAATGTAGTTGTACTGACGTTAATTACTGGTGTAGACCCAGCCGAAGCTAGAAATCAGTTTGAACCCTGAGAGCATGAGGTTTAAAGTCTGATCACAATTGTTTTTATCACAATTATGATACGTCTATTTTTCATAACCAATGTGGCAAGATATCCCTGTGTCTGACCAGGGCCCCATGCCTGTCCCTTTGGTGGGGTGGGGTCACGGTTAGGCTGCACCCAACCCACCTCTGCCAATCTAATCTGGCTGGTGAGTCCTTTCCTCTTTGGGCCAGCTGGGGGCAGGACGCCCAGGCACTTTCCTGTTGAGATACTCCCTCTCCACCTGCTGTCTTTTGTAAACTGGTTGCTTACCTTACCTGCCTTCTCTCCTTGCATCACAACCTCCCCCAATTGTCTACCTTGTTCACTTCTGTTCTTACTCTCTCCTCCCTCTCCCCTGACTGGGCTGGCTTTTAAAAGCCCAGCCAGCATGGCAGCAGTGAAATCAGCTGGCCCTCATTCACTGATTGATGCCACACCCTGTTGCCTCCACCTGGGAGCTTAACTAGCTCTTTCTCGTTTTCCCCTGGCCCAGCCTGCATCCTGAGTTGCCTTTCACCCTTCCGACTGAGGTCTGTTGGCCTGACCCCGTTATACTATATAAATGTTCCATCATTTTTTCAACTCCTTTAAGTTCTTAACCTCAACTGCTTCCTGTGGCAGAATTTCTCAGTTTAATCACACTTTAAAAAGTATTTCCTTTTTCAGGTTTTAAATGTTCCAACTTTTAATTTGAATCTATGTCCCCTTTTCCTGTGTCATGAGACAGGGAGAACAGAAGTTCTTGATTTACATTCTCTAGAACATTTGTTATTTTATAAGCTTATCACATCCTCTCTTATTCACCTCCTTTCTAAGGTAAACCATCCCAGTCTTTTTAATCTCTTCCATGCCCCTGATAATTTTCATCAGACTTCTCTGGACCCCCTCTAGTTCTGCAATATCCTTTATTGAGCAGGGCAACAGGGAAGTACTTTCCTGATTTCCAAATGCAGTCAGTTCATTAGTTTCACTCATTTTCACGTATAAAGTAACATCCTCAAAGGGGCAGGTTTCTCATTGCTCTGTCCATTTCGAATTCATTTGCACCAGTGCAAAGCATGTACACCATTCTGATAAGGTAACATTTCACACTTACTATGCACATGCATAAAGGATAAAATAAAGGGTGGGAACCCCAAAACAGTTTAGGCATGGTCAACTCTACAGAGTTAGGTTGATGTAAGGCAACTTACGTTGACCTGACTCTCTAAATATCTATACTAAATTGTAGCTTCCACCCAAGTAAGTCACCCCATACTGCCACTTAACAACTCTACCTCTCTGAGAAGCATAGTGCTTCAATCAGTGTAGTTAGGGTGAGGACACCGCATTACTTATTTCAGAGGGGTAACAGTGTTAATCTGTTTCAGCAAAAACAACAGTGTTAGCAGAATCCTCAAAGTTTTCCACGTTAGGCAAAGTGTCCTTCAGGTCTGCATCACGAATAAATTAGAGAATTCGGAATTGAGAATGCTTCCTATGTCATACAATATGATGGATGTTGTCCAGTTTGACATAGAGATCTTTATCACTGTCATCTGAACATTTCTCATGCATCATAGTATATACTGTACAATTGTTTGTTGTTGATTCCAAATGTATCAAAATTACTTCATAAATCAGTTTCATAATTAAAACAGAATGAAAAATTCCACATACAGAACACCTGAAACATGCTACTTCATGGCTACGTCTACACGTGCAGCCAACATCGAAATAGCTTATTTCGATGTTGCGACATCGAAATAGTCTATTTCGATGAATAACGTCTACACGTCCTCCAGGGCTGGCAACGTCGATGTTCAACTTCGACGTTGCTCAGCCCAACATCGAAATAGGCGCAGCGAGGGAACGTCTACACGTCAAAGTAGCACACATCGAAGTAGGGATGCCAGGCACAGCTGCAGACAGGGTCAACGGGCGGACTAGCGCTTCCGGGGCAACAGCTAGCCGCTCCCTTAAAGGGCCCCTCCCACATACACTCAGCCTGCACAGCACGCGGTCTGAGGAGCCATATAGGCACACAGACCCCGGGCGCCACAGTCATGGACCCCCAGCAGCAGCAGCAGCAGCAGCAGCTAGAGGTCCACCCAGCCCTCCGGGCAGGAGCAGGGCTTGCCCTGGCTCATGCCATGTAGAAGGCAGCTGACTACCTTCTTGCCCCAGGGGAGGAGATGCCCCCAGGGCAGCAGGGCTCAACCCCTACCCCTGCAGCACCCCGCTCCACCCCCCGCCTCACACGCCGGCGGCTGTGGAGCTACCCCACCAGCACCGACTGGTGGGAGCGGCTGGTGCTTGGGGAGTGGGACGACGACCACTGGCTCAGGAACTTCAGGATGACCCGCCAGACATTCCTGGAGCTGTGCCAGTGGCTCACCCCCGCACTCAGGCACCGGGACACTGCCATGCGGCGTGCCCTCCCTGTGGAGAAACGGGTCGGCATCGCTGTCTGGAAGCTGGCCACTCTGGACAGCTACCGATCCGTGGGGCAGCAGTTTGGTGTCGGAAAGGCCACCGTCGGGGCTGTCTTCATGGAGGTAAGAGAACCCACAGGGGGAGGCCAGGGCAGGGCAGGGGGGCCAGGGCAGGGCAGGGCAGGGGGGCCAGGGCAGAGCAGGGCAGGGCAGGGCAGGGCAGGGCCACGCACACCCTGCTCACCCCTCATTGGGGCTGTCCCATGTGCTTTCTCTGCAGGTCGTGCGTGCCATCAACGCCATGCTCCTGCACAGGCTCGTGAGGCTGGGGGACCCACATGCCACTGTCGCCGCCTTTGCCACCCTGGGCTTCCCCAACTGCTTCGGGGCTCTGGATGGGACTCACATCCCCATCCGCGCCCCGCATCACAGTGGAGGACGATACCTCAATCGGAAGGGCTACCATTCTGTCGTCCTGAAGGCCTTGGTGGACAGCCGGGGACGGTTCCAGGACATTTACGTGGGCTGGCCTGGCAGCACCCACGACGCCCGGGTTTTCCGGAACTCGGGCCTGTGCCACCGGCTGGAGGCGGGGACCTACATCCCCCAGCGGGAGATCCCTCTGGGGGACACCACCATGCCCTTCTGCGTCATCGCAGATGCGGCCTACCCCCTCCGGCCGTGGTTCATGCACCCCTACACGGGCCACCTCTCCGCTAGCCAGGAGCGCTTCAACGAGCGCCTGAACCGTGCGCGCCAGGTGGTGCAGCGCTCATTTGGCCGCCTCAAGGGACGCTGGCGATGTCTCCTGACGCGCCTGGATGCCAGCCCCAACAACATCCCCCAGATTGTGGGTGCCTGCTGCGCCCTGCACAACCTCGTGGAGAGCAAGGGGGAGACCTTTCTTCAGGGCTGGGCCGCGGAAGCCAGCAGGGCACACATCCAGCCACCTGCTGCCCCCAGTCGGCAGGTGGACCCAGAGGGGACCCGGGTCCGGGAGGCCCTGCGGGCCCACTTCGACCAA
This sequence comes from Carettochelys insculpta, assembly GCF_033958435.1. Lineage (NCBI taxonomy): Eukaryota > Metazoa > Chordata > Testudines > Carettochelyidae > Carettochelys > Carettochelys insculpta. The sequence continues at coordinate 57,617,507 of NC_134144.1, forward strand.
CAGGCCGTGGGGTGAACTCTGCCCAGGCCCCCTACTGCCTGCCCCTTCCTCCCCCACACTCCTGCCCCCATGCCCACAACATGGAGCACCCCACCGCCCCCTCCCACTTGTCCTGGAGAAATGACATCACGAACTTGTGGGTGAACGTAAATGTTTTTTTTTGTCTTAACGAATTTTTTTTTTTTTGATAAATAAATAAATATGTGACACACAAACCAAAAAGGAGGGACAAACGTTCAACCAATTCAGGATGGGCACAAATAAAACAATACAACCAGAAAGCAAATCAGTGTGCGCCATCAACAAAAAAGAAAAGCAGGGAGGAGAACGGGGAGAACTATTTACAGGGGGGGGACGGGGCAAACGGGGGCACCAAAATAAACCAGTCCAAACTATGTACATCAAGGGGGGGGCCATGTCCCGGGCCCCTCGCCCCTACAGCCCAGCACTGGGCGTGCCCGGCCGGGAGCTCCACCGTGCCTGCAGTCTGGTCCGCGGCTGGGTGGGAGCGGGCTGCACCGGAAGGTATCGGCGCCGGTGAGTCTCGGGTGGCTCCAGGGGTCCCTCGGCGCGGTGGCCCTCGCGGGGAGGTGGTAGGGCGACGGCGGATGGCCCGGCAACGGCTGGAGCAGCTGGTGGTGGGGCTGCAGGAGCAGGCATGGCGGGCGGTGGCTCGGCCGGCGCGGCATGGGGGGCCAGGTAGTCAACCAGCCGGTTGAATGTCTGCATATAGGCCCCCCATGCCTCCTTGCGCCAGGCCAGCGCCTGCTCCTGCAGCCGGAATGGAGACAGGCGTTAGTGTGGGCCCCGAGCCGTGGCCTTTGTCCCCCCCGCCCTGTGCTGCAGGTTCCCCATCCCCGTCCCCGGGAGATGCTGCTGTGATGGATGGGGTTCAGGGGTCCCCCTGCCCTGCACCCCGTCCCCTGGTGGGAGCGACTCTCACTTCACCCCGCAGGGTCTGAGAGCAGGAGAGCTTTCTTAGGCCACAGATGGCCAGTTTCTGGCAGGAGTGACAGCACCAGCTGTCGGAAGAGACAGTCCTTCCAACCCGTCGTGGGGAGAAGACCCCAAGGGGGGCCCCTCTGGGATGCAGCTTTCCCCCTCCTCTGGCTGGCTGCCTACCAGCTCTCCCTTCCCCTAGCCTCTACCTGTGGCCCCCGCCCTCACCCCCCAATTCCAAGCCAGCTCGGCTCCTCCCTCCTGTTTGCTCAGGGCAGAGGTGTCACCTGCCAGCTGTAGCGCCAGGATCCTCCTTTGGCCCTGGGAGCTCCTCGGCTCTGGTGGCTCATATGTAGCCTGAGTCTCCCTTTGGCACTCCCCCCACTCCATCACATGCTGCTGCTGCGGGGTGTCCCACCCCCTCCTCCCAGGGGCCCCTCGAGGTTCTGCTCCCCCCTGGCCCGGGGATGGGGCATGGCACTGTCATGCAGGGTGGGGGTGGGCAGGGGCTGATGGCTGCAGTGCTGTGAGGGCCATGGCCCTGGTGTCCTTGGGGCCATGGCCATGTGAGCGTGTGGGGGGCCCTGGACACATCTCTGTTACCCCCGCCCCTCCAGCCCCGGGGTGTCCACCAGAGAGGGGTACCTACCTGTGGGTTCGCTCCCACAGTCCGGAGATCCCCGGGGGTCGGAGGCCCTGCTGCTGCTCCGGGATGGCAGGATGAGGATCTGCAGGCCGGTGTCAGTGGAGGAGGAGCCCCCCTCCTCCTCCTCCTTCTCCTCCTGCCGCGATGTCCTGGGGATGGCCTCCGGGGGGGGCCCCCGGGGTGCGGGGCTTGCCTCCGGGTTGGACTCCGGCTGCAGGGCCTGCTGGGGCTCGTCAGCCGAGGTGTCAAGGGTGGCCGGAGGGGAGGAGGTGTGCCGGGAGCCCAGGATGTCCCTGAGCTCCCTGTAAAAGGGGCAAGTGACGGGGGCGGCCCCAGATCGGCTGGCCACATCCCGGGCCCGGGAATAACCCTGCCGCAGCTCCTTCACCTTACTCCTGACGTGGTCCGGAGTGCGGGCAGGGTGACCCCGGGCAGCCAGGCCGTCGGCCAGCCGAGCGAACGCATCCGCGTTCCGCCTCTTGCTCCCCATTACCTGGAGCACCTCCTCCTCGCTCCAGAGCCCCAGCAGGTCCCGCAGCTCGGCCTCCGTCCAAGAGGGGCCCCGCTGCCGCTTCCCAGACTGGCTGGTCCTCTGGCTGCCCTGGCTGCTCTGGCTCCCCTTGGGGGGGGTCCCCTGGGGGCGCTGGGGGGGCTGCTGGGCAGCCATCGCCGCTGTCAGGGGCTGAGGGCTCGGCAGGCTGCCCGCGTGTGCAGGCTGCAGCCTGCACGTTGCCTCAGCTTCCTGCAGTCAGGGCGGGGGAGGGGACCTTTAAGGGGCCGCTCCACGCGGCCACCAGTGAGCTGAGGGGCTGGAGAGAGCGTCTCTCAACCCCCCCAGCTGATGGCCGCCATGGAGGACCTGGCAATTTCGACGTTGCGGGACGCGGATCGTCTACACTGTCCCTACTTCAACGTTGAACGTCGAAGTAGGGCGCTATTCCTATCTCCTCATGAGGTTAGCGACTTCGACGTCTCGCCGCCTAACGTCGAAGTTGGTGCCACTACTTCGAAGTAGCGTGCACGTGTAGACGCAGCTCATATGTTCTATTTTGCCTTTTGTGGTAAACAACAAAAGCAGCACCCCATAAACCTAGCACCCCAGCACCCCACATGGTCACCTAGATTACCTGCCCCTAAATCCAGCCCTTCTTGCATTCCATCACTGCAGAAAGAATGAAATGTTTATGGAGACTAAACTTCCTCTTATGCTTATAAGTAGCTTCTCAAGATTAAGGATTATTAGAGAGAAAAGTGGGGCAAATAAGAGAAGTTCAGACAATGCTGCCAAAACTAGAACACCTTGGCCATGGAATTCCCACTGAAGTAGAGCAGATTCAGATACAGTATTAATGTGATGAACTGTTCCTGGTGATTGCATCAGTCTTCCATGGTATCAGGGTATCTGCCACTTTATTGTGATCCTGACTATAGCTCTGACTTACAAACAGGAAGTCTCCATCTCCATTCCCCTAACTCAAAGTACATAGTTCTTGTGTGTTATGCTTGGAGGAATGATGTAAGGCAGTATTCCTTGGCCCTGCCATGAGTGCAAGGGGCTGGACTTGGTGACTTGATGAGAACTTGGATTAGAATGAAATCAGAGTGACAGGAGAAGAATCCTATTTTACAGCCAGGGGAGCAGAAATCATGATGTGCCCATCCCAGGTGTTTTGCTCCCCATGTTATACCATCTCTGGGAATAAGCTGAGGTTTTCTGTTTCTGGGTCTCATAATGTCTCTCACTCTCACAAGCACTGAATTGCCATATTTTTAGATAGACAAAACTACTCATGCACAAACAGAGCTTTTTACTTTAGCTATTTTGTACTTATCAATATTTTTATTATTCATCCAACATTGAACGTTAGGATATAAGACCATTATTTCCTGCATCCTTCCTAGTTTATTTTTGTGAATGGGACATTAGCCCCTGGGGTCCCTGTTCTCTGTAAACTACAACATATTCCCCCAATGACTACCCCTATTTCTCTCTGCAATGCATCCCCATTTGTAATTCAGCTTCACTCACAATATTTCAGACAGGCCTGCTCTGCTACATGGGAAATCCTTATTTCTTCCCATCCTGCCCTGAATGAGTTCCTCTTTATTGTTATGTAACTACTGAGACAGGGAATGACTATCAGCTTCATCTGTTGCTAACCTTTCACATTCTTGCCCCTCATTGGCTCTACTGTCTCTCTTCCCATTTGTTGGTTTCTTTCTGATGAACTTCTTGCTGTTCACCTTTTCTTCCCTGTTTTTTTTTTTGTTCTTGTCATTGTTTAGCCTTACTTAGCCATTACACTCTTTATTCTATACATAAAAACTTTAACATGAAGGCAAGCCCTGCATGCAGAACAATCCCAGGATCCAGTCTCTGTTCATTTTTTTTATCCTTTCATGTTTCTCTGCACATCTTTTCTGAAAAGCCAAGTTATAGGTTTGATACCTGGGGAGATCTTACTTAAGTTACTAGTTCTTACAAGGAGTTAATTAAGATGACACAGAACTTTCCTTTCAAGAATTGTAAGGGTGATATTTTCATGGGAACAACCTGCTCTCGAACCACTAAGCTTATAAATTTACTGTTGACTTTATACATAATAGTTGTGTGGAGGACATTTTTATATACTCTTTTTCCTCGCCCTCTAAACATCCAGCCAGTGTTTGGTCATATTTACTTTTACTGCATGAAAATTTGCAAGTTAAGTAAAACAAGTTGCCCCTATGGGTTAGAATTTATCTATGTGAAAAGCGCATTCTATGTATGGGTATAGTCTACTGAATCAAATATAAACCTACCTTGAACCTTAATATTTTCTTACTTAGCACTAAATATTGTTTCCACCAACTTTCAGCTACAAGGTTGCACTTCCCTTATTTAGCATACTTGGGACCTGAGTGGTAATGGACTTGACAATTTGCCCAATGAGGGGAAGTGTAGGGCTTCTGCACTGGACATCCAGTTCCCTAAAACCTAAATCCCTAAAAATTAATACCATGGAAACCCTGACTTTGTAATGTATCAGGCATTGGTCTCCTAAGTAATGGACTGTGGACTAGTTTGCTTTATGCTTACTTTGACTTTCTTTGTCTTGATTTGTTGCTTTCTTGTAGCACACAGCCTTGCATTGACAGCACAGATAGATTGCCACAGAGGTTTTGACTGCCTCTGTCATCTATAATTTCAACTGTTTTGGACAATGATTTGGAAGGTTAATATTTTGGTCATGATTGGCCTTTTCTCAAGGTTTCTTTGCAACAGAGATGTTTATGTACTGAATCAGTAAACTAACAGATCAGTAATTTTGATCCCTCTTCCAATAAACAAACAATATAGATCAGAATTAACTTGTATATTATATCTTTTGAACTCCAGCTATCTTAAGGTGCAAATATTTAAGTTAGATACTAATAGTGCAGTAGCTCTGTAGGTCAAAAAAGAGGCCATACGGTCACATGCAGAAGCTTGGCCTTGGACATTAGAATCTGTTTAATTTGAAGAAAGAATAGGGTAGTGGTTGATAATTACTACTCTTTGGCTGGGTCTACACTTGTCCCCAACTTCAAATGTTAATCAGGGTGATGAGAAGTTACTAATGAATTGCTGAGGTGAATAAGAACAACTTCATTAGGCTAATTCTCCCCCCACAGCAACTTCGAAGTGTCAAACTCCGAAGTGCCGGCATGCACGTAGCCATGGGCATTTCGAAGTGCCTGTGCTACTCTGAAGTGCCTTACTCCTCAAAGGTGCTCCAGTTGTGGGTTTGGCGGGGCTCCACCTGTCAGCCAGAGTCAGGATGATTGGGTGTAGCCTGTTTTTGTATAAATCATATTCTAAATATTATAATGAGAACTGTTAATATGGGGTTTGGACTCCATTTTGTTCAGATTCCAGTTTGTTTATTTTTATGGAATTTTTGCACCTCTTTAAACAAGTGTCAGGAAAGGGCAGTCAGTTAACAAACTGCATGGAACTGGTCTGAGGTGTTCTCTGCTGGTTCAATTGCTACCCTACCTCAGAATTTTGGTGTGCATGAGCTTTTATAAGCACAGAGAATCTGCCAACTAGCACCCACCATATTAGAGGCAGCCATGGTTCAGTAGTGTTTACACAATGTTGGACATCAGAAAACCAAAAGAGGACATCACCCCATGTTAGAAAGAAAAAATCATCATTAAGGATTGAACTGAACTGTGCCTGATTTGACTCCTAGATATCCATCACCACTATGAGAGAGCTGAAAGGAGATGTTGAATTCCAGTGGATCATTCATCTTACAGTGACTTCTGAGCCAGGTCTCTCTCTTAAACACAAGATCTTGTGTATCTCTCACTTAAAGCCATCAAAGAACTAGGATCCCTCACTGTCAGCACCTACCACTTTGATCCATCTGTTGCCAATCTTTTTGTAGAACATGGGGCAGTTTTATTTTAGATTCATGTTTCATTGCTGCTGGGGTGTATATTTAGTTTTCTGACAAGGTAAATGTTTGTAACCAAAAAGCACTGTTAAAACATATCTCTTTGTTGTTTCGTTATTGTTAGAAATAAACTGCTCTTGTTCACTTTTTTTTCTCTTTTTCTTGATCCATTGCAGCACAAGCTAGCAAGATATGCCATCTTCTCCCATTTACATTGTTAATATAGCAAGGCTAACAGGGACGGGTTCATCCCAAGGGGAGGTGTGGGGCTTCTTCTCTATGCTGCTCCTGTACTCATCACACACCACCCATATCCCTCCCCACCACACCCCTCATGCCCTCACTCCTCCCATGGGTCGGTGCCCAACCCACCTTCAAACACATCCTGCCAGCCCAAGCACTCCTCCACATGGCCAGGCCTCGCTGTGCCCTAGGTGAGCACCCCTCCCTCATGTGACAAGTCCTGCTGCACCCCTCCCCAATATGGCCAGGCCCCAGCAAGGGAAGGAACAAAATAATCCTAAAGCACCCTAGGAACAATCCCCATTATAATCATGGTGTGGTAAGAGTTTAATATTCTTTTCAGCACTGTTCAGAATCTAGCATTACTTGGATTCAGTTCAACCAAGTGCCCTAACACTCTTCCTCAGAAACATTGCTGACCCTTGGTCTAAAAGATAAAGCTCTGCATTTTTATTGATATATTAATTAAGCTGTTGTAAGTAGGACTATTAGTGACTTTAAAAAGTATCACTGGCATTTGGACTGTACATCGAGGTCAAAAGGTCAAATTTCAGCACTCCACCTTGGAAAGGTTGCTCACCCCTGGATTAGTCCAACTGGTGGCTGAGTCCCAGGGGGTCAGATCTGGAAGTGGCAATGAAAGCCATGATATTAGGACAATTTACAATAGACACAAAATACCAAGATCTTCTCCCAAATACCAAGATCTGGATGAGAAGACGCCAATCACAGATGGTGAAGGCTGTAGTAAATTGGCTGAGGTGTATATTGAAGTGGATTTTCCAAGGCAAGTAACTTATCCAATACAAGGAGGAGGAAGGGGAAAGAAGCAAAATCACTCAAAAAGTAAGACCTGTGAGTGTGAAAAGAGGAGGAAAGAATGACAACTTCTGCTAGCTGCAGTTGGAGCAGGGAAGGCCACATCACGTGGCACTCTCCATATATGGAATGTGGACTGGGGGAATATAGCAGCTGGACTGGGGTGACAGGAAGCTCCAAGAAGGTAGTAAAAACAATTCCCATAAGAGTGGCAAAAAACAAGAGACAGAAGTTATTGAGTCAATGACTGAGCACTCACTTGTGCAGAGCAAGCTAGTTAAACCATAGTGGCTTCAGACAGGGGATACTCTTAGACACAGAAGCTGTGTCTACATGTGCCGCTTCTTCTGGAAGTGGCATCATAATGAGCCATCTGGAAGATGCTAATGAGGTGTGGATGTAAATTTCCCATGCCTCATTAGCATATGGACATGTGGCCTGGAGTCCGGAAGAAGCCCTTCTGCACTTCAAAATGCACATGCAGACATGCGGCCCCGCAGGGATCTACCGGTAGGAAATCCTCCTTCCAGGAGCCCCTTCTTCCCCAAAGTTTTGAGGAAGAAGGGGCTTCTGGAAGGAAGGTTCCCTTCCAGAAGATCCCTGTGGGCCGTGCATCTGCACGTGTATTTTGGAGTCTGGAAGAGCTTCTTCCAGACTCTGAATCACATGTCCATAGGCATATGCTAATGAGGCACAGGAAATTCACATCTATGCCTCATTAGCATCTTCTGGATGGCTCATTACTATGCCATTTACAGAAGAAGTGGCACATGTAGACACAGCCAGAGTGAATACTTGGGGAGGAAGTAAACATATCTGGTGGCAGCAGTCCATGGGACTAAATAGAACAAATTTCCATTACGTAAGTGGGGGGATGCTCAGAAGAAGGAAACTTAATGGATGGTAGCAAAACAGGGGGATGGGGTGGAGCCTGGTACCGAGGACCACAAGGGGGTGAACAAGAAAACAGACAGAAAGACAGAAATGCACAAGCCAAGAAAATGGGGTCCAGGTAGAAACTACTGGAGTCAACAAGAAGTAAGAAAAGAGGTAAAGAAACAGTGATTTGTACAATAAAAACCTGATAAAGGTGTGCAGGAGTTAAACGCAATGCTCTCTAGTTAGGGGGCCCAGAGGAAGGGAAGATCCCATCAGTTTTAAACCTAGAGAGAACTGAGGCCATTAGACAATACAGTGCTAGCAGGAGAACATGTTTTGCAAAGGACAGGAGAGATCCAGGGCAAAGTGTCCTTTGTGAGATGAGTGTGGGACCAACTAGAATTATAGGGTATGAACCTACCTAAAGAATGCTTATTCTGTGAATGGAGAATAGGAAAGCCTCACATATGGCCCATGGAAAGGCAGACTAAGGGAATTCCAGAGGCAATGAGAGATTGTTGACCCCATAAAGAGGTATGGGCATGGACAGGAAGAAAGCTAAGTCTCAGCAGAAAGTAGAGAGAGGGCCCAAACAAAGCTAAGATAAATAAAGTGGGGGTGATGCGTGCCAGAGTGCTAGCAGGCATAAACAGAGTTTTTTGGAAGCCAGCAACCTGGCCTCTTAGAGCACCCAGGTTACTGAGTATGGTTAGAGTAAGGATAGGTTTGGAAGATTAGAAAGAATCATTTGTACCTGTTTTGAACCTGATGAGTTCACCAGCTGGATAACTGGGAGAAGCAAAAAGTACAAAAGTCAGCGTACAAGAATGAGGGATTCCTAACTGCTGCAATGTTTGTTTTGTACCTGGAGCAAAATGGAGAAAATAATAATAAGAAATACCTAATTAAGGTACCTGGTAGACTGTGTATATGTATATTGTATAATTCATCCAGAGGGCTCACCAGGAACTGAATATTTCCAGGAGCTGAAGGGGGAACCCATTCACATTTCCCCAGAGCTTGTAGTCCTTATTCGGACAAGGTTTGTGTTGGATTTAACACGGGACTCACTTTAAAAAAGACAGAGGATAGGCTTCAAATGTCAGCTCACATTTTGTAACTTAAATCAATTATTTTCCACAGGGCTAGATGACATTTCAAGGTCCCTTCCAACCCTACATCTCTATGATTTACTGAGCAGCTTGTATGTTCATATTATAAAAGTAAAAAAAGACAAGATTCCTGCCCCCATAAATGTACAGTCTAATTCAGACAATACTTAAATACCAAAATGATAGGTGCTGTATACAATAATCACAGAAAAACAGATATATTATAGCATGTTTGGTTCTGTTCTGCACCTTCTTCAATGATTTAGGTAATGAGATTACACTTACCAAATTTGTGCACAATACCAAACTGGGAGGGATTGAAAGTACTTTGGAGGATAGAACGAACATTCAAAATGATCTGGACAAACTGGAGAAATGGTCTAAAGTAAAAAGGATGAAATTCAACCAGGACAAATGCAAATTACTCCAATTAGAAAGGAACAATCACTTACACACATATAAAATGACTGCTTAGGAAGGAGTACGCAGATTGAAATCTCGGGGTTACAGTGGACTGATCACATGCTACATATGAGTCAATAGTGTAACACTGTTGCCCAAAAATCAAACATCATTCGGGAATGTATTAGCAGGAATGAGATAAGCAAGGCATGATAAGTAATTTTCTGCTCTACTTCGCACTGATTTGGTCTCAAATGGAGAACTGTGTCCAGATCTGGATACAAAACTTCAGGAAAGATATGGACAAACTGGAGAAAGTGCTGAGAAGTGCAACAAAAATTATTAAAAGTCTAGAAAACATGACTTATCTATGAGGGAAGGTTATAAAAATGGGCTCATTTAATCTGGAGAAGACTTGAGAAGGGACATAACAGTTTTCAAGCACATAAAAGTTTGTTATAGTACACCCTCAAGTTATGCAGGGTTGTGGTCCTGCAACCCTCACGTAACTCAAACTGTCACTTGAAGTTGGGGGAACATGGGAACCAGGCTGCAACCTGGTTCCTGGCTCTCCTGGGCTTGCAGGAACTGGGAAACTGAGCAGCCCGCCAGGTTTCCTGGCTCCCAGAGTGGCAGGGGCCGGGAACCAGGAGGCAGCCTGTTTCCCACCTCCCCTCCACTCCTTGGAGCCAGGAAACTGACCAGGGAAGCCCCTTGCCAGTTTCCTGGCTCCAGCCAGTGGAGGGGAGCCAGAAACCAGGGGCAGCCTGGCTCCCAGCTCCCCTACACTCCTTGGAGCCAGGAAACTGACCAGGGCAGCAGTCTTGGCCAGTTTCTTGGCTCCAGCCAGTGGAGGGGAGCCAGAAACCAGGGGCAAACTGGCTCCCAGCTCCCCTCCACTCCTTGGAGCCAGGAAACTGCAAGCAGAAGGGAGCTAGGAGGCAGGCTTCTGCTTGGTTCCCAGCACCCCGCCACTCCTTGGACTGGGAAACTGCTCCTGTCAGGGGTGGCAGCCTGACTCTGGCAGCAGTTGCAACTGGTGGTTGCGTGTGTCTTGGGAGTTTACTGTACAGGAAGGAAGGAGCAAAATTGTTCTCCTTAACCTCTGAATCTAGGACAAGTACTTAGACTTAGGTCCACCTGTGCATCTGGGCACATTGGGCAACAAGTGCTCACCAGCAATTTCGGTCGGCTGCAAATAATTCCGCCTCCTCCCATGATATACCAGTGTTTAATAAGTCTTCCTTAAATGTGGTGCGCCAGGTCTTGAGTGGCCTGCCTCTCTTCCTTCTTCCGTCTGCCGGTATCCATCTCATTGCAGTCTTTGGGTGCAGTTGATCTGGCAGACGCAGAATGTGTCCAGTAAACTGCACTCTGCGCTCTGTCATGATATCCTGCAGTACCCGTGAGCCGCATCTTTGTAGTATCTCCTCATTGGTAAAGCGATCACGGTAGGTGACACCCAGGATCTTTCGTAAGCAACGCTGGCGGAATACATTGAGCTTGCGTGCTACTCTTGACGTTATTTTCCACATTCCGCTAGTGTAAATGGCGACTGGCATGACGATGGTGTTATACAGTCAAACTTTTGTTGCAGTGTCGATTGTTGGTGCAGACCAAATTGGGCGCAGTCTTTGGAACACTGCTGACGCCTTACCGATTCTGCAGTTAACATCTGCCTCGACACCTCCATCGTTAGACAGAGTGCTGCCAAGATAGGTGAACCGCTGTACTTCTTCTATGCGTTGGCATCCGACCACTAGCTGTGTGTTTGTCTGAGTGTTCCCAACCCACATCAACTTTGTTTGATCACTATTTATCCTCAGCTCAATTTTGCTGGCTTCTGCTTCCAAATTTGTTGTCATGCCTTGCAAGCATTCGCTCGTTTCTGCCTGCAGTGCAATATCATCTGCAAAGTCCAGATCTGTGAGTTGACGCTGATCTTTCCATGAGATACCTAGATGTGTGTCACTCATCGCCTTTCTCACGATGAAGTTCACAAGTAGCAGGGGGCTTAAATTGCACAAAGGTGGTTTAGGTTGGTCATTACAAAAAAAAATGCCTGTGGGGGTGGTTAACCACTGAAATAAATTCTGATGGAAGGCTGTGGGAATTCCCATCACTGAAGATCTTTAACAGCAGGTTAGACAAATATCTGTCAGGGATGGTCATATAATATTCAATCCTTCTAGGAGTGTAGAAGACTGGACTAGATGACCTTTCAAGGACCCTTCTAGTCTGACGATTCTATGTGAAGAGTCTGGAGGCAAATTAGAACTGGAAGATATGGATGTTCTGTAAATGAGTCTACTCCATCACTCTAAAAGCATGAAGATCTTCCCCACCACTCCATCAATTTACCCATTACTCCCTCAATTCCCACATCGCAGCTGCTATCCTTATTGGAGTAAGCGATATAGAACTCTGTAATGAGGTGCTATGGCCACACCCCACCCCTGAAGTAGAGGAAGGCTTGGTGGGCAGGCCCTGAGCACCTGTGCCCCACCCCCCAAGATTGATGGGAGGCAGGAAGTGCTCAGTGTGGGGTTCAGGGCTCATTAAAAGGGTGGCCTCCAAGCAGAGTGGAGGGGCATGGCTGGGTTCCTGGGAGCAGGAGCCAGAGGCCCCGCACCAGGCCGAATCACTGACCAGAGGGGTTCACCAGCCACCCTGACAGGACACCAGAGGCACATCTGAGCCTGATGCTTGTCCACTACCCAGAGGTCCCTGACTTGCATGGGCCCTCCCTCTGCCCTGCTGTAGACCCACTGCTGGGAAGGCTCTGACCTGCCTGAGTCTACAAACCTGTCAGCTGCCTGCTACCTGGAGGTCCCAGAGCTGCCCAAGTCTACAATCCTGCTGCCTGTTACCTACCCCAACAACATGGACATGCCTGAGGTGCCTGACCTGCCCGCAGCTGCTAACCCAGAGGACGTGGACCTGCATGACCTCCTGGATGACCCTGAGTGGGACCCCATGCTAATGGAGGTAGAGGTATGAATTTAACCAGGGAATGCTCCCGCAGAGCCCTTGTCAGTGTTTTGCGGCCTGGATGCCCACTGGCTAGCCACTGGCATGAGCTGCTGTTAGTGGAGTGGGTAGGCCTGGGCTTATATACTGTTTGCCTGCAGCCTGCCAAAGGGGAACTGGGCCCCATAGAGACTGCTGCCTGCTCAGAAAGAGACGGTTCATAAACTTTGGAGAGGTGTTGTGGCCTGCTCTGCCCCTGAAAGACTCTGCCACTAAACTGACCTCACGGTTATCAGTTACCATATATACTGTAAGCCTTATTGACTTTGCCCCTGTTAGGGGGAATAGAACACAAAAATCAGGTCCTTGCTCTTTGACCTGTAGAAAAATGATCTCCTGCTGCACTAATATTAGGGCTTAAACTCTTTGTGGACCAGTTGCTAAAGAATGGCAGTCACAAATACTTTTGCAGGCTAAGCACTGTATTTAATGGAAGGCAGAAGCACACATACAGGATAGCCAATACACAAAATTCATTACCAAGTCATTCTCAAAGACTAGGCATAGTCTTAAAAATGTGTCATGACATCGCTTGTGAATGTCCTCACTCCTTGATGCATCTAGAGCAAATCTCAGAGACATGAGAAGTGCTTCTTCAAATTCAGCAAAATGACACTGATACATATTTTGCATGTACTGTACTTTGTCTGCTAACTTGTTACAACATTTACGTGGAAAAGTAACCCAAAGTGGCTACTTATGATTATAAACCATTCAGCAGACAATGTTTCCTTAAGAAATTACATTTGATGAAATAATTGTTATCCAAGCAGATCTGCCCTATTTTTTATTTTTTTTTTTTTTGGGTCGGGAGACTGTTGCTTGTTTTTTGCACTTTCAAAAGAAAAGGGACACTACTATTCACGGCTTCCAAGCCACAAAACAACCGTTAAAAATTAAAACCACAGTACATGAGAACAGTCTGAGCATGATATTACCTAACACTTCAGCCAAATATGGTTTGATCTGGGCATTGTGCCAAGTTCTTTATAGAGAAACCCTAAGGGGAAAAAAATTAAAAGTGCCCCTGATTATGACAGCCCTGCCTTAGCACCCACTGAGATCTTTCTAGAAGGCGAGAGGCAGGTTGAAATGTTATCAGAGTCCCTGGATGTATCAATGCTTCTTCCTGTTTTTATGACTTTTTCTTTAAAGGTGGTAAAGCATCACGTAGCACACAATGTCCTCAACACAGACGGTATCCTAGACATATTTTTAGAACAGCCACCCCTGTATATTTTTCAGAACTTTCACTCAGCAGTGAACAAACAGTCTCAGTAGGTAGGTTTAGACTACAGATCCTAGAGTAATAGGTGAAGAGACAAAATGGCTGCTTCTAGTCCTGCAGCCCCTACCCATGTTATCAATCCCACTGACTCACATGGAAAATGAAGGATCAGGATGCTAGGCTACCATTTGAACTTTTGACCAAATATACTGAAGTGTATTACTTCAAGTAGGAACTATGCCTGATAAGCACTGAGGACATCACATTGTCTCTCATGTTCATCTCACATGCGAGCAAGCAGTGAAATAATTTATTTGTGAATAAGTTTGCTAAATTCAGCTCACCATTCGATTCAGTCACATTCATATCCTCTTTTGTTCATTTTTCCAGGAACTCATGCTATTGCATGCCCACATTAATGTTTGGGGAGGAGTTTTTTACTTATACAAATACTCAGGTGGAGTCAAGGGCAAAAATAAAATAAAATAAAATAAAGAAATCTCACATGATAGGTACATTCATGTCAGAAGTGCTTGTCTGGACAGCTTATATAGCCTTTCATGCAATTATTTAATGGGACTATGACAAAATACAATTGAATGCATATTCTACTAAGCAGCTAATAAAATAAACTATAAACTTTCTCACTTTCTCCCATCCTCCTTCAGTCAGGAAGGAAAGCAGCTATTTTAAAATGTGAGGTTCATGTAGTCTAATGCAATCTTCCTGCTTGTGCAAAAGCAGACAAGATTTTCAATACCCTAGAATTTCCTAAGCCTGCTTGTCGCCTGCCTTATCACTTTTCTTATGTACTCCCCTTCCCTTACATGAGTGATTGAACACCCCAATGGTGCCGTCAGATAATCCTGTTTCTAAAGATTATGTCCATATAGTCAGGGAATAGGAACCTAGTGACTTACTTGATCGTCACACACATCAATCAACAATCCTTCAGTATCCAACATTCAAAGGCATACTAACAGTAAAGAGACCACAAACAAACACACACAAAATAAACCCAAATATATGTAAAAACTATGTCAATGTCAATTGCATCTGCCACAAACATTTCTACGTGACAGATAAAGCAAGTGGATTTGCCAGACCACACATGTATATCCACTGTCTATGCCTGGACAAGTCTTGTGGATTGGGAGCACTTCAGCTTCGAGGGATGTCAATCTGCCAGCATTCATGGGGAATTTTTGTTTTGATTTGTTTTAAAGGCAAAAATTAAGAAGTGTTTCAATAGTCACTTCAATAGATACAACAACATTGCCCTCACCTTGCTGAAAGTAATTACCTGCCTAACAAGTTAAGGAGGGAAAAGTATTAACATTTTCTCTGAGGAGAAAAATGCAAAAAACACAAAGTGGGTTGTTGCCCTACTACCATGCTTGTGCAACTGCCCACAAGCAAACAGGACCTCTGGAATTTAATGCAGGTGCCTCTACAGAGCAGGTGTCTAGCAAAATTTGCTGCTTATGACACTGAACTTGGCTGACCCCCCCCGCCCCCCGCACTATCAGGGCAAAGATTTCAGCACCAATTTGAGAGGAAGTAGAGGGCAGGCATTATGCGTGACACCCAGATTCAAACATGGCAGTTGTCATTGCGAAACACATAGCTCTAAGCAGCGCTTTTCTGTATTTTTAAAGAAAAAAAAGAGGAGCTGGTACTCAGCTTTCTCTCTGCCCCTCTCCTGCCCCACCACCAGCCAATCCCACGGCTAGGCTGCCGAGGTGCCGGTACTCAGTGTGGCAAGTACCAACACAAAAAAAGCACTAGCTCTAAGTTGGGTTTTAATAGTAGAGAAAGCATCCCTACTTTATAAGATTAAGAGTGTAGAATCACTTTTTGTCTGTTTATAAGTAACTTGGTGTTGGTTGGTTGGTTGTCTGGTTAAATAAGTGGAAATAGGCTGAATCCTATTTTATTGTAAATTAAGGCAGTATTCATATGTGTAGATTTCTGTTAGAACTAAATTGAATAATTAGCTATTTTAAATAAAACAGGATGGGACTTTCAGAGATCTTTGAACAAAAGCCCTTATCCTCACAGGAGGACCTATCACTATCCCCAATGGATTTTTTTTCAAATCTATTTGCCCCAAAACCTGAAATGGCCCCTTGAAGGACTGGGTTCACAACCCTAGGTTTAGCAAGCCAATGAACAAACTACTGAGCTATTCCCTGCCCCTTTTTCAACTGACCAGTCCCCTATTGTTGGCCTTGGATGAATACGATGAGTTCGGAGAAGATTTTTACTCCTGCCTCTGCTTTCCGAGTCATCTCTCAGACACAAAAACAAGACATTTCAACATATTTTTTGAAAACTGAGAAAATGAAGAAAGGAGTCTACTCCAGACTGCAGAAGCTATATGCAGAATGTAGAACTTAATTCCCAGAAGCAAAAATTAAAAGAAAGAGGCAGAGGTGCCAGATAAACAAGGGTGGGATTAAGTGCATTGCACAGTTTGCTACAGTGAATATTTTCCTGGCCTTCTACATCCTAGTGAGACAGCCATTTTGAAGACTGCCCTGAGGAGAAGTGGTGGGGCTGACACCTGATGTCAAACATGTTGTTCACTGTCATGTAGGCTAAGAGGAACAAAGTTAATAATTCTGACCAAGACAGCCTGGCACATTTGTTGCATTATTAGCTGTCTGGGTACTAAGACATAAAAGCAAAGTGTAATAGGTCTAATTATCTTCTAGCCAGCTAGGCCCTATATATACTGGCTGAAGATACCATATTAGGGCCCATGGGCAACGTGCATTTTCCAGCGCTTGAGAACTGTGTTCTAACATGATAGTGTTGCATTTAGGATGTCAGATTTTTTAACCTACCTAGATGGGAATAAACTATGTTGTAACAATGTATCCATTTTGTGGTACTATATTCAATTTAAAGGCAAAACCAAACTGTTCTATACATTGTAAAAATATATGAACTACATAAAATGTACTGTGTAAAATGTGTCTTAGTTCATTTCTAGCAAGAGACAAGCAAATACAATACTTATTAACCAAAACTGAACTGCAGGGCTGGCAGGGCTTCATTGGAACTTTATAGTACAACACTAAACCAGAACAATAAACCATGCAAAGAACATTTCTTAGAAAAACACAAGCATGTCCAAATGGCCTTGCTCAGGGAGGAGTGATTTATAATACAGGTAATAAACGCCAGCTTTTACCTTGTCTTCATAATCCTGATCTGATTGCAGTTCTGGAAGAAACCTGAAAATGCCTCCTGGAGTGCCCTGCCATATAACCGAAGATAAAACCTTCCACTTCACTGATGTGCAAATGGAGATATGTTTGTTAGAAGGTTTAACTGAGTTATGCAAAGTATATCTTTAGAGTCAATTCAGTCTACTCTGCTTCCAAACAAGCAATAAACAATCCACATGCAAGAAGATTTTCTTACCCATAAACACCACAAAGGGAAGAAGAGGACCACAACCTTAATTAGTTTGGTTTACTTTGAGTTCCAGTTGATCAGTGTCAGCAACAGTTTTGACAGGTAAGCACCGTCTGTCATCAAAGTGCTTAATAAACATTATCCCATTAGTCCCTGCAACACCTCTCTTCTCAGGTAGGGAGATATTGTTATCCCCCATTTTACAGTTGTGTGAAGGAAGGCAGAGAGGTTAGCTGATCTCCTGGTGGCCACGGAGGGAGATGGTATTAGAGTAGAGGAACCATCCCAATGTCTACTAGAACATAGCACTTCTTTACAATACATCCACTGACATCTTCGCCTAGTAAGGATCCATGCAGACAATGCTAAGAAAGCTGTCAACTGACACTCAGCTTTCTTGCACCCTCTGCACCTACTCTATGACTTTGCAGATAGGAGTGAGAAACTTAGTCCCACAACATGCACATAACTTCAAGCCACTTGAGACCTTATTAATAATATGTCCTGCCCAGTCTGTGCTGGTAAGAGTTAGAGCTTCCTAAACGATCTGTTGCCTCTTCCTTACTGTCTTGGGCCAGCTGGGCCACAACATTGGTTTCCTCTCATTTTTACAGGAAAACGCCTTACCAAACTTCACCCCAACATATATCGCAGTTCAGGGCATATTTCATAGCCCCAGCACCTCTGGGCTTGCCACATGGGTTAGGAAAGTAAAAAAATTACTTGAGCCCTACCACATTTTTCATTACAATTTAAGCATTACTAAAGCTTTTACAACTGCTAGAGTTATTCTGAATATATTTACTTCATGTTAATGCTCCAAGTCTTCCCTTTTTCTAAACATTTCCTTTGTGAAGTAACTATTTCTTTCCAGGTAGTTACCCATAAACACTTAGCAGTGAAGGGGTATTTGTAAATTATTTTTATAGTACACTTAGTGATATTGCTACCAGCGTAAAATACAGCCAATCAGCTCTCCATAATTTCCTAGTGTGGGGTGGGGTGGGGCGGAGGGTGGGCAGTAAGCAGCCTTCATGGCTAGCCTGTGGGAGGCCACCAAATGTTTTATTTACCTGCACATCTTCAGGTACAGCAGCTTGCAGCCCCCACTGGCTATGGTTCATTGTTCTTGGCCAATGGAAGCTGCAGGAAGTGCTGGCCCAATCCATGGCCCTGTAATCTGATATAACACGAAATGGTGGAAGGATCCCACGCAGATTCTTTTGTTAGTCTTTAAAGTGCTACTTGACTGCTTTTTGTTTTGATAGTATATAGACTAACACAGCTCCCTCTGTTAAGATTCAAACCGTATTTCTTATTCTTACACCAAAGCCCATTTTGGTAAGTTCTACAATTAACAGAAATTTGCATATGTGTATGAAAACTGTGGATATTTCTAAAATGAGATACTTCTTAAGAAACGGCTCAACAATTTCAGACAAATTGAGAGAGTATCCATACATACTTAAAACACTCTCAGAGAAAAACCACAATAACATTGGCTACAAAGTGGTGAACCACTTATTGACACAGTACTACTATTCTTTATTTCCACCATTGTGCCACCTACATTCCATAAATCAGGGATCCATTCCCCTTGCTGCTAGGTGTTGTACATAGAGAATAATGTAACAATAATTAATTAGCTGAAAGTTTGCTTTCTTAAAGTGACTTCAAATTAAGTAAGTGATGTTTACAATAATCAAACTAAATGCAATTTACTTTTCTATGCCATCTTTGTGAATTTGCTTTATAGCTAGTTTTTCCCTGTGGAAGTTATATTAGGGACTACTTTGTTCTCCAGGGAGAGGCAATGATATTTATTTTCAGTAAGACAAAAACAGGTTAATGATTCACAACTTGAGGACGTGGATTGTTGGCAAAATTGTGAGGACACACATGATTTCACTTCCCAGAGTTCAGGTTTTCAAAAACAAACACAAGGCAAATGGGTGAGGGTATGATCAGAATTTCATAGTAATTTTCTCACTAGAAAAGCATTTAATGCAAAACACAAGCTTGTAAATTGCTATTTGTTAGCACTGTCTCTCAAAGATTGGTAGCTCACTCACTGAATTACATGCTCCAGCAGAAACGGCACCCTTCTTTTATCACTTTGGAAATCATTAACTCCCACAATTCAGTCCTCCTTACAAAGGAAGTTTTCACTTTTTGGGGAGGGGATGGTTAGGAGAAACAAAAGAACCTATAGCTATAAAACAGCTATGTGAATACTGGCTTCAGCAGCCAGCAGTCTAACACATTTCAATACCATTGATTCTATTAGGTAAGGTACTGATCTCCAACTATCCCACATAGTCCTTATACGCAACAGGGCTTTAGTGCCACTGGTTCCATTAATTAACCACATAATGTCCACACTTCCCACTCTGAATATCTAATACATACAGGCTGTATTTATAATAGCCCCCTTCTTCAACGAGGACATGGTAATAAGCCCGAGCAGGGAATAGCAATGCCATGAATATGCAGAACCTCATTAGGCTAATTCTTGCTGCAGCAATTTCAAAATTGCAAACTTTGAAGCCCCAGCATGCTTTGTAGTCACGAGCACTTCAAAGTACCTGCGCAACTTCGAAGTGCCCTTACACCTTGCGTGCCTGCGGCCACAAGGCATGCCAGCGCTTCGAAGTTTGCAACTTCAAAGTTGCCGCAGCAAGAATTAGCCTAATGAGGTGCTGCATATTCATCGCAGCACCTCATTGCTATTCCCTGCTCAGGCTGATTACCATGCCCCCTTTGAAGAAGGGAGCTAGTGTAGACACAGCTACACTGTTACCAAGCCCCCACCTACAGCCTCTTTTAGCTTGTATGAAAATCTCTAGGACGGTGTTTCTCAACCACTTTTATAAAGTGCCCCTTTTTCAGAAAAAACAAAAAAGAGAAGTACTCTCAAACTTCTCACATGTACCCTTAAGGGTATGCATACCACCAGTTGAGAAACATGGTTCTAAATTAATCTGAGGTCATGAAACAAGTGCCATTCAGCCTTTTCAGATTACTGCACCCTTTTCAGGGGTCTGATTTGTTTTGCAAACCACCAAGTTACACCTCACTTAATAATCACTTACAAATACATGTTAAACTATCACAGAAGTTTACTACTGAAAACTTGCTTTCTACCATCTTGTTATCAAATAAATGAATTGGAATAGCAATATTGTACTTACATTTCAGTGTAAAGCATATGAAGCAGTAAAAACAAGTAATTGTCTGAATGAACTTTTAGATTGTACTGACTTTACTAGTGTTTTTTTCAATGCAATCTGTTATAAACCTAAGCAAATACCTAGGTGAGTTGATGTACCCTCTGGAAGACCTCAGTACCGCTAAAGATACTCACACCCCTAGTTGAGAAACACTGCTGTAAGCTATTGTCTTAGCCCCAACAGCTGGAGAGTCAGCAAACTCATTGTAGCTGTATTGTGTGTATTCCAAAGGGATCTCTAGACTAACTTTTGCCTTTCTCAGGCTAAATGTGTTCTTCATCAAAATATATCTATCATTTCAACTTCTGGCAATTTTAGGCCAGCTTTTCCACAGAGCCCAGGGCCCATCTAGAAATCTATATGACAAGTGGCCAGTTTGCGAAAGCTGCATGGTACTGAACTCTTTGGAAAATTTGGCCCATAATCTACGGTTGCTTATTTTGCTAACAAACTCCTCAAAATATTCCCAGCCCATGAAGAGCCTGGGTTTTAATCACACAGTGGTACTACTAAGATAAGTTGGACTTTCTACACTTACAAAAACTGATCATACACAAAATGTTTGGAATGATCAGGCCCTCACATATCAACATTTGACTTGGAAAGGTACCATAATACACCTAAATAAAGAAATTCATATTCATTTCACAAGTCTAGCAACTGGTCTCCTACACAATTGAAAAGCCACAGAATACATTACAATGTATCATTTTAATGTTGATTCTCATTCATTTATTTTAAGATTATGTGTGACAGGTGTCCAACAAAGGACAGGAGTGTATCACAGACACATAAGAAAAGCTGTTTGTTTTGTTGCATAGGTAATGGGGATTGTTAGAGAAAAAATTACCTACCTTATAATTTATTACCTGGCTGAATAATTTATGATGTCAGAATGGCAGTGACTCCATGCTTAAATTTGGGCTCTTGTTTTTCACTTGAATTGGGGGTTCAGACTCTGGAATTGTTTTTATTTGCTTATTTTTAAACAGAATGTCTAACCCCAATTTTCAGGATATACTTGCAACATCTTTTTCTTTTTATGAGGTTATATCTACACTTACTGGAAGATCAATGCAGTCATGGCTGATCCTCCAGGGTTTGATTTAGCATGCCTCGTGAGGCCATCAGGGCTCCACCATCAACCCTGGTACTCCTCATGACAGAGAGGAGTAATGGGAAGTTGATAGGATGCCCTGGTAATACTCCAAGTATCCAAAATTGGAGGGTGACAACTATCAGAGGGGTAGCTGAGTTAGTTTGTGTCTTAGAACATAAGAACATAAGAATGGCCATACTGGGTCAGACCAAAGGTCCATCCAGCCCAGTAGCCCGTCTGCCGACAGTGGCCAATGCCGGGTGCCCCAGAGAAGGAGAACAGAAGACAATGATCAAGTGATTTATCTCCTGCCATCCATCTCCTGCCCTTGTACTGAAGGCTAGGGCACCATACTTTACCCCTGGCTAATAGCCATTTATGGACCTAACCTGCAAAAATTTATCAAGCTCTTTTTTAAACCCTAATAGAGTCCTGGCCTTCACAGCCTTCTCCAGCAAGGAGTTCCACAGGTTGACTGTGCGCTGTGTGAAGAAAAATTTCCTTTTATTAGTTTTGAACCTACTACGCATCAATTTCATTTGGTGTCCCCTAGTTCTTGTATTATGGGAAAAGGTAAATAATTTTTCTATATTCACTTTCTCCACACCATTCATGATTTTATATACCTCTATCATATCGCCCCTCAATCGCCTCTTTTCCAGACTGAAAAGTCCCAGTCTCTCTAGCCTCTCCCCATATGGGACCCATTCCAAACCCCTAATCATCTTGGTCGCCCTTTTCTGAACCTTTTCTAATGCCAATATATCTTTTTTGAGGTGAGGAGACCACATCTGCACACAGTACTCAAGATGTGGGCGTACCATAGTTTTATATAGGGGAAGTATGATATTTTCAAAAACAAGTATGATGTCTTCAAAAACAAGAAGAAGTCCTGTGGCACCTCACAGGCTAACAGATGTTTTGGAGCATTAGCTTTCATGGGCAAAGACCCACTTCGTCAGATGCATGAGTCAAAGCAGGTCTTTGCCCATGAATGCTTATGCTCCAAAAAGAGAAGTTACTCACCGTAGTAACAATGGTTCTTTGAGATGTGTCCCCGTGGGTGCTCCACGATAGGTGTCGGGCTCGCCCCGGTGCCGCAGATCGGAAACTTTCCAGCAGTTTCTGCCGGACCGCGCATGCGCTGGCGCGCACCACTCCCTTGCACACCCCTGGCCACGTGCGCGATCCGGTCCCCACCAGTTCCTTGACCAACCGCCTCGGATGCTCCTGAAAAACACTAAACAGAAATCCGAAGCAGGGAGGATGGTCGGGTGGTGGAGCACCCACGGGGACACATCTCGAAGAACCATCGTTACTACGGTGAGTAACTTCTCTTTCTTCCTCGAGTGTCCCCGTGGGTGCTCCACGATAGGTGACTACCCAGCAGTAACCCAAGTAAGGAGGTGGGTAATCGGATTTATGTGCAGCTTGCCCCCGAAAGGACCGCTGTCGAGAGGTGGGTATCCTCTTGGAATACCCGAGGCAGGGCATAATGCTTGGCGAAGGTGTCATAGGATGACCAGGTCGCTGCTCTACAGATGTCTTTCAACGCGATGCCCTTGAAAAAGGCTGTTGATGCCTTCACTGCCCTGGTGGAGTGAGCCCTAGGCGGGGCCAGCAAAGGAGTCTTTCGAAGTTCGTAGCACATTTTTATACAGGACACAATGTGCTTTGAGATTCTCTGTGAGGAGAGACCCTCTCTTTTTGACCTGGGAGCGAGAGAGACTAGAAGTCTGTCCATTTTCCGGAAGGACTTAGTTCTGTCTATGTAGAAGGCCAATGCCCTCCTCATGTCCAGGAGATGTAGGCATGCCTCCCTGCTGGAGCTGTGAGGCTTCGGGTAAAATGAGGGTAAAACTATAGGTTTGTTAAGGTGGAACTCTGAAGAAACTTTCGGAACAAAGGCTGGGTGCAGCCGTAAGGTTACCGCCTCCTTTGAGAAGACTGTGCAGGGCGGCGTTGCCATAACTGCTGCAAGCTCACTCACCCTGCGGGCTGACGTGATTGCAAGGAGGAAGGTTGTTTTTATCGTAAGGAGACGTAGGGGAACTGTGGCTAAGGGTTCAAAGGGTGGGCCCGTTAGCGCGCTAAGCACTAGGTCCAAGTTCCACGATGGTGGAAGCGGTTTCCAAGGGGGGGTACAGGTTTACCAGCCCTTTCAGGAACCTGGTAACAATAGGATGGGCAAACACCGTGGGCCCTTCCTCTTCATGCTGAAAAGCCGATATAGCGGCAAGGTGGACCTTTAGCGAGGATAGGGAGAGCCCGCCTCTTTTGAGGTCCAGTAAGTATTCTAGTATTATGGGTATAGGCACATCAAGGGGAGCTAATTGCTTGGCAGAACACCATGCAGTGAATCGAGTCCATTTCTGCTTGTAAGTCTCCCTGGTGGAGGTCCTTCAGCTACTCTCCAGGACTTGTTGTACTCCCTCCGTACAGGTACTCTCTAGTGAGCTGAGCCATGGATTAACCATGCTTGTAGGCGCAGGCCTTGAGGGTGTGGATGCACTATGGACCCCTGGGCCTGCGTGGGCAGGTCCGGTGCCGCCGGAAGGGGAAGCGGTGGGCGATCCAACATGTGCAGAAGCAAGGGGAACCATTGCTGTCGATCCCACGTTGGGACTACTAGGATCATGCGGGCTCTCTGCCTCCTGGGTTTCTGCAAGACCTTGTGGATGAGCACTGTGGGGGGAAACGCGTAAAGCAGGGGGCCCTTCCACGAAATCGCGAATGCGTCCCCCAAGGACCCCCGCCCCAGTCCTGCCCTGGAGCAGTACTGGGGGCACTTCTTGTTGTGCTGGGTGGCAAACAGGTCTATCTGGGGAAACCCCCATGTATGAAAGATCGGTCGTAGCAGATCGGAGCAGATCTGCCATTCGTGCGTGAGTGCAAAGCGCCTGCTCAGCTGGTCTGCCTTCACGTTGTGAGCTCCTGGTAAGTACGAGGCCTTCAACGTTATATTGTTGGCAATGCACCAGTTCCACAGCCGGACTGCTTCCGCACATAGGGCACGGGATCGAGCTCCTTCTTGTTGATTTATATAAAACATGGTGGAGGTATTGTCTGTATTGATCCCGACTACTTTGCCTTGTATGAGGTCTCGAAAGTGTTTGCAGGCATTGAACACTGCTCTGAGCTCCAGTATATTTATATGCAGTGACTGTTCCATAGGAGACCACAGTCCTTGCGTCACCTTGTTGCCGATGTGTGCTCCCCACCCTATGTGGGAAGCGTTGGTAGTAAGAAAAATAGAGATTTGTGGTTGGCGAAAGGGTACCCGTTAGCTTGTTCTTGGGGTTTACCCACCATTGCAGGGCTCTGCGCACCTCTATCGTGGGTGACACCACCCTGTGGACAGTGTGGGACGCCGGCTTGTAGACGCTCGCCAGCCAATGTTGCAGGCTGCGCATATGCAGTCTGGCATTCTGTACCACAAACGTTGCCGCTGCCATGTGGCCTAGCAGCTGCAAGCACGTTAAGACCGGCACCGTGGGGCTGTATGTAATGACTTGCACCAGGGAACCGATGGTGTGAAAGTGGGCGTTGGGTAGATAGACCCTTGCTGTAATAGAGTTTATACGTGCCCCTATGAACTCTATGTCTTGTGTGGGGTTGGTCTTTGACTTCGCGAGGTTGATGAACAGGCCCAGTGAAGAAAACGTGTTTGCTGTTACGTGTATCATGCGTAGTACCTCTGCCCTCGAGGCCCCTTTCAGTAGGCAGTCGTCCAGATATGGGAATATAAATACCCCCTGTCTGTGCAGGTAGGCTGACACCACTGCCAGGGTTTTGGTAAAGACTCTGGGGGCCGAGGAGAGGCCAAACAGCAGGACCTTGTATTGGAAATGTTCTTGGCCGACCATAAAACGGAGAAAACGTCTGTGTGCCGGGTGGATTGTTATATGAAAATACGCATCTTGTAAGTCGAGGGCTGCAAACCAATCTCCATCATCCAGTGCCGTGAGTATAGAGGCGACTGTGATCATCCGAAAACGCTGTTTGCGCAAGTACCTGTTGAGGCCTCGAAGATCTAAGATGGGCCTCCAGCCTCCTGTTTTCTTCTCTGTGAGGAAGTATTGTGAATATAACCCTTTCCACCGCCCCTATGAACATAAGATGGTCCACCTCCTGCTTGAGTTTCGCCTCATGGGAAGCATCCCTGAGATGAGGCCTGGGCGGAGGTTTTGGCGGTGGGAGCGACTGGAAGGGGATTGTGTAACCCGTGATGTAGCCCTCGACCTGTCCGTCAAACTCGTTGCCTTTGGGCCTGCCTCAAGGATGCCCGGCTCTGTTGGGAACGTCGCCTAGGAGTTCTATACTGTTGCTGCTGTTGATGTCGCCCTTGGTCGTAGCCCCGTTGGTACTGAGCATGCTGAGGTTGGTACGGGTATCGCCTTTGTTGAGGGTAATACTTTTTCTTTCTGTATGGAGGGGTACAAATACCCAGGGTTCTGAGTGTAGCTCTTGAGTCCTTACTGGAGTGAAGGACCGAATCAGTTGACTCCGCAAACAACTTCTGCGTGTCGAAGGAGAGATCAACAATTTTTGCCTGCAGATCCCTCGGGATACCCGATGTCTGCAGCCAAGAATCCCTGCGCATGACCACTGCCGTAGCCGTTGAGTGTGCCACCGTGTCCGCTACGTCCAGGGCGATCTGGACTCGCGTCCTCGAAGCTGCATAGCCCTCTTGCACAATGGCCTTCAGCACCGGCTTCTTATCTTCCGGAAGCGAATCCACGAGAGAAGTAAGCCTGGAGTAATTGTCGAAATTATGATTTGCTAGATGTGCTGCATAATTTGCCATTCTCAACAGCAGGGTGGAAGAGGAGTATACCTTTCTGCCGAACAGCTCTAGCTTCTTGGCATCTCTGTCCGTACCCCCCGCTTTGTACTGGGAAGTCTTTGATCTCTGCTGAGACAATTCTACCACCAGTGAATTTGGTTGTGGGTGACTAAACAGGAACTCCATGCCCTTCGCTGGGACGAAGTATTTCTTATCTGCTCTCTTGTTTATAGGTGGAGCGGAAGCCGGGGTCTGCCATATGGTGGTGGCCGACTCCATGATTGCTTTGTCAAGCGGGATAGCGATTTTGGATGAGGCCGGAGGTCTCAGGTTTTTGAGGAGCTTGTGGTGCTTCTCCTGCACTTCTGCTGTTTGGATGCCTTGCGTGAAGGCCACCCTTTTAAACAGCTCCTGAAACTGTTTGAGGTCGTCTGGGGGAGCAACATCCCCAGGAGCCGTAGCCTCGTTGGGGGAGGACAAGGAGGAACCACTAGGGTAAGCCTCCTTCAAACTCTCAGGGTCCTGCTGTCGGTGGTACACCCTCTCGCTAGAGGCTTGCGAGGGAAAATCTCGGGGTTCCAAAATCAACTCCCCGATACAACTGTGTTTCCGTCCCCGTCTGTGAGTGCCCACGGGGATATTGGACGGTCGGGGGGACCTGCCCCGGGTGTATGCCTGTGGTGTCTATGCCCAGCATGGTAAGGCCGACCATGGCAGCACGGGCACGGTTCCTGGGATGGAGACCTGGACCACTCTCGAGGTGCATACCCCCTATGTCTGGGAGAGCGAGATCTTCTTGATGACTGAGACAATGATGAAACTGGTTTGTGATAGTACTCCAGGGGGTCAAATCCCAGAAAAGGTGAAGGTGGCCCGAGCCATGGTGATGCTGGTTGGAGGAACAGAAAAGGAGGCTCTGGGTAGGCTGGGGGAGACCCATGTCTTCTGGTTGGTGTGCGCAGCATAAGGGGAGGGCTTGTTGTAAGCAGCCCTGCAGCCCTGTCCAGGGAAGGGCTGCGGTGCCGGGTTTTTGCTGCTGCCTTTCCCCTCCCCTGCGGGGCTGGCACCGCCGCCTCCCGTGCCGGGGATCTCGGCCCGGCTGTTGGTGCCGCGCTCGGCACGCTTAGCTGCGGTGCCGCGCGGATAGCCTCCTCCGGTGCCTGCAGGCTGCGTGCCTGTTGGCCCTGCACCGTTGGCGCCACGAGAATCTGTGCCGCTTGCGGCGGTGCCGCCGGTTCCGGCGCTTGCCTGGCTGCCGCTCTGAAGGCTGTGCATGCCGGCTGTTTAGTAATCGGAGGCTCAGCCTCTGCCACATGCACTGCCGCGCTGCCGCTTGTTTGTGACTGTGGCTGGGGACTGTCTGTTATGCCCGTCCCACTCGCTGTGGCCGCCAGCAGGGATCGGTCTGGAGAGAGCTTCCTCCGTTTCTGCACCGAGGGGGTGAGGGACGCCACCTTCCTTTTATGGAGCCCTGTGGGTCCCTCTGATTGAGGCCTCTCCAGCACATCTGGCTGGAGGGCCTTATCAAACAACAGCATTTTCAGGCGCATTTCTCTGTCCTTTCTGGCTCTGGCTGTGAGCTTTGCACAGAAGGAACACTTCTGGGTAACGTGTGATTCCCCCAGGCACCTAATGCATTGACTATGCCCATCGGAGGCCGGCATAGCTTCGCGGCAGGACTCACACTTTTTGAATCCTGAAGAGGACATCGCGGTGAGTCTTTTGAGTTATTAATAGGGTACTTAGCACTGTCTCTGTGCCTGTTCCCCTCTCACGGACCCCAGCCTGCCGCGGCAGGAGCCCTACTGGCCTTCACGTCCCCGCGTTGTCTCCACTCCTCCCTCTCTTTTACTAATCTTTCTACATATATTATTTTTATTATATATATTTCTTTTTGCAAGAAAAGAAACCAAGAATCTAACTAAAAACTCTAAGTACGCTGACTCTGGCCGCAGCCTGAGCGGATTCCGTCTGCAGCCGATGGCGGTTAAGAAGGAACTGGCGGGGACCGGATCGCACACGTGGCCGGGGGCGCGCAAGGGAGCGGCAAGCGCCGGCGCATGCACGGTCCGGCGGAAACTGCTGGAAAGTTTCCGATCTGCGGCGCCGGGGTGAGCCCGACACCTATTGTGGAGCACCCATGGGGACACTTGAGGAAGAATATCTGTTAATCTATAAGGTGCCACAGGACATCTTGTTATTCTTCAAAATTGGAGGGTAACTCAGAACATGGATAATGTGCCTTGCGAGGGTGGGGATGGAGTGGTATTCTGTTGCTTTGAAAAGACCCATGACAAAATTCCACACGTATGCCACATAAGCACCTCAGTGTAATTTAAGTGCTTTGCTATCATTTAACAGTCTCCAAAATATATAAAATATCACACACACAAGCATGTATTTGCACACACACACCACCCACCCACCCCAAAGAATAAACTGAACACAATGATCCCAATATAATTACCCAGAATAGAATGGATTCTGCAGTTATATGACTAAATTACCTTAATTGACACATATGGGATTACTCATGAAAGTAATTTACCTGCATGTATGTTGGCAGAATTATATCACTCTAAAACCGGCATGTCCTTACTTTATTTTCTTTGTATGTACAGTTTTTGTTTGTCCTTGCCTGGCCATTGCTACCAAATCTTGCGATTAAGGGTAAGCCTCCCAATATTTTGTGTTTTTCTCAAACTATTACCCAAACTCTCCATTTTGGTTTTTTGCTTTATTTTGTTTTGTTTTGCTTTGAAGTTTCTAGCCCTCATGCTTACAAAGAAAAGCTGGAAAACAACATCAATTTTTTTTAAATCTCATGCATTTTCAAGCCAATCTCTTTAATTTTAAGGGTGCTGACTTGAAGGTTTTGTGGCCATAATACTGTCATTCTGACCCTGTGTTTCATATCAGTTCCATCTATTCCCCTTGTTTTACATCAATTATTCCATTACCCTCACTGGACACCTCAACAATATCTGCTACTCTGAGTTGGGGCTAGGGCTGAAAACCACTTGTGGGGAAGAGTAAATTGGGTCCAGTGCTAAATTTGTGCCAGGGCTGAACCCCAGTATCTCTAAGCTTGGCTGTTCCTAGTCCCAGCACCTCCGGGCTTGCTGTATCAGTTATGAAGTAAAAACAGGGACAGAGACATAGACGGGTTAGTCTGTATTCTCTGTCTTGAGCCACCTCCCACCAAACACACGCCTCTTTCATTACAAGTTAAAAGGTGGTTGAGTCCAGTTTGAGGGGCGTCCTTCCCCCCTCTGGATCTCCTGCATCATGCTTCACAGGTGGTCCAGCCCAGTGCCCTGCTTCTCGGAGGGATCCTGCAATCCAGGGCCAACACAGGACCCTGGCCGCTGGTTGCCGGGTGCTGCCTGCTTCCCTCCCGCTCCCAACGCGGACCCCCAGTCTGAACGGGGGCGCGTTTCCTCTCCGCAAGCAGGCTGAGGTGCCAGAGCGAACCCCTGGCTGCCCTTGCAGCCGGAACCCCACGGCGACGGCCGCAGGACAAGGGACAGGGCACCGGCAGAGCCCGGCGAAGCCTCCCAGCCCCGACGCGCATCGGCAGTAGCCCCCAAGCGCTAGGCGCTGCGCGGACCAGCCGCACATGCTCACTGCCGGACAGGGCGTGTGCAGCTGCCATCCCCCGCCTGGGAGGAGCCACGGAGAGGCTGCCACCGAGGGCGGGCTCGCGGGGGATATAAGAACCCGGGGCGCGCCCGCGAGGCTCCGGAGTTTGTTTGGCGCAGCGGCAAGTTACGGAGCGCACCGAGGGGCAGGCAGCTTGGAGACGAGGCGCGGGGGGATGGCGGAGGGCACGGACAGCCTGGGCGTAAGTGCGGGCGGAGAGCGCCAGGTGGGAGCCTGCGCCCATCCCTCGGCGTGGCGGGGAGCTCTGGGCATTGCCTGGCGCCGGGGCGGGAGCAGGGTGCCCGCACGCACCCATGTGCCAGCTGTTTGCAAACAAAAGTGCATTGAGCGCTGCTCGGCTGGAGACGGGGAGCGTGCGGGTGAGGGCGAGCGCGGCTGCCTTCGCCGGACGGGATGCAATCTGCGGCGTTCGTTCGGTCTCCCTCTTCCCGCAGGGCGTCAAGGCGCCCGAGCTGAATCCCGCACTCAGGCTCTGAATCCCAAGAGACGTGGAAGGCTAGGCGGGGTGAAAGGGCAGCGCTGGGTCCCCATCCTTGCGGTGCTTGAGTCCCCTTAGGCTTTGGGTTTTTATTGTTATTTTTAATTTGACCTGTCAGATTTGCAGTGGACATTGAATTTCAGACCTTTCTTCTGTCCTTGTTGCCTTCTCTCCCCGTTTCAGTGGCCGGGGAGTTCCTTGCTGGCTCGAGTGCACTTTAAAATGTGCGGGTTAGGTTGGACGGTGCTGCCCTGATGTTTGCTTTAGAAAAAGAAAAAGTTGGAGCCACGTGGATCAAGCCAATTTTTGCAGCCTACTCTGAAACTCTAGTGTCGACACACGGAGTCTAGAGCTGCCCAAAGTGCTTGATACAGTTTGCAACACGGGATCTGTTTTGTTAGCGCTGCCGTCCTTTCAGTTTAGCCAATGGATCTTTGGACTGAAGTGCCAGATTGAGGGTTTGCAGTGTTGTAAAACCACGATGCATCGGCTCAAGATATTTTGGAAGTGTGGTGGTAACGTATTTTGAGGAGTAGGGGGAATAGGACCAAAAACTTTCTATCTCTTGCAAGATTTGTCTTTTACCCATAACGTGTAAAAATGCAGAAATAAATGAATCCATTTGGAGCTTTTGTATCAGATTGTTTATAGGTGCCTTGTGATCTTGAATGCATAGACTGTATGCAAGTGTGTGTGTGTGTGTGTGTGTATATACTTGTGTTTGTGTAACATGGTGTATAAACACAGTGATTCCCTATGTTGCTTTGTGAGTTTGTAGCATAGCCGTTGGTGGTTTCCTGTTGCACTTTCATGCCTCTACAGTTTCTCTTCCTTTTTCCACTGGCGCGCACTTCAACAATCTGTCTTAGTGCCATGACTCCCTTCAACCACAACAAAGGGTGTGGAAGGTGTTTGCCAATGGTGACCTTTCTAAGGGTTGTGGGTCTCCCCTATTTAAGAGGTCACCTCTTTTGAGGAGCTTTAAGTTGCTCCTCTTCAGGGAACCCTCAATATTTCATGGGCAATGACCCCACTTCATCAGATGCATAAGTCATGCTTATGCTCCCTAATACCTATTAGTCTATAAGGTGCCACAAGACTTCTTGTTTTTCTCGAAGCTACAGACTAACACAGCTACCTCTCTGATACTCAATATTATTGTCTTCCCTTGAACAAATTAGTGAATCAACGGGAGAGCTGGGGAAGCAGGGTTACTAATTAGAGGTTTATTTATGGACCTCAACACTTCTGTAGTAAGAATTTAAAATGAAACTGCTCTTATGAGTGATAGTCTGTGGAACAGTGACCCCACAGCACCAGGGGATGGGCAAGTCACTAGCTGCAACGGGCCTTTTCCATTGGTAATGGGAATCTGATAAAAAGATACAATAAGTGTACTGAAACCAAGATTACATTTCAGAGACTGGCAATTAAATTTCATTCCTTCTTCCCACACAAACACTGTTTCCAAGGTTGTTTCCCAAAGGAGAGGGAGAATGAAGTAGGAGTGATCAAAAGTTTTATATATTGTTCTGACAATTAAGTTTAATGTAAACTTCATTTAAATGTGTTTTTATTAGATTTTGGAAGGCTTTCCCTATCCTGGCCACCATGCCTTCTTAGGTGGCTCACTAGACAATGTGAAAATATCTATACAAAGTGAAAAGTCTTAGCTGAGGTAGAGTTGAAGTCTAACAGCTTTTCTTTCATTTTATTATAGATGTTTCCTGGGTTCACCATTGAATTTCCTGATAATGGTACTGATGAGTTTGGTTCAGGCCGTGACTATGGGGACTTCGAAGAGCCATGCTTTGGGCATGAAAATGCTAATTTCAACCGCATCTTTTTGCCAATCATCTACTCTATCATCTTCTTGACTGGAATTGTTGGCAATGGATTGGTTATCGTTGTCATGGGCTACCAGAAGAAATTAAGAAGTATGACCGACAAATACAGGTTGCATCTTTCAGTAGCTGACCTCCTGTTTGTCATCACTTTGCCATTCTGGTCTGTGGATGCAGCTATAAGCTGGTACTTTGGGAACTTTCTGTGCAAGGCAGTCCATGTCATTTACACTGTCAACCTATACAGCAGTGTCCTGATTTTAGCCTTCATAAGCTTAGATCGTTACCTGGCAATAGTCCATGCTACCAATAGCCAGAGACCAAGAAAGCTGTTAGCTGAAAAGATAGTGTATGTAGGTGTATGGCTACCAGCTGTGCTTTTGACAGTGCCTGATATAATCTTTGCAAGTACTAGTGAAGTACATGGAAGGTATGTATGTGATCGCTTCTACCCTAATGACAGCTGGCTAATTTCATTCAGATTTCAGCATATTTTGGTAGGACTTGTGCTGCCTGGTCTAATAATCCTGACTTGCTACTGTATTATAATTTCCAAGCTGTCACATTCCAAGGGTCACCAGAAGCGCAAAGCATTGAAGACTACAGTCATTCTCATCCTTGCCTTTTTTGCCTGCTGGCTGCCTTACTACATTGGCATCAGCACAGACACCTTCATCCTCCTAAGAGTCATCAGGCGTGGCTGCAACTTTGAGACAATAGTACACAAATGGATCTCTATTACAGAAGCCATAGCATTTTTCCACTGTTGCCTGAATCCGATTCTTTATGCCTTCTTGGGTGCCAAATTCAAAACATCAGCACAAAATGCCTTGACATCAGTTAGCAGAGGATCAAGTCTTAAGATCCTTTCCAAAGGCAAACGTGGGGGACATTCTTCTGTTTCTACAGAGTCAGAGTCTTCAAGTTTTCACTCCAGCTAACAGTCTCCTTCCCATCATTTTGTAATAAAGAACATTTTTTTAAATGTTACACAAGATTTCAGAAAAAAAACAAGACTGACCATAATGTAAAGTTTTATTTACTATTGGAATTTTATATTTTCTTTTAGTTTCTGTGAAGTTTAATTGAGTTATTTATATAAACACTTTCATGTTGATGGCAAGTGTCTAGGCAGGACCTGTGGACAAGTGCTTAGTTCACAAAGTTTTAGTACTTGTTTGGTTGTATAGATAGATATGTGAACTAGACATTTTTAGAGTATAATAAGTGTTTAAAATTTTAAAAATGTCTTTGTTATTTGTATGTAAATATTCTAAATGTTTGTTTAAAAATTCTTTTGATATGCAAGAATTTTATTCCTCACGTTATGCTGTTTGGTTTACAATAGTTTAATTCTGCTGTAGACAATATTGCTTGTAACCAAAGTCTCTTGTGTCAAATGCTAGATTTTTTTTTTTCAGTTCTTAGTAATGGATTGGTTTGCAAAACTCTATTGTGTAAAGCTGTTAATAAAAGTACACAATTAAAACTACTTTGAATGGTGTGTTCTTTTGGGGGTTTAACTCCTTATAGTTTATTTTCAGTTGGGGTTATTAATGTGCAGTCTAACACCAACATAACTCATCTGATATGAGCCTAGGGGAAAATAAGAGGTTCCATATATATTGCTTGTCCAGTGATGAAACAAACTATATTAATCAGTAGAGACAACCAAGCAGCTTAAAGCATTTTGTGCCAACCTGTTAATGCTTTTTCCATTAGAAAACACATTTAGTGCAGCAAACAGACCTTACAATAGTTTAGATCCACTTCAGTTTAACTCTTAATGGCTATTTGAAAACAAAAAAAAACTTCCTTTTCTGTAATAAACTACATCTGGGAAATCCATTTACCTACCTAAACAGGTGCTATCAGCCTCTCAATTATACTCAAAAACATCCATGTTAGAATGAGATTTTAACGGATGGTAAATATGCTACTACTTTTATCAGTTGCTATCTGATATCTGCCTGTAACAAATCACATTGGCAGTGTGTAGATATCTTGAAAGGAGATTTTACACCTAATATAATTTATATGTAATCCAAGTTAAACTCCCACTCTGTGTAAGGCACATCTAGAAAAATTTGAAATCATGTTTGTAAGTACAGACTACAATGTCATAAAGGCTCTTGTGAGCTTTTTGTGATAGACTGACAAACAGATTGTTTGTTTCCTGTCATTTAAAATACTTCTACACGTCCTTTAAGTGTATTCTATTTCTACTGGAATACATAAGGCAGCATTGGGATCTGATTCTGCTGACACTGACATCAATGGTGATAGATTAGACCCATGGTTAGGAATTCAAATGTGACAAATGTTTGGGCACATGCTTAACATTAAGCAAGTGAGACGACCCACTGAAATTAAGTTTGTACTTCAGTAAACCAGGGCCCTGCCATCTATTCCAAAAAGTAAAGATCTACTTGCTGAACAGAAACAGTCCTCACAAATGGAGGACAGACATGCTCCTCCTCTTTTACCTATTAACATTTTTAAAAGCCTTCCCGACAAAGTCAAACCATATTCTTTTGCACCAAGCTATAGTATTGTTTTAAAAGTGGCAGTTCCAAAAGCCAATAATAGTTAAAAGTAATTGAACTAAAATCCTTCCCTCTAATAGACATTTCATTCCATCTGGAAACAAAGTGAGTTTCCTTTGTGAAAAGTGTTTTTCCTCCATAAAGCTTTCTTCACTGAGCTACCCACATCCTGGTACGAATCCCAAGAAAAGTCAATAGTTCATTTGCTATGCAGTGAAGTAGCTTATTGTTACTGTACTCATGTATAAACCATGTTATTGAGACAAGGTTTCTTAAAAGGTCAGTAATGTGGTTCCATTTTCTATAGTGTTCAGATAAAAGCATGTTGCCACTAACCTTAATTAACATAATCTGAATATATTGTAATTTAACATTTGTACTATTTAAAATTTCAAAAACTGCAGCTGGAGCAATTTACATGTTTTGTCATGGAAAAAACGATGCTATTATTTTCCATTTCCAATCAAAGTATAAACTCTGTCATTCATGTTACAATCCTGTATCCTTATGCTAGCTACTACTACTGCACATTAAAACTGTGAAGTCAAACACAGTAAATAATGGATATCCAACCAAGAAGGAAAGCAGAATATAAATTTTGTATTTCCTCAGAAATTATCAAATGCTTTCAATATGAGTAACAAAGTTTGATGTTACAGTACTTCTAAAAATATATAATCTTCACATTAGCCACACAGGTCATTTAAAGCAGATACTGACACTTGCAAAATGCACTGAGTGAGGGTGTGTTCCCACATGAGCAGTATCCTAATGTTTTAAAAACCTGAACATTTTCTGTATTTCTATTTCCTTTTTCTTAATTTTTAGGATATGTGCATGAATACAGGATTTTTGTGTCAGAGTTCATCTGCTTACTCCCCACCTGAAAGTATATAATCCCCACTGACATCATCTGTGGAGTGAGCAGCAGGAACAGATGAATTCTTTAGAAACAAAATATCCTGTTTTCCCCCACTTGTCCTGCATAATAGAAAATATCAGGAAAGCAAAATGAAGAAAAAAGATGCAGGAGTAGAACTTCCTACACAGAATGTTAGTTTCTTGTTTTTTAAGTTTTCTGTGAAGAGTCAGTTACTCTTTGATTTTGATTCATTTAATTCCACCATTATCCAATTACTCAGTCTCCTTCAGTTCCAATTACTAAAGACTTACTGGCTGTCAACCTTCTGCTGTTTAGTTGTTGAGGAAATGTTTGTAACACTCTTAAAATTAATTTGTCATTCCCATTACACTCTGCGATCAGTCAACCTTTATTTTAGGTAGAGAATAAATGGAAGAGAATGTGTAGAAAAACAGTAGTGCATGCTACCAGTGAAGACCTTTGAAAGGAGACATTTAAAAACAAAACACAGGAAGTTTTGTGTGGAAAATAGGCTAGCGAATTAAAACAGAGGCCAATTCCGACATCTTTCAGGATTTATTACACAGAACTACCACTGACCGCAATCGGACCTGTGAGAGTATTGCAGGATCAAGCCCTCAGCATTTAATGAGAGTTGTAAGATCTTTTGTGATTTGGCTTCAGAAAACAAGGGAAAATAGAACACATTTTTAAAGAAATAAATCATACAATGTGAAACACTACTGACATTTATGGTAACACTTGTAAACTAAATATAGGTCTGTAATGAGTAAGAAATTATGCACCCATTTATTTTCTGTTATACTGTTGCACTACAGATTTACAAAGGTGTAAACAAAAAAGCAGCATTTGCCCTTATTTTTTAAAAGATTGTACAGTACTACTGTATCTTTAAATATATAATAAAACTAAGTCTGACTTTGTAAATTTGGAGTGATACTACTTTAGCCAGTGGATTCACTCCAGTGTAAAACTTCTTGTCAGAGGTAAATCAGATCCTGACAGTCCAATCTACACATTGGAGTAATCTCTGGGAAAATCAAACTCCACATCAGAACTTCAGCAAAACAAACTCCAGTCTCTTTCCAAATTAGTCATGCTTCAGTACACAATCAGTTAATTGTTTAATTTGCAAGATACCAATAATGCCTAGTCACAACACTTGACACTATATAATAAAACAATAACTATGTCTACACTCTCCTAAAAACTAAAGCCACAGCAACTTTTTTAAGGGGAGGATAGACTTCTATATATATTTCATAGGTAACCCATATGTGCACAGGTTACAACCCAGTTCATATATGTTTTACTTGTGCTGAAGTGACATGCAGGGTTAAAATAGCTATAATATATTCACCAAGGCTCAAAATCTCTCTTCCTGTGAAAAAGTGCTCAGTGGGAAATAGAATAATACTCAAACACCTCTGCCATACTTTGCAAACTCTCCTTCCCTAGTCTGAGGAACTGTTAGGGTTCAAAAGTGAGCAGAAGTAGCTAAGTAGAGGGATTTTGGCAGATTCCCATGCCCATTTGTGCTTTGGTTATGGCAGCATGGCAAGGCCAATAGCCACACATACTGCCTCTTACTCATTCTTCCCAGCAGTATTCTGTCACTGTGAGAGGTTTCAGTGAGTGCGTGCACATTGAAGGATTAAGGCTGCCTTGGGAAACAACTCTCCACAAATTCTCCTATGGCTTTCATTTGAAGACTTCTACACACTCTAAAAACATTAGGTCATGCTCCAAATGTCCCTCTGGCTACATCTACACTTAAAGAAATTTTTGAAATAGCCATGCAAATAGCCATTTCGAAGAATACTAATGAGGTGCTGAAACGCATATTCATCACCTCATTAGCATGCCGCCGGCCACGGCACTTAGAAATTGCCACTTTTTGCTCCCACACAGCTCGTCCTGATGGGGATCCTTTTCAAAAGGACCCACCAACTTCAAAATCCCCTTATTCCTATCAGCAGATAATTCAATTCAGCAGATACCTCTGTCCTCTGGACCCATGTTAGGCAGAATCAAAAACAGAATAACTAGTTTCCTTCACTCCACTGCCCCAATTCAGTATAGTCAGAATACTTTGTATTGCCGGAGACGGCATTACACAATATTCCATTGCATTTCATATTCTCTCTCCTATGCTGGACAAAGCAGATGGCATGGACTCGACATTTCAGAGCTCATTTCTGAATTTGGGTGGATCAGAAGTTATCCACTGAATTTCCAGCATGCAATAAGCAGGTGAAGGAAAGCTCTTTTGTTTTTCCTTGGGTAGTCTCACTGCAAAAATCTTCCAGATCCAAACTTACACATAAATTGGAACAAAATCTCCAGGAAAACATAAAGGAAAATATCAAGTACATAAACCATGTAGCCATTTATATGAATGCTGAAAAGTTTATGTTGTGATGGTGGAGCTCAAGTTGGACAACTTACAAAATGGCTGCTCTACAAATTCAGTTGAAAAGGCCATTTTTTATATTGTTCGGGAAAGGAAATAACATGATGAGAAAATACTTACTTGATTCAGACATGACCCAAAGTCCCCTAACAATGGTGCATTCTCATATAATGCAGATTGCTGAAACTTGGGAACCACTTATGCTGATAGTGCCCTGTTAGATTTGCTCAAAAGATGCCACTCCTTCATTGTATGTTTTGAAAGCATCTCATGTTAGGTTTCTTCTTGTCATTAAAACACCAACGTTAAGTGCCCATCACCAGCACGATAACCAAAATCATTGCTTACAAAAAATCTACAATATTCAGAATTTTAGAAAACATTTTCTTTCAAATACCCAAAACGTATTGTTGTCTTTTAAATTTTGTCTCCCAGTACATATAGTCGTCATATGCCTAGAGTTTCTTAAGCTTTTCATACCCATTGTAGTGCAGTAAGCAAAGTTCTGATTCTGCTGCCACTCTGGTACTGATGCAGTGCAGTTATATGGCAGAAACGAACATGAGGCTTATAAATCCAGTCTGACTGGAGACTTGCTCACATGTACATATCATGAGCACTGTCATTTGTACAGCCACAAAATAAAATCCTGTTTCCATTGAAATCAATGGGAGTTTCACAAATTACTTCAATGGAAACTCAATTGAACCAGAATTTCAGCCAAGGTTGTGTTACTGGTAGAATAGAGAACATGCTTGTTAGCAAGCCCACTTTCCTATGTATGGGCAAGTCTCCCCTGACATACTCTCACAGAATTCTATGCAGACACTTTCTGCAGAATTGTGCCTTTTATGTGGACACATTCTTAAAGGCCAATCCAATTCCTGCTGAAGCCAGTTAAGTCTTTCCAGTAACTTTAATGGGAGTCAGCAGAAACAACTCATGCCTACAAACGTTCCCTCAGGAGAGATTCAGGTGGTGCCCAGCTGAGTGGCTACAGCCAGCTAGAGCCACTGCATGTATTTCCATGGTGGTGCACATCTGCACATGCCTTAGCACACAACAAAATTTATTCATCTCGTGGATGGAAAAATTAGAGGGAACACTGATGACTGCCCATAGTGGGGGGACATGGTTGAGGGGGTAGAGTAAGGCAGCCAGATCCAGCAGTTTTACTGAGTATGCTCAGTCCATATGAGCAGGCTAAGTATAAGCCAAGCATGAAATCTTGGGAGAGGAAGCATGTGACCTAGGCCTGTATACAAGGGTGTGTGTGTGAAGGGTGCAAATGCACCCTCCCGTGTCTGGTTTCTCTCCCTTCCTCCCTGCTGTGCTCTGCAAGGGGAAGCCCGCAGGGTATGATGGGGGAACCCAAGGCACCTGGAAGATATGGTTCCTTGGCCAGCTCTCTGCCCAGAGAGCTGGCCCTGGAGCAGAGAAGAAACTACATTTCCCAGCATGCACTTGGCTGCTAGCAACAGGAAAGGGAGGGGGATGATGGAATATTGTTTTTGACTTACGATATTAAGGCAAGATCCCAGAAGGTAATTTCTATAAAACCTTCATTACTCTAATACTATTACTCTTATAGTTTTAGTATGTTATAACAAAATTATTTTACCAATCACTGTTTCTACTCAAATTTTTCATTAACCTCTCTTACGCACACTCATTGCATGACTATTTTGAACTCAATGTTTAAAAAATTGCAGGCTGCATTTACAGGAAAAGCACACTCCCACAGAAAGGTACCCCTGAGAGTCAGACTGGGCCCACAAAAAGTTAAAATAGTTTAACATGGAACACAGAATTTTCTGCTGAATTTAACAGATAGTAGACCATATCATTTTCTTTTTTCAGCAATGTTTTGTCTTGCTGTCTGGAGCCCTGCATATGTGTGTCAGTCACACACACAAATAATTCTAGTGGCATCTATATATTTGAAAGAAATGGGCCAATATTTTTAAAATATCCTTTGACATTCACAACAGAACAGACTCTCACCAGATGAACAGAATCAATGGTATAAGAAATTTATATTTTTCATTAAAGTATAACACTACCTGGTCACTTTTTTCCTATTGATGTTTTCCATCACTGTTTCTACTTTTCTATCTCTCTGTTTTGCCGCTTTACCTGTTATTTTAAATACATCTTTACAGATTATTAAACAGGTCTACAAAACTATACACAACATAAAATGTGGAGGAGTAACAATTAAAAAGACTTTACAGACCACAAATTCCTAGCTGTTTACAATGCTTCCTTAGCTATCTCAGGCACCTCTCTCTCTTCCACATCTGGGTTTTGCCTTAGACAGAAGATGGCTTCCTCCCATATCACACGAAATCCCTCAGTTTCCTACTGAAATGTTGATTTTTATTCTCAAGTTTCTTTTAATGCAAACACAACCCAGGCTTGTTTACATCCTACCTCTTATTCAGCAGTCCTTAATCAGGCAGATCTCCCACTGACCTCATCAAGAGATCTGTCTGAAAATGCGGTGTGCTGAAGAGGCCCCTTATCTGTGTTTCAATGACCTCACTGATGTAAACACAGCACTGAGGATACAGTTTGTCAACAAACTTTTGTTCTCTATGCTGGCTACCACTGGAAAGCAATCATCAAGGTGGAGAGCACTCGTAATTATCAATTTTATATCTATGCATCACCTTTCCTGAGATGTAAATCTCACACACATCTACCTCAATAAACATAACAAACATGCAAAGTGCAAAACAGCCTCACAAAATTTCTCTCACCTGCCACTCCCTTCGCTCTTCTGGGTTGCTCCCTTGGTAGCCATTTACCAGGGTTGCCTTTGCACTCCTATCCCATACTGCCCTTACACCAGGATTCTGCTCCTGGGGCACCAAATTGTCTTCAATCAATTGCCAACTTAAAATACATTTTTTCTGGTAAGTTTACCAACAATAATCCACCAAAGAGATATATTGTTATGTTTAACTACCCTGGACCAGCCTGTACTCTCCATTTCCCTGGCGCAACTGCTCCACTAGAACCAGTGGATTCATAACAGAAATACAGAGAGCAAACACTGCCCCCTCACCTTTTAAATTACACTGGTAATTAATATTATCTTGTGAGAATCTGAATCATTATGGACCTGAAATATACTGCTGTCTGGTTATATTTTAAGCTCTTTGAGACAGCGATCATCTCTTGATTTTGTACAAGTGGAAAGCACACAGTTGGCACTCCATAAACACAAATGTACTGATAAATAAAGCTAGGGACTTCTGACGAGAATAAAAGGGAAGGGGGAAAATATTGTATGATAGGGTATATATACTTAAAATAGTGGTTATAGTTAATCATTGAGGATACTACTTTTAAATTATTCCTTCAAGGAGTGGATGTATGAATTGAGATAGCTAACAACAGGGAACCGTTCCACTTCCCCCACAACAAAAGCTTCATTATCAAGAAGTCAGAGTATAAATCCTATCAGTATACAGTTGAAGATGATCTTCAATAATTGAGCTTTTTAAAAAATAGAAGATCTGCAACAGAGGGACGCAATCAGACTAGGGAGACAATATGGTTGAATGGTCCACTTCTCTGATTATAATGAAAACATAAGTCAAATGGAGCTAACTAACCACTGTCAATCTTCATCTAGTATGGTAACCTTTCTGTACAAAGTCCTCAGGGACTAGAAACTGTAACTGGTGTTAATCAGATGGAAACCAAATTAGAAGGGCTTTGCCATTCAGCTTTTGCTTTAATTATTACCCTGGAAAGCTCTTCTTCTGAATGTTAACCCAGGTATATAGAAAAGGAGAAACTTTTTTAGAGTTTAGAAGTAGAGCTAGGAAAAATTGTTTTCAATTTTAGCCTGAATACTAAAGTTGATGTAAGACAAGAAAATATAGTAACTCCATTTTTGATAGCCAAAAGGAATAGCTGTGCAAATCTAGGTTGTATTCTCTGCATGTTTGGGGGTGCCCTGTGCTCTTGGCACACTGAAAGGGATTGGAAGGGCTGAGCTATGGCCAGTGAACCCAGCAACCTCACCACTTTTGGAACTGGACAGCACTTTTATCTGATGTTGAGGGACTTGGTCCATTATGACACACCCTCACTCTACACCTTCCCACTAATTACTACCCAAGAGAGTCTGTCCACCCCAACACTTTGTGGGTGACTCCTGCATAAAGAGGGGTAATGGATGCATTGTCATTCTACACTGTCAACCCCTTCAACAGTCACACAAGGGCCAAACTGAAGAAAGAAGTCCTGTAGCATCTTAAAGACTAACAATTTTATTTATTAGGTAATGAGCTTTTGTGAAGAAGACCCACTTCTTCAGATTCGGGAGACTGAAGAGGTGGGTCTTACACATGAAAGTTCATTACCTAATAAATAAAATTGTTAATCTTTAAGGTGCGAAAGGACCGCTTTCTTCGGTTTGTGAAAATACAGATTAACACAATTACCCCTCTGAGACCAGGGGCCCATTTGGCCCTTTCTGCC
This sequence comes from Carettochelys insculpta, assembly GCF_033958435.1. Classification (NCBI taxonomy): domain Eukaryota; kingdom Metazoa; phylum Chordata; order Testudines; family Carettochelyidae; genus Carettochelys; species Carettochelys insculpta. The sequence continues at coordinate 57,660,094 of NC_134144.1, forward strand.
TTACAAGCTGCAGATCTGATCTGCCCTCTTGGTGCAGTTGCCTAGTAACTGCCATCAAACAGCAGAGATGATTTGTCCACCAACCACCTACTTATCTAAATCGCTCCTAGGACTGCTCCTTCAGGAAGGGGGCATCTGGCTATGGTTGTATTTTTCCCTTAAGTGCACCAGCACTGAGGAAACTGAGGTAGTCAGACAGTTACCTTCATCATTAAGTCCTCAATAAACTCAGATCATTCAGGGCACACAGGATGTTTAAGCGGTAGTCAGCTGCTTGTCCAGCAACCAATGAACAGTTTATGTCATTTGCTCAGACACAGGTTTCACTTGTCTTGATGCCAAATAGAATTTTTGACATGCCTGCCAATAAGGCCATAACATGACAACAGCATACCAACCTTATAGTTAGGACAGAGTGTCTAATTTATGCAACAATGGACCTAATACTGCAACAAGTGATATTGCTTACTGACTAAATGGTTGTCAGTTTAAGTTAAAAATATAGGGCTTGATTTTTCACTCATTTGTGTCTTATCCAGACAGACACTCCCATGCAAACTGTGTGTAACACTACCAGATCATGCAACTTTTTAACACCCTCTGTGCACAAGTACAAATCACTATATAAACTGCACAGCAGTGGAAAATCCAGCCTATGATCTCACATACAGTTTGTAATTAGCCAGAAAGGCTTCTGTTTTGAAGGAAGATAGCTTTTCCCCATCCAAGATACAGTATGTGTGAATATAAACATGAAGTAAATAACTGAGAAGGCTGCAGAATGTGTCTGCACGCAAATTCAGTCAATGCACCAGCACATTAACTGAACCAGACAGATCCTTCCTGCTCTCTTCCACAAAACTCCACATATAAATGGATGGCTCATATCAACAAGCTCTTTGGCCACTATGGTATTCTTAATGCTGAATCAGCAAAATCCGATAATGGACCTGAGCTGCTGCAAATGAAATTATTTTATAAAAAGTGGAGTTAATCCAACCCTAGGTCAGTAAAGATCAAAAAGGTTGCCCGTTCAGGACTTGATATGTTCCTACCTTTGTGAGCTCATAATTTCTTTAGATATCTAGGAGGTCATGTCATGGCTAATGTCTCCCTATTGTATGAATGCAACCATAAGCCCATTTTAAATCAAATTACTGATGATTATACAGCTCTAAATCATGGACAAGGCCCACCATTTTCTCTAAGTGGAAAGCCTAATTTAATTGTAAAGACAATTCTTTCCAGATGCTCTTATTTGTTCCAGGGTATGACAATAAATATTCAGGGTTTCTGGCAAAGAAACAATTAATTGTCTATGAACTGGGAAAGGTATATAGCTACCTTTAACACACTGGAATTGGTATACCACTCAACCATTTTTGCCTTTATTATTGGGCTTCAGACAGCTCCATGCACAATATATCATGGATTAATTCCTAATACAAAGGCAGTTAAAAGACTGAGCAGATGCTGGCAAGGTGCTGGATCAATTTTACAGTGGGAGTGATGATGGTGGAAACCAGGGGAAAAAGTATTTGGCATGTACTATTATTACTTCCAGCCACAGAATGCATCAGCATCTCCTGTGCCTCTGGTTTGAGCACCACTAAGATCTGGCATATTATGTTCCTTTAAATTAAAGAGTCATACATGGATTTTTTGTAGTACTGTATTCTATATTAATTTTTCAGAATAAACAACTAATAAAAATTGGTGCAATGAAAATCTTATGTATAAGATTGATATATTCATAATACCAGAGTGAAATAAATAAAATATAAACTAGTATCAAGGGGAGGAAAGAAGTGAGGCATTAAGAATAACCTGGGTAGTCAAAGTTCTAGTAATATTTTTTTCCACTATGTTAAGCCTGAAATCTAAAACAGATGAATGACTAGGTAGAAGGGGAGTCCTTTATGGTGCAGCATAGCGAAAAAATAATGTAAACCCCAGAAACAATAGTAATCAGTAGCAAATTTAGTACAAATAATATCTTCACAGATAAAATTCTATTCACTTATTCTCACTGCAGCCTCCCAATTTCACTCCTTCTCCTTCCCATAACTAAATGCAAATGTGTTCTTAAGTAGTCTTTCTTTTAACTGAACTCAATGAAAAAGAAAGTGTGGTCTTTTTAATTATATTTTGGAAAGATAAAAAAAAGTCACAAAGATTTGCTGCAGTGTTTAACTTCAGGCAGTTTGCGCCACTGCATTTAAATTAATAGGACTATTCATGAACGATATTAAACACATGAATAAGTCTTTGAAGGATCAGAGCCTAACCGATCCTCCTAAATCAAGGACTCAAGGAGCACTCATCTTGCATGACTATTAAATGAACCAGGTATATCCTTCATATAGCTCCTTTACTCTCAGGCTGTGTCTATACGAGCCCCCTCCTTTTGGTAGGGGCACGTTAATGAGGGAGTTTGAAAGATGCCTATGAGTCACTGCCATGAATATGCAGCACCTCATTGGCATAATGGTGGCCACAGCCATTCCAAAGTGTCACTTTCAAATTGTGTGCTGCCTGTGTGGCCAGGGGCCTTTCAAATTGACCCCCCAGGACTTCAAAAGCCCTTTCTTCCCGTTTGTTTTGAGAAGAAGGGGCTTTCAAAGACTTGGGGGTTGTTTCAAAAGGCCCCCGGCTACACGGGCAGTGTACAATTCGAAAGCGGCACTTTCAAATCGCCATGGCTGCCGTTATGCTAATGAGGCACTGCATATTCATGGCAGTGACTCATTAGCATCTTTCAAACTCCCTCATTAACATGCTGTGTGGCGAAGCTGGCCTGGCTCCCAGGCTCCAGGCCCCTGTTTAGTCCACTCTCCTACGGCCAGATCACTGTTGCCCTTGAGACGGGGGAAGGGGGGCAGATGGTGGTCTGGGGGGAACCTGAGCCCCACCCACTCATTCCATGTTCCGACCCAGGGACCTTGTGTGGCTGCTGGTTCCCCTCATTATGAGCAGTGCAGCTCTTCCCTGGGTCACTTCTCCAGATGACTTCTCTTCCCTCCCCCATACCTCCTCCAGGTAGTGGCCATGGCAGTAGCAGCAGCAGCCTCCGCCTGTTCCACCTTCGGGCTTGGCTCCTCCTGTGTGTTCAGCCTGCCTGGCCTTACACCAAATCTCAGGGCCACCTGGGCAGGACTTTAGCCCCTTGTGGTTCAGCACTTCTCTCCTCCTCTTGGTGCTTCTAGAGAATTCCTTCTGTTTTTGTTTTTGTTCCTCTCACTCTCTCTTCTCCCCTTGCCTACTGGGCAAAGGTTCTTTTAAAAGCAAGCTTTAGTGTGACCAGCTGGCACCAACTGACCCAGGGCAGCCTCCTTCCAAGCTGCTCACACCCTGCTGGTCTCCTGGGAGACTCCTGCAGGCCGCTGTGGGACTCCCCCCCCTTGGAAACCCCCTCCAACGGTTGGGAGGTACGGTGCTGGGGGTGGGCAGCCCCTGGCTGCTTCAAGCCCCTGTGGGGTTGTCTTTTTGGGACCCCCCGCTTCTCGGGCCAGCTTCCCTCCTGCCCCAGGCAGGCTGTTCCTTTCTCCCCCCACTCCACCCTTTCCAGCTAGTTTTCTCAGGAGCTGCTGGGTGGGTGGAGTGTGGGGGACTCTTGCCCCCTGCCCCTTGGCAGGAGGGTCCCCCCCCTTTTCCCTCCTTTGTGGGGAGACTGCTGGTCCCCTATTCGGGCCCATGCTTTCATCTGGCAGCTGCTGCACCCTCACTGCTTTGGAGGAGGTAAGGGCTTTCTTAAAGCAGCGGTTGGGCTTCCCTTCACAGCCCCCTGTGGAGTGGTTTGGTGAGGGTTGAGTTTGGGCGGGGCCCCTCTCCACCAGGGCTCCAGAGGGGTGGCTGCATAGCCAGGGATGGGGTGTTAAGGTGTAGTCCCTGCCCCACCCCTGCAGCAACTGCCTCCCTTATTGCCCTCCCCACCCCCAGCTGCCGCCAGGGCCCTCCCCATCTGGGCCCCCCCCAACCAGCTGCCCCTTCCTCCTCCCCCCACCTTCTGTAAGGCTCTGCAGCAGCTGCTGTGGGCCCACCCTTCAGGTGCCCGTGGGCACATCCCTCCCTTTAAGGCCCCCCCCTTGGTTGGCTTTGCCACCCCCCCTTCTTCTGAGTGCCCACACTCCCCCCCTTTTGCTTTGTTAGGCGCCTGAGCCCCCCCCCCCACTCACACCCCCACACATGCACATATTTTGAATTCCCCCCACGTCCCAGTGCAGAAACAGGAGCCATCTTTACCATCTTGTGCTGGGAGTTGTGGCCATTTCTGTGCTCCCTTTTGCCTGTCTCACTTCCCTTCCCCTGCCCTTCCCCCACCTGACCGGGTCCTCAGCCCAGCCAGTGGGGAAGGGGCAGCTAACTTCCTCCTTCCCCTCTCCTCTCCTCTCCTCTCCCCTTCCCCCGCTCTCTTAAAGGCCCCCACCCTCAACAAATTCCCTCCCTCTTACACCTGCCATCATGGCCTCTGTGCCCACTGGGGGGGGTCATCCAGTGATGCCCCCCTTCCCCTCCACTCCACTGTTACCCCTCCCACCCCTGAAACGGTGGCCCACTCATCCAGGGCTGCCAGCAACTTTGCCACCATGTCGGCTGAGGGCGTGGGCACAGGCTCCGGAGTTCCTACCAACCCCACCACGGCATCCTCCAGCAACCCCGCCCCGAACTAACCCCGCCGAAAGGGCAGGAAGGGCCAGGGGACTAAAAAAGGCAAGAGCCCCGCTTGGAAGGCCAAACCTCCCACAGTGGGGACTCTCACCCCAGCTGCCAAAACACCCAGTGCAGCTTCCCATTCTTCCCGCCCCCCTGTTCCTTCCACCAATCCTGGGGGCTCTGACTCCTCGGCCCTCAGGTCGTACACCCAGGTGGCGGCCGCTGCCTCGCACCCTGCTCCTTCCGCCTGCACCAGGAATACCATCCCCGATGGTCGCGGCCCCTTCCCCGCGCTCACCAGGAGGCACAGAGTTCGTTGCCCCCTGGTGGCTGCCTCGCCCCACATGGAGACCTACGTGCGGGCGTTGGCACAGGTGGTGGGGCCCGCAGCCGTGGTGGCAGCCTCCCAGATGTTTGGGAAGATCATTTTCTTCCTGGCGTCAGGAGGCGGTGGAGAGGGACCTGGTGGTTGGGGGCGTTCACGTGCCCCGGAGCCGCTTGAAGACCTGGGCGTGCGGGTGGTCTTCTCTTCCATCCCACCCTTCCTCCCCAACTCTGCCCTTCTGCCATTCCTCACTGCCCTGGGCCGGCCTTTGTTGGTCCTGAGTCCCATCCCCCTAGGCTGCAAAGACCCCGCCCTACAGCACGTGCTATCCTTCCGCTGGCAGGCCCGCATCCAACTGCCGCCAGCGGCAGCACAGGGCGGGGTAGCCCAGGAGGGGACTATACTGGTGCCCTATCAAGAGGCCCAGTACCGGGTCTTTTACACGCTGGGGGAGGCCCGGTGCTTCGTGTGCCGGGCCGCAGGGCATGTCCAGAGGGATTGCCCCCTAGCCCGGCACGAAGAGGAGCCCGGGACCTCCTCCGACCCAGGGGGCGTCAGCCACGAGACCAGCTGCGCCCCGACCGTGACAGGCTCTGGAACCGCCCCTCCTCCTCCCGCCCTGGATGGATCCATCACTGCCCGAGTGTTGGAGGACACCCAAACGCGTGGTGAGGGGCAAGAAGAAGTGGGTGCTGGTGCCCGAGCGGGCACTAAAGCTGGGCCCATGGAGGAGAGGGAGGCAGGGCCGGCAGCAGGACCAGGACAGGGCCCACCCCAGGGGGGGTCACCCCCTTCCCTTGCCACCCTGCCCTTTCTTTCCCTCCCTCCCTTCTCATTGTCTCTGTCCCCTGACCCTTCCTCCTCTACCGCCCAGCCCGCCTTTTCAGCGGGCTGGGTGCTGGAGTGGGGGAGCGAAAAAAAAGGAGTGCACATGCCCGGCACTCCACCTTGTCAGAGGACGGGGTGGATGTGCCATGCAAGGCACTCAAGAGAGCCACTAGCCCCAATCCACCCGCTGAACCCCCGGCTGCTGACCACCCGCCAGGGTAACCGAGGCCGCTGCGGCAGCAACGAGAGATGCCATCCTCTCTGCCCTACACCAAGAGCCCAAAGAGGCAGGGACAGCCCTCTCTGTGCCCTCACCCTCCTCCAACACCCCTTCGGCCGCTACCCAGACTGTTGCTGCAGAGCACCCAGAGGAGGTGAGGCTTGGCCTTGCCCTCCTCTCGCAGGAGGTTGAGGCCCTGGGCCTTACCCTGGCGGCCCTGGACACAGACGGCCTACTATTGGAGGCCTGTGGGCCGTCCATTCACTCCCCACCACTCCTCTCACTTCCCTTTTCCCTACGCACCAGCGACCCCCCAACTGCCACTCCCCCTTGCTCTGGGACATCGCAGGGTGCGACCCCCCACCCCATTAACCAGGGATGACCTCCCAGTGGGGGTTGGCCAGCCCCTGGATGCCCCGGAGGAATTAGTGTTCTCCCTGTATCCCACTTCTCCTCCTGGAGCCGAAAACCCTGACACCCACCCCTCCACCTTGTTGGTGCCTGCCGCTGAGTGCGCTGGCACCTTGCCCTTAACCCCTCCTCCTCTCCCACCACTTGAGGAAGCCCCCCCTCCCGAAACCCCTTCCGTTCACATCCCCGCCCCTCACTCCCACCCCTACTCCTTCCTCCAATCAATGTCCCGCTCCAGACCCCGCAATTTTACATAAGAACATAAGAATGGCCATACTGGGTCAGACCAATGGTCCATCCAGCCCAGCATCCCATCTGCCGACGGTGGCCAATGCCAGGTGCCCCAGAGAAGGAGAACAGAAGACAATGATCAAGTGATTTATCTCCTGCCATCCATCTCCTGCCCTTGTTTTGAAGGCTAGGGCACCATACTTTATCCCTGGCTAATAGCCATTTATGGACCTAACCTGCAAAAATTTATCAAACTCTTTTTTAAACCCTAATAGAGTCCTGGCCTTCACAGCCTCCTCGGGCAAGGAGTTCCACAGGTTGACTGTGCGCTGTGTGAAGAAAAATTTCCTTTCATTAGTTTTGAACCTACTACCCATCAATTTCATTTGGTGTCCCCTAGTTCTTGTATTATGGGAAAAGGTAAATAATTTTTCTATATTCACTTTCTCCACACCATTCATGATTTTATATACCTCTATCATATCGCCCCTCAATCGCCTCTTTTCCAAACTGAAAAGTCCCAGTCTCTCTAGCCTCTCCCCATATGGGACCCGTTCCAAGCCCCTAATCATCTTAGTCGCCCTCTTCTGAACCTTTTCTAATGCCAATATATCTTTTTTGAGGTGAGGAGACCACATCTGCACGCAGTACTCAAGATGTGGGCGTACCATAGTTTTATATAGGGGAAGTATGATATCTTTTGTCTTATTATCGATCCCTTTTTTAATAATTCCTAACATCCTATTTGCTTTACTAACTGCCGCTGCACACTGCGTGGATGTCTTCAGAGAACTATCCACTATAACTCCAAGATCCCTTTCCTGATCTGTCGTAGCTAAATTTGACCCCATCATGTAGTACGTGTAATTTGGGTTATTTTTTCCAACATGCATTACCTTACACTTACCCACATTAAATTTCATTTGCCATTTTGCTGCCCAATCACTCAGTTTGCTGAGATCTTTTTGTAGTTCTTCACAATCTGTTTTGGTTTTGACTGTCCTGAACAACTTGGTGTCATCTGCAAACTTTGCCACCTCACTGCTTACCTCATTTTCTAGATCATTGATGAACAAGTTGAACAGGATCGGTCCCAGGACTGACCCCTGGGGAACACCACTAGTTACCCTCCTCCATTGTGGAAAATTTACCATTTATTCCCACCCTTTGTTTTCTGTCTTTTAACCAATTCCCGATCCATGAAAGGATCTTTCCTCCTATCCCATGACCACCTAATTTACATAAAAGCCTTTATCCCCTTCAGACCCTCCCCGTCCTCCTCTCCCTCCTCCCCGCCCCCTCCCCCTTCTCCCCACGACCCTCCCCCTCCCCTTATAATCTCCATCCTCCCTGCCCCTACCCTTCTTCTCCCCACCCCTCCCCCAGACCCCTGCCTATCGATAACTGCCCCTGAGGCTGCAGCTCCTTGGGAGGCCCCCCTTGCATCGCCCTCTCCCAGCACTTCTGGGGCTGCTCTCCCTCTGCTGCCCCCATCCCTCCCAAAATTAAACCCCAGCCCCTGCCTAGATCTCTTTTCCGGCCATGGGGCCCAGAAGAACACGAGGCCAACGGGTACCCAGGACCCCGAGGCCTCGGCACCCCACGCGCTGCTGTGCGAGATGGGCCAGTTCTTGGAGGACGTTCACGGCTCCAAGAACAAGGTAGCTCTCACCCTCCAGCGCTAGGGCGACTGCCATTCCATCCTAAAGTCCATGAGGGCCCTTCTGAAGGAGGGCAAGGGGACCAGGAAGAGGGACACCACGGCCTACCAACAGGCCCGCAGCTTCCGTGACGCCCTAATTGCTTTTGGGGTTGGTTACTGTTTGCTGCGTGGCCCCACGGGGACCATCGGTGCTCCCTCTGGTGAGGATCCTCCCCACCCCTCCAAATGGCGCCAATCATCTTTGCCACACTAAATGCCAGGGGCTGTGGGTCGGGTCTCCGCAGGTGCCGAGTACTCTCCTTCGTCTGGGAGGCGGGGTACTCTGTCACCTTTCTGCAGGAAACCCACACTATTCCAGCCGCCGAAGCCAAGTGGCGGCTGGAGTGGGGAGATGGGGTCTATTTTAGCCATCTCTCGGCCCACCGGGCCAGGGTAGCAACCCTGTTCTCCCCAGACCTGCAGCCCGAAGTGCTGGGGAGCAACGAGGTCATGCCGGGCCGCCTGCTGTATCTCTGGGTGCGGGTGGACGGGTTGCCCCTTCACCTTCTCAATGTCTATGCCCTGACACTCCCCCCAGAGAGAAAACCCTTCTTCCGGCAGGCGGTGGCCTTCCTCAACACTATTGATCCTCGCGAGTGCCTGGTCTTCGGCAGCAATTTCAACTGCACCCTCGAGGAACACAACCGCATGGGGACTGAGCAGTGCCAGGCTGCTGCGGACGTCCTCAGGGAGCTCATCAACCATCACTCCCTGGTGGACGTCTGGCGCAGCCACCACCCGGACGAGGACACCGTCTTCACCTACGTCCGGGTGGTGGGCCATAAATCTGTACACTCCCGGTTGGACCGCATTTACATCTCTCGGCACCATCCCTCTTGGGCCCACTCCTCCAGCGTGCGGCCGGCCCCCTTCTGGGACCACCATCTGGTGGTCATGAAGGCTTCCCTTTCACCAGGGAAGTGGGGATCAGCCTACTGGCATTTCAACAACAGCCTGCTGGAGGATGTGGGCTTCGTTGCATCCTTCCGGGAGTTCTGGCTGGCCTGGCGCGGGCAACAGCATGCCTTTCCCTCGGCATGGCGGTGGTGGGATCTGGGAAAGGTGCGTGCGCAGCTCTTTTGCTGCAACTATACCTGGGGGGCCAGCCAGCGGCAGGATGTGCTGATAGGGCAGCTGGAGCGGGAGGTTCTTGAGCTGGAGAGGTGTCTAGTTGCCATCCCCGGAGATCCATCCCTCTGTGGCATGTACCGGGAGAAGAGGGACAAGCTTAGGGCCCTCGACACCCTTCAGGCACATGGGGCCTTGGTGAGGTCATGAATCCAACTGCTTCAGGAGATGGACCACGGCTCCCGCTTCTTCTACGCCGTGGAGAAAAAGAGGGGTGCCAAGAAACGTATCCTCTGCCTTCTTGCGGAGGGTGGCACCCCTCTTACGGATCCGGTGGAGATGCACAAGAGGGCCCGCGCCTTCTACGCCACCCTTTTCTCCCCGGCTCCGACTGACGCCGATGCCTGCAGGGTGCTTTGGGACCGACTACCTTCGGTCAGCGCGGGCGACTGGGACCGGCTGGAGCTTCCTCTCACTCTAGCTGAGCTCTTGGAAACCCTCCGTCTCATGCCCACCAATAAATCCCCGGGCATGAATGGGCTGACCGTGGAGTTTTACCGCATGTTTTGGGACATCCTCAGCCCAGACCTGCTCAGTGTCTGGGCCGAGTCCTTGCAAAGCGGGGTCCTCCCCCTATCGTGCAGGTGAGCCGTCCTCGCCCTGCTGCCCAAGAAGGGGGACCCCCGTGACCTGAGGAAGTGGCGTCCCATCTCACTCCTCAGCACGGACTACAAGATCATCGCTAAAGCCATCTCCTGCTGCTTGGGGTCCGTGCTGCAGGACGTGGTCTACCCCGACCAGATCTACACCGTCCCGGGCCGTACCATCCTCCATAATCTGTATTTGGTCCGGGATCTCCTAGAGCTTGGGTGTAGGGATGGCCTGTCGTTCACCCTCCTGTCCTTGGACCAGGAGAAGGCGTTCAACAGGGTGTACCACAGGTATCTCCTGGGCACCCTGCAGGCCTTCGGCTTTGGGCCCTGCTTCGTCGGGTTTCTCCGGGTGCTGTATGCTGCCTCAGAGTGCATGGTCAAGCTCAACTGGACCCTGACTGCCCCGGTCAGCTTCAGACGGGGAGTACAACAAGGCTGCCCACTCTCAGGACAGCTCTATGCCCTGGCCATCGAGCCCTTCTTCTGTCTCCTTCGCCGAAGGTTGACGGGGATGGTGCTTCGGGAGCCGAGGCTGCAGCTGGTCCTGTCAGCATACACCGACGACGTGCTCCTCATGGTTCAGGACCCACGAGACCTGGCGCGGCTGGAGGCCTGCCAAGCTGTTTACTCAGCAGCCTCCTCTGCCTGGGTCAACTGGGTCAAGAGCTCTGGCCTGCTGGTCGGCGCTGGATGGCAGGCGGGCCACCTCCCACCTGTGCTTCAGGCCATTCAGTGGAGTGTAGGTCCACTGCTCTATCTTGGCGTTTTTCTATCTGCCACGCATCCCTCTCCGCCGGAAAACTGGCAAGGTTTAAGGAGCAGGGTGGCTGAGCAGATGTGGAGGTGGACAGGACTGCTCCAGTGTCTCTCCCTGCGTGGGAGGGCACTGGTGCTTAACCAGCTGATCCTGTCCATGCTCTGGCACCCTCTCAACACCCCGGTCCCACCCCCGGAGTTCTTGGCCCAGCTCCAGAAGTTAGTTCTGGAGTTCTTCTGACCAGGACTGCACTGGGTCTCTGCAGGTGTTCTCCATCTTCCCCCAGAGGAGGGAGGGCAGGGCCTGACTTGCTTGTGCACTCAGGTCCATGTCTTCCGCCTCTGGGCCCTGCAGGGACTTCTCAACATCAACAGTGCAGATAGTCCGGCATGGAGCATGCTGGCGCACGATTTCCTCCGCCATTACCGAGGGCTCCGATACAACCGGCAGCTCCTTTATTTGTCCTTGAGAGACCGTCCACGAGGTTTCTTGGAGCTGCCAGCCTTCTACCAGGACCTCCTCCGTACCTGGCAGCTGCTTGCAGCCTCCAGATCCTTAGGGGCCACCGTGGGGGAAGACCTCCTCGTGGAGCCCCTGCTACACAACCCCTACCTTCATGTGCAGGTGGCAGAGTCTCTTGCGGTGTGCCAGAGGTTGGTCCTAGGTGGAATTACCAGGATCAGAGACCTCCTGGACTACAACCGGGGGGACTGGATGGGAGCCCCAGCGCTCGCCTGGCGCATGGGGCTCTCCACCCTACACTCCCCCGGTGCGTACTTGAGGAGGTGAAGGCCACCCTGCCACCCACTGCTTATATCTACCGTGGTCAGGTCCTGCGAGAGGGTGCGCCCCGCCCCCCTCTCACTCCTAGCCCTCCGGACCTCTCCATGGGCTCCCCGCTTTGTAACCCTGCCCGCCCCGCTCACCATCCCAGCCGGCTGCATACCTTGCAGCCGATCCCCTTCTGAACCGCGCCCAGACATCTTCTGTACATGCTCATGCTTCACACGCTCCATTTCTCCACCCTCATGTCCCACCCCGACCACAAATGGCGGGACCTCTTACCACCGTCGGAGGGTGGGGAGCCCCGGTGGGCCAGCCTCTATTCCACCTTGGTCCTGCGGCCCACCGGGGACATCAGCTGGAGGATCCTCCATGGAGCGGTGAGCACGGGCGTGTACCTGGCACGGTTCACCCCTATCCCAGACACCTGCACCTTCTGTGGCATGAGGGAAAACCTGAACGCACATTTATGTTGAGTGCGCCAGGCTGGAGCCCCTCTTCCGGCTCCTCCAGAACCTCCTCTTGAAGTTCTGGCTGCACTTTTCCCCACACCTCCTCATCCTGTCACACCCCATCCACGGCTCCTCAAAGTTGCGGGACCTCCTCGTCAGCCTCCTCCTGGCCATGGCCAAAGTGGCCATCTACAAAACCAGGGAGAGGAGGCTGGCAGAGGGGACGACCTGCGACTGTGGGGCCTACTTCCGTTCCTCCCTCCGGTCACGAATCCGAGCAGAGTTCCTCTGGGCGGCGTCCACCGACTCCCTCGACACCTTTGAGGAGCAGTGGGCGCTGTCCGGCATTCTCTACTAGGTGTCCCCCTCCAGCTCCCTCATTTTGGACCTTTGACCCTCACTCTCACCCCTGTTTTTTCTTTTGTTGTCCCCCTGGACTCTTTTGGGGCCGTTTTCTTTTAGTAGGTCCACCCTCTTCGTGAAAGGGGCCACTCCTTCGGCCTTCAATAGGTGCTCACGCTCTGCTTGTTTGCCTGCCCTGCTCTTCCCTCTTGTTCTTACCCCTCCCAGCCTTACCTTGTCACAGCCCCTTCTGAAAGGAGGGGGCTTATGTAGACACAGTCTCAGGGTTTTAAGGGTTTAAGAAAAACCAATAACAATGATGCAGAAGACCTTGCATATATTGGAATCATTTGATCCATATGTCTGATAATTAGCTACTGAGGTTCAAAGCTATTTTGGGTGACATTTTGGTAATGATATAATTATAAATTAATTAGATAAAGGCATATATAGCACACGCACATATATGAAGAGTTGGATCTCTGCTTTCCATAAGGATTACATGAATGTAAGGCTAAATATTTGGAAGGACCTCTTTCATCTCAGAGTTCACAAAGCTTTACATTGTGTCGTCCAACTTTGCAGGCCCAATCTCATCTTTATTTGGAGTCTTCCACCGTATAAAGGTTATAATTATTTCACTAATTTCCTAAGTGGTATTTTGGACCCTTTCTACATTAAGTACAGCAACGAAGATTTACATGAGACCAAACTCTCAGTATGGATGTGTTATACCTTCACAATGCCAAGCTCATTCACGTGCATCTTATTTCAGCAGGACATCAGAGAAGCATATCTACATTAGGAGTTTGTACCAGCATTGTTTCACCAATGAAGGTTTCTTTAATGTAGAAAGGGCCTGAGACTACATTTGTTCATTGTATCAGTTTTACCTTGGTTTCTCCTTCAAGAATTGAATCCTCCTGAAAGGTGCCTGTCTAACAGTCTTGGAAGCAGAATAACTGCAGCACTAGTCACACTGATGTAAGTTTCTCTCACATGATCCTAATCCTCACATGGAAAGATCACTTCTGTAAATGAAGAGAGTGTTCACAGTTCTTGTCATTCACTCCTTGACCTCTATAATAAAACTGCCAGCCAAATTTCCAATACGTGATGTAGACTCATAAAATACTACAACTAAAAGGAAACTTGTGAGGTCATCAAGTCCAGTTCCCTGCAGGCAGGCAGGACCAAGCACCATCTAGACTGTCCATCACTCAAGGCTTGGTCTCTTCCAGAAGTGTAGCACCAGTTCCACCCCCTTTGCTCCGGAGCCCAGGTAGGCTGTCAACCTCACTACCAACAGCCATAAGATCCCAAAAACTTTTAGTCACAAATTCATACTGGAGGCCTACAAGTAAAACTGACCTGTCTAATTCCGTTACAGTTCCCCTATTACATTGATTTGGTTGAAAAAAGCAAACAGAACTACTCTGGGAATGCTGATTCAGATTAGGTCCTATAATAAAAACACACGGGATTTCTCCACTGAAAAATACACTTGGAAAATAATAGATATTAATTCACTCCCTGTATGTCAGACCCCTAAAGAGTTTCAAAATGTTTTAAATTTTAGAGGATCAAGGCTGCTAGTGTATTTTAAAGCATAAAGAAATACCCGAGAGGAAGAGAAAACACACACATTGAGCTCTGATATTGAATATCCCCCCTCTGAAACTTTATTTTAAAAGTTAGTAATCAAAATGTAAATTCAAGTAAATAAAATAACCACCTCAAGATACAAGAAAAAACAAACAAACAAAAAATGAAAGCCATAAACAGTCCAAATGTCAGAAATACCTAAACTCAGATTATTTCTTTTTACAAGCAACCAGACCTTTTATCCTTCCCTCATCACCACCACCACTAACAAAGAATCAGAAAAAAAAATACACAAATCAAGACAAACTGAAGGGGATTCTTTGTTTTAACCTGCTGAGCTGCACAGATGTTTCAAAGGCCAATCAACTAGTGGTAACCAAATCATGCAGCCACAAGGACTTCTTCAAAATGCAACTGACTGACAGTCACCTGAGCATGAGATTACATTGATCTTTAATTAACCTGTCTAAAAATGAGGAGCATTAAATGTTGCCAATGCAAGATTTATCTATGATCAAAAGGTGTAAAAATAAAAAGGGCAGATCTGAGTGTTTACCTGCTTGTCACTAACACTATGCAGTGGTGCCATAGCCCTGTTGGTCACTGGATCTCAGAGCAACAAGGTGCAAAGGTGATATCTTTTACTAAACCAAGTTCTCTTGATGAGAGAGACAGAAGGTGGTCAAATAAAAGATACTATCTCACCCACTTTGTCTCTCTGTTAAGACAAATTGTTAGTTAACAATTGACAGTGTGAGAGACAGAGGTAAATCCTACTTTAAGTCCTGGCTGCCAGAGTGGATTCTACTTACATTCCTTATTGTTAGTTAAGACAATTACTCAAACTGGATTCTAGATAAGCAAGCTTTAATTCCTTCCCTATATATGTTAAAACATACTAAGCTGCATTGCATTTCTACCTTATTAAATTTACTTCATTAACATAAAAAAAAACAAGTTTAGCACATATATGGCTGCCATAGATTAATTCTTTTTAATCTTATTTTAAGATGATATACCAGAAGAGAAATGTCATGTTGTAATGCTGAAATACTATACCACTAGATTTTCATATGTCCACCAAAGAAGACAAGTGAAATCTGTTCCTGGCTAAAACAAATGCCTGACTGGATTCTACTGACTCTATCACATATTTATTCATGTCTTGAGTTAACTGTAGGTCAAAAACCAGCATGGTAGTGCAAGGATCATCTTTTTGTTCAGTGTTCAAAAAGTAACTAGGACAGTGGTCCTCGATTAGAGCTTCCAGTGCTACACCAATACAAATAGTAATAACTGATAATAATTAATAACGCACCATTCACCCCTATTTTACCATATGGGGCTCATTTAAATTAATTCTGTTCCAGGGGTGTAAATTATGCTTGATGGCAGGTGAAAGAATTCACTCACTGTAGCTTTCCCAGGTGTTCTATCTTTCAAAAGATGTCTGTATTTTTTACATGCATATCTGGTAATGAAATGTTCCAATATAAACTTTAGTACTCAGGAATACTCTGTATTGGATTCCACAAACAAGCAAACAAATTATGTTGGCAGCATGCAAAAGAAATGCTATAACTCTTCTCTTCTTCTTACTTAATTTTATTAAGATATGGACAGAATGCTTGTAGGAGTTTGAGAGGGAGGCCAGGTAAGGCAGGGGTTAAACAAGGCCTGTTAGCCCAATCAGCCCCACGCCGGTTCACCTGTGCCCAGTGTCAGGCCTGGAGGGGTATAAGGGAGGGAAGCCAGCTCAGTTTGAAGTTGACCAGTGAAGAAGCTAGAGTTGGCTCTGAGGCAGGAGGCCCCAGGCCAGAGCTGCCACCTGGTTAGCTGCTGGAAGGTGCAGCCCAGGACTCCCCCCTGCCAGGTACTGAGGGGAGTGGGGAGCCCCTCCCCAGGCAACCCCTTTCCTGCTAAAAGGGGGAACAAGATTCTCCGGGCCATGCCCCAAACTCAACCCATAGATGCAGGGGGCCTGGCCACTAGGCCACCCGGGACCAGGTGTGAACCACTCACATGTGGTGGAGAACATGGGTATAGTCCTGGCCCTGGAAGGCCATCCTACTGTGCTAGCCATAGATCCAGGAAGTGTGAACCACTGAAGCAATGGAGCCCCTACTGAAGTGGATGGTGGAGCAACAGGCAGGCCAGCCAGCAGTGACAGCAGCAGCTGCTCCAACAGATGGCTGCGCAGCAGCAGCAACTAACTGTGGAATTAGCAACCCACCAGCAACAGCTGATGCAGCAAGTAACTCCCCTGATACAAACCTGAATGGGCCACCAGCGCCAGCATCAGCACCAATCAAACTTGCACAGATGGGCCCGGAAGATGACCCAGAGGTGTTCTTGGAGACCTTTGATGGGGTGGCCACCATAGCCCAGTGGGTGGCCATCGTGGCACCTTACTTGACAGGGGTAGCTCAGACTGCCTATTGGGCACCGGATATGGTAGCTGCCCAGAACTATGCCCAGGTCAAGGCAGCAATCCTGGATGCTCTGGATATCTCGGAAGAGACTTTCTGCCAGCGTTTCCCATGGGGAAGTATGGGCCCCACGAGCCCAACCCTGCCTCATGGCCCAGAAGCTGCGGGGTGCCTGCTGGAGGTGGCTGAAGCCCAAAACAAAGTCCAGGGTGCAGGTAGCCAAGCAGGTCATGCTTGAACAGTTCACTCCGATTCTGCCCTCTGGGGGAAGGGAATGGGTGATGAAGAACCATCTGAAAGATATGTTGGCAGCCATCCAGTTGATGGAGAATTATCTAGTGGCCAAGTCCCCAGGGATGACTCCCTCTGTAGCCCCCAGGTCAGTCAGAGGCACCCTGGCATGAGGGACGGAGGGGGGTCAGGAGTCACAAGGCCAGGGTGGGCACCAGTATCTGCTGCTCCTTCCTGGGCTCCAAAAGACAACCTTACCTCAGAGCAGAGACTTCAGGACCAGAAATTGGTGGCCAACTTTTCCTTGTCTTTTCAACAAAACCCAGTCAAACTCACCTAGCTGTCTACCATATCCAGACCAAACCCGGGGTTAAGGTCTGAGAAACGCCTCAACCCCTTCCCCAGAAGTTGAGGGAGGTGGTCAAGCAAGAACTAGTGCTGGGAATAACAGAGGAATCTTTCAGCGAATGGAAAAGCCCGATAGTCCTAGTCCCCAAACCAGATGGGAGCATGTGGTTTTGCATCGACTTCTGGAAGTTGAATACCATATCCAAATTCGATGCCCACCCAATGCCCCAGGTAGATGAGTTGCTCGATCGGCTTGGGGAAGCCGAATACATCACTACCCTCAACTGAACAAAGGGCTATTGGCAAATCCCCCTCATGCCTGAGTCCAAGGAGAAAACAGCTTTCTCCACTCCCTTTGGACTCTTCTAGTTCTGAACCATGCCCTTTGGGCTGCATGGTACCCTAGCTATGTTCCAGCACCTAATGGGGTGGCTTCTATGTCCCCACAGCCAATACACCGCAGCATATTTGGATGATACAGTGATCTACAACTGCGATTGGCAGACCCACCTACAACATGTGTCTGCCGTATTGCAGTCCCTCCAAGAAGCGGGCCTGATGGTGAATCCAGCAAAATGATGCCTCGGAAGGGATGAGACCACCTACTTAGTGTACACCTTGGGGAAGGGCATGGTACGCCCCCTAATGGAGGGGCCTCACAAGCCCTCCAGCAGTATGCCCCTTCATCCTCAAAGAGACAGGTGCGCCAGCTCCTGGGGTTAGCAGGGTATTACCGTCGCTTAATCACAGGCTTCTCCTCCATTGTGGCCCCTCTTACTGACCTCCTCAGGAAAGAGGTTCCCAACCGCCTCCCACAGACCCCAGCTTGTGAGGAAGCTTTCCAGACCCTAAAGACCCAGCTCTGCCCAGAACCAGACCTGTGCAGCCCTGACTTCTTGAAGGAGTTCCTGCTACAGACGGATGCCTCGGATGTCAGGGTGGGAGCGGTGCTCTCCCAAATTGTGGGAGATGAGGAGCACCTGATTCTTTATATCAGCCGTAAGCTCTTCCCAAGGGAAGAGGCTTACTCAGTAATAGAGAAAGAGGTCCTAGCAGTCAAATGGGCCATAGACTCACTCTGATACTACCTCCTGGGCAGACACTTTACCCTTGTCACCGACCACGTCCCCCCTGCACTGGCTACAGGTGATGAAAAAGACAAACCCCAGAATCATGAAGTGGTACCTCTCCCTCCAACCCTTCTCTTTCCAGATCCAGCATTGTGCAGGAAAGGATCATGCGAATGCATACTTTCCTTCCTGGGGAGAAGGAACACAGTTGGGGGCAGGGCAGACCTCTCTGGGGGCTTTGGGGGCGGGGGGGAGGAGGACATGTGTAGGAGTTTGAGAGGGAGGCCAGGTAAGGCAGGGGTTAAACAAGGCCTGTTAGCCCAATCATCCCCACCCTGGTTCACCTGCAGCCAGTGTCAGGCCTGGAGGCATATAAAGGGAGCGAAGCCAGTTCAGTGTGAAGCTGACCAGTGAAGAGGCAGGAGTGAGCTCTGAGGCAGAAGGCCCCAGGCCAGAGCTGCTACCCAGTTAGTCGCCGGAAAGTGCAGCCCAGGATGCTCCCCCAGGTAGTGAGGGAAGTGGGGAGCCCCTCCCCAGGGAACTCCTTTCCTGCCAAAAGGGGAAACAAGATTCTCCAGGCCACACCCCAAACTCAACCCATAGGTGCTTGGGTGGGGGCTGTGGACAAAAGCCCACAAAAGCTTATGTTCCAAAATATCTGTTAGTCTATAAGGGACCACAAGACTTTATGTTGCTAATGCATGGTAGTTGTCCCTTTTTTTAAAAAAAAAAAAAAAACCACTAAACCACCACTGGTGGATGGGGCCAGGTGAGCCCAGGGAGGACCAAAGAGAGGGGCCGGGCACACTCTCACAGGTGCCCATGTCCTCCCCCTGCAGGTGGTCCATGCGTTGAATGCCCTGCTGCTCCACAGGCTCATGTAGATCTGGGACCTGGACATGGCCATTGTGGGGTTCACCAGCACGGGGTTCTCCTGTTGCTTTGGGGCCCTGGATGGGCCCTGGACCACAGTGAAGGATGCTTTATGAACAGGAAGGGCTACCACTTGGTAGTCTTCTAGGCCATGGTGGACAGCCGGGGCCACTTCCAGGACCCATATGTTGGCTTGCCTTAGCAGCATCCACAGCACCCACGTTTTCAGGAACTCGGGCCTGTGCCACCGATGGAAGCAGGGACCTAAATACCCCATCGAGGCTGGGCGGGGGCTGGGAGGACTGGTAAATATGGCTGGGCCAGCTCCAGAGCCCCATGGTCCTCTTCGGTGGGCTCCAGTGCAGGGGGGCTGCCAGGAGGGACGGCAGCTGGAGCAGTGGGGGGAGGCAGCCGATCTGCGATCCTCTCTAGGGTCCCAGTGATGTGTTTGAAGGTCCACATGAAAGACCCCTAGGCCTCCTGGAGCCAGGCCAGCTCCCGCACCTCCAACTGGAGGTGGTGCTCCGCCACCTCCACCTGGCACCGGAGGGTGGCAAGGACCTGGGAGTCAGCAGCTGTCCGCAGCTGGCTCTGGCGATGGTGGGCCAGTCCTGGTGCTGGTCCCTGCCCAGGTTAGCTGTCATGGGGTGATGTCCCTGGTGGGCTGCCCAGCACCATGGACACCGCAGTGCTGTTGTGGCCCTTGGATGGTGTGACTGCAGAAAAGGGGGGTGGGAAGAGAGAGGATGGCTGTTAGTACTGGGCCCTGGCCCATGCCCCGCACCCCCGTGGGTCCTCATCCCATGTCCCCTGGCTATGGGTGCGGCGTCCCTGTGGGTGGCCCCCTTTGGGGGTTCAGCCCTCCCACCACTCCCCCCCACCCGAGGATGGGGTGTGGCACTGTCTGCGGGGGCAGGTGCTGATGGGCCCTGGAGGCTATGCCGCTGTCCCAGGGTGGTTTGGCTGGGCTTGCCTAGGTGCGTGAGAGTGCTGGGTCGTATCCCATGCCCCCGCCCTGTAACCTGGGGGTATGTGCCCCATGGGGTACACACCTGAAAGTCCACTCCCGCAGTCGGGGGACACCCGTTGGGCAGACACCCTGCTGGAGCTCTGGGAGGGGAGGTCAATCAGGAGCTCACTGTCACGGGATCCCTTCTTTGCTATCCTGGGGGCTGGCTCCTCTGGGGGTCTGGTGTGTGGGGCTGGCCTCTAGGCTGGACTCCTGGTCTGAGACCTCCTGGGGTTCCTCAGCTGCAGTGTCAAGGATGACCCGGGGAGGAGGTATACCAGGGGCCCAGGACTTCCCTGAGCTCCGTGTAATAGGGGCAAGCAGTGGGAGCAGCCCCAGATTGGCTGGCCGTGTCCCAGGCCCAGGCATAACCCTGCCACAGCTCCTTGAATTTACTCCTGATGTGGTCAGGAATGCAGGCCAGGAGATCTCGGGCAGCCAGGCCCTTGGCCAGCTGGGCGAACGCTTTGGTGTTCCGCTGTTTCCTCCCCATTACCTGTAGCAGATCGTCCTTGCCCCAGAGCCACAGCAGGTCCTGGAGCTCGGCGTCCCTCCAGGAGGGGCCCCGCTGCTTCTTCCCCCCATCCTGGCTGGACGCCTGGGACCCTTGGGTCCCCTTGTGGGGGGTGCCCTGGTGGCACTCAGGGGGCTGGCTGGCTGGCTGCCATGGGTGGTGGGTGAGCAGACCCGGGCCTCTGGAGGGCGTGCAGGGTGAGCACATGTGGGTGCTGCTGCCTGCACACTCTCAGCTTCTCACCACAGGATATCCGGGTCCATGGTGCTTTAAGGGCTGCTGCATGCAGTGACCATAGAGCCCCACAGGGGCTGGACGGCATGTCTCAACCCTTCAGCTGATTGCCGCCATGGAGGACCCCGCTAATTCAAAGTAGCGGGACGCAGACCGTCTACACACCCCCTACTTCAACGCTGAATGTCAAAGGAGGGCGCTATTCCCATCTTCTGATGGGGACAGTGATTTCAATGTCTCACTGCCTAAGGTCAATTTCAACGAACGGCGTGTGTAGGTGCAATGCAGGCTATGTTGAGGTTGGGCCGGCTACTTTGAAATAGTTGGCTAATGTAGACACGGCTTCTGAGTTAAAAGCCAACTGTCTCACCCCTAAGACTGTAGCAGAGAACTGGTCTTTTGCTGTGTAAGTGCCACTGTATGGGATAGTGACCCATACCCTTAGGCTTGTGTACTACACATGCACAAGGTCACAATGCCAACAGAGAGGAGCCAGGCCAAGCCACTATGGGGTGAGTGCAGGCTGCATGGAGGGGTTTGGAGCCCATGGCAAAATCTGAAATTCTTTCCCTCCACTCTTCCATAAAACATCAGATAGACTGAAGGGAAACCCTGAGGGCTAGCTGCTCAGGATATTCTGTTACAAGGGTTCTGAGATTCTGTACTGCTTCTGATAATGCTTAGTTTGATCCTCATTTCCCTGTTGTTCACAGACTTTCTTAAATGGTACTTTTTGACACTTTGCAGCTTAGCCTGAGGAAATCCTCCAAGAACAATGTGTGACTGAAATATACGCAGGTTTCCCAACTGGTAGTAAGAACCATCAGTGCTGCTTGAACTAGAAGCAAGGTTCTGCTATACACAAAACACAGACAGTATTTATTTGGTATATGATTATTTTTTATTTGAGGCTTTCCAATTTTATTTTGGTGTGCATATTGTAAAGTGCTCCCATTACCTGAAGGGCCAAACTACACTGCTTCCCCTGACAAACCTAAATAGGTACAATCTCCAAACCTTCCCAATATATATGCCTAGCCCCTGCTAGCCCTTCCAGGTTAATGAAGTCTCCTGCCATCTTTTTTCAGCTACTGAAATGATCCTGTGGCCTGCTCCAGCATGGTAATATCAAGAGAGAAGCCTGCATTTTCTGTCTGTAAAATCTGGCCATCCTACATCATACTCCTGTACTATCTTTGTTTTCTTTTTAATGTAAATTGAATGTACTTCTGAGAAAGATGCTGATTTGATGGTGGTGGAGACTGATACCTTTATGTGTCTACAGGAAAAGAAAAGCACAAATCGTGGCTGTTACTTCCCCTCCACTGCCCTCTCACTGTCCTTCAGTGTTGCTCTGGAGCAAACACCTCTTTAGCTGAGGGGATGTACTGCAGTGTTCAAGAACCATTGATTCCACAGTCTGTGTGCTGAAACTGTCAACAAGGGTAAAACCTGATTCCAGTTATCCACATCGCAAAATCAACATTACA